>NC_057812.1:362464374-363064374 GCF_018294505.1 Triticum aestivum | reverse complement strand
AACAAAGAAATACACTCAATCAAAGAACAACTATCATAATTAAAATCTTTGTGATGCAAAAGAGTGGGCACATCGCTATTTAAAGTTTTTACCTCTCCAAACCAACTTTTATCATTTTTTTCATTAAGATTTTCACCCTTCGAATTATGGGGACGCCTTCTAGATAAAGTTGACACTTCTTAAGTCCCCTTTTAATCAAGTTTAATATCACCAAACAAAGATTCAATAGAAGAAACACCAATCATTTTAATATCTTCAACATTACTACGATAAAAGTAGGGTGAATCGCTTTTTCTAAGAATTCTCGCTTAGCCCTCAACCTAGCGATTCTTTCTTTACTTTCATCCATGGAGACATAAATAGCTTTCATTGATTCATTAATATCAATCTTAGCTGGCAAAACTTTAGATTTTAGATTTTCCACATCATGAACGGTTCTGTCCATGCTCCTAGACATATCATCAAGTTTACTCAATTTTCTTCTACCGTAGTGTTGAAAATCTTTTGAGCATTAATAAATTCTTTGATATTACCTTCAAGATCAGAGGGCATCCTGATGCGGAGCATCCTATGGTCATCCTCACGAACCTACCATCGTCTCGTCAAGTGCCAAGAGGACCATTGACACGAGCACGAGCTACAGCCCTTGAGACCGAGGTGACTTCCTTCCTTAGTGATATTCCATATGATCCAGTAGAGACATGGCTACTACCTAAGTCCGGAATGTTGTGCATGATTAGGTACCAAGAAGGCCCTCTCGAAGATGCACGTGGAGACGTACAAGTCCCCAAGTTCACGGATGAGGAGGAACGATGGAAGGAACCGGAGAAGTCTCTAGGACCCAGACACCCGGCCCAAAGCCCGGACATCTGGCCCTGGAGGTGTCGCCAACAGCAACGACCCAACAGCCAAGTCTACATCCGGCCTCCAGCTCAAAAATCCGGACAAGCCCATCCAGAGAACAGAAGGACAGGCTCGACAGCTCAGACATCCGGCCCCAGCCCCAGACATCCAGCTCCTCATGAAGCCCGGACATCCGGCCCTAGCCTAGACATCTGATGCCCTTCATAGAACACCTCTGAAGCCGCTTCCCGCCATCCCGGACAGCCGGCTAGAGGCCCGGACAACCAGCTCCTCGCGAGCCGCCGGACATCCGGCCTCTAGCCCGGACATCCGGTGCCTGTCTGCACACAGTTAACAGCCAAGGGCCCATGTTCCCCTCCAACTCTCCCCACTTTGTACTACGACTATGTATAGACTCCTACCCCCTCCTAGTTAGGGTTAGCAAAGTAGTAGCTCATTTGAGATAGAGCTTTGCTCTCCATTTGATACCTTCTCCATCGGAGATGACGACCTCTACGGAGAAGATCCCCCCAAGTGCATTCAAGACCCCTCACGGGAAGACCCCTCAAGAACTTCCCACGGAGAAGAACTTGCTACTTGTATCGTCCTTTGTTGATCATGGATCGTATTTCTCTTTGTGTTTCGAGGATCTAGCACATGTGTAATTGAATCTTGTTGGTTTGAGTGATTCCTCTCGTGTTTCCCCTCGTATTTTCCCCTCGTATTTTTTGTGCTCTTCGCGGGATCCACTCCAATCGTGAAAGATCGAGCATCTAGGGTACAACACATCCTATTATAATTATAATTAATATAAGAATTACCATAGGAATTGCCATAATTATTAGTAGAATTTCTAGGAAATGGACTAGGATTAAAATTACCTCTATACGCATTACTATTAAAATTGTTTCGCGAGACAAAATTCACATCTCTTGGATCATTATTTTGCTAAATCAAGGTAGAAAATGGCACATCATTAGGATCGACATGAGTATTTTTACTAGCAACCAATTTCATTAGCGCATCTACTTTATCACTCAAAGTACTAATTTCTTCAACATAATTCACTTTTTTACTAGTAGGTGTTCTTGTTCGGGAACGCAGTATTTCAAAAAATTTCCTACGATCACGCAAGATCTATCTAGGCTATGCATAGAAACGAGAGGGGAGAGTGTGTCTATGTACCCTCGCAGACCGAAAGCGGAAGCGTTTAGCGCGGTTGATGTAGTCGAATGTCTTCGCGATCCAACCGATCCTAGCACCGAACGTAGAACACCTCCATGTTCAGCACACATTCAGCACGATGACGTCCCTCGAGCTCTTGATCCAGTTGAGGATGAGGGAGAGTTCCATCAGCACGACGGCGTGTTGACGGTGATGATGAAGTTACCGGCACAGGGCTCCGACTAAGCATTACGACAATATGACCGAGGTGTGTAACTGTGGAGGGGGGCACCGCACATGGCTAAGAGAAAACTTGGTGTGCCTTTGGGGTGCCCCTCTCCCACGTATATAAAGGAGGGGGGAAGAGGAGGCCGACCAAGGGGGGGGGGGCGCCAAAAGAGGGAGTCCTACTTGGACTCCTGGTCCAAATAGGATTCGGCCCCCCTTTCCTATTCCAACTAGGAGAAGGAGGGAAGGAGGAAGATGGGAGAAGGAAAGAGGGGGGCGCCGCCCCCTCCTAGTCCAATTCGGACCAGCCATGGGGGGCACTCCTTGAGTCCCTTCTCTCCTTTCCCCTAAAGCCCATTAAGGCCCACTACTTCCCTGGGGGGGTTCCGGTAACCTCCCGGTACTCCGGAAAATTCCCGAAACACTTCGGAACCATTCCGGTGTCCGAATATATAACCTTCCAATATATCGATCTTTACCTCTTGACCATTTCGAGACTCCTCGTCATGTCAGCGATCTCATCCGGGACTCCGAACAAACTTTGGTCATCAAATCACATAACTCATAATACAAATCGTCATCGAACATTAAGCGTGCGGACCCTATTGGTTTGAGAACTATGTAGACATGACCGAGACACATCTCCGGTTAATAACCAATAGTGGAACCTGGAATGCTCATATTGGCTCCTATATATTCTATGAAGATCTTTATCGGTCAAACCGCATAACAACATGCTTTGTTGCCTTTGTCATCAGTATGTTACTTTCCCGAGATTCGATCGTCGGTATAATCATACCTAGTTCAATCTCGTTACTGGCAAGTCTCTTTACTCGTTCCATAATGCATCATCCCGTAACTAATTCGTTAGTCACATTTCTTGCAAGGCTTATAGTGATCAGCATTACTGAGAGGGCCCAAAGATACCTCTTCGATACTCGGAGTGACAAATCCTGATCTCGATCTATGCCAACTCAACAAACACCATCGGAGACACCTGTAGAGCATCTTTATAATCACCTAGTTATGTTGTGACATTTGATAGCACACAAGGTGTTCCTACGGTATTCGGGAGTTGCATAATCTCATAGTAACAGGAACATGTATAAGCCATGAAGAAAGCAATAGGAATAAAACTAAATGATCATTATGCTAAGCTAACGGATGGGTCTTGTCCATCACATCATTCTCTAATGATGTGATCCCAATCATCAAATGACAACACATGTCTATGGTCAGGAAACTTAACTATCTCTGATTAACGAGTTAGTCTAGTGGAGGCATACTAGGGACACTCTGTTTGTCTATGTATTCACACATGTACTATGTTTCTGGTTAATACAATTCTAGCATGAATAATAAACATTTATCATGATATAAGGAAATATAAATAAAAACTTTATTATTGCCTCTAGGGCATATTTCCTTCAGTCTCCCACTTGCACTAGAGTCAATAATCCAGATTACATAGTAATGATTCTAACACCCATGAGGTCTTGGTGTTGATCATGTTTTGTTCATGAGAGAGGCTTAGTCAATGGATTTGCAACATTCAGATCCGTATGTATTTTGCAAATCTCTATGTCTCCCTCCTTGACATGACAGCAAATGGAATTGAAGCGTCTCTTGATGTGTTTGGTTCTCTTGTGAAATCTGGATTCTGTCGCCAAGGCAATTGCTCCAGTATTCTCACAAAAGATTTTCATTGGACCCGATGCACTAGGTATGACACCTAGATCGGATATGAACTCCTTCATCCAGAATCCTTCATTTGCTGCTTCCGAAGAAGCTATGTACTCCGCTTCACAGGTAGATCCCGCCACGACGCTCTTCTTGGAACTGCACCAATTGATAGCTCTACCATTCAATATAAATACGTATCCGGTCTGTGACTTAGAGTCATGCGGATCAGTGTGAAAGTTTGCATCGACGTAACCATTTACGACGAGCTCTTTGTCACCTCCATAAATGAGAAACATATCCTTAGTACTTTTCAGGATGTTCTTGACCGCTGTCCAGTGATCCACTCCTGGATTACTTTGGTACCTCCCTGCTTAAACTTATAGCAAGGCACACATCAGGTCTCGTACACAACATTGCATACATGATAGAACCTATGGCTAAGGCATAGGGAATGACTTTCATTTTCTCTCTATCTTCTGCAGTGGTCGGGCATTGAGTCTGAATCAACTTCACACCTTGTAATACAGGCAAGAACCCTTTCTTTGTCTGATCCATTTTGAACTTCTTCAAAACTTTATCAAGTTATGTGCTTTGTGAAAGTCCAATTAAGCGTCTTGATTTATCTCTATAGATCTTGATGCCCAATATATAAGCGGCTTAACCGAGGTCTTTCATTGAAAAATTCTTATTCAAGTATCCTTTTATGCTATCCAGAAATTCTATATTATTTCCAATCAACAATATGTCATCCACATATAATATTGCAAATGCTACAGAGCTCCCACTCACTTTCTTGTAAATACAGGCTTCTCCAAAAGTCTGTATAAAACCATATGCTTTGATCACACTATCAAAGCATATATTCCAAGTCCAAGAGGCTTTCACTAGTCATAAATGGATCACTGGAGCTTGCACACTTTGTTAGCACCTTTTGGATCATCAAAACCTTCTGGTTGCATCATATACAACTCTTCTTTAAGATATCCATTAAGGAATGCAGTTTTGACATCCATTTGCCAAATTTCATAATCATAAAATGCGGCAATTGCTAACATGATTCGGACAGACTTTAAGCATCACTACGGGTGAGAAGTTCTCATCGTAGTCAACTCCTTGAACTTGTCGAAAACCTTTCGCAACAAGTCAAGATTTGTAGATAGTAACATTACCATCAGCGTCAGTCTTCTTCTTGAAGATCCATTTATTCTCTATGGCTTGCCGATCATTGGGCAAGTCAACCAAAGTCCACACTTTGTTCTCATACATGGATCCCATCTCAGATTTCATGGCCTCAAGCCATTTCACGGAATCCGGGCTCATCATCGCTTCCTCATAGTCCGTAGGTTCGTCATGGTCAAGTTACATGACCTCAAGAACCGGATTACCATACTACTCTGGTTCGGATAGTACTCTGGTTGATCTACAAGGTTCGGTAGTAACGTGATCAGAAGTTTCATGATCATCATCATTAGCTTCTTCACTGATTGGTGTAGGAATCACTGGAACTGATTTCTGTGATGAACTACTTTCCAGTAAGGGAGAAGGTACAATTACCTCATCAAGTTCTACTTTCCTCCCACTCACTTCTTTCGAGAGAAACTCCTTCTCTAGAGAGGATCCATTCTTAGCAACGAATATCTTGCCTTCGTATCTGTGATATAAGGTGTACCCAACAGTTTCCTTTTGGGTAACCTATGAAGACACATTTCTCTGATTTGGGTTCGAGCTTATCAGGTTGAAGCTTTTTCACATAAGCTTCGCAGCCCCAAACTTTAAGAAATGACAGCTTAGGTTTCTTGCCAAACCACAGTTCATATGGTGTCGTCTCAAAGGATTTATATGGTGCCCTATATAACGTGACTGTAGCCATCTCTAAAGCATAACCTCAAAACGATAGCGGTAAATCAGTAAGAGACATCATAGATCGCACCATATCTAATAAAGTATGGTTATGACGTTTGGACACACCATTACACTGTGGTGTTCCAGGTGGCGTGAGTTGTGAAACTATTCCACATTGTTTCAAATGAAGAGCAAACTCATAACTTAAATATTTACCTCCACGATCAGATCATAGAAACTTTATTTTCCTGTTATGATGATTTTCCACTTCACTCTGAAATTCTTTGAACTTTTCAAATGTTTCAGACTTATGTTTCATCAAGTAGATATACCCATATCTGCTCAAATCATCTGTGAAGGTCAGAAAATAATGATACCCGCCACAAGCCTCAACACTCATCGGACCGCACACATAAGTGTGTATTATTACCAATAAGTCAGTTGCTCGCTCCATTGTTCCGGAGAACAGAGTCTTAGTCATCTTGCCCATGAGGCATGGTTCGCAAGCATCAAGTGATTCCAAAAGCCCATCGACATGAAGTTTCATCATGTGCTTTACACCAATATGACCTAAACGGCAGTGCCACAGTTAAGTTTCACTATCATTATTAACCTTGCATCTTTTGGCTTCAATATTATGAATATGTGTATCACTATAATCAACAAAAATAGACCACTCATCAAGGGTGCATGACCATAAAAGATATTACTCATATAAATAGAACATCCATTATTCTATGATTTAAATGAATAACCGTCTCGCATCAAACAAGATCCAGATATAATGTTCATGCTCAACGCTGGCATCAAATAACTATTATTTAGGTCTAAACTAATCACGACGGTAGATGTAGAGGTAGCGTGCCAACGGTGATCACATCGACTTTGGAACCATTTCCCACACGCATCGTCACCTCATCCTTAGCCAATCTCCGTTTAATTCGTAGCCCCTATTTCGAGTTGCAAATATGAGCAACATAACCAGTATCAAATACCCAGGCGCTACTACGAGCATTTGTAAGGTACACATCAATAACATGTATGTCAAATATACCTTTCACTTTGCCATCCTTCTTATCCGCCAAATACTTGGGGCAGTTCTGTTTCCAGTGAGCAGTCCCTTTGCAGTAGAAGCACTCAGTCTTAGGCTTTGGTCCAGACTTGGGCTTCTTCACTTGAGCAGCAACTTGTTTGTCGTTCTTATTGAAGTTCCCCTTCTTCACTTTGCCCTTTTTCTTGAAACTAGTGGTCTTTTTAACCATCAACACTTGATGCTCCTTCTTGATTTCTACCTTCGTAGCCTTTAGCATCGTGAAGAGCTTAGGAATTGTCTTATCCATCCCTTGCATATTATAGTTCATCATGAAGCTTTTGTAGCTTGGTGGCAGTGATTGAAGAACTCTGTCAACGACACTATCATCAGGAAGATTAACTCCCAGCTGAGTCAAGTGGTTGTGGTACCCAGACATTCTGAGTATATGTTCACTGACAGAACTATTCTCCTCCATCTTGCAGCTATAGAACTTATTGGAGACTTCGTATATCTCAATTTGGGCATTTGCTTGAAATACTAACTTCAACTCCTGGAACATCTCATATGCTCCGTGACGTTCAAAATGTTGTTGAAATCCCGATTCTAAGACATAAAGCATGGCACACTGGATTATCGAGTAGTCATCAGCTTTGCTCTGCCAGACATTCATAATGTCCGGAGTTGCTCCTACAACGGGTCTTGCACCTAGCGGTGCTTCCTAGACGCAATTCTTCTGTTCAGCAATGAGGATAATCCTCAAGTTACGGACCCAGTCCGTGTAGTTGCTACCATCATCTTTCAACTTAGCTTTCTCTAGGAACGCATTAAAATTCAATGGAACGGTAGCACGGGACATTGATCTACAATAACAAAGACATGCAAATACTATCAGGTACTAAGTTCATGCTAAATTAAAGTTCAATTAATCATATTACTCAAGAACTCCCACTGAGATAGACATCCCTCTAGTCATCTAAATGATCACGTAATCCATATCAACTAAACCATGTCCAATCATCACGTGAGATGGAGTAGTTTTCAATGGTGAACATCACTATGTTGATCATATATACAATATGATTCACGTTCGACCTTTTGGTCTTAGTGTTCCGAGGCCATATCTGCATATGCTAGGCTCTTCAAGTTTAACCCGAGTATTCTGCGCTTGCAAAACTGTCTTGCACCCGTTTTATGTGAATGTAGAGCTTATCACACCCGGTCATCACATGGTGTCTCGGCACGACGAACTGTAGCAACGGTGCATACTCCGATAGAACACTTGTACCTTGAAATTTAGTGAGGGATCATCTTATAATGCTACCACCATACTAAGCAAAATAAGATGCATAAAGGATAAACATCACATGCAATCAAAATATGTGACATGATATGGCCATCATCATCTTGTGCCTTTGATCTACATCTCTAAAGCACCATCATGAACTCCATCGTCACCGGCTTGACACCTTGATTTCCATCGTAGCATCGTTGTCGTCTCGCCAACTATTGCTTCTACGACTATCTTTACCGCTTAGTGATAAAGTAAAGCAATAACATGACAATTGCATTTCATACAATAAAGCGACAACCATAAGGCTCCTGCCAGTTATCGATAACTTTTTGATAGAGGCTAAGGTGTCCCGATGTTTCGATGAGATGGTGGCTATCGTTTTCTGTGGGAGTCGACCTTGATGATCCGACTACGAACGTGCGAGACGTCGCGCCTTAGCAATCGCTAAACCAACTTCCGAGGGTTATTGACCATGCCGGAGCACGATCAACCTGACCACGAGGGTCTGTTTCCTGCGAGCAAACGAAGAACAAGCAAGAAACTGAGATTGCAATCTGGATATTGCGAATATAAGATGAAAGCTTTATTGATCAAGGCGGGGTTCTGTGACGTCTTGGTCTGGTCGTTGGACACAAACGAAGTACGCGAAGTTGCAGCTATGGCGAACTTTTGATCTAAACAAAACCCAAAGTCTAAGCGATGCCCTAAGGGCTGTATATATGGAGGAAGAGGGGGGAATTTCGTGGCCCTTGAGGGTGGGGTCCGAAACCAACCCTAACTCTTGTTTCCCCACACATACGGACTCTAAAAATAGCCTATACTTAAGTATTTCGAAATTACATGGGCCTGGCCCATTAATAAGGTGACGCAGCACCTAGAATAGCCTATGGACGAATATTATGAAGTGGCATCTTGTATATTTCGTCCAAGGCTTCATGCACTCCTTATGGCGGCTTTAAAGTCCTGAAATCATCACTTGTAACTCCGTTCTTGATCCCCTTGCGCATGCCATCAACTCCATGTGTGTTCTTGCTCCAATGTTCATCCTTCTCCAAGCTAGGCCCTTCATTTGTAAGCAAAACAAATGTATCCAATTTAGGCAGCATCATAATCTCATGAACATTAGAATCATTACCAAGAAACGAAAGTACCTGGTAATTTAATTGGCGTGCGCGAGCTCTAGTAATTGGTCCAGTATATGTAACAGTAGGGGCTGTGGGTGTAACAATGGTATTGATGTCCTCATCATCCTCCCCTTCTTGAAATGAAGTCGTCCTCGACGGAAGCGCATCTTCCTCACCCAAATAAGGCTTCAAATCTGCAATGTTAAAAGTGGGACTAACCCCAAAATCTACAGGTAGCTCAAGTTTATATGCATTATCATTTATTTTCTCTAACACCTTAAAAGGACCATCAGCACGTGGCATTAGCTTTGATTTGCGCAGATTAGGAAATCTATCTTTACGCAAATGTAACCAAACAAGATCTCCAGGCGCAAACACAACATGTTTTCTACCCTTATCTCCAGCAAGTTTATATTTAGCATTCATACGCTCAATGTTTTCCTTAGTTAACTCATGCATTTTTAAAATCAATTCAGAACGTTCTTTAGCATCAAAATTAACCTTCTCTGAAGATGGAAGAGGCAACAAATCAATAGGTGCACGAGGTAGGAAACCATACACAATTTCAAAAGGGCACATCTTAGTAGTAGAATGCAATGAACGATTATAAGCAAATTCAATATGAGGCAAGCATTCTTCCCACATTTTCTTGTTATTCTTCAAAACAGCCCTAAGCATAGTAGACAATGTTCTATTGACTACTTCAGTTTGTCCATCAGTTTGGGGGTGACAAGTAGTACTAAAAAGCAGCTTAGTCCCCAACTTAGCCCATAAACATCTCCAAAAGTGGCTAAGAAATTTAGTATCACGATCTGAAACAATAGTATTTGGCACACCATGTAAGCGAATAATTTCACGAAAGAACAAATCAGCAACATTAACAGCATCATCGCTTTTATGACATGGTATAAAGTGTGCCATTTTCGAGAACCTATCCACGACAACAAATATGCTATCCCTCCCCTTCTTTGTTCGAGGTAAACCTAAAACAAAGTCCATAGATATATCCTCCCAAGGAACACTAGGTACAGGCAAAGGCATATATAAACCATGAGGATTGAGTCGTGACTTAGCTCTTTGACATGTAGTGCAGCGAGCAACAAAACGCTCAACATCCCGTCTCATCTTTGGCCAAAAGAAATGTGTAGCAAGTATATCCTCCGTCTTCTTGACGCCAAAGTGTCCCATTAATCCTCCTCCATGCGCCTCCTGCAACAACAAAAGACGAACGGAGCTAGCTGGAATGCATAGCTTGTTAGCACGAAACACAAATCCATCGTTAAGAACGAACTTGTTCCAAGTTCTCCCTTCCTTACAATTCTGCAATACATCTTTAAATTCAGCATCATGAACATATTGATCTTTGATGGTCTCCAAACCAAATATTTTAAAGTCAAGTTGTGAAAGCATAGTATAACGACGAGACAAGGCATCAGCAATAACATTTTCTTTACCCTTCTTGTGTTTAATGACATAAGGGAAAGTCTCAATGAATTCAACCCATTTAGCATGTCTACGGTTCAGTTTTGCTTGACTTTTAATGTGTTTCAAAGATTCATGATCAGAATGTATAACAAATTCCTTGGGCCATAAATAATGTTGCCATGTTTCTAAGGTCCGAACAAGAGCATATAATTCTTTATCATAAGTAGAATAGTTCAGACTAGGCCCACTCAATTTTTCAGAAAAGTATGCAACAGGTTTTCCATCTTGTAATAACACACCTCCTAATCCAATTCCACTAGCATCACATTCAAGCTCAAAAGTCTTATTGAAATTAGGAAGTTGGAGTAAAGGAGCATGTGTCAACTTATCTTTCAATACCGTGAAGGCTTCTTCCTGTGCGATACCCCAAACAAAAGGCACATCCTTCTTTGTAAGCTCGTTGAGAGGTGCAGCAATGGTGCTGAAATCTCTCACAAAACGCCTATAGAAACCAGCGAGGCCAAGGAAACTCCTCACTTGTGTGACCGTTTTGGGCTGCGGCCAACTCTCAATAGCTTCAATCTTGGCTTTATCAACTTCAATTCCCTGTGGAGTAACAACATAGCCAAGAAAAGATACTCGGTCGGTGCAAAAGGTGCACTTTCCAAGGTTTCCAAACAAACGTGCATCACGTAGAGCAATAAAAACAGCACGTAAATGTTCCAAATGTTCCTCCAAAGATTTGCTATAAATCAATATGTCATCAAAGTAAACTACCACAAATCGTCCAATGAAAGCACGTAAAACTTCGTTCATTAACCTCATGAAAGTACTAGGTGCATTAGTTAACCCAAAAGGCATGACTAACCACTCATATAATCCAAACTTAGTTTTAAATGCTGTTTTCCATTCATCTCCCAATTTCATACGAATTTGATGGTATCCACTACGCAAATCAACTTTGGAGAATATTGTAGAGCCACTCAATTCATCAAGCATATCATCTAGCCTAGGAATAGGATGACGATAACGAATAGTAATATTATTTATGCCTCTACAATCAACGCACATACGCGACGTACCATCCTTTTTCGGCACTAAAATGATAGGAACAGCACAAGGACTAAGGGATTCGCGTATATAACCTTTGTCGAGCAGTTCTTGTACTTGACGCATAATCTCCTTCGTCTCCTCTGGATTGGTACGGTATGGTGCACGGTTGGGTAGCGAAGCACCGGGAATTAAGTCAATTTGATGCTCAATCCCTCGAATAGGTGGTAATCCCGGTGGCACGTCTTGTGGAAAGACGTCAGCGAACTCCTGCAAAATGTTAGTGACAGCAGGGGGCAAAGAGGAAGGCACGTCCTCGAATGAAAATAATGCCTCTTTGCACACAAAAGCATAGCAAACAGATTTGCTGAAATCTAGCTCATCAATATCAGATTTGGTGGCAAGTAAACATGCACTTTTCAATTTAATTTCAGAAACAACAGTAGATGGTTTATTATTAGACTTCATTTGGTGCTCAAATTCTTTTGCCACAATCTGATTTTCACTCTTATTTGTCTCCTGTTTTGCTTTATTAGCTCTATTAATATCATCTTTCAAAATGGAATCAGGAGTCATAGGAAGCAAAGTAATATTTTTATCGTTATGAACAAGAGTATACTGATTGTTTCTACCATGGTGTACAGAATTTTTATCAAATTGCCATGGTCTACCAAGTAATAAGGAACATGCTTGCATAGGTACCACATCACAATCAACATAATCAGCATATGTAGAGATACTAAAATGCACACGAACAGTACGTGTTACCTTAACCTTGCCGCTGTTGTTGAACCATTGGATGTAGTAAGGATGTGGATGTGGTCTTGTGGTGAGAGATAGCTTCTCCACCATCTCCATGCTAGCCAAGTTATTGCAGCTCCCTCCATCTATGATCACGCGAACAGAACGTTCCTTCACAACTCCCTTTGTATGGAACAAATTATGCCTCTGATTTTGCTCAGCTTGTGTAACCTGCACACTCAAAACACGTTGAGCAACTAAACATTCATACCTGTCAGCATCTTCAGGAGCCATGTATTGCGTCTCATGATCAGAATCGTCTCCACCGTGTTCGTCACGTGTAATAAGAGCCAAAGTCTCCTCATCATAGTCACTAGCGGACTCATACCCACCATCCTCAGTAACAATCATCACACGCTTAGATGGGCATTCTCTCGCATAATGACCTCCACCCTTGCAACGTCGACAAATAATATCATGTGTTTGCCCTGTTGATGCCATGGATGAAGAAGAGCTCTTTGCAGGCCCAGAAGGTGTGCTCTTGGCAGATAGTGGTGATTGTGCCTGCTTTATTGTATCACGGTTGGAGGTGGCAGCCGACGGAGGCGCCGGTGTAGCAGAACGTGTGGAAGTAGATGATGCACGTGGTGTCCATGATGAAGGTCGACCTGCAGAAAAGTTAGTCCGCGCCAATGCCTGTCGATCCTGCACTTCACGTTCAGCTTTACAAGCAAGATGGAATAAACGAGTGATATTAGTATACTCCTTATACTCTAGAATCGTCTGAATATCTCTATTTAATCCACCCATAAAACGTGCAAGCATAGCTTCATTCTCCTCAACAATACCACATCTAATCATGCCAGTTTGTAATTCCTGATAATATTCTTCTACAGAATTTTTCCCTGTCTTAAGCGCTGCAATTTTTGAAGTAATTCACGTTGATAATATGGTGGAACCCAACGAGTACGCATAGCAGTTTTCAAAGCAGCCCAAGTAGCCGGAATAGGATATAATCTACAATGCTCAGACCACCAAACACATGCAAAACTAGTGAATGCACAAACAGCAGCAGGAACACGTCTCTCCTCGGGATATTGTAAACATGTAAATCGTTGTTCAGTTTCTAACTCCCAAGTAAGATATATATCAGGAACATATCTACCCTCAAATGGTGGAATATTCAATTTTAGTTTAGGGAGATGGTCATGATCTCGTACCTGAGGGTGAGCCCTACCATTGCCATTATTTGCATGTGGACGACCTGGTGGTTGCTGTGCTGGTGGTGGCACGTAGTTCTGATTTTGATCAACCTCATCCTCATAATCTCCCACATAATCATCCTCCTCCACATCAGCAGTAGGAGCCACAGAAGTATCAACAGCAGCACCAGCAGTTTGGCCCGACTGAAGAGGGACACGGCTCGCTCGGCGGAGGGCTGTTTCCCGACGTGGAGGTAGTCGGTGTTGTTGCTGTTGTTGCAGAGGTGCGGCAGGAGCAGCCGGTGGTGGTGGTGGAAAACGCGAAAGCAATTCAGCAAACTTGTTATCGAGCTTTGTTTCAAACGTCTTCTCCATGCCATCTATCTTCTCCATGGCCTCTTCAAATCTGTTTATCACATCTTGCACCTGTACACTCATCATTTGCTGAAACGTATCATGAAGCTCCTTGTTCGTCAAGTTCTCCCAGTCAGTCTCGTCGGATTGTGATCCTGGCATGGTTAGCAGCAATAGAAACACACAAGAATATGATCCTACAGACTACTAACAAGTGGTGGTGGTGGCGGGTGTCACAAATCCGTCAAGCAAATCTCAAATTCTTACCAGTTCTTACCCAGCAGCAGGCGGTGATCGGCAACCGTTATAGTCAAAACTCTCAAAAGCTTGGATAGAGCGATTGCCAGGGAGAGTCAAACGCACGACGTAGATGTATGTGGAGCTGGGAAGGCTTATAGTATGGTAGCAAAAAGGGTCAGCAATAATCAATTCAGAGATGCAAAGTTGAATAAACGCTCAACGACGGTACTGTGCTGGTCCTAGGCTAGACCGTGCTAGAGACGCGAGCCTAGAACACTAACAAAATCACGGCGCTGCACGTAAATAAGGGAAAAGCACACTCTGGAACTATTTTTTTCGCTCTTTTTTTTGCGCTCCTTTTTTTTGCGCTCCTCTTTTTTTTGCGAAAAATCACTATAATGGCGAGTGTCTCAAAACTCTTCCCTCGTCAAACTGATAGGATGGGCACGAAATTTTTTTTCACTTTTTTTCGGAAATCAGGGCAGCGACGACGAAAAAGTGCGACAAAAAAATCACTATGATGGCACGTGGCTCAAAAGACTTAGAAAAGCCTAAAAATAGGATAGGGAAAAAAATTTGCCCGTGAAAATTTTGGCCTAAAAACTGCCCGGGGGTCTCCAGACTCTTTTTTTTCGAGACCTACGCAGGCAAGGAAACACAAATCGGAATTTAGATTGATCTCAAGAACAAACCTAATATGAGAAGAACTCGGATTGGTGGTGGATATATGGTTGTGGTATATGGCAGCGGTGGTGGTATATGGTAGCGGTGGTGGTATATGGATACAGATTGGTGGTGGTATATGGATACGGATTGGTGGTGGTATATGGATATGGATTCAGAGCGGTGGCGGATAAGCAAAAGTGGTAGATGGGCGATGATGATGGTGCGGCGGCGGCGTGACAACTTATGACCAGAACTCGAAACTCTAAAAGACTAGACTCTAAGACCAGCAACTTGACACGACGATGCAACCGCAAATTCAACAAAGCAAAAACCCTAAAAAGATTATGCAAAGGCTCAGATTGGTTCGGATATGATGAACTAACCCTAAATTTTTTTGTGGCTTTTTCGTGGACTGTAGGTATGAAGAACAGACTCGATCTAATCTACGAAAAACTGTAAAATCTCACCGAGCAACCTGGAAATCTGATACCACTTGATAGAGGCTAAGGTGTCCCGATGTTTCGATGAGATGGTGGCTATCGTTTTCTGTGGGAGTCGACCTTGACGATCCGACTACGAACGTGCGAGACGTCGCGCCTTAGCAATCGCTAAACCAACTTCCGAGGGTTATTGACCACGCCGGAGCACGATCAACCTGACCACGAGGGTCTGTTTCCTGCGAGCAAACGAAGAACAAGCAAGAAACTGAGATTGCAATCTGGATATTGCGAATATAAGATGAAAGCTTTATTGATCAAGGTGGGGTTCTGTGACGTCTTGGTCTGGTCGTTGGACACAAACGAAGTACGCGAAGTTGCAGCTATGGCGAACTTTTAATCTAAACAAAACCCAAAGTCTAAACGACGCCCTAAGGGCTGTATATATGGAGGAAGAGGGGGGAATTTCGTGGCCCTTGAGGGTGGGGTCCGAAACCAACCCTAACTCTTGTTTCCCCACACATACGGACTCTAAAAATAGCCTATACTTAAGTATTTCGAAATTACATGGGCCTGGCCCATTAATAAGGTGACGCAGCACCTAGAATAGCCTATGGACGAATATTATGAAGTGGCATCTTGTATATTTCGTCCAAGGCTTCATGCACTCCTTATGGCGGCTTTAAAGTCCTGAAATCATCACTTGTAACTCCGTTCTTGATCCCCTTGCGCATGCCATCAACTCCATGTGTGTTCTTGCTCCAATGTTCATCCTTCTCCAAGCTAGGCCCTTCATTTGTAAGCAAAACAAATGTATCCAATTTAGGCAGCATCATAATCTCATGAACATTAGAATCATTACCAAGAAACAAAAGTACCTGGTAATTTAATTGGCGTGCGCGAGCTCTAGTAATTGGTCCAGTATATGTAACAGTAGGGGTTGTGGGTGTAACAATGGTATTGATGTCCTCATCACTTTTACAAAACATGATTGAGGGAGTCCTGGATTAGGGGGTCTCCGGATAGCCGGACTATATCCTTTGGCCGGACTGTTGGACTATGAAGATACAAGATTGAAGACTTTGTCCTGTGTCCGGATGGGACTCTAATTGGCGTGGAAGGCAAGCTAGGCAATACGGATATGTATATCTCCTCCTTTGTAACCGACCTTGTGTAACCCTACACTATTAGGGAAAACGTTATACACAGAATATGAGTAGCAACGCGGTTTAAAAACAGGCGCTACTGCTAACTAGCAGTAGCGAGCTTAAAGGAACCGCGCTACTAATAACTAGATAGCAGTAGCGCTCTAGGTGAAACAAGCGCTACTACTATAATTGCCACGGATTTGCCCCCAGGCTAGATATAGTAGTAGCGCCCTTCCCTGGACGCGCTGCTACTAAAGTACTTAGTAGCAGCGTGTTTCTGCAAAACTCGCTGCTGCTAAGTGTTGCACCTAATTAAGTTTAGTCCCATACTGCTAAGCGAACAAGGTGTTTACTACCTTAAATATGTTGACTATTTAGATTCTACACAAAAAGATCAATGATGACCAACGTATATTTTTGATGCGTGCTTAGACTTAGCAGTAGCGTTTTTCCTGAAAACGCGCTATAGCTACTTTAGCTATAGCGCGTTTCCTGAAGTGCGCTACTGCTAGTTCGACTTAACCACCCGCCCGCTCAAAATTTCGCTAAGTCCTCCTTCCCCCACTGTCCCCCTACCCTCTGTTGCCGCCGCCCGAGCCTGAGCCTGCCCTCACCGCCGCCGCCCGAGGCGCCGTCAACCTCACCGCCGCCGCCCGCCGCCGCTCTCGACCTCACCGTCGCCGCCGCCTCCCCCACCCCCTCCGCTCTCGACCTCACCGTCGCCGCCGCCTCCCCCAACCCCGCTGCTGCCTCCCGATCCCGAGCCCGCCCTCGCCGCCGCTACCTCTCCGTCGCCGAGCACCTCCCCGCCACCGTCTCTCCCCTCTCTGTAAGCCCCCCACCCCTCCCCCACCCTCGTTCTCTCTGCTTAGTTAGTACTAGATGTTTTTTAGTAGTAGTAGTCGATGTTAATTTAGGGTTCATAGATAATGATTTTTAGCAGTAGTAGATGTTAATTAGTAGTAGTGATTGTTCTAGTTAACTATTGTATAATGTAGTTTATTTTTACTGTTTTTAGTAAGTGTTTTAAATAATTAGTAAGTAAATTAATAAACTAGTTGAACTACTTCAGTTGTAGTTGAACTAGTTTAGTAAGTAAATTAATAAACTAGTTGAACTAGTTGAATTAATAGAACTAATGTATTTTTAGTAAGATAATTAATATAACTAGTTGAACTACTTTATTTTTAGAAAGAACTAGTTTTTTTCTATTTATAGTAAGTTTATATTTAGTAAGAACTAGTTGAATTAATAAAACTAGTTGAACATGTCGTATTTGTTTTTATTTTTTAGTTTAAGCAATTATTCGGGATGTATTAGTGATAACTTATACGGTTTTTGCTTTTGCAGAAATCAAGGAGCCCCTCCATCATCCCCGCCGTCGTCCCCGTCACCGACCCCCTCTGACATCGAGGTGAGACCAGGCAAATATCCATGTATATCTTGTGTTGCTCAAAAAGGATATGTGGTTGCCCAAGTGGCCATTCATGTTCAGTTTACACCTCCGAGTGGCCTATGTTTTGCCGGAGTGTTGATTAATTTCCGTTTCGGCAAATTTCAGGCGCTCGATATGTCCTTTTTTAGCAAAGGTCATGCCGGATTTTTCCGTGAATTCTGGCATGACTTGTGCTAGAATATGTAGGAAATATCAAGTGGCCTAGATTTTCTCGAAAAATAATGATCTAATTTAAGTTTTTTAGTACATAAATTTAATTGTACAAGTTTAATCTTTGAATTATGAACATAGGAAAAGTCATACTCAGACGACGAAAGTCTCCCGGGGGAGTGCAGCTGGTGCCACGATGATCGAGGTATGTGCGACAGGTTCGTTGAGCTAGACGAAGATCGGCGCTTCAGCATTAAGCTCGAGGAGACCTTCGATGTTGAAACGGTACGCAACAACGATAAGTGTTTTTTCGTAATTATGCATGACTTCAACTATTTCAACGTCTAATTTTCATCTTTTACAATTCGACTTGCTTATCCCATGCCATGAAAGACGCTATGTCTTGGAGAGGATGGGTTTTGAAGACCATGAAAATTTTCAAACAAAGAAAATACACCTAAGGACCAATCATGATATCGATTTTGAAGTAAATCTGTACAATTCTCAGAGCGTAACCCATTTTGGTTGCCAAAATTGGGAAGCACTTTGCAAAATGTATGGTTTTTATGAGGGTATGATTGTCACCGTGGATCTTGGTGATCCTAACATTGAGCAAGACAATATGGACATTTGGGTCCTTGTTGATACGCTTCCGATTCTACCGCAATGTGAGTTTCTCAAACATAGTTATTAACTAATTTATATTGTTTATTTCAAAATAGTTAACAGCTTATTTCCATTGACAACTTATTTTGAATCTTCAAAGAATGTGCAGAAGATGGTAGACAAAACCCACTACACTGATGGCTCCGAATTAACTTATAACGAGAAAAGTCATCTGATTGCTTATTGTACTTATCTTGAGAATTACAATACCTATTATCAAACTCCTCCAAATTATGGTGAATACGTGCCACTAGTGCACGTGTTGAAACACGATAACTTCTATGGAGATACCCTGGTAAGATTTTTTACTATTACGACATCAGTGCATCTTTTGCATACTTCTAAAACTAGTACATCATTGCTAACTATGAAGTTATTACTATGTTTTTCAACAGAAAATCCCGATGGATTGTGTGCCTCATCTGATGTATCAGAATGGTCGCCTTGCAATTCTGAACATACAGCCAGGTCAATCTAAGGAGCTCACCTGTGCATATCAAATTTCTAAAACCGGTGAACACATGCTAATCAAAGAATGGAAAAAATGTTTGGACATTCGCAAGGAGGTTCTTGGAAGTAACATTAAGCGAAAGGCAAGAATTGGAGACAGGATACTCTCCATTCTCCATAATGGAGAGTCAGGGGCTATCTTGTTTTTTGCTATTTTACCTTAGAGAATATAGTAGGTCCTAAGAGAATGTAGTAGGTCCTATGAGGTACAATATGTTTATTATGTGATACAATGTGTTAGAGTTGATGATGAGGAGTACTTGTGATTACGACTAGTGACCAATTTGCTATGTGATGTCTCATTGATGAAAATGATGATCTTGAGGAGGTGTTATATGAAAATGATGTATTATGATGATAAGTTGTTAATGATATGATGATGATGATATTTATTATATCATTGGGTGAAAGAACCGCGGATTAGTTTCAAGTGGATGTCCATCCACTTGAAACTAGTCCACGGTTCTTTCACCCCGTGATGTAATAACTCATTATGATGTAAAAGAAATTTCTAAATTCTTGTTGTATGAAAACTTGTGTAAAGGTGTACGAATACAACATGAAATAAAAAAGAAATAAAATACGAAATAATAGTAGCAGCGCGGGCAGGGAGAAGCGCTACTACTAATTACCAGTAGCGCTCCTCCGGGAAGTCTCTACTACTAAGTCGATTTAGCAGTAGCATGGGCGGAGGCACGCTACTGCTATACGTTAGCTGTAGCGCCTTATCAGTAGCACATTGCCCCGCGCTACTGATAGGCCTAAAACCCGCGCTGCTGCTAGGCTTTTCCCTAGTAGTGCTAGCCCCCTCCGGTGATTATATAAACTGGAGGGCTTTAGTCCGTAGGACAACAGACAATCATACCATAGGCTAGCTTCTAGGGTTTAGCCTCTCCGATCTCGTGGTAGATCAACTCTTGTACTACTCATATTATCAAGAATAATCAAGTAGGGCGTAAGGTTTTAACTCCATCAAGAGGGCCCGAACCTGGGTAAGACATCGTGTCCCCTGCCTCCTGTTACCATCCGCCTTAGACGCACAGTTCGGGACCCCCTACCCGAGATTCGCCGGTTTTGACACCGACATTGGTGCTTTCATTAAGAGTTCCTCTGTGTCGTCGCCGTTAGGCTTGATGGCTCCTTCGATCATCGATAGTGATGCAGTCCAGGGTGAGACTTTTCTTCCCGGACAGATCTTTGTATTCGGCGGCTTCGCACTGCGGGCCAACTTGCTTGGCCATCTGGAGCAGATCGAGAGTTACGCCCCTGGCCATCAGGTCAGGTTTGGAAACTTAAACTACACGACCGATATCCGCGGAGACTTGATCTTCGACGGATTTGAGCCCCTGCCTAGTGCGCCACACAGCCACGATGAGCATGATTTAGCTCTGCCATTAGACAGTGTCTAGGAGATCGCGCCGGCAACCGCTCCGACCCTCAATTCGGAGCCAGCTGCGCCTTCCATGGGCAGGTGGATAGACCATGCCACGGAGGCCGCACTCTCATCGGCGATCGAGCCGAGTATCGACCTTACCCTTCATGAGAGCCGTGATGCCGAACTACCGGATTCCTATCCGGCCACGGACCCCCAACCGCCTGCGCCCGTGCCTATCGAATCCGATTGGGCACTGATCATGGAGTTTACCTCCGCGGATATCTTTCAGCACTCGCCTTTCTACGACATACTGAACTCATTAAGGTCTCTCTCCTTGTCAGGAGAATCCTGGCCGAACTATGTCTGGCGGGATTGTGATGCGGATGACGAAGAAATTCGCCGCCAACCCACCACCCACTTAGTAGCCACTGTCGACGACTTAACCGACATGCTCGACTTTGACTCCGAAGACATCGACGGCATGGACAACGATGCGGGAGGCGAAGAGGAACCACTGCCCACCGGGCACTGGACAACCACCTCATCATATGATATATACATGGTGGACACACCCAAAGAAGGCAATGGCGATGAGACAGTGGAGGATGACCCCTCCAAGAAGCAACCCAAGCGCCGGCATCAGCGGCGCCGCTCTAAGTCTCGCCAAAGCAAAAGCAGTGACCCCAGCACAGGAGATAATAGCACTCCGGACAGTGCCGTAGACAACAACAATCCCCTCCAGCAAGATCTAGATCAGGAGGATGGAGAAGCCAGCCCTCCAGAGAGAGCGGCAGATGGAGAGGCGGAGGATGATAATTACATGCCTTCCTCCGAAGACGAGGCAAGACTCGATGATGACGAATTCATCGTGCCTGAGGATCCCGTCGAACAAGAGCGCTTCAAGCGCCGACTTATAGCCATGGCAAATAGCCTTAAGAAAAAGCAACAGCAGCTTCAAGCTGATCAAGATTTGCTAACTGACAGATGGACTGAAGTCCTTACGGCCAAGGAATATAAACTCGAACGCCCCTCCAAGAGTTACCCAAAGCATAGGTTGCTACCCCGACTGGAGGAGGAAGCACTCAAACCTACATCTCCAGCATATGATGCGGCTGACCGGCCACCTCGTGGCCACGATAGAGAGGCATTTCAGCCAAAAGCTCAGCCCGCACTCCGACACCACTCAAATAAAAATGTCAAGGCATGGGGAAATACGCCAGACCTACGAGACATATTGGAGGACAAAGAAAAACATGCAAGTTCGATCTATGGATCACGAGGACGTGCCAGTATGCGAGACGATAACCGTCACGCCGGATACAGTAAAAGTATGTCCGGCCGGGCCGAACACAACGGGCAAGACTCATTTGAGCTGCGTCGCGATATAGCCGAGTATAGAGGCGCTGCGCATCCCCTATGCTTCACCGACGAAGTAATGGATCACCAAATCCTAGAGGGTTTCAAACCCGTAAATATCGAATCATATGACGACACAATAGATCCTGCGGTATGGATCGAGGATTTCCTCCTGCACATCCACATGGCCCGCGGTGATGATCTACACGCCATCAAATACCTCCCACTCAAGCTCAAAGGACCAGCTCGGCATTGGCTCAACAGCTTGCCAACAGAGTCCATTGGCTGTTGGGAAGATCTGGAAGCCACATTCCTCGACTACTTCCAGGGCACTTATGTGCGACTGCCAGATGCCGATGACTTGAGCAACATAATTCAGCAGCCAGAGGAATCGACCAGGCAATTCTGGACACGGTTCCTAACAAAGAAGAATCAAATCATCGATTGTCCGGATGCAGAGGCCCTAGCAGCTTTTAAGCATAACATCTGCGACGAGTGGCTCGCCCGGCACCTTGACCAGGAAAAGCCGAAATCTATGGCAGCCCTCACGACACTCATGACCCACTTTTGTGTGGGAGAAGACAGCTGGCTGGCTCATAGCAATCACATATCAAAGAACCATGGTACTTCGGATACCAAGGATGGCAATGGCAGGGCACGTCGCAACAAACACAAGCGCCGCATTAATAGCGACAATACAGAGGATACAACAGTCAATGCCGAATTCAAAGGCTCTAAACCCGGTCAGCAGAAAAAGCCATTTAAAAGAAGCACTCTAGGCCCGTCCAGTCTGGACCGTATATTCGATCGCTCGTGTCAAATATACGGCACCCCCGACAAGCCAGCCAACCACACCAACAGGGATTGTTGGGTGTTCAAGCAGGCCGGCAAGTTAAATGCCGAAAACAAAGATAAGGGGTCGCATAGTGATGACGAGGAGGAGCCCCGGCAGCCGAACACCAGAGGACAGAAGAGGTTCCCCCCACAAGTGCGGACGGTGAACATGATATACGCAACCCACATCCCCAAGAGGGAGCGGAAGCGTGCGCTAAGGGACGTATACGCGTTGGAGCCAGTCGCCCCAAAGTTCAACCCATGGTCCTCTTGCCCGATCACCTTCGATCGCAGGGACCATCCCACTAGTATTCGTCATGGCGGATTCGCCACACTGGTTCTAGACCCAATCATTGACGGATTTCACCTCACTCTAGTCCTTATGGACGGCGGCAGCAGCCTAAACCTGCTTTACCAGGACACAGTGCGCAAAATGGGTATAGACCCCTCAAGGATCAAACCCACAAATACGACCTTCAAAGGCGTCATACTAGGTGTAGAGGCCCATTGCACAGGCTCAGTCACACTAGAAGTGGTCTTCGGATCCCCGGATAACTTCTGAAGCGAGGAGTTAATCTTCGATATAGTCCCGTTCCACAGTGGCTATCATGCACTACTCGGGCGAACCGCATTTGCGAGATTCAATGCGGTACCGCATTATGCATACCTCAAGCTCAAGATGCCGGGACCTCAGGGGGTCATCACAGTTAATGGAAACACAGAGCGCTCTCTCCGCACGGAGGAGCACACTGCGGCCCTCGCAGCAGAAGCACAAAGCAACCTCTTAAGGCAATTCACTAGTTCGGCGATTAAGGACCCGGACACCTTCAAGCGCGCCCGGAGTAATCGGCAACAAGACCGCCTGGCATGTTTCGAGCTCACATAGCAATGCGGCCCCCACCCTAGTCCCAGCCAAATGGTGAAATCCGTGCCGTGCGTACATAATTACACATTGAAAATACCATGGGCATAGGTGGGGAGGGGGCACGACTATGGCACGCCCCAAGATGCGGCTCAACCGCACTAGGGGCTTCCCACTTTGTTATTTTTCTCTCTTTCAGGACTTTAATCTCTGGAAACCCTGTCCGGCAGTATGATTGCCGACCACATGATGCAGCAATCAAGGAGGCAGAAAGCTATGTCGCACCACGGAACTCCAAGGTGGATTACGATAACGAGTTAAATACTTGCTTTAATGCCATTCCTCAGCTTTCCCTTGGAGGGGACATGTCAAATAGTCCTACTTTTTTCTTATTGCACTACTTGTATCATTTTGCTTTAACGCACCTTTTTGAATAAACGATGCATAGCACTAGACTATTATCTCATTCTTTATTATTCCTTTTTATATATATGTTCATTTCATGACATCCAGCACCCGTACACTCTGGTACGGCTAATACGCTAGGGGCTTAAGCATACCCCATAATACGGCGTGAGAAGTCTGAACACTTTAGATAGTGCGGCACCCCGAACTTATAGCATTATATGCATCAGCTCCGAATCATGTCTTGGGTCAATAGTTGGGTTTGCCCGGCTCCCATGTTTTGGTACCTTAGGTTCCGCTATATCGGCTAAGGTATCACTGGGAGAACTACTGCGATTGTGCCCCGGTTCAGCTGGGCTAAGCACCTCAGTAGAGAAAGCTAAAACCGACTGTCATGATAAGGCGAGAGACTGGTCGCTGTTCGAGAGGTTTCGAGTCCCTAAAGACTTATGCCGCTTAGAGCGAGGACTCGGCTTTGTCCGGCTTAAGGCGTGTATAGCGCCCCAAATTCGGCCTTCCGAATACTAGGGGCTTCGCCAAAATTTAAAATTATAGAATTCTATGGCTAAGTGAGAGTGATAAAGCATTATAGTCTGATTGCCTTGTTCGTTTTGCTGAGCACCTCCCTCGAAGGACCCAAAAATGGGAACAAGAGTGCTCAGGTTTATCCCAAACACCCCAGCACTCGTGGCATGGGGGCAGAAGCCGATGACTAGCCATCTCTCAGATTTGATAAACAGCCGAATAGAAGGTATTATTTTAAATTAAAACAAGCGTTGCATAGCGCATATGAACAAGTTTTCATACCACAGGATCACACAAGCAAATTCATTCAAATATTACATCTTTCACACACTCGTCCGCTACAAGACGGGCACCCTTCAGGACACCCTCATAATACATCTCGGGGTGGCGATGCTCCTTGCCCTGCGGCGGCCCCTCCTTCACCAGCTTCTTGGTGTCCATCTTGGCCCAGTGCACCTTCGCACGAGCAAAAGCCCGGAGTGCACCCTCGATGCAGGCGGACCGCTTCATGACTTCCAGCCGTGGGCAGGCATCCACAAGCCGCCTCACCAGGCCGAAGTAGCTATTGGGAAGGGCGTCGCCAGGCCACATCCGGACTATAAAGCCCTTCATGGCCTATTCTGCCGCCTTGTGCAGCTCGACCAGTTGCTTCAGCTGGTCGCTCATAGGCATCGGGTGTTCGGTCCCAGTATACTGAGACTAGAACAACTTATCCATCGAGCTTCCCTCCTCGGCTTGGTAAAACTTTGCGGCATTCGACACGCTGCGCGGCAAATCTGCGAATGCTCCTGGAGAGCTCCGGACTCGGGTAAGTAACAAGTAATTTACTTTCACATGCTTGCTTTGCATATTGAATGCCTTACCTGCCGCTATCTTCCTCATCGCCTCAATCTCCTGGAGGACCTTTTGGGCTTCAGCCTTGGCACTCTTTGCGCTCTTAATGGCCAAGGCAAGCTCAGACTCTCGTGTCTTCGAGTCAAGCTCCAACGCCTCGTGCTTCGTCACGAGAGCTTGGAGCTCTTGCTGCACCTCGCCCACCCGTGCCTCTTGCTTTTCCTGCTCGGTGCGCTCCTGGGCCGCTTTGTTTTTAGCCTCGAACAACGTTTGCTTCAGGGTCGCCACTTCGGTCGTGGCCCCTGGCAAATTCATAATGATCCTATCATTTTGCAATCGCATCTTTTTTTGCATATATATATATAGACACCTAGCACCGAACATACGGCACCTCCGTGTTCAGTACACATTCAGCATGATGACGTCCCTCGAACTCTTGATCCAGTTGAGGACGAGGGAGAGTTCCGTCAGCACAACGACGCATTGATGGTGATGACGAAGTTACCGATGTAGGCCTTCGCCTAAGCATTATGACGATATGACCGAGGTGTGTAACTGTGGAGGGGGCCAACGCACACGGCTAAGAGAAAACTTGGTGTGCCTTTGGGGTGCCCCTCTCTCACATATATAAAGGAGGGGGGAAGAGGAGGCCGGCCAAGGGGGGCACAAAAAGGGGAAGTCCTACCTGGATTCCTTGTCCAAGCAGGATTCCCCCCCTTTCCTATTCCAACTAGGAGAAGGAGGGAAGGAGGAAGAGGGGAGAGGGAAAGAGGGGGGTGCCGCCCCCTCCTAGTCCAATTTGTACCAGCCATGGTGGGGGACTCCTTGAGGCCCTTCTCTCCTTTCCCCTAAAACCATTAAGGACACTACTTCCGCGGGGGTTTCTGGTAACCTCCGGTACTCCGGAAAATTCCCGAAACACTTCGGAACCATTCTGGTGTCCGAATATAACCTTCCAATATATCGATCTTTACCTCTCGACCATTTCGAGACTCCTCGTCATGTCCTCGATCTCATCCAGGACTCCGCACAAACTTTGGTCATCAAATCATATAACTCATAATACAATCATCATCGAACGTTAAGCATGCGGACCCTACGGGTTGGTGAACTAGGTAGACATGACCGAGACACATCTCCGGTCAATAACCAATAGCGGAACCTAGATGCTCATTTTGGCTCCTACATATTCTACGAAGATCTTTATTGGTCAAATCGTGTAACAACATACTCCCTCCGGTCCTTTTTAGTTCGCATATAAGATTTGACTGAAGTCAAGCCTCCTAAAGTTTGACCAACTTTATAGAAAAAAGTGCCAACATTCACAATCTGAAATCAATACCACTAGATGTTTCATGACTTAAAGTTTCATATTATATAACTTTAGCATGGAAGATGTTGATATTTTTTTATATAAATACGGTCAAATTTTGTGAAGTTTGACTCCAGAGAATTCTAATATGCAGAGTAAAAAGGAGCGGAGGGAGTACGTTGTTCCCTTTGTCATCGGTATGTTACTTGTCCGAGATTCGATCGTCGGTATCATCATACCTTGTTCAATCTCGTTACTGGCAAGTCTCTTTACTCGTTCCGTAATGCATCATCCCACAACTAATTCATTAGTCACATTGCTTGCAAGGCTTATAGTGATGTGCTTTACCGAGAGGGCCCAGAGATACCTCTCTGATACTCGGAGTGACAAATCCTAATCTTGATATATGCCAACTCAACAAACACCATCTGAGACACCTATAGAGTATCTTTATAATCACCCAGTTATGTTGTGATGTTTGATAGCACACAAGGTGTTCCTCCAGTATTCGGGAGTTGCATAATCCCATAGTCAAAGGAAAGTCATGAAGAAAGCAATAGCAATAAAACTAAACGGTCATTATGCTAAGCTAACGGATGGGTATTGTCCATCACATCATTCTCTAATGATGTGACCCCGTTCATCAAATGACAACACATGTCTATGGTCAGGAAACTTAACCATCTTTGATTAATGAGCTAGTCTAGTAGAGGAATACTAGGGACACTCTGTTTGTCTATGTATTCACACATGTACTAAGTTTCCGGTTAATACAATTCTAGCATTGAATAATGAACATTTATCATGATATAAGGAAATATAAATATCAACTTTATTATTGCCTCTAGGGTAGATTTCCTTCAGTTCTTTCATTGTGCCATTGTGAATATTCTCCATAATATTATCAAGCAATTTGATAGCTTCTCCTAATGTGATCTATACTCTTATAAAAAACAGAGTTGGTGATGATGGTGTGCCTGCCATCCTGCAATATAGGCCGTCCGATCTATATCTGACGGGTAGGAAGGAAACTATGAAAATTTTGCAAAAAGATACCCGCACCCCTCTCCACATTTGTAGATAAGACCTTCCCTCGTTCATTATTATCTCCCACAAGATAAACTACTCATATAAATGCATCTTGATGTTCCGTGCAACGCACGGGCATCTTGCTAGTTTCCATAAAATTAGCTCCTGCGATGGATCTAAAAGATTTCTAGAAACAAAGTTCAATCCCGCATAAATTTTTTGTATGATCATCCACAAATTTAAACCATGCATTGCAAAAAAAATACACTTCCGTGATGATACATGTTTGTCACAGTAGGTCACGTTTTCTATCATGCATGTACATCCATGACAATTTTATGACAGAATCAAGATAGTCATACCTGTGCTGTTGTAGAAGTGTTCCATGACATTACCAAAATTATCATCACGGAAGTGTCCACTTCCATGACGATAAATCATGCGTCATAGAAGTGCTTTCTTCAAGGGTGACCGACACGTGGCATCCATTGTAATGGGTCGCCGTTAAGCTATCGGGTCCGGTTTTGGATCCGATAACCCGCTAACAGCCACGACCAATGCTGATTTCCACGTGTAAATTTCTCATTGGCTGACGGAACCACGTGTCAGCTCCGCGTTGGCACAGGTGTCACTCATCCAATGGGCCAGATGCACCTATGATATGTTGACATGTGGACCGGCCCAAAAGTGACCCATAAATATTAAATGGGCTGGCCCAACTAAAGGCCCACAAGATTTAGCGGACCATAATGGGCCGGCCTAGCTAAAGGCACACAAGATTTTGTAGACCATAATAGGCCGGCCCAGCTAAAGGCCCAACATTCTCAGTTAAGGCTCGTACGACTAGTGTCAAATCGGCCCGTCAATGACCCATCCTAAACTTGTCATCATCGCGGCCCATGGTCACTTCTGGCCCGTTAACAATCCGCTAAGTATTTGGGCCGAATTACGACCCGATGTGTTTCCCGCCTATTAAAGGTCCTGCTTCATTTGGGCCCATTTATAGGACATTGAAACTTTCGGCCCATAAATGACCGTGAAGGATATGGGTCATATTCGGCCATGTCTGACATTCGGCCTATTAGAGGCCCACTATAGATTTGGGCCACTTTCAGCCTTTTGTGACTTTCGTCCTGTTAACGTCGTTCAAAATCCATGGGCCGTATGTGGACGAACGTCACATCGGGCCTACTAACAGCCCATATAAAAATGACACTAATCAAGCCCGACCGAACTTCCAGCCTATTAAAGGCCCATGTATTAGGTCGACGCATTTACGGCTCGTCTGAATTTGGCCTGTGGACGATCCACATTGTAAAAGGGCCACCATTTTGGCCTGCTAAGACCAGTGGGTTATTTGGCATAATCAGGGCCCAATCTCACTTTCGGCCCATTAAAGGCCCATGTTTTTTATAGGCTCAAGATATTTACACCTATAAGGCCTATTATTATTGAGGGCCCAAATTATGTTTAGGCCTGTTAAAGGCCCACTATGGCCACAGGCCTACCAGAAAAATATGAAAGCTTATGCTGATTTAGGCCCAGATATTTTTAGTGGGCTACATGCAAATTTCAGCCTAGAATCGTTTTTAGCCCAATTGGAATGGGCCCGACGAATGTTGGCATGTTGGGATCCTACAAAGCTTTCGGCGGAATACATTACTAAGATAAACCTACACTATACAAAAATAGCGTCGTAATTACTACAGTCTTTGGCAGCATCATAAATGATGTATCACAACAAAATAAATTCCAACCATACAACAAAAGGTCCATTGGCATAAAGTTTACAACCCTTGCAGATAAAAGCACCATCAGATGTATAGAAGCACAGATCATTTGACCTTAGTGCTAATGTTTCAGGCTGTAGAATATGATGGAGCAGCATGATCTTCCCCTTTTTCTGCCATTGCTCTTGAACAACGAAGCAAATGTCTGATAGTCTTGTTTCAAAACCATTCATATCTTCACGACATTTGTCAACCACTATTCTTGTTTCTGAAACAACGTCCATTAGGGATTGGACTTGTGTTTGGAGCACAGATATATCACTCTGTCTAGCTGGAAGATTTTGTTCAGTAGGCGATTTGGATAAGGTTACCTTGACAACCAACCCAGAATTATGCAAGAAGGTGCTTTTGCACTATTAGTGGAGACATACTGACGCACTGCAGCAAGAGGTGACATTGTGCCTGTGGTAGCCTCGTCACCTTCAGGTGGTTGTGGATGTTCAATCATTTTTTCCATAGCTTGCTGAAAGTTTGAACTTGTAGATTAGTGTACCAGATAAGTTACTAATGAGAAAAAACAAACAAAGTATGTTTCACGTTTATACATAACTTATTTTGCTGAACTACTGTAATACATTAGCATGTATTGTAGTGCCAACTACATAATAAAATCACTTTTGGAACATATGTCCATGTAGCATGCCTACTGTATTGTCTATTTCCTCACATTCGTTGAAATCTAAGGATAAAGAGACATGGTTTAAAGTAGGATGAACATAGTATGACATCATTCATATCATGGGCAAACAGATATAAAACAAATAGGCTATTGTATCATTATGTGCGCACGTGAACATCGCAACTAGATTACAGATCAAGACCAAAAGAATATCCTTCATCTATTGTAAACCATGTAAGGTGAAATGATACATTAAGACAACTATGTATAAAAGTGAACAGAGTAACTGACATTGGCTGCAAACCAAGCAGTTAAATGAACACATCACAGTACCAATCAGTTCAAAGGCAGGAGGAGTAAGGACTTACAACAACGGCTTGAACTGGTGTGCTCATGCCCTTCATCTTGCTGGTGTGGCAATCCTTGAAGATTTGCACTGCATTCGGTTCAGGTTCTCTTTGGTCCGCACGGGTTTTCCTCTGTATTTGGAACAAGTCAATATAGAGACGATAATATGGCACAAAAAAGAAGGAACTAGCAGCTATTTACAAGAGCCTCGCAGTGTGCAATATAGCTACAAGATCCTGTTGTCTATTGAAATTTCACTTTAGAACGGTTGGTCTTGTTCTTCAAACAGTTAGCCTAGAAGAAGGTACACTTGTAAGGCACATACATAAATACAAGTTCAATATGTGGTTTGATCAAATACATATACCATACCTGATACTTTGGATCAGACCAGTGTTTAACAAGGGTTGTCCAGTCTTCATCTGTAATATATTCCACTGGAGATGTTTGGGCGATTTCATTGTTAGCCTTGGCTTCAAAGTGAGATTTTCTAAGGTGGTACCGATACTGTCGCAGAGCAGACTGAAAAACATGAGTGCATGCTTGTTTAGTTGCATCATCTTTTGGATCCAACTTGAACCTCATCTGTTGAAAAAAGAATGTGAGTCTTATTAGGAGGAAGCTAGAAAGTATGGCACAGAGCAAGACAATATTACAAATTGCGATGAAGAACATTACTTATGGATAAATGGTCAAGGAAGGTGTTAAGCTGGGTATTGTATTTCTCATTCCTATACTGGATCCACGTTGGGAGGATACGTGCATGACACCTAACGGCAATGGCTGCCTCTGATAGTAACTTGGCTGACTCTGTAGCATCACGTGGTCCTTTTAAACCTACCTCAAAATGGATCTCCATTCTTCCTCCTTTAGATTTTTTAATATATCAAGCATTATCCTTGATGTCTATTTCCACTTGTGTCGTGGTGCTAGTTCAACAACGAATATGGAAAGTGTTAATGCACATCAAACTATGAGAGTACATACAAAGGAGCATGCAACAACAACTTGACTCGGTCAGGTGCCGTCTTGGTATTGATGCTCATGAGGTTCATCTGATCTTGCCAAGTCCTATTGTGTCAGCAGTGCTTTAGAAGTAGTGTTAGGTGTGAAGGCAGCTTGGGAACTGGCCAGTTCCAGAGCAAATGAACGAGTAACTCGTTGAGATGCTGGTACAGTTGAAGCGGATGCTGCAGCTGGTGGAGCAGGTGATACTGTGTTTGTAGATTTAGCCGGTGGACTTGGACCTTCTACCGCACTATAAGTACGAGCATAATCTCGAGGGTAGATCCTTTTCTGGTTCACCCGATGAGTAACACCATTCACTACTATATTCTTTTCCTTGCTCTTTTTTTATTTTACCATGTCAAGCCATACCCACAACACAAAAGAATAAAATCGCTCTTCAAAACTCATTGATCCATGATACAGACATGCAATACTTTGATGTAAGACAACCGTATGAGGATGGAATATGTAAGAAAAAACAGGACGGCGTGACATATTCACAGCTATGGCGTGTAAACTAAGCAGAAGGATTTTCAAGAAAATAGAAGTAATGCAAGCTAGACACCATATGAAAGATGCAACCAATATCACTCTGCCAAGTTAAAAGTGTCATGTCAGAAGTGGCATTTCGAAAAATTAGAAGCAGTACAACATACAAATCAATGCAAGATGCAACCACTATCAAACTGCCATGTTAAAAGCGTCCAATCATGAGTGACTAATGCAGGATACACAACAACAGTACTTTGATGTAAGAACATGGTATGATTAATAGATGCAGTGTATTCTAGACACAAAAAGGCATGTCATATGCACATGTTGATGCTGAGCATCCCACGATCATCCCCATGGACGCACCTACACCTCCAACGACACCACTTGGACCAATGACAAGAGCCCGAGCCAAGGCTATCGAAGATAAGGTGAACTCACTCCTTTTCGAACTTCCACTTTCTATGCATGAGACACGGCTACTACCTAAGTCCGAGACGTTGTGCATGATTAGGTATCAAAAGGATCCTCCCGAAGATGCACGTGAAGATGTACAAGCCCCCAAGTTAACGGATGAAGAAAACCAATAGAAGGAGTCAAGGACACCTCCAAGGCCCTGGACATCCGGCCACGACCCCGGACGTCTGGCCCCTGGAGCTTCACCCACCACAGCCGCTCAGCCGCCATGACACTACAGGCCCCGGACATCCGGCCTCGCCAGCCTGGACATCCGATCCTTCCCAAGCCCCCGGAAATCTGGCTGCTAGCCAGGATATCCGGATACTCCCGAACCCGAGAGCAACATCGCCAGCTTCACCAGCTCGGACATCTGGCTCCATAGCCCGGACATCCGGCCCTCCGCGAATGCCCGGACATTCGGCCCCTCCGCAAGCCCAGACATCCGGCCTGACGCCCGGACGTCCGGCCTCCCCTGTTTGCGCACAGTGTAAGGGCCCGAGGCCCGTGTACCCCTTCGCCCACCTAGACTATATGTAGCGACCCGGCCTCAAACGGTCAAGTCTCTGTGCTTCAGTGTCATCCCTGGATCTGTAATGCTAACACACACAGTACTCGAAGGATTTATAACAGAGTAGCAATCACACACTTATTACATAGAATGTCTCAAAAGAGAACTTATTACAATAAATATGTCTTAAGGCCATCTAATACGAAACAACTGAAGGCTTGGAATATAGAGTGAGTCCATCAACTCCAACGGCATAGCTGAGCTGCACGGCAACGACCTAATGAACCTTACTCCTTGTCTGAAAACTCTGCAACATAATACGTTGCAGCCCGAAAACGGGTCAGCACATGGAATATGCTGGGAAAATAACACAGTAGAGCAAGAACTGACTAATGCTATCACTACAGGCATATTTGGCTGGTGGAAAAGCTCTATGGTTAAAGTTTTGTGAAAAGCCAATTTTTCCCTACAACAAAGGAATAGATTTTATTTAACTATCATGGTAGTTGAAACATCATTGAGAAGGTTCCTCCAACTCAATCCCAATTAAAAGTAATTATCAACCCAACAATATTAAACTTGAGTGATGAGATACATATGATAATCCAAGTACTAGATACTCAAGATGTCCATAACCGGGGACACGACTAACCATGATTAGTTTGTACACTCTGTAGAGGTTTGCGCACTTTTCCCCACAAGACTCGATCTCCTCCGTTGGATTTCTTGCACTAGAAGGCGTTTGAGAAATGGATGACCGAGACAGAGTCTTTCAGAAGCATTAGCTCTAACCCTGGGTAGACAGTACCAACCTACATCCCTCTACATCTGCTAGCCTACCACTGGAAGAGGTCATGCAACTTATTCAACTATGCTAGAGCCCATAAGAGCTTGTGGCTGCACACGGAAGTTTCTGGCATGAAATATCTCAGTTCCCTTTGAGCCTCGGTGGCGGACCTTTGGATTATCACACGGGTACTCCGGGATATCCTAGGACAACACTGGATTCTCCGGGTGCCCGACAAGCAATCCACCCAGATGTGTATTAAAGTTGCCACCTTAAGTTGAACCATTAATTAACAATCTCACATCTGTCATGGATTCACTCACCCAAACCACGTCTACGAGCATAGCATGGCAATATAAGCAATACGTAGAAGTAACTCCCAAGGGTTTGATAATAACAGGGCAATAGGATCTACCTCATCAACCACTTCCCAATCCCACATGTTATCAAGTCCTAACCATGCAATGTTTTATGGTTGAAACAAATGCCTAAAAACTGGGTGATAAAGAGGTATGATCGAAGTGTTACTTGCCTTGCTGATGATCTGCAAAACCTAGAGACTCGTAGTAGCACGCTTCGCACTCTAGGTGTTCTATTGCAAACAAACAATAGCATACATAAGCAATCAAGCAAAGACGCACGGGTAAAACACGAATAAGAAGATCTAACCAGAAAGTTCAACTTAAGAACTCCGGTTTGCAAAAAGAATCAAATCAAACGGAGCAACGAAACTCAAACTGTGAAAGAAACAAGATCTGATTACTAAACTGGACTAAAGTCAAATTTTACAATACCAAAATCTTGTTCAAGTTGGTTAAACGGAAAGAGGGCTTCGAGACGAAGATCTAGGCGCTTGAATCGCCTGATTCCGATAAACGAGCAAAAAGATAAACTAAAACGAAAATCGGATCAAAAATTACGATCGAAAATAATCGCGAAAAATCCGGAAAAAAACTGACGAACAGGCGAACGAACGAGCGTTCGTTGTCTGTGGCTAACGAGTGAACATCGTTTGTTAAAATGAACGTAAGGACGAACATCCGCTAAGTAACTAAACCGAGAAAACCGGCGAATTGTTCTAAAAAACTGAAACTAGGTTTTTTTTAAAAGCCGACGGTTTTATCTAAACTGTAAAAACCGGACAACGAGATTCGAACTCCAGCACGGCTCCGGCGGCTTCCGGCAAGTGGGGCGGTGGCGCGGGCAACAACTGGGTGCGGTGGGGCGGTGCGGGGTGGCTCAGCGGCGGCGGCAACATCGGCTGCGGCTTGGGGCTCCAGGGGGGCCCGGGTCGGCTTTTAAAGGGGGGAGGTGGCTTGCGGGAGGGGGAGGGGAGGCGTGGCCGGCTCGGCCTCAGCGGGCGGCGGCGTGCTGGTCGCGGTCTCCGCTAGGGAGACGGCGGTGCGGCGGCGGCTAGGCCAACTGGGCCTCGGCCCAGTTCAGTCCGGCGGGCTACTCTTTAAAAAAAATTAACGTTCCGACGAAAATAAATCCTAGAAAAATAAATAAAATCTAAAAATGGCAAAACAATTTTCACCGTCTAAATAAAATATTTAGAACAAGATGAACATTTTCTTGGCCCTAAAATGCAATTTTGAAAACATGCAATTTTTCTAATGCAAATAAAATTGTAATAAAATCCAAATAAAAGCAAATATTTGATTTTAATATTTTTCCTCCAATATTTCATTTCTTTTGGAGAAGTCATATTATCTCCTCTCATATATTTAAACATGAAATATTTTCGGAGAGAAAAATAATTAAAACCAAAAATCCTCGTTTCAATATTTGATAAAATTCAAATATGAAAACAGTGAAATCCCCAACTCTCTCTCCGAGGGTCCTTGAGTTGCTTAGGATTTCGAGGATCAAGCCAAAGTGCAATAAAATATCATATGCAATGATGACCTAATGTATAACATTCCAAATTGAAAATTTGGGATGTTACAAACCTACCCCCCTTCAGATGAATCTCGCCCTCGAGATTCGGGTTGGCTAGAAAATAGGTGTGGGTGGTCTTTGCGAAGATCATCCTCTCATTCCCAGGTGGCTTCGACCTCGGTATGGTGGCTCCACTGAACTTTGCAAAACTTAATAACCTTACTGCTGATAACCCGACTGGCAAACTCGAGAATCTTGACTGGTTTCTCTTCATAAGTCAAATCATTGTCCAACTGAATCGCTTCCAGCGGTACTGTATCTCTCAGAGGAATGTCAGCCATCTCTGCGTGGCACTTCTTCAATTGAGAAACGTGGAACACACCGTGAACTCCTGACAATCCTTCGGGTAATTCCAACTTATAAGCAACTTCTCCCATACGTTCCAAAACTCTGTATGGTCCCACAAAACGTGGCCCTAACTTTCCCTTAACTCCAAAGCGCTTAACTCCTCGGAGTGCTGATACTCGAAGATACACTCTATCTCCGATTTCATAGACTACCTCCTTGCGTTTTGAATCTGCATAACCCTTCTGTCGGGACTGAGCTACCTTCAGTCCATCTCTAATCAATTTAACCTTCTCTTCTGATTCCTTAATCAAATCTGGTCCAAACAACTGAAGGTCTCCAACTTCATCCCACAACAACGGTGTCCTGCACCTCCTTCCGTACAAGGCTTCGAAAGGCGCCATCTTCAAACTGGCCTGGTAACTGTTGTTTTATGAGAACTCTGCGTAGGGCAAGTTGTCATCCCAACTAGATCCATAATCTAGTGCACAAGCTCTCAACATATCCTCTAGAATCTAGTTGACTCTCTCGGTCTGTCCATCTGTTTGCGGGTGAAAAGTTGTCTTGAACTCCAGTCTGGTTCCCAAAGTTTCATGCAATTGATTCCAAAACTTTGAGGTAAACTGGGCTCCTCTATCTGATACAATGGTCCTTGGATGTAACACCCACGATGCGGCTATATCTTCCATGTGTCGGAGCACGACTTAGAGGCATAACCGCATTGTAGGCATGTCGCAAGAGGGGTAATCTTTACACATCCCATGTACTGAATAAGAAAGGGATACAAAGTTGGCCTACAATCGCCACTTCACACAATACATAAATATAGCATTACATCATCCAGAATACAATCAAGGTCCGACTACGGAACCAAAATAAAAGAAGACCACCCCTCATGCTAGATCCCCGATCGCCCCGACTGGGTTCCACTACTGATCAACTGGAAACGAAACAACACAACCAACACGATCTTCATCGAGCTCCCACTTGAGCTGGGTTACGCCACCTACACTGGTATCATCGGCACCTGCAACTGGTTTTGGAAGTAATCTGTGAGTCACGGGGACTCAGCAATCTCACACCCGCGAGATCAAGACTATTTAAGCTTATGGATAGGAAAGGGTAGTGAGGTGGAGCTGCAGCAAGCACTAAACATATATGGTGGCTAACATACGCAAATAAGAGCGAGAAGAGAAGCAAAACACGGTCGTGAACTAGAAGTGATCAAGAAGTGATCCTGAAACTACTTACGTTCAAGCATAACACAAGAACCGTGTTCACTTCCCGGACTCCGCCCGAAAGAGACCATCACGGCTACACACGCGGTTGATTCATTTTAATTAAGTTAAGTGTCAAGTTCTCTACAACCGGACATTAACAAATTCCCATCTGCCCATAACCGCGGGCACGACTTTTGAAAGTTCAAAACCCTACAGGGGTGTCCCAACTTAGCCCATCACAAACTCTCACGGTCAAACGAAGGATATTCCTTCTCCCAGGAAGACCCGATCAGACTCAGAATCCCAGTTACAAGACATTTCGACAATGGTAAAACAAGACTAGCAAGACCACCCACTGTGCCGACACATCCCGATAGGAGCTGCACATATCTCGTTCTCAGGGCACACTGGATAAGCTAAGCGTACAGGAGCCGACGTAACCCAAGTTGCCAAGGGATGGCCCTGCACGGTGCTCTAGTTTGGACCAACACTCAGAGGAGCACTGGCCTGGGGGTTTAAATAAAGATGACCCTTGAGTCTGCAGAACCCAAGGGAAAAAAGGCTTAGGTGGCAAATGGTAAAACCAAGGTTGGGCCTTGCTGGAGGAGTTTTATTCAAGGCGAACTGTAAAGGGGTTCCCATTATTACCTAACCACGTAAGGAACGCAAAATCAAGGAGCATAACACCAGTATGACGGAAACTAGTGCGGCAAGAGTGGAACAAAACACCAGGCATAAGGCCGAGCCTTCCACCCTTTACCAAGTATACAGGTGCGTTAAATAAATAAGAGATATTGTGATATCCCAACAATAATCATGTTCCAACATGGAACAAACTCCATCTTCACCTGCAACTAGCAACGCTATAAGAGAGAGCAAAGCGGTAACATAGCCAAACAACGGTTTGCTAGGAATGGTGGGTTAGAGGCTTGACATGGCAATATGGGAGGCATGATATAGCAAGTGGTAGGTGTCGCGGCATAGCAAAAGAGCGAGCAAATAGCAAGCAAAGATAGAAGTGATTTCGAGGGTATGGTCATCTTGCCTGAAATCCCGCAAGGAAGAAGAACGAGTCCATGAAGAATACAAACGGACGTAGTTGAACGGATCCTCACAAACGCGACGTTATCGGAACTAATCCGAAGAAGCAACACCGGAAAGAAGCAAACAACATAGTAAAAAACCATCACATAAGCATGGCATGATGCACAACCAACTATGATGCATGTCCGGTTTAATGAAGCATGGCATGGCAAAATGCACAAGCAAACCTACAAGTTAAGTGGAGCTCAATATGCAACGAGTTGCATATTGACGAAACACCACATCAATTATTTAGTTCGGTCTCGTTTATGTACTCAACAATATTAAAAGTTGGTTAGCATGGCAAGAGGTAAAGCAAGTGAAAACTACCTATCTAGGCAAGTTTAAATGAGGCCGGAACAACAAACAACAATTTCGGTAAATCCTCATGTGCATTTAGCAATTTAATGCAAAACAACAATTTTAAACCTCTTAATGTTGTTAACATGATGCGGATGACATGTGCAAGTTTTATGCAATTTTTGTAAATAGTTGACATGAGCATATTATGAAGCATTTGTCATCGTGGCGGAAATGGAAGGGGTGCCACGGCAACGAATCCGAAAATGATGCCACGGCAACATGTCGGTTCCGGTAGCTCAAGGAGATAATGGTGCAAAAGGAAATGTGACGTGAGCGTGTCATGCAAGATGGTGGGTGATCCCGGTAACCGGGTTTCCCACGGGTCGACGGTGGTGCCAAGCGAGGGAAACAACTAACGTTCACGGGCGGATCCAACATCCAAACATGCATTCGTTCACGTAAAGTCGTCTCGAGGTTATACCTTTCGAAGCGTGCATTATCGGAATGGATCAAGTTCGTAGAGGGAAGTAGGCGTTCTCACGACGGAGGTAGTGGAAGTAGGTGTACTCGCTTCGTAGATGTTCACACTCCATAGGTGTTCAGGGTCAGAACAAGGAACTCGATGTTCACGGGTCTTCGAGGGTCGACGGTACATGTTCTATAGACGTTCGGACGGCGGTAGTGGTACACGTTTTATGTCAACGGTAGTTGTTCACGGTTCGTAGACGAACTTGACAAATCCGAGGGCTCCGGCCATCGGGGTACTTGGCGCAATACCATGTAGTCATACATTTTGAAGAGGAACTTGCCCATCCGAAGGTGTACTAGGCGACCCACGGTCGTTGTGGAAGTAGTGGTACTTAGGCGTTTCGGTCAGCACTCGTTCGACCATCCAAGGTCTTCGGCGCTACGGTAGTCGTTCACACATTCGGAGAGAAGCTCGGCGTATCCGTGTACTTGACGTTCTGGTGTGGTAGTCGTTCACACATTCGGAGAGAAGCTCGGCGTATCCCTGTACATGGCGTTCCGGTGTGGTAGTCGTTCTCGGGATCGGGCTCCTCGTGCACTTGACAACTCCGGAAGAGGAACTTGGCACCCAAGGTGGTTGTGACCACGGTCTTGACGTCAACAGTGCTAGGCAGCTGCGGCACGCGTGCTGTGGAGAGGTCAGGAAGCCATGGTTCTTGGTGCATGCTCGAGCAGCGAGCTCCTCTCGCTCGGACGCGGTGTAGAAGATGGAGCTCGGGCTCCTGGATGCTGCTCGGGAGGCGCGAAGCAGAGGAGGCCGGTGCCTCCCAGACTGGCGAGCTTGGCGAAGAGCAGCGGCTGGGCTGGGCCAAGATGTTGGACTCACTCAAGTCAGCACGGGAGCACGCGTCTATGGACGAAGCAGGCAGCAGCGGCTGGAGCAGGGGAGTCGCCGCGAGGTGGAGGAGAAGCTACAGCAGGGCGCGGTTGCGCTCGGGGCGCCGGCGGCGGCCTCAGTAAGGAGAAGCGGGGCGCGATGGTGAAGGGAGGAGCATCGGGACGACGGCGGCGCCATGGAGACGAAGCAGGAGGGAAGAAGAGGGGCGCGTCGTGGGTGGCCGAGGATGGCTTGCGGTGGCCTTGGCGAGGTCGAGGCGGTGGCGGAGCTTAGGCGCCTGCGCGCGTGAGAACGGATTGGGGAGCTCGGGCACGGGGCTTCCCTTGGCCGCAAGCGCGATAGAGCTTCTCCCCAACAGCGCCATGGAGGAACGATGACGAGGCGCGGTTCCGGTGACGATGGAGAGTTCGGTTGGAGGCGGAGCACGGAGCAACAGCGGCGACAGGGAGGCGCGATCATGGGGATCGGGCGCTTGGGGCTCTCATGGCGTGTGATGTGAGTGGCAGCGCGAAGGGAGGAGATGGGGATCGAGAGGGAGAGATCGAGAGGACAGGGATCGCTTCGCACGGGCCTAGGGTTAGGTGTAGTTGGGGGCGGCTGGGCCTAAAGGGCCGGCCTAGTAAAGAAGGAAGTGGCCACAGGCCTGGCTGGAGGCCTGGCTGGACTGCTGGGCTCTCTCCTCCTTCTCTCTTATTATTTCTTGAGCAGAAAACAAATGTGGAGAAGAAAAAGAAAGAGGGAGGGGTTAGGGAAAGAATTTGCGCACGCGGATAATTCTCCTGGACTCATAAAAAATGAGTTTGTTCCGAGAAAAATTAGAAAAGGCCAAGATTGAAGGATGTAAATTTGAACTCATTTGAATTTAATTCAACTGGGTTTGAACTAGAACTTGGATTTAGTAGTGGCCGAAAATGTTCAGATTTTTGGAGGAACCTCAGAATATGATGAAGGAAAAATTTGCAAAGTTAGAGGCCAAGAGTTGTGATAACAAAGGCATTGAGATTTATTTTGCAAGTGTGTTCCGGTTAATTCCAACAAATGGAATATTTAATATAGCTCCCTAATATCGGGAGGATATGTTATAAAGAGAATCACCAAGTGAATTCCCTCGGTTCAAATGGATCAAAGATCCATGCCATTTATTTAGTTGAGTTAAGAAAAAAGAAATGACATGATGGCATGATGACATGAAGCAATGCACATGATGCAATGATGAATGCAATGAACCAAACAAATCACATGACGAAACTCAGAAACCCTGGAAGGCATGTGAAGCTCCGGTCTTGGGGCGTTACATTGGAAATCCATGCAAACATACGATCCTGGTCATGTATATCTTGTCCAACTTGGCACTTGTATAGCTGGTTTTCACTGGGATAAAATGAGCTACTTTGGTCAAGCGATCAACTACTACCCATATTGAATCATATCCTGATTTGGTCCTGGACAATCCGGTGATGATATCCATGCCAAGCTTATCCCACTTCCATTCGGGTATCGTCATAGGCTGTAACAATCCGGCTGGCTTTTGATGTTCTGCCTTCACTCTCTGACATACATCACATACAGCTACATACTCGGCAATATCATTCTTCATACCAGTCCACCAGAAATGCTCCTTTAAATCCACATACATCTTGGTGTTTCTGGGATGTATCGAGTATGGTGAGTCATGAGCCTCCTGAAGTATTAACTTCCTGATCTCTGTTTTATTGGGCACATAAACACGGTCCTCAAACCACAAGGTGCCATGTTCATCCTCACGAAAAACTTTGGCCTTTCCTTTGCTCATTCTCTCTTTTATCTCGGCGATCTCTTTGTCATCCTTCTGAGCTTCTCGAATCTTTCCTAACAATGTAGACTGAACTTCCATTGTTTCAACAAAACCTCTAGGGACAATCTACAATCGAAGTTCCCTGAGATCCTCTGCTAACTCCTTTGGCAATCCTGCGCTTATGAGTGGGTTGTCATAACTCTTCCGGCTCAAAGCATCTGCTATGACATTGGCCTTGCCTGGATGATAGTGAAGCTTCATGTCATAATCCTTTATAAGCTCCAACCATCTCCTCTGCCTAAGGTTCAGCTCCTTTTGTGTGAAAATGTACTTCAAACTCTTATGGTCAGTGTACACATCGCAATGGTTTCCAATTATGTAATGTCTCCAAGTCTTCAACGCATGCACTACGGCAACCAACTCCAAATCATGCGTGGCATAATTTAACTCATGCGGTTTCAGTTGTCATGAAGCATACGAAACAACTCTTCCATCATGCATCAGTACTCCTCCAAGTCCTAAGCGAGAGGCGCCGCAATACACATGGAAATCCTTGCGTATATCCGGCAGAATCAGTACTGGGGCTGTAGTCAGACGTTTCTTTAACTCCTGAAAACTGGCTTCACATTCTTCCGTCCATTTAAATTTGGTATCCTTCTTCAATAGCTCTGTCATTGGCTTCGCAATCTTGGAAAAATTCTCAATGAATCTCCGGTAGTATCCTGCGAGTCCAAGAAAACTGCGGATCTCGCTAACTGAAGTGGGTGCCAACCATTCAGTGACTGACTGAACCTTGGTGGGGTCTACTGCTATACCTTCTCCTGATATAACATGTCCAAGGAATCCAACTTCTTTCAACCCGAACTCACATTTGCTGAACTTGGCATACAACTGATGTTCCCTGAGTTTCTCGAGAACTAAACGCAAATGCTCCTTGTGCTCCTCTTCATTCTTCGACTATACCATTATATCATCAATGAACACCACAACAAACTTATCCAAATATTCCATGAACACCTTGTTCATCATGCTCATGAAATAGGCAGGGGCGTTAGTCAGTCCAAATGACATGACCGTATACTCATATAACCCGTACCTTGTGGTAAATGCGGTTTTAGGTATATCCTTTTCCCAAATCTTCAGCTGGTGATATCCTGAACGCAAATCGATCTTCGAAAACAACTTAGCTCCTTGCAACTGGTCAAACAAATCATTGATCATCGGCAGTGGGTATTTGTTCTTGATCATCACTAAATTCAATGCACGATAATCAACAACCATCCTTAGAGACTTATCCTTCTTCTCAACCAAAAGCACTGGGCTCCCCATGGTGATGAACCCCATCGGATGCAACCTTTCTCCAATAACTCCTTGATCTGCTTCTTAATCTCCTCCAGATCATTCGCGGGCATCCGGTAGGGTCTCTTTGATATTGGCCCTGTACCTGGCAGTAGCTCTATCAAAAACTCGATGTCTCGATCTAGTGGCACGCCTGGTAACTCCTCTGGAAAAACATTTGGGTAATCCTTCACTACAGGCACTTCCTCCTAAACAACTCCCGTGAGGGTATTTACTTGGATCCTCCTAGGCGCATGCCTAGATATATACTTGATCCCTTTTCCCTCCAGGGTGGTGAGATCAATCGACTTACTAGCACAGTCAATGCTTCCTCCATACTTTGACATCCAGTCCATGCCTAATATCACATCCAATCTTTGTGACTCCAAAATTGTCAGGTCTGACAGGAAAACATGGCTACCAATGGTTAAGGGTATCCGGTCGCACCATAGGCTAACCATATACTCTGCTCCAGGTGAACTTACTCTGCTTCATGACAGGCTCAATACTAGAAATCTTCTGAGAAGGAAAACTTTTCTTTTGGCCAACTGCAACTGTGTTGTCAACAATTGTCCACAGGAATAAACTCTTCAGCACCTTTTCTGGACCTGTCCTTTTGCAGCTCAATGTTGGGACTTGATTTGCCCTTCAAGACAGGCAAATGTTTCAATTTTGGAAGGTTTTCTTGATCTCAAGCACAAGCTTCATGTACCTTTTTTCATGGAAATAATCATCCTTGCTTCTTGGGCTATCTGGATCTCAAGGAACAATCTGATCTTCCAAGCAATTCAACCTAGCATTCGGAGGTGGAAAGCTATCTTCCTGGAGGAGCTCAATCTTCTAAGATTTAGAATTAAGAAGAGTTATGTTGGAGCCTACTGTTCTTGGCTTGACAATCTTGTGCTGTAATCCTAGTTCCTAGTTTTCTCCCTTGTTTTTTCTTTTTTTTGCTCTTCTGGCTTATCTCAAGCCTTATGTACAGTAGAACCTCTTTGTCTTTTTACCCTTTAATAATAAAAATTGCAGTGGGGTTTTGCCCTACTATGTACAGTCAAAAAAAACTTACTAACAGAGGGATCCTAAGGGCTTGGGTTGGTAGTTTAAACTTATCCATGAATCCCCTTGATATGTATGAATGTGATGCACCAGTATCAAAAAGAACAAGGGCGGTAAAATACTTAACCAAAAACTTACCGATAACTGCATCTGGCTGCCCTTCAACCTCATGCACGTTAACATGGTTCACTTGTCCTTTGTTGAATGGATTGGGATTCTTCCCAGCGCTCCCATTACCGTTTCCATTATTCGCTTTAGGGCACTCCATGGCATAGTGTCCAGTCTTCCCGCACTTGAAGCAAGTAATGTGACTTAGGTCTCTCTTGGAGAGTGTGGCTGGATTGGAGCGGTTCTGATTGTTGCTTGTTCCGTTCCCAGTCCCATTCTTGGAACCATTGTGGTTATGCGAACTTCCTCCGTTGTGGTTATGACCTCCATGGTTATGAACAATTCCTCCCGAGTTCGGGGTTCTGCTGAGCTCCTAAGTTGTACCTTCCTTGTCCATACTTCCTTTTCCGGCTCTCAATTTGCTGCTGCTTCCCTTCAATCATAAGAGCCTTGTCTACCAACTCCCGGTAGTTGTTAAATGTTGCCACCATCAATTGCATGCTCATCTCATCGTTCAGTCCTTCCATAAACTTCTCCTGCTTCGCGGCATCTGTGGCCACATCGTCAGGGGCATAACGAGATAGCTTACTAAATTCATCTACGTACTTCCCCACAGGACGGTTCCGTTGGCGCAAGTTGCGAAACTCACGCTTCTTCATGCTCATAGCTCCCGTTGAGACATGGGCGGTGCCGAATGCTTGCTGAAACCGCTCCCATGTAACAGTGGCTATAGGGTAGGTGACTGTGTAATTCTCCCACCATGAGGCTGCTGGTCTGTCCAACTGATGTGCGGCAAAACGCACCTTCTCAGCATCTGTACATCCTGCAGTGGTTAACTCCCTTCCAATCCTGCGGAGCCAATCATCTGCCACTATCGGCTCAGTGCTACTAGAAAACACCGGTGGCTGCAACCTCAGAAAGTGGGCTAAGTTGTCAACTGGTGGTGGTGGCGGTGGGTTGTTGTTGTTGTTGTTGTTGTTGTTGTTTCCTTGGTTCTGAACTAACAACTACATCAGTGTATTACGCTGTTGGATCAACTGAGTGAGCTCTGGTGGGAAGGTGAATCCGGGGTCATGTCTCGGAGGCATCTGATGGTTTAGAGGGAAGATAATAGAATAGAATGAGGTCTAGTGAGAGAAACACTACCCATATGCACATGAGACAAACACAATCATATCACTCAATCAATCAAGCAAGGGCATCCAATCGATCTAACTATCATTAGAAAGTGCTCGGACTATACTATATACATGGTGGAATACTACTACTGATGTGGTGGTCTACTAGAAATATTGATCGGTCGAAGACTCCATGATGTCTGCTTCAGCTTCGTCTTCATAGTCATCATCGCTATTGTCGGGGTCCGAGTCAGTGTCGTCGATGATCATGTAGTCCTCAGAACGAATATCCTTGGGTTCATCGTCTTCTCCTCCTGGCGCGGGGTCTCCCATGAAGACTCCTAGCTTCCTTTCCAGATCATCATTCTTCTCCACTAGTACGATGATTTCCTCCTCATAATCTTCGTGAGTAGCCTTGAGTTCTTCCTCCAGTTCTGTGATCCTTGTCATCACCTTCTTTAGATCTATCGTGCCTGCGCACATCTGGTTCTCCTGGCGACGAATGTGCTGGTTTAACTCCTGGATGAAATCTGCGATTGATCTATCCTTCCTGGTGCTGATCATCTCCCATTGCTCATCTCGACACCGACAAATCTGATAGATAGTATCCTTAAGCTCCTTATGGTAAACTTCTCCAATGCGTCCCATGGTGATGTGAGCCGCCATACTCATTCGTAGACTCCAGGTTGGTGCATAAAAGGAAAACTCTATCGGCTTAGTGACTAGCCCGAATGTCCTTCCTGGAACTTGAACTTGAATCTGAATAAAAGTAAATATTTTATTTTAATATTTTTCCTCCAATATTTCATTTCTTTTGGAGAAGTCATATTATCTCTTCTCATATATTTTAACATGAAATATTTTCGGAGAGAAAAATAATTAAAACCAAAAATCCTCGTTTCAATATTTGATAAAATTCAAATATGAAAACAGTGAAATCCCGAACTCTCTCTCCGAGGGTCCTTGAGTTGCTTAGGATTTCGAGGATCAAGCCAAAATGCAATAAAATATGATATGCAATGATGACCTAGTGTACAACATTCCAAATTGAAAATTTAGGATGTTACACTATATATACTCCTCCTCGTCCTTCTTTCTAGGGTTAGCATTGATTTAGCTCATATTTAGAGATAGAGCATTGCTCATCCACATCGGATCTACTACACGAGAGAGATCGTGAACCCTCTTCAGAGAAGATCCCTCTGGATTCAAGACCTCCTTGCGGAGAAGAACATCAAGACCCCCTCTTGGGCGGCCCCATCAAGACCTCCTCACGGAGAAGACCGTTACCTTTTGTATCGTCCGTAGTTGACCGTGGATCGTGTGTTCTCTTATGTACTCGAGGATCCGGCACATGTGTGACTATTTCTTGTTGGTTTAGTGCTTCTCTTGTGTTTCCCCCGTGTTTTCCCTCGTTTCCCTCCTCGTGTTCATCGCGGGATCCGCTCCTTTCGTGAAAGATCGGCCAATTAGGGTTCTACCCTACATCACATGTATAACGTATAAACTCAGCAGGTGCAATTTAATCAAAATAGAAGAAATACAGGCTAGACATCATATGCAACATGAAACCAATTATCACACTGTCAACTTAGAGCAAGCACCTGCGATGGTGGAGTACGGGAGATGAACTCATCATGTAGACTTGGGACTTCAACTTCATTAGCAGTAGCAGTGGCAAATCTAGAGAGTCTCTGTTTGCGTCGGTTCGGAGGACCACCAACATCCCCTAACTTACTCTTTTCCTTCATATTTTCCTATATTGCCTTATGAAGTCAAAACCAAAAGAACATGAATAAATTTAGCTCTACATAACTGGTTGATGCATGATACAGACAAACACTACTTTGATGTAAGGCAAGCGCAGGATAGGAGGATGGAATATATACAAAAAAGACAGCATTGCATATTCAGACGTACGATAGGAGGATGGAATATGTATGGAAAACAGTAAGCAGAAGGCATTTCAACAAAATTAGAAGAAATGAAAGCTAGGCACCATATGAACATGCAACCAATATCACTCTATCAGGTAAAAAGTGTCTCATCGTAAGTGCCATTTCAAGAAATTAGAAGGAGTACAAGCTAGAAGACAATGCAAGATGCAACCTACATCACACTCCCAAGTTAAATGTGTCTTATGGGTAAGTGATCGTTGCAGGTATAAGTTGTAAGCTACGCAGATGCAATTCAACAAAATCAGAAGCAATACAAACTAGACATCATACGGAACACGCAACCACATATAACAGTTCCAAGTTAGAGCAAGCACCTGTGATGGTGGAGTAGGGGAGATGTGCTCATCATCTACACGTATGTTCTAGAAACAGGAACATGTGTCATATTCACAGGCATTATGTGTAAAGTAAGCAGATGCACTTCAACAAAGTTAGAAGCAATACAAGCTAGACATCATACGCATCATGCAACCACATAGAATAGTGGCAAGTTAGAGCAAGCACATGTGATGGTGGAGTAGGGGAGATGTGCTCATCATCTACACAACTACGTTGATTGTCCAGCCTTGTGTTGTCATGCGAATCTTGTTGGGAGGATGGCAGAGTAGAATCTGTAGAGACCCTCTGTTTGAGTTGCTCCGAAGGATCACCATCATCCACTACCGGACTAATTTCCTTCAGCTATATTGATTTTGCATTGTGAAGTCAAACCGATAAGAAAAAGGAATAAATTCGCTCTTCAAAACTCATTCATGCATGATACTAGCGAACACTACTCAGATGAAAGGCAAACACATGATACGAGGATGGAATATGTACGAGAAAGGACGGCTTGACATATTCACACCTATGATGTGGTAACTAAGCAGAAGGCATTTCAAGAAATTAGAAGCAGTGCAAGCTAGACACCATATGAAAGGTGCAACCAATATCACTCTGCCAAGTTCAAACTAGTGTTTCAACAATTTAGAAGTAGTACATGCTAGAAATCATATGCAAGACGCAACCAATATCACATTGGCGACTTAAAGGTGCCTTATCATAAGTGACTGATGCGGGATATGCCAGAATAGTAGTCTGTTGTAAGAACATGGTGTGATCAGATATAGTATGTTCTAGAAACAGGAAGACGTGTCATATTCACATGCATTATGTGTAAAGTAAGCAGATGCAATTCAACAAAGTTAGTAGCAATACAAGCTAGACATCATACGCAACATGCAACCACATATAATAGTGTCAAGTTAGAGCAAGCACCTATGATGGTGGAGTAGGGGAGATGTGCTCATCATCTACACAGCTACGTTGACAGTCTAGCCTTGCGTTGTCTTGCAAATCTTGTTGGGAGGATGGTGGAGTAGAATCTGTAGAGACCCTCCATTTCAGTTGATCGAAAGGACCACCATCATCAAATGCCTTACCAATTTCCTTCCACTTCATTGATTTTGCATTCTGAGGTCAAACCGACAAGAAAAAGGAATAAAATTCGCTCTTCAGAACTCATTCATGCATGATACTAATGAACACTACTCTGATGAAAGGCAAAGTCATGATACGAGGATGGAATATGTACGAAAAACTGGATGGCTTGACATATTCACACCTAAGTTGTGGTAACTAAGCAGAAGGTACTTCAACAAATTAGAAGCACTGCAAGCTAGACACCATATGGAAGGTGCAATCAATATCACTCTGCCAAGTTAAAACTGTCTCGTCATAGGTGGCGTTCTTCAAACTAGAAGAACTACATGCTAGAAATCATATTCAAGATGCAAACCAATATCACACTGCCAACTTAAAGGTGTCCCATCATATGTGACTAATGCAGGATACACAAGAAGAGTAGTTTCATGTAGGAACATGGTGTGATAGACAGATATAGTATGTACCAAAAATAGGAAAGCGTGTCATATTCACACGTATCATGTGTAAGCTAAGCAGATGCAGTTTACACTAATTAGGAGCAATACAAGCTAGACACCATTATCAACATGCAACCAGATATCACACTGCCAAGTTAGAGCAAGCACCTTGGATGGTAGAGTAGGGGAGCGGAGACTTGGAACTTGTAATGCACTAGCAGTACAAGGAGAATCCGTGCAGATGCTCCGTTTACATTGCTGCAGAGGACCACCGTCATCGCCTTCCTTACTCTTTTCCTTCCTCTTTTTTGGTTTTGCCTTGTCAAGTCAAACCCACAATAAAGAGGAATAAAATTTTCTCTTCAGAACTCATTGATGCATGATACTGACAAACTCTACTTTCATGTAAGGCAGCCTCATGATAGGAGGATGGAATATGTATGAAAAACAGGATGACATGACATATTAACATGTATGATGTATAAAATGTAAACTAAGCACAAGGTGTTTGAACTAGTTAGAAGCAATGCAAGCTAGAAACCATATGAAAGATGAAACCAATATCACTCTGCAAAATTAAAATGGTGGCCTAAGCAATGTATTTGACCAAATTGGAAGCAATACATAGCAACAGGCTAGAAATAATATGCAATATGCAACAAATAATGGTGTCTCATCATAAGTGATTGGTGCAGGATACAGAAGAGAGGTAGTTTCATGTAAGAACATGGGTAACACATAGATGTATTGTGTACCAAAAATAGGAAGGCATGTCATATTCACATGTATAATGTGTAAACTAAGCAGATGTAATTTACCCTAATTAGAAGCATTACAAGCTAGACACCGTATGCAACATGCAACCACATATCACACTGCGAAGTTAGAGCAAGCACCTGCGATGGTGGTGTAGGGGAAGTGATGTCTTCAAGTACAGAGCTATGTTAAATATCTTCATTTAGGCTTGTTGTTTCTTGAGAATCATGTGGAGAGGATGAAACTACACACTTTATAAGAGTAGCGCGTCTCATACTAACCCATGGGCGTGACTGTCTCATCAAAAGCGATAGATGCAGGATACACAAGAACAGTAGTTTGATGTAAGAACATGGTGTGATAGGCAGATGTAGTATGTACCAAAAACAGGAAGGCGTGTCATATTCACATGTATAATGTGTAAGCTAAGGAGATGCAATTTAACAAATTAGGAGCAATACAAGCTAGGAACCATATGCAACATGCAACCAGATATCACACTGCCATGTTAGAGCAAGCACCTGGGGTTGTGGAGTAGGGGAGATGAGGTTTGGAACTTGCACTGCAGTAGGAGTAGCAGGAGAATCTGCAGAGATCATCTATTTCGGTTGCTCCATAGGACCACCATCATTCTGTGCCTTCGTCCTTTTAGATTTTGCCTTGTCAAGTAAACACCCAAGAAAAAGGAATGAAATTCGCACTTCCAAATTCGTTGATGCATGATACTAACGAACACAACTTTTATGTATGGCAACCACATTGTAGGAGGATGGAATATGTACGAAAAACGCTAGGCAGAAGGCATTTCAACAAATTGGAAGCAATGCAATCAAGACAATGTCGGTGTCAAAACCGGCGGATCTCGGGTAGGGGGTCCCAAACTGTGCGTCTAAGGCGGATGGTAATAGGAGGCAGGGAACACGATGTTTTACCCAGGTTCGGGCCCTCTTGATGGAGGTAAAACCCTACGTCCTGCTTAATTTATTCTTGATGATATGAGTATTACAAGAGTTGATCTACCACGAGATCGGAGAGGATAAACCCTAGAAGCTAGCCTATGGTATGATTGTATGTTGTCCTACGGACTAAAACCCTCCGGTTTATATAGACACCGGAAGGGGCTAGGGTTACACAAGGTCGGTTACAAAGGAGGAGATATACATATCCATATTTCCTAGCTTGCCTTCCACGCCAAGTAGAGTCATATCCGGACACGAGACGAAGTCTTCAATCTTGTATCTTCATAGTCCAACAGTCCAGCCAAAGGATATAGTCCAGCTTTCCGGAGACCCCCTAATCCAGGACTCCCTTAGTAGCCCCTGAACCAGGCTTCAATGGCGATGTGTCCGGCACGCAGTATTGTCTTCGGCATTGCAAGGCGGGTTCCTCCTCCGAATACACCACGGAAGAATTTGAATACAAGGATAGTGTCCGACCCTACAAAATAAGTTCCACAGACCACAATAGAGAGAATAATATTTCCACAAATCTAATCTGCTGACACATTTTGGCAACATGAAATTATGCCATGGCCCGGTGATTATTCGAACCATTTCCTTTAACTAGCCACACACATAACGCGAGGCAGTTTCTTGACACATCTTGTCAAAGCAGAGATCGTGTCCCCCTTATTATGGGATTCTCATCAATACGGGCGTGGGTAACCCAACCGCGCCATCGATTACGGTGCTTGGGGGATAAGCGAGTTTTACCAGGCAAGTGGGGGCGCATAGTTTCGGCCGCCCTTATAAAGGGATAAGGTTTAACCTTTTTCTACCCATGCCATATTCCTCCTTGCTCATCCATTCTTGCGCACTCGAGCTCCAACGCCCAAGTCCACATCCTTCTCCTCAACCTTCTCCAAACATGTCCGGAGCGGGAGGCAAGTGGATGGCGTCCTTCGTCACGGATGGACACATCAAAAAGCTGCATGGGGCCGGATACCTAGCCGCGAATATCGCGCATCGGCTGCCCGCTGCGGGGCAGATCGTCCCTACCCTGGAACCTCACGAGAGGGTAGTTTTCCTCCACCACTTCCTCCGCGGACTGGGGTTTCCCCTCCATCCATTCATCCGCGGTCTCATGTTCTACTACGGGCTGGACTTTCATGATCTAGCCCCGAACATCATCCTCAACATTTCGGCGTTCATCGTCGTGTGTGAGGCTTTCCTCCGCATCCAGCCCCACTTCGGCCTATGGTTGAAGACCTTCCATATCAATCCGAAGGTGGTGGGAGGCCAACAAGCAGAATGCGGTAGAGCCATGGTGGGCAAGATGCCCAATGTTATATGGCTTGAAGGCTCCTTAGTGGAGACCATAAAGGGGTGGCAATCGGCGTGGTTCTACATCACCGAGCCGCACGACACCAACTGGGTGGCGGCCCCCGAGTTTCGATCCGGAATCCCCACGCGGCTCACCTCCTGGAAAGAGAAGGGCCTATCCTCGGGTTCATCGGTGGAGCTGGACGGACTCCAGAAATGTATCCGGAATATGGCAAGCAAGAAGCTCAAGCTTGTCAACATAGTCCAGGTCATGCTCATCCGCCGGATCCTCCCGTGTCAACAATGGGATTTCAACTTGTGGGAGTTCGACCCGACCCAGCACCAGACTCTGAGCGAGCTCTTCGACACGATGCACAAGGACGTCTGGAGGGTGCTGTTCAAGGGCGCCGAGGTCCCTCCCTCTCTCACCGAGGACCGCGGGCTAAACGCGAAGCGCCGAGCGCATTCGGTGAGTTCTATACATCCGCTAGGATATTTATTTCCCCTAGCTTAACCATGTGCGGGGTCTGAGCTCCATGCCTTTGACAGGACTGGGTGGAGACGTCGGGGCAGATTAACTGTCCGGCCCCTCTGCCCGAAGACACTGTGGATGCTCTCCTGACGGAGATGCTGACTCCGGCTCCTTACAAGGTGCCGGAGAAGACCAATAAGGCCAAGGGAACCCGAAAGAGTTCTTGATGCCAGGTGTTGTCGGACTCATCGTCCGATAACTCCGTGACGCACTCCTCCCCCGAAGACAAGGAGGAAGATGAAGATGCTCCCCCTTCAGTCGGGGGAGACAAGAAAAGGAAGGCCGCCCCGACTGGGGGGGCCGAAGTGTCCAAGAAGGGGAGGACCCTCCATTCGGACTACTCCACCACCGCCGCTGAAGGCGAAGACGAGTGACTGCTCAGGGCCAAGCCCCTGGCGAAGTCATAAGTATTCGAATACTAGAGTAACTCATAGCATACCTTTGTCGCACTGCTTCTCCTAACGCCGAATTATGATTATGCAGACCGCCACGAGCCCGTATCGACGTATCCTCGTCAGACGGCTCCCTGGGCTCATCGGATATGGATAGTGATCCACTTTCGACCGCCACCTCCCCTTGCCCTACGGACAACGCCGAGGTATTGTCTCAAAAGGCACCGGCTCGAGGGGAGACTGTCCCGGAGGCGCCTCAAGGCGACCTTCCGGACTCAGGGAGCAGAGGGAGCAAGGCTCCTGAGGGCTCTGAGTTCGGCCCTCAGCCGAACACCGCACCAGAACCCCCATTGGTTCCGGACTCACGCAGGTGGCCTCCTTCCAAAGGGGGCAAGACGCCTGTGCCGGTGACCTCTGTCCATCTAGAGGCACCTGACAATCTGCTGGGAGCGCTTCGCGGCGCTTCCATCGACAAAGAGCACCGCACTATTATGAGTGCGGTGGTCTAGAAGGTTCAGTCCGCCAAGAGCGGACTGACTGAAGCCTGTGCCAGCCTTCTAACAGGCTTTGAGGTAAGTTTTTGAAATATAGGAAAAATATTACCGCATAGATAGTATCCCCTAATGCTCTATTTGGTGTTCACAAAGAAAAGCCGAACAGAGGATCAAACAATATCGCATGAGTCTAATATAAGTATGTCTATATGTGTATGCAGGCTTCGCTGCTGGCCTCTGCCGCACTAACTGCGGAGGTCGCCGCACTGAAGCAGGACCTCAAAGGGTCCAAGGAAGAGCTCGGCCTTGCCAAGAGGCTGCTCGAGGAGAACAAGGGTAAGTAGTACCTAGTGTATGGATATATATAAAAAGAATGTGATTGCAGAATGACAGGATCATCGTAAATTTGCCAGGGGCCACGACCGAGGTGGCGACCCTGAAGCAAGCGCTATCCGAGGCCGAAAACAAAGCGGCCAAGGAGTGCACCGAGCGGGAAAGGCAGGAGGCTTGGGTGGGCGAGGTGCAGGAAGAGCTCCAATGCTCTCGTAACGAAGCACGAGGCGTTGGAGCTTGACTTGAAGACGCGAGAGTCCGAGCTTGCCGCGGCCCTTGAGAGCACAAAGAATGCCAAGGCCGAAGCCCAAAAGGCCCTCTAGAAGATTGATGCGATGAAGAAGATAGCGGCGGGTAAGGCATTCTATATGCTAAGCAAGCATGTGAAAGTAAATTACTTGTTACTTACCCGAATCCGGAGCTCTCCAGGAGCATTCGCAGATTTGCCCCGTAGCGTGTCGGATGCCGCACAGTTTTACCAGGCCGAGGAGGGAAGCTCAATGGAGAAGCTGTTGTGGTCTTAGTATACTGGGACCAAACACCCGATGCCTCTGAGCGACCAGCTGAAGCAACTGGTCGAGCTGCACAAGGCGGCCGAACATGCCATGAAGGGCTTTATAGTCTGGATGTGGCTTCACGACGCCCTTCCTCACAGCTACTTCGGCCTGGTGAGGCGGCTTATGGATGCCTGCACACGGTTGGATGTCATCAAGCGGTCTGTCTACATTGAAGGTGCACGCCGGGCTTTCGCCCGTGTGAAGGTGCAACGGGCCAAGATGGACGCCGTGAACTTGGTGAAGGAAGGGCCACCGGAGGGCAAGGAGCATCGCCACCCTGAGATGTACTATGAGGGTGTCCTGAAGGGGTCCGTCTTGTAGCGGACGAGTGTGCAAAAGATGTAATATTTGAATGAACTTGCTCGTGTAATCCTGTATTATGAAAAACTTGTCCATATGCACTATGCAACGCTTGTCTGAATTTAAAATATTGCCTTCTGTTCGGCTGTTTATCAAATCTGAGATAAGGCTAGTCGTCGGCTTCTGCCCCCATGCCACGAGTGCTGGGGTGTTCGGGATAAACCTGATCACTCTTGTTCCCATTGTTGGGTCCTTCGAGGGAGGTGCACAGCACAACGAAGAAGGCAATCAGACTATAATGCATTATCACTCTCACTTAGCCATAGAATTCTATAATTTTAAGTTTCTGCGAAGCCTCTAGAATTCGGAAATACGAATTTGGGGCGCGATTCACGCCTTAAGTCGGACATGGCTGACTCCTCGCTCTAAGCGGCATAAGTCTTTAGGGACTCAAAACCTCTCGAACAGCGACTGGTCTCTCGCCTTATCATGACAGTCAGTTTTAGCTTTCTCTACTTAGGTGCTTAGCCCAGCAGAACCGGGGCACAATCGCAGTAGTTCTCCCAGTGCTACCTTAGCCGATATAGAGGAACGTAAGGTACCAAAACATGGGAGCCAGGCAAACCCAACTATTGACCCAAGACATGATTCAGAGCTAATGCATATAATGCTATAAGTTCGGGGTGCCGCACTGTCGAAAGTGTTTGGACTTCTCACGCCGTATTATGGGGTATGCTTAAGCCCCTAACGTATTGGCCGTACCAGAGTGTACGGGTGCTAGATGTCGTGAATGAACATATATATATAAAGGAAGAATGCAATAATAGTCTTAATGCTATGCATTGTTTATTCAAAAAGGTGCGTTAAAGCAGAATGATACAAGTAGTGCGATAAGCAAAAAGTAGGACTTTTTGACATGTCCCTTCCAAGGGCAAGCTAAGGAATAGTATTAAAGAAAATATTTCACTCGTTATCGTAATCCACCTGGGAGTTCCGTGGTGTGATGTAGCTTTCTGCCTCCTTGGTTGCTGCATCATGTGTTCGACAATCATGCTGCCGGACAGGGTTTCCAGAGATTAAAGTCCTGAAAGAGAAAAATAACAAAGCTGGAAGCCCCTAGTGCGGTTTAAGCCGCGACTTGGGGCGTGCCGCAGTCATGCCCCCCTCCCCGCCTGTGCCCATGGTATTTTTAATGTGTAATTATGTACGTGTGGCACAGATTTCACCATTTGGTTGGGACCGGTGTGGGGGCCGCATTGCTATGCGAGCTCGGAACGTGACAGGCGGTCCTGTTGCCGATTACCCCGGGCGTGCTTGAAGGTGTCCGGGTCCTTAATCGTCGAACTAGTGGATTGCCGTAAGAGGCTGCTTTGTGCTTCTGCTGTGAGGGCCGCAGTGTGCTCCTCCGTGCGGAGAGAGCATTCTGTGTTTCCATTGACTGTGATGACCCCCCGAGGTCCTGGCATTTTGAGCTTGAGATATGCATAGTGCGGTACCGCATTGAATCTTGCTAATGCGGTTCGCCTGAGCAGTGCATGGTAGCCACTACGGAACGGGACTATGCCAAAGATTAACTCTTCGCTTCAGAAGTTATCCGGGGATACGAAGACCACTTCTAGAGTGACTGAGCCTGTGCAATGGGCCTCTACACCTGGTATGACGCCTTTAAAGGTCGTTTTTGTGGGTTTGATCCTTGAGGGGTCGATACCCATTTTGCGCACTGTGTCCTGATAAAGCAGGTTCAGGCTGCTGCCGCCATCCATAAGGACTCGAGTGAGGTGAAATCCGTCAATGATTGGGTCTAGGACCAATGCGGCGAATCCGCCATGACGGATACTAGTGGGGTGGTCCCTGCGGTCGAAAGTGATCGGACAGGAAGACCATGGGTTGAATTTTGGGGCGACTGGCTCCAACGCATATACGTCCCTGAGCGCACGCTTCCGTTCCCTCTTGGGGATGTGGGTTGCGTATATCATGTTCACCGTCCACACTTGAGGGGGGAACCTCTTCTGTCCTCCGATGTTCGGCTGCCGGGGCTTCTCCTCGTCATCGCTATGTGACCCTTTATCTTTATTTTCGACATTTAACTTGCCGGCCTGCTTGAACACCCAACAATCCCTGTTGGTGTGGTTGGATGGCTTGTCGGGGGTGCCATGTATTTGATGGGCCTGGAGTGCTTCTTTTGAATGGCTTTTTCTGCTGATCGGGTTTAGAGCCTTTGAATCCGGCATTGACTGCAGTATCCTCGGTATTGTCGCTGTTAATGCAGCGCTTATGTTTGTTGCGACGTGACCTGCCATTGCCGTCCTTGGTATCCAAAGTACCATAGTTCTTTGATATGTTATTACTGCGAGCCAGCTAGCTGTCTTCTCCCGCACAAAAGCGGGTCATGAGTGTCGTGAGGGCTGCCATAGATTTCGGCTTTTCCTGGCCAAGGTGCCGGGCAAGCCATTCGTCGCGGATATTGTGCTTGAAAGCTGCTAGGGCCTCTGCATCCGACAGTCGACGATTTGATTTTTCTTTGTTAGGAACCGTGTCCAGAATTGCCTGGACGATTCCTCTGGCTGCTGAATTATGTGGCTTAAGTCATCAGCATCTCGTGGTCGCACATAAGTGCCCTGAAAGTTGTCGAGGAATGCGGCTTCCAGATCTTCCCAACAGCCAATGGACTCTGCTGGCAAGCTGTTGAGCCAATGCCGAGCTGGTCCTTTGAGTTTGAGTGGGAGGTATTTGATGGCGTGTAGGTCATCACCGCGGGACATGTGTATATGCAGGAGGAAATCCTTGATCCATACCGCGGGATCTGTTGTGCTGTCGTATGATTCTATATTTACGGGTTTGAAACCCTCTAGGATTTGATGATCCATTACTTCCTCTATGAAGCATAAGGGGTGTGCGGCGCCTCTGTACTGGGCTATATCACGACGCAGCTCAAATGAGTCTTGCCCGCTATGTTCGGCCTGGCCGGACTTACTTTTACTGTATCTGGCGTGACGATCATCGTCTCGCATAGTGGAGCGCCCTCGTGATCCGTAGATCGATCTTGCATGTTTTGCTTTGTCCTCCAATACGTCTCGCAGGTCTGGCGTATTTCCCCATGCCTTTTTATTCGAATGGCGTCGGGGTGCGGGCTAAGCTTTTGGCTGGAATGTTTCTCTGTCGTGGCCACGAGGTGGTCGATCAGCCGCGTCATACGTCGGGGATGTAGGTTTCGGTGCTTCCTCCTCCAGTCGGGGTAGCAACCTGCACTTTGGGTAACTCTTGGAGGGGCATTCGAGTTTATGTTCCTTGGCCGCCAGGACTTTAGTCCATCTGTCAGCTAGCAAATCTTGATCAGCTTGAAGCTGCTCCTGCTTTTTCTTAAGGCTATTTGCCGTGGCTATAAGCCGGCTGTCGGTGTCAAAACCGGCGGATCTCGGGTAGGGGGTCCCGAACTATGCGTCTAGGCCGGATGGTAATAGGAGGCATGGGACACGATGTTTTACCCAGGTTCGGGCCCTCTTGATGGAGGTAAAACCCTACGTCCTGCTTGACTAATATTGATGATATGGGTAGTACAAGAGTAGATCTACCACGAGATCAGAGAGGCTAAACCCTAGAAGCTAGCCTATGGTATGATTGTTCTTCGTCCTATGGACTAAGACCCTCTGGTTTATATAGACACCGGAGAGGGCTAGGGCTACACAGAGCCGGCTACAATGGTAGGAGATCTACATATCCGTATCGCCAAGCTTGCCTTCCACGCCAAGGAAAGTCACTTCCGGACACGGGACGAAGTCTTCAATCTTGTATCTTCATAGTCCAGGAGTCCGGCCGAAGGTATAGTCCGGCTATCCGGACACCCCCTAATCCGGGACTCCCTCAGTAGCCCCTGAACCAGGCTTCAACGACGACGAGTCCGGCACGCAGATTGTCTTCGGCATTGCAAGGCGGGTTCCTCCTCCAAGTACTTCATAGAAGATTTTGAACACAAAGGTAGTGTCCGGCTCTGCAAAATAAGTTTCCACATATTGCCATAGAGAGAATAATATTTACACAAATCTAATCTGCTGACGTATTCCGTAGCGTGACATCACACTACGGCCAAGTCTTGATTCGAATCATTTTACTGTCCCACCTCAGTGCGTTTAGAGAGGCGGTTTCCTTGGCATGTCTTGTTAAAGCAGAGATCGTGTCCCCTTATTCCGGGATTCTCATCAATACGGGTGTGGGTAACCCAACCGCGCCATTGACTATGGCGCTTGGGACATAAGAGAGTTTTACCAGGCTAGTGGGGGCGCATAGTCCCGTCCATCCATATAAGGGGATAAGGATCCGCCTTTTCATCTACACCTTCTTCCTCCTTTGCCTATCCATTTCCGCGCACTCGAGCTCCAGCGCCCAAGTCCGCACACCCCACCTCAACCTTCTCCAGCCATGTCCGGAGCGGGAGGCAAGTGGATGGTCTCCTCCGTCATGGAGGGACACATCAAAAAACTGAGGAAGGCCGGATACTTGTCTAACGACATTGCGCACCGGCTTCCCGAAGAGGGGCAGCTCATCCCCACCCCTAGGCCCCATGAGAGGGTGGTGTTCCTCCCCCATTTCCTCCGCGGACTGGGCTTCCCTCTCCACCCATTTGTCCGGGGGCTCATGTTCTACTATGGCCTGGATTTCCACGATCTGGCCCCGAACTTTGTCCTCAATATCTCGGCGTTTATCGTCGTGTGCGAGGCTTTCTTCTGCATCTGCCCCCATTTCAGCCTATGGCTCAAGACTTTCAATGTCAAGCCGAAGGTGGTGCACGACACCCAGGCGGAGTGCGGAGGCGCCATGGTGGCCAAGATGCCCAACATCCTATGGCTCGAGGGCTCCTTCGTGGAGTCCCTAAAGGGGTGGCAATCGGGGTGGTTTTACATCACCGAGCCGCGCGACCCTGAATGGGTCGCAGCCCCCGAGTTCCGATCCGGACCCCCTGCACGGCTCACCTCCTGGAAAGAGAAGGGTCTGTCGTGGGGTAAAGAAGGAGAGCTGATCGGACTCCAAACATGCGTCCAAACCCTGGTGGACAAGAAGCTCAAATTTGTCAACGTAGTCCGGGTTATGCTCATCTGCCGGATCCTCCCGTGAAAACAACGGGCCTTCAACATGTGGTAGTTCGACCCGACGCAGCACCGAACTCTGATAAGGCTCTTCGACACGATGTACGAAGATGCCTGGAAGGTGCTTTTGAAGGGCGCCGAGGCCCCCGCATCCGCTACCGAGGATCGCGGATTCAGCACGTAGCGTCGCACTCATGCGGTAAGCTGTTTTTACCTTTTATAGGGTATTAGTTTTTCATAGTTTGACTCCATGCGGGATCTAAGCTCCCTTACCTTTGACAGGATTGGCAAGAGACGTCCGGACAGATCAGCTTTCCAGCTCGTTTGCCCGAAGGCCCAGCGGACGCTCGCTTGGCGAAGCTTCTGGTTCCGGCACCCTATGTGGTGCCGGAGAAGAAGGCCAAGAAGAAGGCCACGGGGACTCGAAAGAGTGCTCGGCGCCAGGAGGTGTTGGATTCATCATCCGACGACTCCAAGGTGCACTCCTCCCGTGAAGACGAGGAGGAGGAAGAAGAGACCTCCCCCCCCTCCAGCAGGGGGAGGGAAGAAAAGGAAGGCAGCCCCAATTGGGGAGGCCAAAGGGTCCAAGAAGGGGAAGACCCCTCCTCCGGACTACTCCACCAACGCCGACGACAGCGAAGACGAGTGGCCGCACAGGGCCAAGCCCCTGGCAAGATCGTAAGTATTTAGACACCAGAGCAATTCATAGTGTTCCTTTCTTGCACAGCTCCTCCTTACGCCGAATATGACTATGCAGTCCGCCCAAGGCCGGGCTCGACGAGTCGTCGAGCGGATCCCTGGATTCGTCGGACGTGAATTCACTTCTGCCCGCTACCTCCCCCACCCTACGGACGACGCCAAGGTGCTGTCCCAATAGGTTCCAAGCCAGGAGGAGGTGGTCCTGGAGGCGCCGCAAGGCGACCTCCCGGACTCCAGGCACAAAGGGGATAAAACCCCCAAGGGCTCCGAGTCCAGCCTTGAGCCGGACACCGCACCGGAACCTTCAATGGTTCCGGACTCCGGTAGGCAGTCTCCTTCCAAGAGGAGCAAGCCTACCGAGCCGGTGACCTCTGTTCAACCAGAGGCACCAGATAATTTGCTGGAGGTGCTTAACGGCGCCTCCATCGACGAAGAGCACCGCACTATTATGAGTGCGGTGATCCAGAAGGTTCAGTCCGCCAAGAGTGGACTGACTGAAGCCTGTGCCAGCCTTCTAACAGGCTTTGAGGTAAGTAAAGAATATGTAAAAATATTACCACATAGACAGTAGCCCCTGATGCTCTGTTCGGTGTTCAAAAAAAAGCCGAATAGAGGATCTAATAACATTCGCAGGAGTCTACCATAATCAAGTCAATATGCGTATACAAGCTTCGCTGCTGGCCTCCGCCGCACTGACTGCGGAGGTGGATACGCTGAAGCAAAACCTCGCGCGGTCCGAGAACAAGCTCGGCCATGCCAAGAGGCAACTCGAAGAGAAGGAAGGTAAGTAATACCTTGCGCAAGTATATAGAGAAGATGTGGTTGCAAAAAATGACAGGATCAACGTGCTATTATAGGGGCCACGACCGAAGTGGCAACCCTTAAGCAAGCGCTGTCCGAGGCCGAAAACAGAGCGGCCGCGGATCGCACAGAGAGAGGGAAGCAGGAGGCACGGGTGGAGGAGGTGCAGAAAGAGCTCCAGGCTCTCGTGAAAAAACACGAGAGTTTGGAGCTTGACTCAAAGACGCAAGCGTCCGAACTTGCGGCAGCCCTCAAAAGCGCGAAGTCTGCCAACGCCGAAGCCTAGAAAGCCCTCCAAAAAATTGAAGCGATGAAGAAGATATCGGCGGGTAAGGCATTCATTATGCAAAGCAAGCACGTGAAAGTGAATTACTTGTTACTTACTCGAGTCCGGAGCTCTCCAGGAGCATTCGCAAATTTGCCCCACAGTGAGTCTGATGCCGCCGCCTACTACCGAGCCGAGGAGGGGAGCTCGACGGAGAAGGTGTTCTGGTCTCAGTATGCTGAGGCCAGACACCTGGTGCCTTTGAGCGACCAGCTGAAGCAAATGGTCGAGCTCCAGAAGGTGGCCGAACAGGCCATAAAGGGCCTCGTAGTTCGGCTTTGGCCTGGAGAGGCTCTGCCTGGGAGCTACTTCGGGCTGGTGAGGCGGCTGGTGGATGCCTGTCCATGGCTTGAAGTAATCAAGCGCTCCGTCTGCATCGAAGGTGCCTGTAGGGCGCTTGCCCATGCTAAAGTGCACTGGGACAAGATGGATGCGGAGAAGCTGGTGAAGGACGGGCCGCCGCCGGGCAAGGAACATCGCGTCCCAGAAGCGTATTATAAGGGCGTCCTGAAGGGTGCCCACCTTATAGCGGATGAATGCTCCAAAGATGTAATTTTTGAGTAAACTCGCATTTGTGATCCTGTACGCTGAAAACTTGTTCATATGCACTAAGCAATGCTTTTGAATTTAAAATATTACCTTCTGTGCGGCCGTTTATCAAATTTGAGAGATGGCGAGTCGTCAGCTTCTGCCCCCATGCCACGAGTGCTGGGGTGTTCGGGATAAACATGAGCGCTCTTTTTCCCATTCTTGGGTCCTTCGAGGGAGGCGCTCAACACAACGAACAAGGCAATCGGACTATAATGCTTGAACACTCTCACTTAGCCATAGAATTCTATAATTTTAAATTTCGGCGAAGCCCCTAGTGTTCGGAAGACCGAGTTCGGGGCGCTATCCACGCCTAGGCCGGACAAAGCCGACTCCTCGCTCTAAGCGGCATAAGTCTTTAGGGACTCGAAAACCTCTCGAACAGCGACCAGCTCTCGCCTCATCATGATGGTCAGTTTTAGCTTTCTCTACTGAGGTGCTTAGCCCAGCTCAACTGGGGCACAATCGCAGTAGTTCTCCTAGTGCTACCTTAGCCGATATAACGGAACGTAAGGTACCAAAACATAGGAGCCGGGCAAACCCAACTATTGACCCAAGACATGATTCGGAGCCGATGCATATAATGCTATAAGTTCGGGGTGCCGCACTTGTGAAAGTGTTTGGACTTCTCACACCGTATTGTGGGGTACTTAAGCCCCTGGCGTATTGGCCGTACCAAAGTGTACGGGTGCAACATGTCATTAATGAACATATATTCGTAAAAAGAGTAATGCAATAATAGACGGAAGCTATGCATTGTTTATTTAAAAAAGCTGCGATCAAAGCAGAATGATACAAATAGTGCGATAAGCAAACAATGGGACTATTTAACGTGTCCTTTCCAGGGGCGAGCTGCGGAATGGCATGTGAAACAGGTATACTACTCGTTATAGAGACCACCTTAGAGTTCCATAATGCGGCGTAGCTTTCTGCTTCCCTGGTTGTATCATTTGTGTGGTAATTGTACTGCCGGACAAGCCTTCCGAAGAATGGAGTCCTGAAAATAAGAGAAAATTAAGAAATCGGCAGCCCCTAGTGCGGTTTAAGCCGCGTTTCGAGCGTGCCGTGATGGTGCCCCTCCCCCTGTGCCCAAGGTATTTCCAGAGCGTAGTTATGTACGTGCAACACTAGTTTCGCAAGTTCGCGAGGGCTGGGGTTGGGGCCACATTGCTACGCGTGCCAGGCAGTCTTGTTGTAGGTTACTCTGGGCGCGCTTGACGGTGTCCAGACGTTTAATAGCCGGACTGGAGAATTTCCTTGAGAGGCTGCTTTGTACTTCTGATGCGATAGCCGCCGTATGCTCCTCCGTTCGGAGAGAGCGTTCGGTGTTTCCATTGACCGTGATGACTCCTCGAGGGACTAGCATCTTGAGCTTGAGGTATGCGTAGTGCGACACCGCATTGAACTTAGCAAATGTGGTTCGCCCGAGCAGTGCGTGATAGCCACTGCGGAACGGGACTATGTCGAAGATTAACTCCTCACTTCGAAAATTATCTGGAGATCCGAAGACCACTTCAAGTGTAACTGAGCCTGTACAGTTGGCCTCTACACCTGGTATGATGCCTTTAAAGGTCGTTTTAGTGGGTTTAATCCTCGAGGGACCGATGCCCATTTTCCGCACTGTATCCTGGTAAAGTAGGTTCAGGCTGCTGCCGCCGTCCATAAGGACTCTAGTGAGGTGAAATCCATCAATAATTTGGTCTAAAACCAATGCGGCGAATCCGCCATGACGGATGCTAGTGGGGTGGTCCCTTCGATCAAAAGGGATCGGGCAGGAAGACCATGGGTTGAACTTTGGGGCGACTGGCTCCATCGCGTATACGTCCCTTAGCGCACGCTTCCGCTCCCTCTTGGGGACGTGGGTTGCGTATATCATGTTCACCGTCCGCACTTGTGGGGGAAAACCTTTTTGTCCACTGTTGTTCGGCGGCCGGGGCTCCTCCTCGTCATCGCTATGTAGCCCCTTGTCTCTGCTTTCGGCATTTAACTTGCCTGCCTCCTTGAACACCCAACAATCCCTGTTGGTGTGATTGGCTGGTTTTTCAGGGGTGCCATGTATCTGGCATGAGCGTTCGAGTATTCCATCCAAACTGGACGGGCCCGGAGTATTTCTTTTGAATGGCTTTTTCTGCTGACCGGGTTTAGAGCCTCTGAATCTGGCATTAACTGCCATATCCTCAGCATTGTCACCGTTAATGCGGCGCTTTTGCTTGTTGCGACGCGACCTGCCACTGTTGTCCTTGGTATCCGAATTACCAGGGCTCTTAGTCATGTTATTGCTGCGATCTAGCCAGCTGTCTTCTCCCGTGCAAAAGCGGGTCATAATTGTCGTGAGGGCTGCCATAGATTTCGGCTTTTCCTGTCCTAGGTGCTGTGCAAGCCACTCGTCGCAGATGTTATGCTTGAAGGCTGCTAGGGCCTCTGCGTCTGGACAGTCGACGATTTGATTTTTCTTGGTTAGGAACCGTGTCCAGAATTGTTTGGCTAATTCCTCTGGCTGCTGAATTATGTGGCTTAGGTCATCGGCGTCTGGTGGTCGCACATAAGTGCCCTGGAAATTGTCGAGGAATGCGGCTTCCAGCTCCTCCCAACAACCAATTGATTCTGCTGGCAAGCTGTTAAGCCAATGCCGAGCTGGTCCTTTAAGCTTGAGTGGGAGGTATTTGATGGCGTGTAGGTCATCACCGCGGGCCATGTGGATATGAAGGAGATAGTCCTTCATCCATACCGCAGGATCTGTTGTGCCATCGTATGATTCGATGTTCACGGGTTTGAAACCCTCGGGGATTTGATGATCCATTACTTCATCTGTGAATCATAGTGGGTGTGCGGCGCCTCTGTATTGGGCTATATCACGACGCAGCTCAAACGAGCTTTATCTACTGTGTTCGGCCTGGCCGGATTTACTGTATCCGGCGTGACGAGTACCGTCTCGTGCCGCGGGGCGCCCACATGATCCGTAGATCGATCTTGTTTGCCTTGCCTTGTCCTCCAATATATCTCGTAGGCCTGGCGCATTTTCCCATGCCTTGGTATTTTTTGAGCGGCGCCGGGGTGCGGCTTGAGTGGAGGGTCGAGAGGCCTCTCTGTCGTGGCCACGGGGTGGCCAGTCGGCCGAATCATGCGCTGGTGATGTAGGTTTAGGTGCTTCCTCCTCTAGTTGGGGTAGCAACCTGCGCTTTGGGTAGCTCTTGGAGGGGCGTTCGAGTTCATACTCTTCGGCCGCAAGGACTTCAGTCCATCTGTTGGCTAGCAAATCTTGATCAGCTCTAAGCTGTTGCTGTTTTTTCTTGAGGCTGCTCGCTGTGGCCATAAGCCTGCGTTTGAAACGCTCTTGTTCGATGGGATCCTCCGGCATGACAAATTCGTCGTCGTCGAGGCTTGCGTCGTCTTCGGAGGGAGGCATATAATTATCGTCCTCGACCTCTCTGTCTGCCGCTCTCTCATAAGGGATGGCTTCTCTATCCTCATGTGCTGAATCTTGCTGCAGGTGGTTGTCTTCAGCACTGTTCGGGGTGTTATTATCTCCCGTGCCAGAATGACCATTTTTCTTTGGCGGGATTTAGAGCAGCGCCGCTGACGCCGACACTTAGGCTGCTTCTTGGAGGGGTCATCCTCCGCTGCTCCATCGCCATTGCCTTCTTTTGGGGTGTCCACCATGTATGTATCATACGATGAGGTGGCTTTCCAGTGCCCTATAGGCGCTGGTTCTTGATCGTCTCCTGCATCAGCGTCCATACCGTCGATGTCTTCGGAGTCGAAGTCGAGCATGTCGGTTAAATCATCGACAGTGGCTACGAAGTGGGTGGTGGGTGGGCTTTGAATTTCTTCATGATCCGCATCCCAACCTTGCTGACCATAGTCCGGCCAGGGCTCTCCTGATAAAGAGAGAGACTTTAGTGAATTCAGAATATCGCCGAAGGGCAAGTGCTGAAAGATGTCCGTGGCGGTGAACTCCATGATCGGCGCCCAATCGGGTTCGATTGGTAGGGGCGCGGAGGGCTTGGAATCAGGAGAGGAGTCCGGCTCCTTGGAGTCACGGGCTTCGCAGAGAATAGGGCTGGTGTTCGGCTTGATCGCCGTAGAGATTGCAGCCCCCGAGGCGGTGTCTAACCACCCATCCTCGAATGGTGTGATCGGCTCCGAGCTAGGGGTCGGAGCGGACACAGGTCGGCCTCCAGGGCACTGTTCGGCGGCAGAGCTAGATCATGCCCATCGTGATAGTGCGGCGCACTCGGGTGTGGCTCGAATCCATCGAAGATCAAGTCTCCGCGGATGTCGGCCGTGTAGTTCAAACTTCCAAATCTGACCTGATGGCCAGGGGCGTAGCTTTCGATCTGCTCCAGATGACCAAGCGGATTGGCCCGCAGTGCAAAGCCGCCGAATACGAAGATCTGTCCGGGGAGAAAAGTCTCACCCTGGATCGCATCGCTATTGATGATCGGAGAAGCCATCAGGCCTAAAAGTGATGACACAAAGGAACTCTCAATGAAAGCACCAATGTCGGTGTCAAAACCGGCGGATCTCAGGTAGGGGGTCCCGAACTATGCGTCTAGGCTGGATGGTAATAGGAGGCAGGGGACACGATGTTTTACCCAGGTTCAGGCCCTCTTGATGGAGGTAAAACCCTACGTCCTGCTTGATTAATATTGATGATATGGGTAGTACAAGAGAAGATCTACCACGAGATCAGAGAGGCTAAACCCTAGAAGCTAGCCTATGGTATGATTGTTCTTCGTCCTACGGACTAAGACCCTCCAGTTTATATAGACACCGGAGAGGGCGAGGGTTACACAGAGTCGGTTACAATGGTAGGAGATCTACATATCTGTATCGCCAAGCTTGCCTTCCACGCCAAGGAAAGTCCCTTCCGAACACGGGACGAAGTCTTCAATCTTGTATCTTCATAGTCCAGGAGTCCAGCCGAAGGTATAGTCTAGCTATCCAGACACCCCCTAATCCGGGACTCCCTCACCGGCGCTTGAAGCGCTCTTGTTCGACGGGATCCTCTGGCACGACGTATTCGTCATCGCCGAGGCTTGCCTCGTCTTCGAAGGGAGGCATGTAATTATCATCCTCCGCCTCTCCATCTGCCGCTCTCTCAGGAGGGCTGGCTCCTCCATCCTCCTGCTCTAAATCTTGTTGGAGGGGATTGTTGTTGTCTTCGGCACTGTCCGGAGTGCTATTATCTCCGGTGCCGGTATCACCACTTTTTCCTTGGCGGGACTTAGAGCGGCGCCGCTGACGCCGGTGCTTGGGTTGCTTCTTGGAAGGGTCATCCTCCGTTGTCTCGTGGCCATTGCCTTCTTTGGGTGTGTCCACCATGTATATATCGTATGATGAGGTGGCTGTCCAGTGCCCTGTGGGAAGTGGTTCCTCTTCGACTCCCACATCGTCGTCCATACTGTCGATGTCTTCGGAGTCGAAGTCGAGCATGTCGGTTAAGTCATCGACAGTGGCTACTAAGTGGGTGGTGGGTGGGCGGCGGATTTCTTCGTCATCCGCATCCCAATCCTGCCGGACATGGTTCGGCCAGGATCCTCCTGACAAGGAGAGAGACCTTAATGAGTTCAGTATGTCGCCGAAGGGAGAGTGCTGTAAAATATCCGCGGAGGTAAACTCCATGATCGACGCCCAATCGGATTCAATAGGAACGGGCGCAGGCGGTTCGGAGTCCGTGGCCGGAGAAGGATCCGACAGTTTGGTAACACGGCTCTCATGAAGGGTAAGGTCGATATTCGGCTCGATCGCCGCTGAGGATACGGCCTCCGTGACGGGGTCTATCCACCCGTCCATGGATGGCGCAACTAGCTCCAAATTGAGGCTCAGAGCGGCTGCCGATGCGATCTCCTGAATACGGTCCGATGGTAGAGCTAAATCGTACTCATCATGACCGCGTGGCGCACAAGGCAGGGGCTCGAATCCGTCGAAGATGAAGTCTCCATGGATATCGGCCGTGTAGTTTAAGCTTCCAAACCTGACCTGGTGGCCAGGGGCATAACTTTCGATCTGCTCCAGATGGCCAAGCGAGTTGGCCCACAGTGCGAAGCCGCCGAACACAAAGATCTGTCCGGGGGGAAAAGTCTCACCCTGGACTGCATCGCTATCGATGATAGTAGGAGCCATCAAGCCTAATGGCGACGACACAGAGGAACTCTCAATGAAAGCACCAATGTCAGTGTCAAAACGGGCGGATCTCGGGTAGGGGGTCCTGAACTGTGCGTCTAAGGCGGATGGTAACAGGAGGCAGGGAACATGATATTTTACCTAGGTTCAGGCCCTCTTGATGGAGGTAAAACCCTATGTCCTGCTTGATTTATTCTTGATGATATGAGTATTACAAGAGTTGATCTACCACAAGATCGGAGAGGCTAAACCCTAGAAGCTAGCCTATGGTATGATTGTATGTTGTCCTACGGACTAAAACCCTCCGGTTTAGATAGACACCGGAAGGGGCTAGGGTTACACAAGGTCGGTTACAAAGGAGGAGATATACATATCCGTATTGCCTAGCTTGCCTTCTACGCTCAAACTAATGATACACTGGTACACGTCGGTGCTATACAAACGGTTTTTAACCCCTTTCCGCGACGACGTTCGGAACCGTCACCTAGTGAGTGTGGGCGATGGGGGCATCCTTCCCACACGACCCAGAAATCGTCGGGGATATGCCTTCCTGGCACACATGCTCGGCAAAATGAGGTTGTGTGCGACCGGCGAGTGACCAAATACGGTTATACGTACAGTAGTGCTAAAAATACAATTATAAAGGCAAAATCGTTTCCGGTCGTAAGTACATCCCACACAGTCAGTCCCCACTAAACGTTTCCGTTCGTATATACATCCCACACAGTCACTCCAAGGAAAACGTTTGCACAAGGTGGCGTGATGCAAACAGTTTTCAAGAGAATGTCGTGTGTGATTGCTCATTGATCCAACACGGTTTATTCCTAGAAACTGTGTGCGTTGCCTGAGGTCATTGCCCGCGGTGTTTTCTCAATAAACGTTTGCAATAGGAAAACCCAATTAGCAAGCTAATTGGCCAATTAGCAGGCTAATTGCCCTATTATTAATAATCCATTTACTAATCTAATTGACATTCATATTAAGCACATAATATATTCCATTTCCATATTAAGGAAGCAGGATTTCATAATTGAAATACATCGGAGTACAACATGATATAGCTTCAACACTCAGCTACCCCATTACACAACTGGACCAGTAGCAAGTTTCACATGCAACATCTAGAACCTTTCAAAATTAGCATCATAGATGGTACATAGAGAGATGCATCTCATCGGGAAAACTACTGAAGCAGAAGGCGAATATTGAGCCTTCATTCATGTTGAAGGTCTATGCAACTTTAGGCCAGTGCCTGTGGATAATTGACCATCCATCCTTCGACCTCTTCAGGAAGACTTCAATATTTAACTGTGAGTGTTGTATGAAAACTTTCCTCGCCTCCTGACTACAGAGGTGGTTTGAGAGGTAATCATAAGTGAGCCCTGAAAACAAGGATGTGCACAAATATCTTCTCTATATTGTACATGGGGAAAAGGAATAAGAAAAGGCAAGGTACAATAGTTAGTACCATCTTGTAAACCTCAGCGCTTCCCATTGTTTCCCTGCAACATATATAAGGTAGTTAGTCCTCAGGTTAAGTAAGGGTTCGCATGCTATCAGTAAAATATGTTGATGATAAGTAAGCAGATTGTAGATTCATCAGATTAATTCAAGACACATGGAAAACTCATTTATCTAAACCAAGCATGATTAAGAACTAGGAAATATAGCACTTGTATATGTTTCTCACGTATTAAGTGCAGCCAAATTCGATTTATTCCTCACATGGCATACAATAACAGAATGTAGCCACAACAATTGAACATCGCATTGCAGAATTGAACCAAGAAGTTAACTAAACACGAGAACAAATGAACCAAATGTTAACTGAGCACCACATTGCACAATATAACATAATCCTAATAGAAGATCAGACAGTTAACCAAACCAAGCAAGCTTAACAACTTGAAAATATAGCAATTGTAATTGTTTCTCATGTATTTAGTACAGCCAAATTCGATTTATTTCTCACATGGTATACAATAACAGAATGCAGCCACAACAATTGAACATCGCATTGCAGAATTGAACCAATCAGTTAACTAAACACCACAACAAATGAACCAAACGTTAACTGAGCACCACATTGCACAATATAACATACTCGTAATAGAAGATCAGACAGTTAACCAAACCAAGCATGCTTAAGAACTTGGAAATATTGCACCTTGAAGAATTGAACATCACATTTGTAGAATTGAACCAAGCAGTTAACCGAAAACCACATTGCACGACATATAGAACATATACACTATAGCAGAAGATTGCATGGTAAAATTAGATAGCACAATTCACTAAAATTTGTTAAGGAAAGGTAGTAGCTAGCAAACTGAACATGGGTCCTTATAGTGAGCTAATAAGACAAGCTACTCCTCATTGTCGGACATATCAATGACGATTGGCTCCTTGGACATGGAAGAGGGCGAGGCCTCCGCATCATGGGTGCCCACGTTGTAGTGATGAGTTTCCTGAGCCGCTCCAGGCACCAACCTGCTGGCTCTCGAGATGAGGTAAGCATGTGTACGCTGAGAAAACACCTCGTAGTCTTCTTCAAAGGCACCGACGGTGGTCTCGAGAAAACACCACAAACTGTCGTTAAGCAGCCAACCGTGTCGTGGTGTCGGCGCGTGAGGCGTCAACGGTGGCCTCGACGGCGAGGTGCTCCTCCAAGATCTGGGGGTCGGCACGAATGGCAACCATCGCCACCTCATCCGCGCATGCGGCTGCGATTTGCTTCTCCACTGCCAAATGCTCCTTGAGATCCTGGCTATACTGCGTGCACCATGGCTTAGGGCGGCTTTGGTAGAGGGGTCTGTGATTTGGGTGGAAGGTGTCGCGCTCGCGCGGTGGTTGGGGCATGTGGGATGTGGAAGGAGGAGGAGGATGGGGGTTGGCGAGGCCAAGCAGCATGAAGGAGGGTTGCCGGTGAGGAGGCGGCACTACAAGAAAGGAGTGAAGGTTTCAACTTGGAAAGGAAGGCGGAAACATGGGAAATGTGGCTTTTGGTAAGGGGGGGGGGGCGGGGAGGTAGATATTTCCGCGGAAGCAAAAAATTTGGAATCGCTTCAGCGAAAAAACTGGCGCGCAAAGTGTCATCAGCCACGGTGCCTTATTAAGAGCGGGCTGTGGACTATAGCCGTCGCACCTTCTCGCGTAAGCTGTATGCATACTATACTCCGACGGTGCTCCAAGAAATTTTGTGTTGCATCTCACACGGTTGATTATAATAAACTATGTGGGATCTACTTGATTTTTCTTCTTGATTTGAATTACATAATGGGGTCACATCGGCCATGGACGGTGTTTGAATTGCTAGACCTTTTATCCGCAGTGAACATGCAACTATATGTGTGTCATAAAAGAATTGGAATTATTCAGGGTTTGTTTGGACATTTTATGCATTAAGTGAGTTTTCAATGCATTTATGTGCACAATTCAAATTTGAACTACATGCACATGCTCTAATGCATATAAATTGGTTGAAAAATCAAATCTTTGTCCTTGGGTGCATGCTTAGGTCCCATGCAAGAAATGGGAATGAATGTCAAACACCCTGCCATGGTCACTCGGCCACAAACATGGAGCTACCTGGTTTTTAAATTCTAGTAAATCCAAAGCTCCTCCGAAACTCATGAAACTTGGCATGCTATCATGGAGCGGGTCAACATGTCGTGGTAAATTTTTTGTACCATTTGGCGTACGTTTGGGGATATGCTTCTCACAAACCAGAGTTTCTCACAACAAGCGTGATGGTTTCGGTAGGGAACATCCCACCTTTGGGGACGAAACGATATCCATTGCCTCTTATTGCTTTCAAAATTTTTCTCGTGTCAACATAGGACAACAGGACTGTTGTGTCAATTTTTGGGATTTTTGGGGTTCGTTTGGACATTTTTATACATTAATTGTGTTTTTAATGCATTTATGTGCATAATTCAAATTTGAACTACATGCACGTGCTCTAATGCATATAAATTGGTTGGAAATTCAAATCTGTGTCCTTGGGTGCATGCTTAGGTCACATGCAAGAAATTGGAATGAATTTCAAACACCAGGGCACTGTTGATTGATTGCCAGCAAAACGTTGATATACTTTGTTTTTAAATTCTAGCAAATCCAAAACTCGAATGAAATTTATGAAACTTGGCATGCTTTCATGGAATGGCACCCGACATGCTGTGTTATTTTTCGTGTCCATTTTGAGAGAAGGCGCACTCGAATAATAGCCAACAAAGGCATTTAAAAAAAATAGCTGCCACTTTAATATCTCAAACTATTGTATAATTCAAATCATGTGCATTTTGTTAACCATTCACGTGACGCCACCTGTCTTCGTTTTAATGGCAATAGGAGGTGCCGTGCGGACAGCTACTTGACCTTGACTGAACGGGAGGCGTGCAAGCGGAGTCCGGTGCGCAGGCTGACCAAGAGGCGTGCAAGCTGTCCTCCAATGCATAGGCTCACCGAGAAGCGTGCGAGCTGTACGCTGCGCAGGCTCACTAGGAAGTGAGCCCTTTGACTTCCATGGCCGCCCGCCTTCCTCTCCATTAATGGTGCCCGAGCTGCTGTTTAATACGGGCAGCCTTATTGTTCGCCTCCCATTCCCCTCCCTCCCGCAGACCTCCACCAACGCCATGGCGCAGAATGATCATGTGCCACTAGTCTTCAAGTTTGGTGAAGACGACTCTGAGCTGGAGCAGATAGAAAATAAGGAGGAAATGGGCCTCATGGACATGGACCAGAACGAGCTGGCTGCGGCGGTTTCTGGCCCCGCTCCCGTCCCAGCTCCCATCCCCGCGCCCGTGCCAGCGACCATCCCTGTAGCATTGACGGGCTGGTCGCCGAGCAATATCGCGGAGTTGGAAGCCGCGGGCATCAGCGAGGTCTCTGCGGACCCGCGCGAGCTCATGTACATGCCAGCGCCCGTGCCCGTGCGCGCCCCTCCACCAATCATGGCTCCGACCCCCGTGCGTTGTGCTACACCTGCCACGCCCGTGCCCCTGCCCGTACGCGCCCCTCCACCCACCGCGGTGCCGGTCCCCGTGCGTTTGGCTGCACACGCCGCGCCCATGCCCTTGCTCGTGTGGGCACCCCCCTCAGCGGCATGGGACGCTGTCATCGACCGCTACCTGATGCGGAGCATCCCATGGTCATCCCCATGGACGCACCTACACCTCCAACGACACCACTTGGACCAATGACAAGAGCCCGAGCCAAGGCTATCGAAGATAAGGTGAACTCACTCCTCACTGAACTTCCACTTTCTATGCATGAGACATGGCTACTACCTAAGTCCGAGACATTGTGCATGATTAGGTATCAAAAGGACCCTCCCGAAGATGCACAGGCCCCCAAGTTCACGGATGAAGAAAACCAACAGAAGGAGTCAAGGACACCTCCCAAGCCCCGGACATCCGGCCACGACCCCAGACGTCCGGCCCCTGGAGCTTCACCCACCACAGCCGCTCAGCTGCCAGGACACTACAGGCCCTGGACATCCGGCCTCGCCAGCCTGGACATCCGGCCCTTCCCAAGCCCCCGGAAATCTGGCTGCCAGCCTAGATATCCGGACACCCCCGAACCCGAGAGCAACATGGCCAGCTTCACCAGCCCGGACATCTAGCCTCCACAGCCCGGACATCCGGCCTCCGCGAATGCCCGGACATCCGGCCTCCCCTATCTGCGCACAGTGTAAGGGCCCGAGGCCCGTGTACCTCTTCGCCCATCTAGACTATATATACTCTTCCTCGTCCTTCTTTCTAGGGTTAGCATTGGTTTAGCTCATATTTAGAGATAGAGCATTTCTTATCCACATCGGATCTACTCCACGAGAGAGACCACGGCCCCTCTTCGAAGAAGATCCCTTTGGATTCAAGACCTCCTTGCGGAGAAGAACATCAAGACTCCCTCTTGGGAAGCCCCATCAAGACCTCCTCATGGAGAAGACCGTTACCATTTGTATCGTCCGTAGTTGACCGTGGATCGTGTGTTCTCTTATGTACTCGAGGATCCGGCACATGTGTGACTATTTCTTGTTGGTTTAGTGCTTTTCTTGTGTTTCCCCCGTGTTTTCCCTCGTTTCCCTCCTCGTGTTCATCGCGGGATCCTCTCCTTTCGTGAAAGATCGGCCGATTAGGGTTCTACCCTACATCACTACCTCTCAACGGAGCCAGTTGCCATCCTCCCGCGCCCTGCTTGTCGATCGCGCGATTAAATGATGTTTGATTTACAAGTGAAGAACATTTTGTGCTCCCTTGAAGACTTCAACAATGTCGTCCAGGAGGATGACAACGACAACGACGCCGCGGCACGCCGCCTCCGCCGCCGCTGGAAATAGTTTTTCTGGGGTTTAATACTGTATCTTGAATTCTCGATCATATGAATATAAGTTCACAGTGTGACTGAATGAAAGATATGGTTTGAAAAAACTTGCATTTTTCTCTCTTAATGTGCAGACTTATCAAAGGATTTTCTTTTGAAAAAAAACGTCAATGGTCTTTAAATATAAAACACTCATCGCAAACATTTTAGTTAGAACACCCATATGAAAACCGACAACTTCCCCAGGAAGCCAAGGGAAAATGTGCCGAGCACGATTTCTGCATCCCTTCAATGCAAATGGTTGTTTTGCATGACCCGTGTGCAACCACGTAGGAACAATTGGGTAAGATTTGCATCTGTCATTTTCGGTATGTTGCAATTTGTCAAACTGGAAAGATTGACATTTGTTTATCTAGTAACATTGCCATTTGTCAACCTTGTAGCACCGCGATTTGTCAAAATATGCAGCTAAAAATCACTAGCACTATCTTATTTTTGCAACTAAAATCACTAGCACTATTCATATGGACACCACTAGCAGGCGTGAGTTGATGGACACATATGCAAATGTACCATTGATTACATACAACAAGTCATCAACCCACAACGACAACGAGGATACACGTTGGATTATAGATCATTTCCAACAAAACATTCTAGTAAAGTAAAGTTTTTCTCACACAACAAGTAACAAAGCAATGAAATGAACTTCAGGTCAACCACTCGTCGGAGTTGGAAACGCTTGCTTTGAACCAGAAGTGATTCTCTAGGAAGGGCCAGCTATTGTCAATCTCGAGACCAATGCAAGACTGATCATCCAGGCTGAAGCGGGCTATGTCAGGACCCATAGTGCGATGGTAGGGAATCATAGCAATGACAGAGGTATAGATACAGTTGCTTCTCATAAATTGTAGTAATGTTGTGTCAACAACAGCTGGATCGCCTTTCACCATCATTGGATAGTTTTGTCCAAGGAAGAGCGAGTTTCCTCCAAGACTTTCAATACTTAACCAGGGGGAAGGTGTTGGCGCTAGTACACTAGTATCCATCCCGAATACCCTGCAACGGATGTTGGAATTGGTCCGAAGAGGGCGACCATGCGAGACAACACCTGCTTCCTTAGTAACAACAGTTGTGCCCTGTATACAGACAAGAAGAGGTGATCCATCGGAATAAGTTGCCAGGCGCCACTGACTATATGGGTCCTGCTCGTCCTCATGCTCGTGATCATCAGCATCATCATCTCCCCCTTGGTTATAATTTTTTCAAGTATAGGTGGTGGAATGTTCACAGGACCTTGGAAACACAAGGAGGTTAATTAATTAGTAAAGGGAAACTAGCTAACCCGCATGCATGTGGATGAAACAATTATAATTACGATGGAAGACAAACGTACCAAAAACAGTGCCACGAGTGGTGGCAGCAAACACAAGACCCTCGTATTGAATTGCATCACAGTACTCACACGTGTACAGAAATTGATTTTTGAGCAATATCCATCGAGGCGTGGAAGTAAGGAAGGCAACAAGCTTGTCGAAGATAGCAACAACTTCATAGTTCGTGTAATCCCGAGAGCAGTTGGGAACTCGACAAATTGCTATCTTCCGTAGACGATAGTTACAATGATCGTATTTGAACGCACGTAGATAATCTGTGTGCTCAACCTCTGGGCAGTCTGAGATATTTGGAAGTGGAACTCGGTGACGAGTGTACACATTCACAAGTTCCCACTCACAGTTGTACCCAATATAAACAACCCAATCTTCATTCGCGCTTGCCCAAGCCTTGCCATTAAGCAATGGAATCTTAACATCAAACGTATCATTATCAAGCGGCATCAACTTGCACAAGGCGAGGCTTCCATCATCCCCGCGCCAGTCAGCAAGGTCATGATGAAGAAGATAGGGGAGATCAAACCACTCCTGGACCCTTGGGTTGCTTGTAATGATGTTATTAGTTCAGTCGGGAATGGTCTTGAACGAACCTGCCATGCTAGCCGAGGTGATGATGTCGCACCGATTAATGAGTTCCTCCACCACGTCATCTTTCAGATTGGGGCAAGAATAACGGGGTCATTTCTGGACTGTTCCCTCCATGGAGAAGATGATCGAACAATGGCAGAAGGAAGGGTGAAGGCAAATGGAGGGAGGAAGAGCGTGCGACAGCAGTTCCAAATTGAGAGGGAAAGGTGAAGAGGCGGTGGACGGTTGCCACTGTACAAGAAGAGGCTAGTGGGGAGCGAATGGTTTCCACAGAGGTCACACACTGACGACAAGGTCGAGGAACCGCATGTTGTATATCGCACAGACCTTGATCTGCCTGACCGTTTCTTTTGTGTTGCCTGATCACAAACAGTTCATTCAAGTGAACCGTATGTTGTACATCGCACACACCTTAATCTGGTTGACCATTTCTGTTCTCGTGTCTCAACGCAAACAGTTCATCCGAGTGAACCGCATGCCGTATATCGCACACACCTTGATCTGGCTGACCGTTTCTTTTGTTCCTCCTAATCGCAAACAGTTAATTGAACTGAACCGTATGCCCTGCATCGCACACACAACTAAAATCCGAACTGTGTTTGATGCATCCGTCATTGCAAACGTTTTGCACCTTTTTGATGGTTTTTACACCACTGTTTGCGATTATTGCATCGCACACAGTTTTGTCGAAGGGTCTCTGATCGTAGTGTCTCGTTAGCAGCATCCTGTAGTAGTGATAGCTCTACAACATGCATGACATACAAAATTACTAGATTCTAGGATTTTGAAATATGAGCACAAGGATGGCTGGGAAATGCATATGCTCCTCCAGCACACCACAAGGTGTGGTCCTAGGAAAATAACAGTCGACTGAAAACAAATAGGCCAGTCCATTTTTTCTGCACCATCTGATGTACAAAGAACGGGTAGATCACCTTCATCTACCTCTAGCCAGTCAGTGTTACGATCTTCCTCGAAACACCAGTGACCACCGGCCCAGTCCCCTGCCTCCGCCATCCTCTCAGCCTCACCGCACCACCGTGCTTGGCACCATCCCTCGGCCATCCATTCAAGCCCTTCCGACCTCCAGATCGGCCGCAAGCAGCTCCTGCGCCCCACACCCCTATGATAGACACCGATACACTGCTTCCCTGGCGAACAAGCGGACTAGGTGCTCCGCGTGCCTAAGCGGGTGCTGCTTCTTTTAATTGCGATTTGACTGACCCTGAATTTAAATCCACGTGGGCTACGGACCTATAGCAAAGGTGAAATAGTAAATGGGAGGAAACATTGTGCATCTAGTGTCACGAAGAAGATGCAGTAAGAAGCGCTCAACTAGTTTCTTTCGTGGGATGAATACGGTGTGAGTAGAGACGTAAGATTTGCACGAATAAGGGAAGAGGAGTACCTCTTTCTGCTGGCACTGCTGTGTCCTCCTTCTATTTTTCCAACGATCTTCTTGTGGTTCGCTGGAAACGAGAAGTTGTGGAGGACGGTGGAGCCTTGGACGAATCCATGGCCAAGTTGTTGAGTGTGGTGCGGTGGTCGCTGTCGGCGGCGGGGAACCAGATCCGAAGCGGCGAACGACAATGTAGAGGGAATAGCTCCGGTGCGGTGGAAGGTTGCGATAGTGGAGCGGCAACGGTGAGGCGCAGGACGACGTGGTCAAAGTGGTTCTGGTATGGTACATGTCGGTGTCGGCATCGGTGTCGTGGAGGCAGCTCTACCTCGGCTTCAGCTGCTAAGTCCTTCAGGGTGTTGCGGTTGTGGTTGCGTCGGATGACGATGTCGAGGTACCTGCTCTGGCGTGATGGAGGAGGGCGGCGGTGGAATGGGCGCGATGGGGTGGAGGACGAAGGAGGCTGGGGTTTCGCGGCTGGTGGAGAGGGCGTTTTGGTGCCTATGGAGTATGAATGGGGAAACGGAGGGAGGGGGAACTGAGGGGGAACAACGTTTCAGTTTGGGACGCGCTTGTTTGAAATTTAGGGAAAGTTACAAACTTTGCCCCCATCTAAAATTTCGTACATATTGCGGGTTGGGGGTAGGAAAGTAATCTTAGGTGTCCCAAATGGTGGGCGGGATAGATTTCGGCCGAGCGCTTGGTTGTTTAGGCGCCCACGACGTATGAATGCTTCTCGGAGGCGGTTGAGACTGGCGTCTTGGTGACGTTACCAACCTACCCACTTTAGACCTTTGGACATCGGGCCGATAGGCTACACGGGCCGGAGCCAGGGAAGTAATTTCCTACCACCAAACATTAGTCTCGCACGGTTTCGGGTGACCAGAGGCTTATTTGGCACTTCGTACAATATTTGGGAGTGGGGAAGCGAGCCATCCTTTGTGCTGAAGCATATACCTCCAAGGCTCCCGGCAGTCCGGTGATCGTGCTGCCGGACATGAGGAACACAAATGGATCGGCGGGCGACCATTTAGGCCAAGTATTATATACTTATGCTGTCTAGAACTAGCACCGCTTAGTTGATTTGAATGTAATGGAATCCGGTATTTTATATGAATTTCGTCATTGTTCATATGAAATATTGCCGTGTTTGCATGAATTTCATCCGGTTGGTTGAGTTGCTGTCAGAATGTGTGCGACTACGGTTGGATGGCGTAATTTATGGGTCGTCGGTCGGTCTGCGGCCGGCTCGGGTGGCGTGGTGGGACAAAAAAAGCACAGCTCATGCGAGCTTGTCTCCAACGTGCGTGCTGGAGGATGCATCAGCACCCGAGCCATTCCTGTTCATCGGTGGCAAAGGCACCAGTAGACAAAAGGGCGCCAATATTTTGGCTACCCCGGGTAAGATCCAAACAGCCCCTCCCAGCAGATTCAAATCCCTTGTTCGCCGTGAAATTTTGCCATGTGTTGTGTTCATGGATTAGCAAGATGTCCGTGCATTGCACGGAACATCAAGATGCATTTTTTTACAAAGCACCTATTGTGATTGACCCATGGAGAAGTAATCCCATGTGTAAAAACTAATGATATCTCGAGAATTTTATCGGAAAAATGGTATCTCGAGAATTTCATCGAAAAAATGATATCTTGAGAAAGATGAGAGATAAGGTGAGGAGGAGTGGGGCGTGGTGGTGTCTAGTGGCCGGACTGGGCGGAGGCATGGGGATGGACGACACATTATGTCTAGGTTTGTATCTCTCTTGCACACACCAACGTAGGTGGGGGACATGCACGAAGGGAAGCGGTGCACGCACGGCGCACGTACTCCCATCTCTTTCCCAACCACACCCGCACAAATACACGGTTGAGCTCATTTCTGTACGAAAAGGCAGCCCACATGGTAATTTGACATGTGTACTGGTTGTCCACTTTATGGAGGATCGTTTACCACAGGTGAACAAACAAATTGCGACTTGACGAGTTATGTTAAAAAAAAGAGGCAAACCATGTGGGGCCTACCTTAGAGGCAAGGCTCTATACACTCGAGATGCTCTATACCTATTACTTTTGATGTATCCCATCAACTCGCAGAACGAGGAGAAGCTTGCTTAGTACGCCGTCTCCCCTGCCCATGGGCGCGGTGGCTCGCAGGACGAGGTGAAGCTTGCTTACTAGTACGCCTTACGCCCGCTCCCTCGCCTACGTGCGCGATGGCTCGCAAGACGAGGAGAAAATTTTACTACTCCCTCTGTTTACTCCTCATCCCTACCTTGGCTAGAGAGATTATCATATTGTTTGGAATATACTTCCTCTTTTCCTAAATATAAGTCTTTTTAAAGATTCTACTACAAACTACATACGGATGTATATAGACATATTTTAGTGTAGATTCACTCATTTTGCTTCGAATGTAGTCCATAGTGGAATCTCTAAAAAGACTTATATTTAGTGATGCGGAGCATCCTACAGACATCACCATGTCAAGAGTCCATTTGGCAAGTGACACATTATACATCCACTTCTCATACACAAAGGTGAATCATCTCCTTTACGCGTGTTCACTTGACCCCTTCGAGGATGGTATACTACTTGACACTCCACTCGTGTGCATGCATAGGTATTGTCGGAACGCTACAAACTACGAGGAGGAGTGCGAGCACAAGTGTACAACTACACTATCCGCGAGGGAAGCATGGAAACGAAGACGCAAGAAGAAGAGTTGCTGAAGAAGCTCCAACGAGTGGACGTCCGGACGACACCGGATGACCGGCCCCTCCCAGCGAGCGGACGACCAACACATGTACACCCGAGCCAAATCAGCGGAATACCGACGACACCGGACGACCGCCAGCTACCGGACGTCCGGTGCCACCTCAACCGAGCCAAAGTGAGCGGAAGTCCGGCGACTACCGGACGTCTGGAAGCCCACGAGCCACCGGACGACCAGTCCCCAGCAGACGTCCGGTACCTGTCTGCGTACAGAGATCGGGCCCGAGGCCCATGTATCCCTCTCCCACTTACCCCTTCATAGTCCCCAACGGACGTTAGGGTTAGCGTTCTGTTAGCTCATTTGTGAGATAGAGCTTTGCTCATCCATATCGGATCTACTCCTTGAGAGGGACCGCAGCCCCTCTTCGGAGAAGATCCACTTTGGATTCAAGACCCCTTTACGGGAAGATCCCCTTGTGGATTCAAGACCTCCTCACGGAGAAGAACTGGCTACCCTTTGTATCATCCCTTGTTCGATTTGGATCGTGTATCTCTTTGTGTTTCGAGGATCTAGCATATGTGTGACCATATCTTGTTGGTTTTAGTGTTTCTCTCGTGTTTCCCCTCGTGATTCCCCTCACTATCCCCTTGTGTTCTTCGTGTTCTTCGCGGGATCCACTCCTTTCGTGAAAGATCGGCCACATAGGGTTCCACCCTACATCATCTTGGTATCTAGAGCCACGTTGATCACGATTTCGGAGCCTCCCCCTTGTTTTCTAGCCTAATTTTCTTGTGTTCTTCCCCAATTTCGAAAATCCCCACCACAAGTAGCCCCAATTTTTTTGTGATTTGTTGGTTTACGGAAATTTTGTTCATTTCGATCCATGGATTTGTTTGGTTTCAAGTGGATCTAGCATCTCCCCAAGTTTCCCCATCTTTCACCCACAAAATCTCATCAATTTGGACCCCCAAATCCCCAAATTCCGCCCAAAATCGCGTCCCGAAACTCGCATCTCGCGTTGACACAGACCCACCGGACGACCGTCACTTTACCGGACGTCCGGAGACCCAGGAAGCACGGGACGTCCGACCTTACCGGACGACCAGAACCTCTAACCCGAGCGGAAATTAGCAGATTTCCGACCCGACCGGACGTCCGGCGACCGGACGAGTGTCCATTACCGGACGTCCGCTACCTGTAGATATCAACTTCAGCTGATTTTTGTTTCGGACATAACTAATTCATCCGAACTCCGATTTTGACATTCTTTAGCTCGTTTTGAAGCTCTTGACATCCCCCTTCCCACAAAAATACCACCAAAATGTTTTGACTCCATCAAGTTTTGGAACTTTGGCATCTTTGCCTAGGGCTTCCACCATATCATCCGCTACACCACCACCGACTTCCGCAACCTAACCAATGTTGTTCCCCATTGCATATGTGGTTGCTTGAGTAGCGATTCGAGTCTCCTAAGGTGTTTCAGCTAATTAGGGACGGTTGCTTCCTCATCAACCACCACCACCACCACTTCCGCATAGTTTTGCCCACCTTACACTCCCGCCACCCCAGCTTAACCCAATTTTGTTTGTGTTGTGAGTTGTGTCTCCTAAGGTGTTTCGGCTACTTAGGGACCGTGCTTCCAACTCCGACACCATATATAGTCCACCACCTTACCCTCCATTTCCACAATCCCATTGAGCTTCAGCACCACCACCGCATTCCCTCTACCACCATTTGACATTTGAGATTTTGAGTTCGCAGTTTTTCCGTTTCCTAAGGTGTTTTGGCTACTTACGGACGAGTCTCCATCATCTTGGTATCTACATCAAGAACACCGCCAAGGACGGTAACCTCCATATCATCTTGGAATCGTGGTATCCCTCCATTGTATATTCCCTTGCAATTGCATTGTTAACCCCTAGCCCATTTTGCGTCACTTACCTATCGAGACTAGCCTTTGAGTATTGCCGGCAATGTTACTTGTGCACATTAGTGATCTACACCTCCCATTGCATATATACCGTATCATATTGGTATCATCATATCATCCCTTTGTGTCACAAGATTGTTCCCGCATATCCCCAATTGCTATCTTGGTTTGTGCATTTCGCACTGTGTCCATATACAAAAAAAAGAAAGAATAAAGCTTGTAAGCAAAAGAGACAGAACAAAGAGCTTGTAAGAAAGTGCCATAGCATCATACCACATTGCATAAGATTGTCATATCCGATCATCTTGGATCATACCACCGGAACATTATACATAGCATACTTGGGATAGAAAGTTGATACATTTTGCATATCATAGGTTGTGCACAAGTGTCATATCCTCCTATAGAGCAATCGTGCTAGCGTCTCTCTTGAGTTGTGCAACACGAGCGTTTTCCGTGGATTCCACATTTTGTGCCATTCCTTGGTTGCACGACCCCATTTATCTATCTGTGTGTGTGTGTGTGTTTCCGTGTGCCATTCATTGCTATTGGTCTACTTGTTTGACTTGCGAATTTGTGAATCTCTTTCAACATTATTGACTCTTGCTAACATTTTGCATTAAAATTTTGTGCCACTATCCTCACCGAGCTACTCCACAAGCTTTAGTTTGTAGGTGTGAGTGAACAAGTTCGGTACCAATTCCACTATTCTTTCATCTCACATTGAGTGAAACAGGATACATCCTCAACTTTGGGAAAAGGTAACTTGGTATTCTGTATCTCATTTCCTACTCACCTCTACTCGAGTCTTGTGATGGATAGGCAAGGCATTTCATCTTCGGTCTACAACAACAACGATGAGTTCGATGCCATGAATAACTCCAACGACGCCAATATGCAAGCTAAAATGGAGTAGATCAAAGCCCTCATCAAGTCCTACAAGCGATCTTCCTCATCTTCGAGAAGACGCTCAAGAGCCCATGTCTCCGAGCTACCATCTCCGGCAAAATCACATCAGCATCGACACCATCACCAACAAGGACGTGAAGGTCAAGAGCTCAACACCAACAACCTCTCAATGACTTCACCATCTCCCTTGGCATCTTCACCAAGCGAATTCAAGGCATCTTTGCCTATGGACATACGTCATCTTCGCCCACAAGCACTTCAAGAGAAGCTCCCCAAGCTCAAGTCTATGATTCCCCAAGCTACTATGACCTCGACATTGACCACGCGATTCCTTTCTATGGGACTCTAGAACCCAAGGAGTATCTTGAGTGTGACCATTTGACGGACGACTACCTCAAGCTACATCAAGTTCCTCCTGAGGATCAAGTGAAGTGCGCCACAAGGAACTTCCTCGACTACGCGTCCACACGGTGGCTTCATGCACCTTCGGAGACATACGACATGAGTTGGCCCAAGACGAAGAGAGCTTTGCGGCAAGAGTTTGTGCCTCCAACCTACATGGCACAACTTCTACGTCAATTGGAGAACACCACCCAAGGATCCAAGTCCATCGACGAGTACTTCAAGGAGATGAAGAAAGCCTTGCGACAAGTCGGCGTGGACGACCCCATTTTGATGAAGTTCCACTTCATGATGGGATTGCACAACAACATCTCCAAGACGATCTTCCTCGAGACCTACAAGTCCCTCGACGACAACTACATTGGTGCTCTCAAGGTGGAACAAGAACTCATGAAGCCCAAGGCTTCTCGACCCCAAGCACACTTTTATAAGACAAAGATCCAAGACTATGAGCATGAGGATAGTACCACCAAGATGTCCAAGCCCGACGAGCTCCAAGATGATGCTCTCAAGTTCGACTTCACCGCCATCCCTCTTTGTGGCATTGATGGTGCCGAGTCTACTTCGACTCTTTTTCAAGATGGTGCGGCGATGACAACGACTACAGAGCCTCTCAAGGAACAAGCTTTGGAGGCGAGCGACATGGTGACGAGCAAGGATGATGCTTCCATCTTAGGAGGCGAGCGTGATGATGTGCCATCTTCGACCTTCATCCACGGCGACGACGACGAGATGGTTGAGCATGGGATTTTCCCTTCGACCACGGCGACATATGATGACTTGAGTGAATTTTGCCACCATATTGAGAGTGAGAGTGACTTCACCACTATCCCCATATATGATGTGTTGCCACAATTCCCATGTGAGGAGAGCCACAACCCCCACCACTTGAGTGAGATGAGTGACTCTGACATACGTGAGATTGAGTGCACCAACCTTAAGGGAGTGAGTGAACCACCACATAGAGAGAGTGAGGCCACTTCGATTTCTAACGACTTAACCTCTACCTCTATTGTGTCTTCTCATTTGGTGCTAGGTCCCAAATATGATGACGCGCCGATTCGCGACGACTATGTCCTACCTTTGGACAAGACGATGGCCATGGTGGAATATGATGCACCACCACATGGTTCCATCAAGATGAAGATGACAACCATTTGGTCTTTCCCACCTCACCTACATCATTTGAGTGGAATGAAAACGATAACATAGGTGACGGTGATGATCTAGTCCCACTAGTCGACATTCTTGACATTGATTGCTTGCATGATGTTGATCCCCCTATTGACATGCTTCATGCTATTATGATTTCCACATGCGATGATTTACCCATTTTATTATGAGTATGTTGATTGCCATGTGGATTCTATTAGTTGTGATGCCATGTTACATAGGATTTCTTGTGACAAATGTTTGACAACCCGCTTGACTTGTCATATGTTATGCATGAGATCAATCATATGTCATATTTGCAATCTCATCTTAGTGACTAAGCATATGCTATTAAAATAAACCCAGTTTGCACATATGGCATAGATGACAAGACCATGGTTATTGTCATTTGTTTTTCTTGTGATGATATTGATATGCTCCCTTTGCATCATTTATCTCATATGCCTTGCCATGACCTCTTAGCTTCAGATATGCATTGCTTTGGATGTGGTCCATTTTCTCCATATGATGTTTCCAACATTGCTCATGAGGAGACCCCCATAGTTTCCTCATGCATTTTAGGATATTTTGATCACTCCCATCCATTGCATGATCCCAATACTTGTGTGCACCATATGCTCCCCATGAATAAAAATGCTATTGTTGGGCCATATAATTGTATGCTAAATTTGCATCCCCATCGTGTTATACACAATAACTATTCTTTCATGATGGATGACATGTTCTTATACGATGCATCAAATTTCTTTGAGCAACGCTTATCTTGTACTAACTCTCACGTGCACATACACATCATGATGGATGATGTGTACATTTACCACACACACAATCTCTTTCATTTGTGTCTCTTTTGTGTAGGTACCCATGAATTCTTGTCAACCTCACAATCCCACGAGTTGACCAAACGAGCTCTAGCGAGCAATGATGACTTGGGATCCCATGGAGTGTCTTTCCCACCGCTCTCTTCGCGCAAAGACTTCGCACATTTCTTCTACATGGCCCTCACTTGGCTATGGGTTGTTGTCCATTATATATCCTTTTCCCATCTTGCCATGTTCACTTTGCATCATATACTCATTCCTATGCTTTTGCCATGCATTTGTGACCCCTGCTTTGCATTACACATGATGATTGATTCTCATAATTGTATGTGTATTTGCAAGCTTTGGTGGAGATATTGCTTGTTATTGCCATGTTTGCTTTGTGCCCCATGCCTACGATGATACTTTCATCTTGCTTTGTGTTCGTGCTTGCGATATGTCATGTGCATTGTCTATGTCTATTATGTGCTCACATGACATGATTGCCATGATTTCCTCTAGTATGTTGCATCTTCGCACTACTAGCTTGCACGACTTGATTACTATGCTTTCTTATGTTGCATCACCAATGATTCATACTTGCTCATTTCATGCGGCTGATGTCAACCATCTATATGCTTTGCACATGATTGTTGTTGCTTCTTGTCATATATCTCCATATGTTTCCTCTCTCATGCTAGATGATTTGACATGTATCGAGTGCAACGGTGCCCCTAGTCTTGATAATGAGTTTGCCCCCATAGCATTCTCACATATGATCGGATATTTTAACATTTTTCTTGTGAAGCATGCTTGTCTTGCCTATTTGCACCATATACCTAGTGCCATGAATATAGCCATTCTTGCATCATGTTATTCATAAACTTGTGCTTCCAATGGTTATGTGTAAGAGAAGAGAACCATCATGATGGATGATGTGTTTATCTACCATGCACATACGTTCTTTCTTTTGTTGTGTGCATGTGTAGCATACTTGGACCTTGTGTCGACTTCCGCTTCACATGAGTTGACCATTCGAGCTCTTGAGAGTGAGCCTCATACATTCGACCACGACTCGCTTCTCCAACACCTTTCCTACCACTTCGGCATTGTGAAGAATCCACAAGGACACGCCTTCAAGGTGACATCTTTCTTGAGCATGGATATTGCGGATCATACCACTTGTGTTGCTTGCACCATGACACTTCTTGTTCATATTGGAACACTTGATTGCTCACATGTTAGAGATCTTTCTTCGACTTGTCATTACCACCATTCCATGCATCATGATATATATGCCTTGTGTGTTGCATCCAATTCTTGGATTACTTGCTCCTATCACATGTTTGGTTGCAACAATGTCGTTTCTTCACATATGCCATGTCCCATTGATTGTTACATGCTTGCCTTGATTGCCTCGCACATGATGAACACTTGATCTTTCTATTGTGTTGAGTGACACACTATATTCACTACACCCCATGCACGTTATGCTTGGATTGTCTTGCACTTGACCCATGTGTTTAGACACTTCATTTCTTTTGGTGTTGTGAATGATTTCTATGCCTACCATAGACCTTTCATTGAGCGATTTGCCCATGTTTGCTATGAACTTGAGGTAGATGCTTCTTCCCTTGTCACACATATTTGCATCACTACCTCACATTCACATGCTTGTCCCAATGATATCTTTGCTTGTGCTCAATTTATGTGCTTACATGCCATGTCACTATCCTTTGTCAAACCATATGCTTTGCATGATGACGACACTTGTTTGGTGAATCACCTCTTGAATGCTTGGTTCTGCACTAACGCTAACCACATTTATTTTTCCAAGTGTTCGTTGTCCTTCCTCATTTTGAAGGAATCACTAGAAGATTCGACATTGGAGAGTGCCCACTTCAAGCTTGACGATGATGACTAATTGGTGAACGTCCACTTCTACACGGCGAAGCCATCTCTTTCCCATGATGATTTGGTTTTCGATCCGAGGTCGGATCTTTCCCAAGGGAGGGGAGATGATGCGGAGCATCCTACGGACATCACCATGTCAAGAGTCCGTTTGGCAAGTGACACATTAGACATCCACTTCTCATACACAAAGGTGAATCATCTCCTTTACGCGTGTTCACTTGACCCCTTCGAGGATGGTATACTACTTGACACTCCACTCGTGCGCATGCATAGGTATTGTCAGAATGCTACGGACGATGAGGAGGAGTGCGAGCGCAAGTGTACAACTACACCATCCACAAGGGAAGCGTGCAAACGGAGACGCAAGAAGAAGAGCTGCCGAAGAAGCTCCAGCAAGCGGACGTCTGCACGACACCGGACGACCGGCCCCTCCCAGCGAGCGGACGTCCGGCCCCCATCGGACGACCGACACATCTACACTAGAGCCAAATCAGCAGAATACTGACGACACCGGACGACCAGTGACCGGACGACCGCTAGCTACCGGATGTCCGGTGCCACCTCAACCGAGCCAAAGTGAGCAGAAGTATGGCGACAACCGGACGTCCAGAAGCCCATGAGCCACCGGACGACCGGTACCTGTTTGCGTACACAGATCGGGCCCGAGGCCAATGTATCCCTCTCCCACTTACCCCTTCGTGGACCTAGACTATATATACTCCTCCACCTCCTCCTAGTTAGGGTTAGCGTTGTGTTAGCTCATCTGTGAGATAGAGCTTCGCTCATCCATATCGGATCTATTCCTTGAGAGAGACCGCGGCCCCTCTTCGGAGAAGATCCACCTTGGATTCAACACCCCTTTATGGGAAGATCCCCTTGTGGATTCAGGACCTCCTCACGGAGAAGAACCGGCTACCCTTTATATCGTCCCTTGTTGGATTTGGATCGTGTATCTCTTTGTGTTTCGAGGATCTAGCATATGTGTGACCATATCTTGTTGGTTTTAGTGTTTCTCTCGTGTTTCCCCTCGTGATTCCCCTTGTTTTCCCCCTCGTGTTCTTCAAGTTCTTCGCAGGATCCGCTCCTTTCGTGAAAGATCGGCCACATAGGGTTCCACCCTACATCATTTAGGAATGAAGGGAGTATGTCTTTTAGTAGTACAGTGGTATATATGAGTAGTACTACTACAGCAATTTCCTTGGAGCCCGTGGTGCAGCAAGCTACCCTAGGCTATGTTACTACTCCCTCCTTTCCAGTTTATGGCTCAATTTCAAAATCTCTCCAACCAAGGTAGACGGTGAGTGGTCGAATTGATTTTGTAGTTTGCACAAGTAATTAGTACGCTCGTTTTTCTCAAGAAGTTATGTTTACCGAGGCATTAATTAGAACGAATGCATGCATGACCACTAAATTTCCATGAACTTCTACATGCATTGGTGAGTTTTTTCTTGACACTGCTTGCATGGGGTGATTTAACGCACCTCGAAATCCAACATGTGATGGTACTACTACTACTAGTAGAATTGAGACTTATAAAATGGGAAAACGAATTTTTTTAGATGAACCCTATAAACCGGAAAGGAGGGAGTAGTAAGTAGTACTACCTCCATAGTGGGTACGTACTCCGTAAAATCAGATTTTCCCAAAACTAAGTCGCTCAACCTTTATTTGCTTGTTTCCCTTCCTGCCTCCTTGCCTTGAACAGACTATGCCAAACTCCTCTGCCTGCCACGCGGGAAAAGACCCGCCCTCGCCTTTTTAGTCCGGGTTTGTATTGATGGATCGCGCGAAGCAGCAAAAACCAAGCCGTGTCTTGTACTCCTCCGTCTATGCTCGCTTTCATGAATTCTATACTTCCTCTCACCAACATGTGGGACATATAGCAACCGGGTCGATGTGTCATGCACCAAATAACAGTGCAGAACAGCAGTGGGACACACCCCAGTCGTACCGCCCCAGTAGTAGTAGTGAGAAATGAGACGTCAAATCACAATGCCACACCTTCCCAGACGGATGAAGCAACCATTAGTTCACACTTCGCTTCGTCATCATCTCCTTCAAGAAAACCACGTAGTATTGCTTCTGCCATTGTTCTGCCTCAAGAGGGACACGCACATTGCTTTGGTACATCATGACACGTGGGACCGCATGGCAGGCCATGCTCCCCCGCCCATCGCTCGGTAAAATCACCTCATTTTTACTACTTCCTCTGTATTAGTTCACAGGGCATGCACGTTGTTTTAAGTTGAGAATTTAACTGGCTATATATGTGATGAATAGTATATGTTTAGAAACTACATCCGCTTAAGAATCCAATGATATACTTTTTGTGACACAGTAACTCATATTTAGTTAGTCAAATGGATGACCTAGAACTATGTGCACGCCCTATAAACCGAGACGGACAGGGTAGTACAATACATATCTTTTTAGATCAATATAGTTGGGATTCACCAAGGAGCAAAACCAAGTGGCAGGCTTCTCCTGTCATGTTGGTGTAGCAACTCAAGCAAGGTCAGTCCACACACGACATGGTGACACACTTAACAGGACCACTTTGGACGACATGTGGCTCATCCACCATCTTGTTCCACGTGCAATGCACCAAATTACAACAGCGGTTGGACTTGGAGGCACCCCGGTCATAGCGCCGCAGTAGTAGTAAATGAGTGATGAGGGGTTAAATCACAAAGCCCCACCTTTCCCGCATTAAGCTGGATGGACGAAGGAACCATCATTTCACTCTAGGGCACAAGAGCATAAAGAAAAGAGAAAACTAATGACGCGTGCGCCAGCTACCTAGTGCACCCTAGGGTAGGGGCCTCCACTACAAATCCTTTTTTTGAAAGCGCCTCCACTACAAATCCGCTTCTCCCTCGTCCTCTTGAAGAAAACCGATGATGCATGCGGCGGTAGGGTTTGTAGGAGTACCACAGCATGCGGGGCCATGTCGTAGTAAACGGAAGAGGGATTGAGTTCGAGTCGACGCCTTAATACGTGTGGACCACTTGGTCTTACGGGAACGAGGCAACATTTTGGGTTCGGGGACCAGTGGAGATATACGTACAAAAAATTGTGGGCGTAGGTTCGACCGAAAGGCAATGATGCATGGGCCCTGCATTTTGATATACCCGCGGCCGCGTGAAATTTGCTACTCTACTCAAAACTAGTAAGACATGCATTGAACGCATGAGATTTGGAAACCAAATTATGAATAAATACACACTATAGCATGTAAAGCTTTGAGTCATATATGCATGATGTAGATGTTTGTTTAGTTCTTATAGTTCATCTCATTGAAAATCAATTAGTTTTATAAAAAGGTTAAAATTCCTGGGATTGTGTGTTGTAAAGCATAAAGTAAAATACAAATAACTGCAATTCATTTAGAAAAAAAAGTTTGGGCAATCATGATACGAAAGATTCTAGAACAAAGGAGAAGTGCTCGTGTTTTGAGGTTTCTACATTATGCTTAAGTTCAACCATGGAGTCTTCTAGATTGTACATGTGGCAGAATCTAGTGGAATGTTGATGATATCCAACGGCCAGTAGTGCTCGTATGTGCCATCTCTGCACTGTCCGATTAGCTTCATCCAACGACCATCTTTCAAAGTTATTCGCACACTACATAGGGGTATAGATAATGCATAAAAGTTCCTCCAAAAACATTTATAACTAATGGGAAGTGAATGTATGCTTAAAATGAAAAAATGTAATACTCCCTCTGTCTAGGTGTATAAGTCATCTTAGGTTTTTTTGCTAGTTAATAGCATTCCATGCAATGAATTAACCACTGCATGTCATGTTTGAAAGTCTCAACCATTGAAAGCATGCATGGCCCACATCTCTTATTGGTTGATATGTCACGAAACAAGAAATGAGAAGGGAGTTAATGTACCGTGCCTAAGTCTTTTGGGATTATTTGGTTTTCAGAAGATGACTTACACACCTAGAAGGAGGAAGTACAAAGAGAAAAAATGAATTGCAGTTAAAAGAATGTCATTTCTAACAAAAATGTGAATGTGAACTACATATGTGTGCACGTGACCAGCACATACATTGTCAATACAAAATTTAATGCAAGAAATAACTTATGAGTAACATGCACGAATTGATGATGTGGTGCTTGCATGCATAGAGTAGAAGAACAATGTGATTTATGACTTGCATGAATGACGCGTTCTTGTGCCATAGTTGCATGTCTAGGAAAAAAGGTACTAGTGGGTTGTACTAGCTATTTAGGAATAGAAGATGTATACATGGAAGTTGTAGGGCAAGAGATGACATGTATCTCAATTCCTATGAGTAGGGATTGGAAAAGAGATTCCATTTGGTTCACATCATAGGAACTTTTCTATTGAATCTATGATATATGGTGGAACCCTAATTGCCCGATCTTTCACGAAAGGAGCGGATCCTGCGACGAACACGAAGAACACGAGGAGGGAAACGAGGGAAAACACAGGAGAAAACACAAGAGGAACACTAAACCAAAAAAATAGTCACACATGTGCTAGATCCTCGAGTACATAAGAGATCACAAGATCCACGGACAACTAAGGACGATACAAAGGTAGCCGGTCTTCTCCGTGAGGAGGTCTTGATGTTCTTCTCCGCAAGGAGTTCTTGAATCCAAAGGGATCTTCTCCGAAGAGGGGCCGCGGTCTCTCTCGTGAAGTAGATCCGATGTGGATGAGCAATGCTCTATCTCTAAAATGAGCTAAAACAATTCTAACCCTAGCTAGGAGGAATAGGAGGTCTATATATAGTATTAGTGCAAAAGGGGGCAAAGTGGGGGGGGGGTACATGGGCTGTGGCCCAACACATGGCAGCGCACAAGCGTCAGACATCGGGAGTCACCGGTCGTCCAGAGGCTCGCCAGGGTCCGGACGTTCGGTGCCTGTCGGATGTCCGTAGATTTGGCTCGGGTGTGCTTCGGTCGGATGTCCGGTCGTGGTCGGTCGTCTAGGCGTGGGTCGTCCGGGAGGCCTTGTAAATCCGTCGTTTTGGCTCGGGTGAGGAGGTGTCGGGCTTCCGGAGCCTGGAGATCATCGGACGTCCGGTCCAGGTCGGTCGTCCGGAGCCTGTAGCTTCTTTCGCATCTCTTCTTCTTCTCCGTCCTCACCTCCATCTTCCCCTTCTTCTTCTCCTTGCTCCTTAGCCTCTTCATGGCCAACTCCTCGATACCTGAGTATGCACAATGTCTCCATTTGAGGTAGTAGCCATGTCTCATGTGTATCGAAGTGGAAGTGTGAGAGGAGAGATGTCACCTCAGTTTTGAGAGCTCTTGCACGTGCTCATGTCATGGGCCCGCTAGGCACTTGGTGAGACGATGGTAGGTCCATGGGGATGACATTGGGAGGCTCCGCATCATCTCCCCTCCCTTGAGGAAGATCTGTCCATGGATCAAATTCTTCATCACCATGGTAGGGAGAGAGATCTTTGACGTTGAAGATGTCGCTCACGGAGTACTTGTCGCATGGAATGTCGATCTTGTATGCGTTGTTGTTGTAGCGTGCAAGCACCTTGAAGGGTCCATCCGCTCGTGGTCGAAGTTTGGACTTGCGTTCTTGAGGAAAGCAGTCCTTGCGAATGTGTAGCTACACAAGATCTCCAATGTTGAATACCATAGGGTGCTTATTGATGTTGAGCTTGGTCGCAAGTCGTTGTACTTGTCGCTCGATGGTATGCCTAGTATCTTCATGCACCTTCTTGAGATGATTCAAACATGCACTTGCGTCCAAATTGATGCGCTCTTGGAGTGGTAGAGGAAGAATGTCCAATGGTGACAATGGGTTGAATCCGTAGACGACCTCAAAGGGGGACTTGCCGGTTGTTGAGTGTTTTGCGCAGTTGTAGGCGAACTCGGCGATAGGTAGACACTCCTCCCACTCCTTGATGTTCTTCTTGATGAGTACTCGAAGTAGAGCGGAGAGTATGCAGTTGGTCACCTTCGTTTGGCCGTCGGTTTGTGGATGATACGCCGTGGAGAAGAGTATCTTGATTCCGAGCCTGGCGCATAGGGTCTTCCAAAAGTAGCTTAGGAACTTGACGCCGCGGTCCGAGACGATCGTCTTTGGCACTCCATGTAGACGCAATATTTGCCTACAAAATAGATTGGCAACATGTGAAGCTTCGTCTATCTTGTTGCAAGGAATGAAATGTGCTATTTTAGAGAATCGGTCCACAATGAAAAATACTGAATCCTTCCCATTTCTAGTCCTAGGCAATCCAAGTACAAAATCCATGCTAATGTCTTCCCATGGTTGATATGGAATTGGGAGAGGCATGTAAAGGCCATGGGATTGAGCTTTAGACTTAGCTTTGCAACATGTAGAGCATCGGTTGGTGCAGCGGTTGACGTCACGAAACATCTTGGGCCAATAGTAGTTCTTGAAGAGCGTGGCGAAAGTCTTGTCGCGTCCAAAATGTCCCATTAAGCCTCCTCCATGAGATTCCCACAAAAGCAACAAATGAAGAGAAGACTCGGGGATGCAAAGCTTGTTAGCTCTCATAAGATATCCATCTTTGATGTAATAGCGTTCCCAAGTTGTGTGCGTCAAAATTTGGCATAAGGAATAGCAAAAGTAGGATCATGCTCATACAAGTCTTTCATATGCTCAAAGCCAATGACATCCAATTCAAGTTGAGTAACAAGCATGCATATGCGGGAGAGGGCATCCGCCACAATATTTTCCTTACCTTTAATGTATTTGATGACATAAGGAAAAGACTCAATAAATTCACTCCATTTAGCATGACGCTTGTTCAACTTGGTTTGGCCCTTAAGATACTTGAGCGTTTCATGATCGGTATGAATGATGAATTCATGAGGGCGAAGATAGTGTTCCCATACATGCACAACACGCACTCAAGCATAGAGCTCTTTGTCATAGATGGGGTAATTGAGTTGCGCTCCGGAAAGTTTCTCACTAAAGTAAGCTATGGGGTGCTTCTCTTGCGTTAACACACCTCCTATGCCATTACCACTAGCATCGCAATGAATCTCAAAGGGCTTGTCATAGTTGGGTAATGCAAGCACGGGAGCATGAGTAAGCAAATTCTTAAGCTCATTGAAAGTGGTATCTTGGGATGGTCCCCAAACAAAAGGCGCATTCTTCTTGCTCAAAGCATGCAAAGGCGAAGCAATGGTTGTCGGTGTCAAAACCGGCGGATCTCGGGTAGGGGGTCCCGAACTGTGCGTCTAAGGAGGATGGTAACAGGAGGCAGGGGACACGATGTTTACCCAGGTTCGGGCCCTCTTGATGGAGGTAATACCCTACGTCCTACTTGATTGATCTTGATGATATGAGTATTACAAGAGTTGATCTACCACGAGATCATAGAGGCTAAACCCTAGAAGCTAGCCTATGGTATGATTGTATGTTGTCCTATGGACTAAACCCTCCGGTTTATATAGACACCTGAGGGGGCTAGGGTTACACATAGTCAGTAAGAAGGGAGGAGATCTAATATCTGTATTGCAAGCTTGCCTTCCACGCCAAGGAGAGTCCCATCCGGACACGGGACGAAGTCTTCAATCTTGTATCTTCATAGTCCAACAGTCCGACCAAAGGATATAGTCCGGCTGTCTGGAGACCCCCTAATCCAGGACTCCCTCAGTAGCCCCTGAACCAAGCTTCAATGACGATGAGTCCGGCGCGTAGATTTGTCTTCGGCATTGCAAGGCGGGTTCTTCCTCCGAATACTCCATGGAAGATTTTGAACACAAGGATAGTGTCCGGCTCTGCAAAACAAGTTCCACATACCACTGTAGAGAGAATAATATTTCCACAAATCTAATCTGCTGACACATTTGACAGCATGACATCATACCACGGCCCGGTCATTATTCGAACCGTTTTTCTTTACCAGCACTGCACATATCGCGAGGTGGTTTTCTTGACACATCTTGTCGAAGCAGAGATCGTGTCCCCTTATCACGGGATTCTCATCAATACGAGTATGGGTAACCCAACCGTGCCATCAATTACGGCGTTCCGGGAATAAGTGAGTTTACTTGGTAAGTGGGGAGGCGCATCGCCTCTTCCGCCCTTATAAAGGGACAAAGATTCACCCTTTTTACCCACACCTTCTTCCTCCTTGCTTATCCATTCTCGCGCACTCGAGCTCCAACGCCCAAGTTCGCGCCTTTCTTCTCAAACCACTCCAAGCATGTCCGGAGCGGGAGGCAAGTGGATGGTTTCCTCCGTCACAGAGGAGAACATCACAAAGCTACGGGAAGCCGGATATCTGGCCATGGATATCGCGCACCGGCTGCCAGATGCGGGGTAGATCATCCCTACGCCCGAACCCCATGAGAGGGTAGTTTTCCTTTCCCGCTTTTTCCGCGGACTGGGATTTCCCCTTCACCCGTTTGTCCGTGGGCTCATGTTCTACTATGGGCTGGATTTTCATGATATGACCCCCAATTTCATCCTCAACATCGCCGCATCAGGCCCCACTTCAGCATGTGGCTGAAGACCTTCAATGTTAAACCGAAGGTGGTGGTTGGCCAGCAAGTAGAGTGCGGAGGCGCCATGGTGGGAAAAATGCCTAACGTCACCTGGCTGAAGGCTCCTATGTGAATACCATAAAGGGGTGGCAATCGGGGTGGTTCTACATCACCGAGCCGCGCGACACCAACTGGGTGGCGGCCCCCAAATTTCGATCCGGAATCCCCACGCGGCTCACTTCCTGGAAAGAGAAGGGCCTGTCCTGGGTTTTCCCGGTAGAGCTGACCGGACTCTAGACCTTCATCAGGAACATGATGAGCAATAAAATCAAGCTCGTCAACGTAGTCCAGGTCATGCTCTTCCGCCAGATTCTCCCGTGTCAACGACGGGCATTCAATTTATGGGATTCGACCCGGCCAAGCACCAGATGCTGCGAGAGCTCTTCGACATGATGCACAAGGACGTCTGGAGGGTGCTATTCAAGGGCGCCGAGGTACCTCCTCCCCTTACCGAGGACCGCGGACTCAGCGCAAAGCGCCATGCCAATCCGGTAAGTTTTTATATCTCACAGGATATTTATTTGCCCCAGTTTGATCATGTGCGGGATCTAAGCTCCCATGCCATTAACAGGACTGGGTAGAGACAGCGGAGCAGATCGATTGCCCAGCCCCCCTACCTGAAGATCCTGCAGATGCTCTCCTAACAGAGACGTTGGTTCCGGTGCCTTATGAGGTGCCGGTGAAGAAGGCCAAGAAGAAGGCCACGGGGACCCGAAAGGGTCTCCGGTGCCAGGTTATATCGGACTCATCGTCTGATAACTCTGAAGCGCACTCCTCCCACGAAAACGAGGAGGAGGAACAAGAAAGTTCTCCCCCCCCCCCGAGCTGGGGGAGACAAGAAAAGGAAGGCCGACCCAACCGGGGAGGCCGAAGGGTCCAAGAAGGGAAGGACCCTCCTTCCGGACTGCTCCACGACGGTCACCTACAGCGGCGACGAGTGGTTACCTAGGGAGAAGCCCCTGGCAAAGTCGTAAGTATCCTGATACCATAGTAATTCATGGTATGTTTTATTGAATTGCTTCTCATTACTCTGAATATGTTTATGCAGTCCGTCCCGAGCCCGTCTCGACGTATCTTCGTCGGACGGTTCATTGGACTCGTTGGATGAATATCGATTCACTTCCGACCGCCTCCACCCCTTGCCCTATGGACAACGTTGAGGTGTTGTCCCAAAAGTCACCGAGCCGAGGGGAGGTAGTCCTGGGGGCGCCTCGAGGTGACCTTTCGGACCCTAGGCGCAAAGGGAGCAAGACTCCCACAGGCTCCAAGTTCGGCCCCCAGCCGAACACTGCCCCGGAACCTTCGGTGGTTCTGGACTTCGGCAGGCGATCCCCCGTTAAGGGGGGCAAGCCACCCATGCCGGTGGCCTCTGTCCATCCAGAGGCACCATACAACTTGCTGGAAGCGCTTTGCGGCGCTTCCATCAACAAAGAGCACTGTACTATCATGAGTGCGGTGATCGAGAAAGTTCAGTCCGCCAAGAAAGGACTGACCGAAGCTTGTGCCAGCCTCCTAACAGGCTTTCAGGTAAGCAATCAAAATATAGGAAAATATTACCACATAGACAGTAGCCCCTGATGCTCTGTTTGGCGTTCACGAAGAAAGGCCGAATAGAGGATCAAATAATGACTCAGGAGTCTAATCAGAATATGTCTGTGTGCATGTGCAGGCTTCGCTGCTGACCGCTGCCGCACGTACTACGGAGGTCGCTGCACTGAAGCAGTACCTGGAGCAGTCCGAGGACGAGCTCGCCTTACCAAGAGGCAGCTCGAGGAGAGCAAAGGTAAGCAATACCTTGTCTATACATTAAAAAGAAGCACGGTTTGTAAAGTAATAGTATCATCATGCATTTGCCAGGGGCCACGACCGAGGTGGCGCCCCTGAAGAAGGTGTTGTCCGAGGCCAAAGACAAAGCGGCCAAGGAGTGCATTGAGCGGGAAAATCAAGAAGCCCGGGTAGGCGAGGTGCGGCAAGAGCTCAAGGCTCTCGCCAAAAAACATGAGTCCTTGGAGCTTGACTCTAAGACGCGAGAGTTCGAGCTTGCGAAGGCACTCAAAAGCGCACGGAGCGCCAAGGCTGAAGCCCACAGGGCCCTCCAGGAGATTGATGCGGTGAAGAAGATAGCAGCAGGTAAGGCATTCATTATGCAAAGCAAGCATGTGAAGGAAACTTTCCTTTTACATACCCGAGTTCGGAGCTCTCCAGGAGCATTCGCAGATCTTCCCCGTAGTGTACTGGATGCCGCGGAGTTTTACCGAGCTAAGGAGGGGAGCTTGATGGAAAAGTTGTTCTGGTCTCAGTATACTGGGACCGAACACCCAATGCCCTTGAGCGACCAGCTGAAGCAACTGGTCGAGCTTCACAAGGCGGCCGAACAGGCCATGAAGGGTCTTATAGTCCGGATGTGGCCTGGCGATCCCCTGCCTAGTAGCTACTTCAGTCTGGTAAGGCGGTTTGTGGATGCCTATCCGTGGCTTGAAGTCATAAAGCGGTCCTTCTGCATTGAGGGTGCGCGCAGGGCTTTTGCTCGGGCGAAGGTGCACTGGGCGAAGCTGGACGCCATAATGCTGGTGAAGGAGGGCCCGCCGGAGGGCATTGAGCATCGCTGCCCTGACTTGTATTATGACAGTGTCCTGAAGGGTTACCGCCTTGTGGCGGAGGAATGTGCGAGAGATGTAATTTTTTAATGAACATGCTCATGTGATCATGTAATGTGAAATGAGTTCATTTGCGGTATGCAACGCTTTTTGAATTTAAAATATTACCTTTTGTGCGGCCGTTTATAAAATCTGAGAGTTGGCCAATCGTCGGCTTCTACCCCCATGTAACTAGTACTGGGGTGTTCGGGATAAACCTGAGTACTCTTTATCCCAATTTTGGGTCCTTGGAGGGAGGTATTCAGCATAACAAACCAGGCAATCGGACTATAAGGCTTCATCACTCTCACTTAGCCATAGAAGTCTACAATTTTAAATTTTGGCGAAGCCCCTAGAATTCGGAAGGCCGAATTTGGGGCGCTATATACGCCTAAGTCAGGCAAGGCCAACTCATCGCCCGAAGCGGAAAAAGTCTTTAAGGAGTTGAGACCTCTCGAATAGCGACCAACTCTTGCCTTATCATGACAGTTAGTTTTCGGCTTTCTGTACTGAGGTGCTCGTCTGGAAGAACTGGGACACAGTCGCAGTAGTTCTCCCAGCGCTACCTTAGCCGATATAGCGGAACGTAAGGTACCAAAACATGGGAGCCGGGCAAACCCAACTATTGACCCAAGACATGATTTGGAGCTGATGCATATAGTGCTATAAGTTCGGGGTGCCGCACTGTCGAAAGTGTTCGGACTTCTCACGCCGTATTATGGGGTAAACGAAAGCCCCTGGCGTACTGACCGTACCAGAATGTATGGGTGCAAGTTGTTGTAAATGAACATATAAGAAAAAAGGGATGGATAATGCAATGATAGACTAATGCTATGCATTATTATTTAAATAACACGTCGAAGCGTACTGATACAAGTAGTGCAATAAGCAAAAAATAGGACAATTTGACATGTCCTATCCAAGGGCAAGCTGCGTAAGGATAGTAAAAAACGGGTATATCGATTATTATTAGAGACCACCTGGGGGTTGCCTTGTACGTCTTAGTTTCTTGCCTCCTTGGTTGTTCCTTCCCGTAATGTGTCCGACAATCGTACTGCCGGAAAGGGCTTCCAGAGATTAAGGTCCTGAAAGAGAAAAAATGATAAAGGTATGCAGCCCCTAGGACGGTTAAGCCGCATTGCGGCACGTGCCTTGATCATGCCCCCGCCTATGCCCATGGTATTTTCAGTGCATAATTGTGTACGCGCGGCACGGATTTTGTCGCTTGACTGGGACTGGGACGGGGGCCGAATTGCTAGGCAAGCTCTGAACGTGCCAGGCGATCCTGTTGCAGTTTACTCCGGACCCGCTTGACGGTGTCCGGGGGCTGTATCGCCAAATTGGTGGTTTGCCTTAAAAGGCTGCTTTGTGCTTCTGCTGCGAGGGCCGCAGTGTCCTCTTCCGTGTGGAGCGAGCATTCTGTGTTTCCATTAACTGTTATGACCCCCCTAGGTCCTGGCATGTTGAGCTTGAGGTATGTGTAATGCGGTACCGCATTGAATTTTGTGAATGCGGTTCGCCCGAGCAGTGCATGATAGCCACTGCGGAACGGGACGATATCGGAGATTAACTCCTCGCTTCGGAAGTTGTCCGGAGATCCGAAGACCACTTCCAGTGTGGTTGAGCCCGTGCAATGGGCCTCTACACCTGGGATAATGCCCTTAAAGGTGGTTTTGGTGGGTTTGATCCTCGAGGGATCTATACCCATTTTGCGCACTGTATCCTGATAGAGCAGGTTCAGGCTGCCGCCGCTGTCCATAAGGACTCGAGTGAGGTGAAATCCGTCGATGATGGTGTCTAGGACCAGTGCGGCGGATCCGCCATGACGGATACTAGTGGGGTGGTCCCTGCGATCAAAGGTGATCGGACAAGCAGACCATGGGTTGAACTTTGGGGCGACGGGCTCCATCGCATAGAGGTCCCTTAGTGCATGCTTCCGTTCCCTCTTGGGAATGTGGGTTGCGTATATCATGTTCACTGTCTTCACTTGTGGGGGGAACCTCTTCTGTCCTCCCGTGTTCGGCGGCCGGGGCTCCTCCTCGTCATCACTATGCAGCCCCTTGTCCTTGTTTTCGGCATCCAACTTGCCGGCCTGCTTGAACACCCAGCATTCTCTGTTGGTGTGATTGGCTTGCTTATCAGGGGTGCCGTGGATTTGACATGAGCGATCAAGTATGCGATCCAAACTGGATGGGCCCGGAGTAATTCTTTTGAATGGATTTTCCGCTGACCGGATCTAGAGCCTCTGAATCCGGCATTGACTGTCGTATCATCGGTGTTATCGCTGTTGTTGCGGCGCTTTTTCTATTACGACGTGGTCTGCCGTTGGCATCTTTGGTATCTGAAGTGCCCGGATTCCTTGATGTGTTGTTGCTGCGAGCCAGCCAGCTATCCTCGCCCGCGCAAAAGAGGGTCATGAGTGTCGTGAGGGCTGCCATAGACTTCGGCTTCTCCTGGCGGAGGTGCCGGGCGAGCCACTCATCACAGATATTATGCTTGAATGCCCCTAAGGCCTCTGCATCCAGACAGTCGACAATTTCGTTTTTCTTAGTTAGGAACCGTGTCTAGAATTGCATGGCCGATTCCCCTGGCTGCTGAGTTATATGGCTCAAGTCATCAGCATCCGGTGGTCGCACATAAGTGCCCTAGAAGTTGTCAAGGAATGCGTCTTCCAAATCCTCCCAACTGCCGACGGAGTCTGCTGGCAAGCTATTCAGCCAATGCCAAGCTGGTCCTTTAAGTTTTAGTGGGAGGTACTTGATGGCATGCAGATCATCACCGCAAGCCATGTGGATGTGGAGGAGGAAATCCTCAATCCATACAGCGGGATTTGTTGTACCATCATATGACTCGATATTTACGTGTTTAAAACCCTTCGGGAATTCGTGATCCATAACTTCATCAGTGAAGCATAGGGGGTGTGCGGCGCCTCTGTGCCGGGCTATATCACGACGCGGTTCATATGAGTCTTGTCTGCTGTATTCGGTCCGGCCGAATTTACTTTTAGTGCATCCTGCGCGACGGTCATCGTCCCGCATTGGCACGCGCCCCCGTAACCCGTATATCGACCTTGCATGTTTTGCCCTGTTGTCCAATACATCTCGCAGGTCCCGTGTGTTGCCCCGGGCCTTGGTATTTTTGTTTGAGTGGCGGCGAGGCGCAGGCTGAACTTCAGGCTGAAACGCCTCTCTTGCTCGGCCACGAGGTGGCCGGTCAGCCGCATCGTACACTGGTGATGTAGGTTTCAATGCTTCCTCCTCGAGGTGAGGTAGCAACCTGCGCTTTGGGTAACTCTTGGAGTGGCGCTCGAGTTCGTATTCCTCAGCCGCAAGGACTTCAGTCCATCTGTCTGCTAGTAAGTCTTGATCAGCTTGAAGCTGTTGTTGCTTTTTCTTCAAGCTATCTGCTGTGGTCATAAGCCGGCGCTTGAAGCGCTCCTGCTCGACGGGATCCTCAGGCACGATAAATTCTTCGTCGCTGAGGCTCACCTCGTCTTCGGAGATCTTTGGAGAGAGGCATGTAATTGTCCTCCTCCGATTCTCCATCTGCTGCCTGCTCTGGACGGCTAGCTTGTTCACCCTCCCGCTCTAAATCATGCTGGACGGGATTGCTGTTGTCTTCGGCACTATCCGGAGTGTTATTGTCTGTTGTGCCGTTATCACTACTTTTGCTATGGCGGGACTTAGAGCGGCGCCGCTGATGTTGGCGCTTGGGTTGCTTCTTGGAGGGGCCATCCTCCGCTGTCTCATCGCCATTGCCTTCTTTGGGGGTGTCCACCATGTATATATCTTACGATGAGGTGGCGGCCCATCACCCTGCGGGCGGTGGTTCCTGTTCGTCTCCTGCATCGTCGTTCATACCGTCGATGTCTTTGGAGTCGAAGTCGAGCATGTCGGTTAAATTGTCGATAGTGGCTACTAAGTGGGTGGTGGGTGGGCAGCGAATTTCTTCGTCATCCGCATCCCATTCTAGCCGGACCTAGTTCGCCCAAGGTTCTCCTAATAAGGAGAGAGACCTTAATGAATTTAGCACATAACCGAAAGGTGAGTGCTCAAAGATATCCGCGGAGGTGAACTCCATGATTGGCGCCCAATCGGATTCGACAGGCATAGATGCAGGCGGCTCGGAGTCCATGGCTGGAGACGAATCCAGTGGTTCGGCAACACGGCTCTCGTAAGGGGTGAAGTCAGTATCCGGCTCCATCGCCACTGAGAGTGCGGCCTCCATGGCGGGGTCTATCCCCCCATCCTCGGATTGCGCACTTTGCTCCGGATTGAAGGCCGGAGTAGTTGAAGGTGTGATCTCCCGAACACTGTCCGACGACAGAGCTAAATCATGCTCGTCGTGCGGCGCACCTGACATGGGCTCGAATCCGTCGAAGATCAAGTCTCCGCGGATATCGGCAGTGTAGTTTAAGTTTCCGAACCTGACCTGATGGCCAGGGGCATAGCTCTCGATCTGCTCTAGATGGCCACACGAGTTGGACCGCAGTGCGAATCCGCCGAATACGAGGATCTATCCGGGGAGGAAAACCTCACCCTGGACCGCATCGTTACCGATGATCGAAGGAGACATCAAGCCTTATGGTGATGGCACAGTGGAACTCTCAACGAAAGCACCTATGTCGGTTTCAAAACAGGTGGATCTCGGGTAGGGGGTCCCGAACAGTGCATCTAAGGCGGATGGTAACATGAGGCAGGGGACACGATGTTTACCGAGGTTCGGGCCCTCTTGATGGAGGTAATACCCTATCTCCTGCTTGATTGATCTTGATGATATGAGTATTACAAGAGTTGATCTACCACGAGATCGTAGAGGCTAAACCCTAGAAGCTAGCCTATGGTATGATTGTATGTTATCCTACGGACTAAACCCTCTGGTTTATATAGACATTGGAGGGGGCTAGGGTTACACAAAGTCGGTTACAAGGGAGGAGATATAATATCCGTATTGCCAAGCTTGCCTTCCATGCCAAGGAGATTCCCATCCGGACACGGGACGAAGTCTTCAATCTTGTATCTTCATAGTCCAACAGTCCGGCCAAAGGATATAGTCCGGCTGTACGGAGACCCCCTAATCCAGGACTCCCTCAATGGTGCTAAAATCTTTCACAAAGCGACGATAGAAATCCGCAATGCCAAAAAAGCTACGCACTTGATGCAAGTTGGCTGGTTGTGGCCAAGTTTTAATAGCATTGATCTTGGAGTCATCAACATGAACACCCTTAGAAGAAACAACAAAACCCAAGAAAACAAGCTTATCGACGTCGAAAAGGAACTTTTCCATGTTAGCAAAGAGATGCTCATTTCGAGGAGTTTGCAAAATGGTTCGAACATGGGTGACATGATCTGGAAGAGATTTGCTATAAACAAGGATATTGTCGAAGTAGACCACAACAAACACACTGATGTAAGGGCGAAAGACATGATTCATAAGACGCATAAATGTACCCGGTACTTCCGATAGACCCATATGCATGACTAACCACTCATACAACCCAAACTTGGTTTTGAAAGAGGTTTTCCATTGAGCACCCTCTTGTATGCAGATTTGATAGTAACCACTCTTAAGATCAATTTTGGAAAATATAGCGGCACCACTAAGTTCATCAAGCATATTATCAAGGCGTGGAATGGGATACCTATAGCGAACGATGATAGCATTGATAGGTCTACAATCGGAGCACATGCGAAAGCTACCGTCTCGTTTTGGCGCAAGAATGACCGGGACGGCACAAGGGCTCAAACTTTCACGGACATGTCCATGGTCTATGAGATGCTTTACTTGCCTTTGTATTTCTTTGGTTTCTTTGGGGTTGACGCAATATGGAGCTTTGTTCGGAAGTGGTGCTCCGGGGATGAGGTCGATGCGATGCTCGATGCCTCGTAGTGGAGGTAGTGCCGGAGGTAGCTCGTCGGGGAAAACGTCTTCAAATTCCTGCAAAAGAGAAAATAACACTAAAGGTAGAGCGTGAGAGGTGTTAGCTTGTGTTGTATTGTCCTTGCACACAAGGACATAGTGTATCACACTAGTTGGGTTCTAACACACTCCTCTTATCTCACTTTTGTTAGCAAATAGGACTAAGTTCTTCTTTTCGCTCATCATGGAGGCGCTCACTCTCTTTTTGGTGGCTCACTCTCTCACCATTGTCTCCACGATAGGTGGCTTGCTTGTCGGTGATCACTTGGCTTGGAGACATGGGGTGAAGTACATACTCCTTTCCTTTCATCTTGAAGATGTAGTGATTCATTCAGCCGTTGTGGATGACACCTCGATCAAATTGCCATGGCGTCCAAGAAGAAGGTGGCGAACGGTCATCGGAACGACGTCACACTCCAAAGTGTCTTCGTACGCACCAATTTTGAAGGATACTTGTACTCGATGCTCGACTTTGAGAGTGCTGGAGTTGCTAAGCCATTGAACTTTGTAGGGATGTGGGTGCTTCGTCTTGGGCAATTGGAGCTTGGAGCAAAGTTCTTCACTTGCGAGGTTATGACAACTCCCTCCATCGATGATGACCTTGACAGATCTTCCATTGTTGCCGGCCTTGGTATGAAAGATATGGCATCTTTGGTCTTATTCTTGGTGATGTTGGAGAGTCAAGATGATGTAGGGTGGAACCCTATTGGCCGATCTTTCACGAAAGGAGCGGATCCCGCGATGAAAACGAAGAACACGAGGAGGGAAACGAGGGAAAACACGGGGGGAAACATAAGAGAAACACTAAACCAACAAGAAATAGTCACACATGTGCTAGATCCTTGAGTACATAAGAGATCACATGGTACACGATGAACTAGGGATGATACAATGGTAGCCGCTCTTCTCCGTGAGGAGGTCTTGAATCCACGAGGGGATCTTCCCTTAGAGGGGTCTTGAATCCAAAGGGATCTTCTCCGAAGAGGGGCCGCTGTCTCTCTCATGTTGTCGTAGGAGATGTAAGTGGGTCCATGGGGATGACCTTGGGATGGTCCACATCATCTCCCCTCCCTTGGGGAAGATCCGTCCTTAGATCAAAATATTAATCACCATGGTAGGGCGAGAGGTCTTTGACATTGAAGATGTCGCTCACATTGTACTTGACGCGCGGGAGGTCAATCTTGTAAGCGTTGTTGTTGTAGCGTGCAAGCACCTTGAAGGGTCCATCCGCTCGAGGTAGAAGCTTGGACCTGCATTCGTTGGGGAAGCGGTCTTTGCGAAGGTGTAGCCACACAAGATCACCAATGTTGAAGACCATGGGGTGCTTGTTGATGTTGAGCTTGGTCGCAAGTTGTTGTACTTGGCGGTCGATAGTATGTCTTGTATCTTCATGCACCTTCTTGAGATGAGTCACACGTGCACTTGCGTCCAAATTGATGTGCTCTTGGAGTGGTAGAGGAAGAATGTCCAATTGTGACAATGGATTGAATCCCTAGACGACCTCGAAGGGGGACTTGCCGGTTGTTGAGTGTTTTGCTCGGTTGTAGGCGAACTCGACAATAGGTAGACACTCCTCCCACTCCTTTGATGTTCTTCTTGATGAGTACTCGAAGTAGAGCGGAGAGTGTGCGGTTGGTCGCCTCCGTTTGGCCATCGGTTTGCGGATGATACGCCGTGGAGAAGAGTAGCTTGATTCCGAGCGTGGCGCATAGGGTCTTCCAAAAGTAGCTTAGGAACTTGACGTCGCGGTCCGAGACGATCATCTTTGGCACTCCATGTAGATGCAATATTTCCCTACAAAAGAGATTGGCAACATGTGAAGCATCGTCTATCTTGTTGCAAGGAATGAAATGTGCCATCTTAGAGAAACGGTCCACAACGACAAATACCGAATCCTTTCCATTGCGAGTCCTAGGCAATCCAAGTACAAAATCCATGCTAATGTCTTCCCATGGTTGGTATGGAATTGGGAGGGGCAAGTAAAGGCCAAGAGATTGAGCTTTGCACTTAGCTTGGCGACATGTAGAGTATTGGTTGGTGAAGAGGTTGACATCGCAAAGCATCATGGGACAAAAATAGTGCTTGGAGAGCGTAGCAAGTGTCTTGAGTAGTTGAACTTGCCATTGGATCTTCTTAGGTTCCTCGGGGTGGACACGGTAGGGAACCTTGTTAGGAAGAGGCGCTCCGGGGATGATGTCGATTCGGTGCTTAATGTCTCGTAGAGGAGGTGGACCCAGAGGTAGCTCGTTGCTACCTCTTGAGAACTGCGTTAGTTTTCTCTTGAAGAGGAAAGGACGATGCAGCAAAGTAGCGTAAGTATTTCCCTTAGTTTTTGAGAACCAAGGTATCAATCCAGTAGGAGATCATGCTCAAGTCCCACGCACCTACACAAACAAATAAGAACCTCGCAACCAACGCGATAAAGGGGTTGTCAAGCCCTTCACGGTCACTTACGAGAGTGAGATCTGATAGATATGATAAGATAATATTTTTGGTATTTTTATGATAAAGAGAAATAAAGATGCAAAGTAAAATAAACGGCAAAAGAAATAACTAAGTGTTGGAAGATTAATATGATGGAAGATAGACCCGGGGGCCATAGGTTTCACTAGTGGCTTCTCTCAAGAGCATAAGTATTATGGTGGGTAAACGAATTACTGTCGAGCAATTGATAGAATTGAGCATAGTTATGAGAATATCTAGGTATGATCATGTATATAGGCATCACGTCCGAGACGAGTAGACCGAAACTATTCTGCATCTACTACTATTACTCCACACATCGACCGCTATCTAGCAAGCATCTAGAGTATTAAGTTCGTAAGAAGATGTAGAGGGATAAACTCATACAATATGATATAAACCCAATCTTTTTATCCTTGATGGCAACAATACAATACCTGTCAGTTCCCTTTCTGTCACTGGGATCGAGCACCGCAGGATTGAACCCAAAGCTAAGCACTTCTCCCATTGCAAGAAAGATCAATCTAGTAGGCCAAACCAAACTGATAATTCGAAGAGACTTGCAAAGATAAACCAATCATACATAAAAGAATTCAGAGGAGAAAAAAATATTGTTCATAGATAGTCTGGATCATAAACCAACAATTCATCGGATCTCGACAAACACACCGGAAAAGAAGATTACATCGAATAGATCTCTGAGAAGATCGAGGAAAACTTTGTATTGAGATCTAAAGAGAGAGAAGAAGCCATCTAGCTACTGGCTATGGACCCGTAGGTCTGAATTAAACAACCCACACATCACCGGAGAGGCCATGGAGTTGATGTAGAGGCCCTCCATGATCAATGCCCCCTCCGGCGGAGCTCTGGAAAAGGCCCCAAGATGGGATCTCTCAGGTACAGAAGGTTGCGGCGGTGGAATTAGGTTTTCATGGTGCTCCTAGATGTTTGGGGGGTACGTGGATATATATAGGAGGAAGAAGTACGTCGGTGGAGCAACAGAGGGCCCACGAGGGTGGAGGGCGCGCCCAGGGGGTAGGCGTGCCCCCTGCCTCATGCCTTCCTCCCTTGTTTCTTGAGCCCACTCCAAGTCTCCTAGATCACGTTTGTTGCGAAAATCACGTTCCTGAAGGTTTCATTCTGTTTAGACTCTGTTTGATATTCCTTTTCTTAAAAACCCTAAAATAGGCAAAAAAACAACATTTTGGGCTGGGCCTCCGATTAGTCGGTTAGTCCCAAAAATGATATAAAAGTATAAAATAAAGCACATTAACATCCAAAATAGATAAAATAATAGCATGGAGCAATCAAAAATTATAGATACGTTGGAGACATATCAAGCATCCCCAAGCTTAATTCCTTCTCGTCCTCGAGTAGGTAAATGATAAAAGAAGAATTTTTGATGTGGAATGCTTTCTAACATATTTCTCAATGTAATTTTTCTTTATTGTGGCATGAATGTTCAGATCCGAAAGATTCCAGATAAAAGTTTAATATTGACATAAAAATAATAATACTTCAAGCATACTAACTAAGCAATTACGTCTTCTCAAAATAACATGGCCAAAGAAAGTTATCCCTACAAAATCATATATTCTGTCTATGCTCTATCTTCACCACACAAAATATTTAAATCATGCACATCCCCGATGACAAGCCAAGCAATTGTTTCATACTTTTGATGTTCTCAAACTTTTTGAATCTTCACACAATATATGAGCGTGAGCCATGGATATAGCACTATGGTGGAATAGAATGGTTGTTGTGGAGAAGACAAAAAAGAGAAGATAGTCTCACATCAACTAGGCGTATCAACAGGCTATGGAGATGCCCATCAATAGATATCAATGTGAGTGAGTAGGGATTGCCATGCAATGGATGCACTAGAGCTATAAGTATATGAAAGCTCAACAAAAGAAACTAAGTGGGTGTGCATCCAACTTGCTTGCTCACGAAGACCTAGGGCATTTTGAGTAAGCCCATCATTGGAGTATACAAGCCAAGTTCTATAATGAAAAATTCCCACTAGTATATGAAAGTGATATGATAGGAGACTCTCTATATGAAGAACATGGTGCTACTTTGAAGCACAAGTGTGGAAAGAGGATAGTAGCATTGTCCCTTCTCTCTTTTTCTCTCATTTTTTATCCGGGCCTTCTTTCTTATTTTTTTTTCTTTTTGGCCTCTTTTCTCCCCTTTTTTCGTCCGGAGTCTCATCCCGACTTGTGGGGGAATCAGTCTCCATCATCCTTTCCTCACTTGGGACAATGCTCTAATAATGATGATCATCACACTTTATTTACTTACAACTCAAGAATTACAACTCAATACTTAGCACAAAATATGACTCTATGTGAATTCCTCCGGCGGTGTACCGGGATGTGCAATGATGCATGAGTGACATGTATGAAGAATTATCAATGGTGGCTTTGCCACAAACACTATGTCAACTACATGATCATGCAAGCAATATGACAATGATGAAGCGTGTCATAATAACGAAACGGTGGAAAGTTGCATGGCAATATATCTCGGAATGGCTATGGAAATACCATAATAGGTAGCTATGGTGGCTGTTTTGAGGAAGGTATATGGTGGGTTTATGATACCGGCGAAAGATGCGCGATATTAGAGAGACTAGCAATGGTGGAAGGGTGAGAGTGCGTATAATCCATGGACTCATCATTAAGTCATAAAGAACTCACATACTTATTGCAAAAATCTAATAGTTATCGAAACAAAGTATTACGCGCATGCTCCTAGGGGGATAGATTGGTAGGAAAAGACCATCGCTCGTCCCCGACCACCACTCACAAGGAAGACAATCAATAAATAAATCATGCTCCGACTTCATCACATAACGGTTCACCATACGTGCATGATACGTGAATCACAAACTTTAACACAAGTATTTCTCAAATTCACAACTACTCAACTAGCATGACTCTAATATCACAATCTCCATATCTCAAAACAATTATCAAGTATCAAACTTCTCATAGTATTCAATGCACTTATATGGAAGTTTTTATTATTGCCATGTTGTTCTAAAGGACTCTCAAAATAATATAAGTGAAGCATGAGAGAACAATTATTTCTATAAAATAAATCACCACCGTGCTAGAAAAGATATAAGTGAAGCACTAGAGCAAAGACTATATAGCTCAAAAGATATAAGTGAAGCACATAGAGTATTCTAATAAATTTCAAATCATGTGAGTCTCTATCAAAAGGTGTGTACAACAAGGATGATTGTGGTAAACTAAAAAGAAAATACGCAAATCATATGAGACGCTCCAAGCAAAACACATATCATGTGGTGAATAAAAATATAGCTCCAAGTAAAGTTACCGATAGACGAAGACGAAAGAGGGGATGCCTTCTAGGGCATCCCCAAGCTTAGGCTTTTTGGTGTCCTCGAATTTTACCTTGGGGTGCCATGGGCATCCCCAAGCTTAGGCTCTTGCCACTCTTTGTTCCATAATCCATCAAATCTTTAACCAAAACTTGAAAACTTCACAACACAAAACTCAAAATAGAAAACTCGTGAGCTCCGTTAGCGAAAGTAAACAAAACACCACTTCAAGGTACTGTAATGAACTCACTATTTATTTATATTTTATTTATATTGGTGTTAAACCTACTGTATTCCAACTTATCTATGGTTTATAAACTCTTTTACTAGCCATAGATTCATCAAAATAAGCAAATAACACACGAAAAACAGAATCTGTCAAAAACAGAACAGTCTGTAGTAATCTGTAGCTAACGCAAGTTCTGGAACCCCAAAAATTATAAAATAAACTGATGGACATGCGGAATTTATCTTGCAAAGATAAACCAATCATACATAAAAGAATTCAGAGGAGAATCAAATATTGTTCATAGATAGTCTGGATCATAAATCCACAATTGTAACATCCCAAAATTCTAAATTTTGGAATGTTATAATAAATAGATAGATTTGATTGATTGTTTGATTGATTGTCTGAAAGTGAGTGAAATTCGAAACTTTTTGAAAGTTAAATGAGAGGGAATAAAAGGACTTTCCCAAAGTTTCACCTTTTTCCTTTTGATCCCCGAGAATTCAAATTCTTTTCATCACAAAACCCTGGAGAGAAGATGACATGACTTCTTCCATTTATTTAAATGACATGGGGTGTTGAAAATATTTGAATTTCATTTGGAAAATATTTCCAATTCTGAAACTTTATGCAACTCAATGATTTTCACGAGAGGAGATAAAATGACTTCTTCAAATTATATGAAATATGAGTTGGGAGTTTCAAAGGATCAAATTCAAAGTCTTTTTGAATTTATTTTCAATTTGGATTATTTGAGTTTTATTCAAATTATTTTTCTCCAAAAATAAAATATATGGAAATTAGGGTAACATGATTCCCTACAATAGAAAGAGAAAAAAATTAATTTGAAATCATTTTGGTATTTTAAAAATGTTTTTTGTTGGATTTTAATAGACCAGTAGCACTGTTTGAATTATTGGAATTTATGTGTATTTTATTTAATGCAAGAAAAATGTTCATGTTGTAGAAAATATTTTTCTGAAAATTTTGATATATAATATGCCTATATATAATATTTTTATTTATTTTGCTTTTATTATTTTATTTGTCTGGAAAACAATGTTTAAAAAAAAAGAACTTCCGTCACCGACTGGGCCGGCCCAGCTCCTGCCAGGCCGCGGCCCAGCCCAGCTAGCCCATGTCCCTCGTCCTCGATCTCGGGACGGAGTCCCGAGCCGCGACGCCATCACCGTCGCCTCCGTGCCGCCGCCGGCCTCTTCTTGCCCCCTCCTCCACGCATCTCGTCGCCCCTCCCCTCCATAAATAGAGCCGCCGCGGACCCCGGCCTCTTTTTCCTCCAACCGGAGTCACCATTGCCTCCCGCAGCCTCGCACAAACCTCGCCGGAGTCCGAACTCCGACGAGATCCGCCGCCGTCGCGCCTCGTTCCACCGCCGCCTACGCCCGACGCCACCACCCCCTTCGGACTCGCCTCGCTGAGCCGCTCCTCCCCATCTACTTCGCCGGTGCCGTTGAGCCCCAGAGCCGCCGCCCGCTCGAAGCCGACGCCGCTGCTGCCATCTTCTCCGGCGACGCCGATGCCCACCGCCGCGGTAAGCCCGGCTCCTCCCTCGTCCGTTAGATCTAGGGTCAACGGCTAGGATTAGATCTAGTCATTTTTTTTCGAATCGGTATTTGTTAAATAGCGAACGCTCGCTGTTTACCTCTTCGTAGCGAGCAAATTCGTTAGTTAGCGTTCGGTAACGAATGTTCACTTTTTAGATTTCTCTTTTTTCTTTTTTTCTTTAGTTCTTAGTCCAGGGACCCATACATGAATATTTTCTTTACAGATCAGCCCCTGGTTTTCAAACGACTATAACTTTTTTGCTCGTTAGTCGGAATTAGACGAAACCAACGCCCACGTCTTCGTTATGATCTCCTCTATCCAGTAATCCAACTCAAACATGTTTTTGAAAATTTTAAATTTTGAATTAGAGCAGATTTGAATTCAAACTTCGTTTGATCATAACTTGAGTTTCGTAGCTCCGTTTGAGTTGATTCTTTTTGCAAATCGAAGCTCTTGACCTAAACATTCTAATAAGGCCAAATTCACATAATTTTGGTACTGTTAGAAATTGTTTTATGTTGCAAGAGTTATTTGCTTGGTTTTGAAGTTTTCCGAATCGTCTTCTTCGTTCTTTCTGATCTTTTGAGTGATTGCTTATGTGTGGTTACTACTGCTTGCTTACGATAGATTGACCGGAGTGTGACGAGTAGAACTATCAAGATTTTTGAGTGCGAATCATCTTCATCAACATTGCAGGCAAGTTCACACTTTGATCATACCTCTTTCATACCCAGTTTTTATTGCATTAGATCAAACCTCAAACATTGCATGATTAGGATCTAATTAAATTGTGGGTATTGGGAAGTAGTTGATGAGGTAGGAACCTATTGCCCTGCATTCAAACCTTGGGAGTTACTATTACGTTATGCTTATGTTGCCATGCTATGCTCGTAGACGTGGATTGGGTCTGAGAGAATTTCATGACAGATGTGAGAGATTATTGTTAACTAAGGTTTAACTTAAGGTGGCTACTTTAATACACATCTGGGTGGATTGGTTGGGGCACCCTGGGGATATACCAGTGGACTTGCCCGGACACCTGGGGATATACCAGTGTTGTCCTAGGAGATCCCGGGGTTACCGTGTGATCATCCTATGGTTCGCTACCCAGGCTCAAAGGGATCATGAGATTATTCATACTAGAAACTTCCGTGTGCAGCCACAAGCCATTATGGGCTCTGGCATAGTTGATTAAGTCGTGTGAACTCTTACAGGGTAGACTAGCAGATGTAGGGGAAAGTAGGTGTACCGGTCTATCAAACGTAAGGTGCTAGCGCTTCTGAAAGGCTATGTCTCGGTCATCCGTTTCTCAAACACCATGTAGTGCGAGAAAACCAAGGAGGAGATTGAGTCTTGTGGGGAAAAGTGCGCAAACCTCTGCAGAGTGTATAAACTAATCATGACTAGCCGTGTCCCCGGTTATGGACATCTTGAGTATCTAGTTCTTGGATTATCCTGTTGATCTCATCACGTTACTTTAAATGAATATTGTTGGGTTTAATGATGTTACTTAATTGGGATTGAGAATGCTGTCAACCATTCTCAATGTTCAACAACCACCTTGATAGTTAAATAAAATTTATTCCTTTGCAGTAGGGAAAAATTGGCTTTACGCAAAAACCTTATAACCATAGAGCTTTTCCACCAGCCATATATGCATATAGTGATAGCCATTGTTCATCATTTTCTCTATGGAGTGAATTTGCCAGTACATTCAATGTACTAACCCGTTTCGGGCTGCAACACCTCATGTTGTAGGTTTCTTACGACGAGTAAGTGATACGTTAGGGTTATGATTTCTACACTCAACTTTGCCGTTGGTGTTGATGGGAATCCACAACCTTGTTACTTCCGCTATTTTGGATTTGAGGTAATAGTATTTACGTTACTTTTACATGTGATTTACCTCTGTTATAAATCCTCGAGTACTGTGTGTGTCAGCATACCGATCCAGGGGTGACACTTAAGCACAGAGACTTGACCCATTCGGGTCGGGTCGGTACAAGATGGTATCAAAGCACATGTTGACTGTAGGACGTGACCCTAGAAACTGGCAAGCCCATAGCAAAGACTTTTCTCTACAACTTTCCCTTTCAAAAAGATCTTTTACCTCTCTTCTCTTCCGAGCCTATTCAAAAATTCCCTTTAGTGAGACCATACCCCTTTTCCCTTTTGACCACACGAAGATTCGACTGATGGGACCACTCCAAGAAGTACAGGATATCAGACAAGTAAGACCATTCGGAATGAAGAGGATTTTACCATACATTATGATAAAGGAAACTACGGCTGTTGAAGACTCTGAAGACTAGGAGAATTGGATGGCTCTGAAGAATCCCCAGATTTGTGTGACCTAGGAATGCTACCCTTATGGAACTTGGCAGACTATGGGAGTTTTCAATGCCCGAGATCAAGGTGTGTTGGAGAAAGACCGGAGCATGTAGAGTTAAGAACTCAAGGACTTGTCAAGGAAAACCCTAAGGCAGGAGATATCAACTATGGAGAGATAGCTCATGGAAATGACAAGAGAACAACCACAGCTATCCATGATGTTATCGCCCGCTTATGCTATTGTCACCGTGCTGAGTTAAGCATGCATATGCATGGAAGGATTAAGTGGTAGAAGGCTGATGGAGCACCTATCAGCAAGACGAAGTTTTAACCTTAGCCGGTGTATCACCAGGATCTGGAGTGTTACATCAAGAAGTTAAGATGGACCTAAAAGAAGCATTAATTGATAAGGAAGCATTTCATGAAGAACTTAAGACCAGAAGTTGAAAACAGCCAAACTAGAGAAGTAAAACCTTGAGATACAGGAGATTGTCAGGAACTGAAGGACAGTATGACCATGGTTCATGTGAAGGATGTTGAAACCAGAAGTTTGAAATGCAACTCCGGAATATTAAAGGATGTCACGAGAGATTTCACGTCAACAGAGATGATCTTGCCAAAGGAGTTGAGAAGGATAAGCACGATCGGAAGAAGCCATTGGAGACATGAACAAAACTCATAGAGTTAGACGACCTTGAAGATTTATTGACCTTTAGAAGACCAAACCCCTGTTTTGTACCTACGTTAGATGCGACGTTTGTGAGCTTTCATTTGTTTGATGTTTTTTTTCTTTCGACAGCCACAATAAAATCTGTCTTTTCAAAACTTTTGTTTGTATTGTGTGTATCCCTCCCTATCTCTCTTATCTCACCCCAAAACCCATGGACCCAATAGAGGATGAATGGAGATGAGCTTGTATTTTTTGGACCGATGAGTCAATTGGAGATAGACCGATGGATTCAGAACATGGAGGATCACATGGAGAATAACCCTATAGTTGGAAATAATATGACCCAGCATGCTCTTCAGTGCTTTGAAAGAGGTGCTGCTACTTGGTGGAGAATGTACCAAACCATCAATGGATGGCAAGGAGTAACCACTTGGAAAGAATTTAAGTTGACTTTGCCAAAGTCTCGGTTTGTGTCCCAGAAGTTGAAGCCTTATGGAAAGGATATGAAGAAACCTTGTGCGTGCAAGATTTGTGGAGAAATCGGACACACCCATAAAGAACACAAGGATGAATGCCCTAATTGTGAAGGAAGTCACCCAGTTGAAGAATGCCCAACTAGGCAGATTACTTGTTTCTTGTGTGAAGGAACTACCCACTACCCTGCTCAGTGTCACATTTACCCCATGGTACAAAGAACCATCCAGCAGAAGAAAGAAGCAATGAGAGGAGCCCTTATGGAAAGTTTAGAAGAACCTGTGATGAAGGAAGATGTGGAGGACACACCCAAAGAAGAGCCAATTAAACCCTGCACCAAGTCATGCCATTCATGTGGAGAAGAAGGACACATCTCCTAGAATTGTTTGAATGGGGATTTAGTAGAATTCCCCACAGAGGAAGTAGAGTATGACCCACTGGAATTAGAAGCTCTGATGGGAATGGAAAAGTCCAAAAAGAGAAGTAGATTGGATTCCAGGAAGGATCTGAGTCATGTCACCTGTTATAAGTGCAAGGAGTCACGGCACTACCTCAGCAATTGCCCAAAAAGGAAGCCAAGGACCCAAGTAGGCTACGTAATCACAAGGAAACCTCGAAACCTGTCAGTAGTAATATGTTTTAGTTGTAATGGAGCAGGGCACCTTGCCAGAGAATGCCCCAAGGAGAAGGAGACTTGTGCTAGATAGATGAGTTTGCAACAAAAGAAATGGAGTAGTAGAAGTGAGAACATTTTTTTCCTTCTATATTGAGGTGTTGAGTTGAGACATGTAATGGAGAAGCAAGAGATTGTAATCATTTGAGAATGAATAAAGTAGCATCGTTGGTACTGATATGGATTTTATGAGTTGTTACTCTATGAAGAAGGATTTTGACCATTTTGAGGATATGAGAAATATGGTCTATGGAAGATTTGTGCATTTTAAGGGTGGTAGTACCCTGTAAGAACCTTTGACCCCTGGAAAAGATAAGGATACTCCACTGAGTGGATTTCGGACAAAATGAATACGAGTTTTGTCTCGATATGTGTGATACCCCAAGAGTATGTGGGATGAAGTTGGAGACCGTCAGTTGTTTGGACCAAATGTGATCAAGGAGTCAGAAGAGAATGTTAAGTTGATTCGAGATAGACTAAAGGTAGCTCAGTCCAGGCAGAAGAGTTATGCAGACTTAAAAACGCAAGGAGGAATTCTATGAAATTGGAGACAGAGCATGTCTTCATGTGTTCCCTCTGCGAGGAGTTAAACAATTTGGAGTTAAGGGACAGTTAGCCCCGAGATTTGTAGGACCATACCGAGTTTTGGAGCGTATGAGAGAAGTGGCCTACAAGTTTGAGTTACCCGAAGGACTGTTAGGAGTTCAAGATGTGTTTCACGTTTCCCAGTTGAAGAAGTGCCATGCAGAGATGGCCAATATTCCCCTGTAAGGACGCTTGACCGCGGAAAGGATAATGATGTTCCACGAAGTGGAATATGGACTTCATAAGTATAAGTTTTTATCTCGGTATGAGGGATATCCCACGAGGATGGGGAGATAAATTACTATTGGATATAAAGGAGGTATGATGTCAGAAATATGGATCAATGGAAATTCCATGATGAGTCTGAGTAATCATGTCCTAGTTTGGTGCCAATAGAAGGAAGGAAGACAGTACAATTGGATGGATTTAAGAATACTAGGAAGTTGGAAGATGGAATAATGATAAGTTGCCAGAGGATAAGTTCAAGGTTTACAAGTGATGAGATGGGCCATAACCCACAGGCCCCAGGACCTGCCAAGAAGAAAGCACATTCTTGCTGAAGGAAAAACCCTGGTGGAAGTTACGATCTTATCGACAGACGATTTTATAGGAGTAACGCAAAACCTGAGAGTGGTGAAGGAACGCTAGATGATTGTTTGGCTTGCAGAATCCATGGATTTATCCGAACTTAGTTCATTGACAAGAGAAATTCTGCAATGCTTGTGAGGATGACTGAGTGTTAGAATGCGAGATTCACTAAAGCATATACAGGGTAATGATTTGGGTGCGGGATGGATTGATCACCATACCGACTTACTCTTATTATTCGCCTTGCTATATGGGATGGTAAATCTGAGTGACTTACCTATAGTAGAGAGACGACGATATTAAACCTTGTTTAAGCCTTAGAATGGTATAAGTATTTTTCCCTTGTACAAGGCAGCTTTTGCCAACCGTAGGTTATACGGTGAGGATCACCCAGACCCATTTCCTGCAGGAGAAACCATAAATGGTTGACCACCATGAGATATCGATAGTTGTTTAGTATTGGCGCCAGACCCGACAGCTAAGAAGACCCAGTCTCAGAATAACCTTACCAAGATGAAAGGACAAAAGAATTGAGGAAAATGTTATGCCGTTACCGGAAGAGCTCAGAGAAGGAATTTTCTCGAGGATCTGAGAAGACCCCTGTCAAGAATAAGGATGGAGTATATGAGTATTGATGGGACCGTAACGATGTTTCAAAGGGTGGTAGCACCCCAGACCCCGAAGACGATTGATGGATTTTGAGAAGACCCCGAACCTAACCTATTTCTTTCTAGCCTCTCCGAATCTCGAGGACGAGATTCATTTTAAGGGTGGTAGGTTTGTAACATCCCAAAATTCTAAATTTTGGAATGTTATAATAAATAGATAGATTTGATTAATTGTTTGATTGATTGTCTGAAAGTGAGTGAAATTCGAAACTTTTTGAAAGTTAAATGAGAGGGAATAAAAGGACTTTCCCAAACTTTCACCTTTTTTCTTTTGATCCCCGAGAATTCAAATTCTTTTCATCACAAAACCCTGGAGAGAAGATGACATGACTTCTTCCATTTATTTAAATGACATGGGGTGTTGAAAATATTTGAATTTCATTTGGAAAATATTTCCAATTCTAAAACTTTATGCAACTCAATGATTTTCACGAGAGGAGATAAAATGACTTCTTCAAATTATATGAAATATGAGTTGGGAGTTTCAAAGGATCAAATTCAAAGTCTTTTTGAATTTATTTTCAATTTGGATTATTTGAGTTTTATTCAAATTATTTTTCTCCAAAAATAAAATATATGGAAATTAGGGTAACATGATTCCCTACAATAGAAAATTGGAGAAAAAATTAATTTGAAATCATTTTGGTATTTTAAAAATGTTTTTTGTTGGATTTTAATAGACCAGTAGCACTGTTTGAATTATTAGAATTTATGTGTATTTTATTTAATGCAAGAAAAATGTTCATGTCATAGAAAATCTTTTTCTCAAAATTTTGATATATAATATGCCTATATATAATATTTTTATTTATTTTGCTTTTATTATTTTATTTGTCTGGAAAATAATGTTTAAAAAAAAGAACTTCCCTCACCGACTGGGCCGGCCCAGCTCCTGCCAGGCCGCGGCCCAGCCCAGCTAGCCCATGCCGCTCGTCCCCGAGCTCGGGACGGAGTCCCGAGCCGCGACGCCATCACCGTCGCCTCCGTGCCGCCGCCGGCCTGTTCTTGCCCCTCCTCCACGCATCTCGCCGCCCCTCCCCTCCATAAATAGAGCCACCGCGGACCCCGGCCTCTTTTTCCTCCAACCGGAGCCGCCATCGCCTCCCGCAGCCTCGCAGAAACCTCGCCGGAGTCCGAACTCCGACAAGATCCGCCGCCGTCGCGCCTCGTTCCACCGCCGCCTACGCCCGACGCCACCACCCCCTTCGGACTCGCCTCGCCAAGCCGCTCCTCCCCATCTACTTCGCCGGCGCCGTTGAGCCCCAGAGCCGCCGCCCGCTCGAAGCCGACACCGCTGCTGCCATCTTCTCTGGCGACGCCGATGCCCACCGCCGCGGTAAGCCCGGCTCCTCCCTCGTCCGTTAGATCTAGGGTCAACGGCTAGGATTCGATCTAGTCGTTTTTTTTACGAATCGGTATTTGTTAAATAGCGAACGCTCGCTGTTTACCTCTTCGTAGCGAGCAAATTCGTTAGTTAGCATTCGGTAACGAATGTTCACTTTTTAGATTTCTCATCATTTTCTCTATGGTGTGAATTTGCCAGTACATTCAATGTAGTGACCCGTTTCGGGCTGCAACGTCTCATGTTGCAGGTTTCTTACGACGAGTAAGTGATACGTTAGGGTTATGATTTCTACACTCAACTTTGCCGTTGGTGTTGATGGGAATCCACAACCTTGTTACTTCCGCTATTTTGGATTTGAGGTAATAGTATTTACGTTACTTTTACATGTGATTTACCTCTGTTATAAATCCTCGAGTACTGTGTGTGTCAGCATACCGATCCAGGGATGACACTTAAGCACAGAGACTTGACCCATTCGGGTCGGGTCGCTACAACAATTCATCGGATCTCAACAAACACACCAGAAAAGAAGATTACATCGAATAGATCTCCGAGAAGATCGAGGAAAACTTTGTATTGAGATCTAAAGAGAGAGAAGAAGCCATCTAGCTACTGGCTATGGACCCGTAGGTCTGAATTAAACAACTCACACATCACCGGAGAGGCCATGGAGTTGATGTAGAGGCCCTCCGTGATCAATGCCCCCTCCGGCGGAGCTCCGGAAAAGGCCCCAAGATGGGATCTCTTGGGTACAAAAGGTTGCGGCGGTGGAATTAGGTTTTCGTGGTGCTCCTGGATGTTTGGGGGGTACGTGGATATATATAGGAGGAAGAAGTACGTCAGTGGAGCAACGGAGGGCCCACGAGGGTGGAGGGCGCGCCCAGGGGGGGTAGACGCGCTCCCCTGCCTCGTGCCTTCCTCCCTTGTTGCTTGACACCCACTCCAAGTCTCCTGGATCACGTTTGTTGAGAAAATCATGTTCCCGAAGGTTTTATTCCGTTTGGACTCCGTTTGATATTCCTTTTCTTCGAAAACCTAAAATAGGCAAAAAAAACAGCAATTTTGGCTGGGCCTCTGATTAGTAGGTTAGTCCCAAAAATTATATAAAAGTAAAAAGTAAATCCCATTAACATCCAAAATAGATAATATAATAGCATGGAGCAATCAAAAATTATAGATACTTTGGAGACGTATCACTTATCTGGGAAAACATCTTGAAATTCCTGCAAAATAGAAGATAACAATAAAGGTAGAGTGTGAGAGGTGTTAGCTTTTGGTGCCTCATCGTTGCACGAAAGGTCATAGTGCATGACACTAGGTGGGTTCTCACACATTTCTCTCATCTCACTTGTGGTGGCAAATAGAACTAAGTTCTTCTTGTCGCTCATCGTGGAGTCACTCAATTTGGGCTTGTGGCGCTCACTCTCTTTTTGGTGGCTCGCTCTCTCACTATTGTCTCCACGATGGGTGGCTTGCTTGTCGGCGATCACTTGGCTTGGAGACATGGGATGAAGTACGTACTCCTTTCCCTTCATCTTGATGATGTAGTGGTTCGTTCGGCCATTGTGGATAACTATGGGCATCCAAGGAGAAGGTGGCAAACGGTTATTGGAACAACATCACACCCCAAAGTGTCTTCATAAGCTCCGATGTTGAAGGATACGTGTACTTCATGCTCGACTTGGACAGTGCCGGGGTCGCTAAGCCATTGAACTTTGTATGGATGAGGATGCTTCATCTTTGCCAATTGGAGCTTGGAGCGTAGTTCCTCACTTGCTAAGTTATGGCAACTCCCTCCATTGATGATGACCTTAATGGACCTTCCATTGATGTCGGCCTTGGTGTGGAATATGTGGCATCTTTGGTCTTCTTCTTGTTGATGTCGAAGAGTCAAGACCTTGGAGACAACTAGAGCGGGACTTGAATCTTCTTCACAAAATACTTGATCTTCTTCTTCTTCAGTCACGCGCCGGTGCATTGCCACTTGCTCAAGGGATATCATCTCCTCTTCACTAATGGAGTCATGGGTTCCGTCGTTGTTGAGGATCATGGTGTGCTTATTTGTACACTCAAAGGACTTGTGGACTTGGCCACCGCATGTGAAGCATTTGAAGGAACTCGTCTTGACGGTCTCATCGGTTGGGGTTGATGATGATGAAGCTCTCGGCTTGAAGTTTCTTGTAGTAGGATGATCACTTGGGGTAGTCGAAGATGTTGGAGTCATTGAAGCTTGATTGTTGGAGAAGCCATAGGACTTGGATGAGGACTTGGCATACTTGAGGTCATCTTGGACTTGACGTTCCGCTTTTGTAGCTTGATGCACTAGCTCGATGAGGTCTGAGTATGGTTGGAAGTCGGCGATCTTCTTGATAGGATGGTTGAGTCCATTCAAGAAACATGCCATAGTTTGCTCATCATCTTCCATGACGTTGGCTCTTATCATGGCAATCTCCATCTCCTTGTAGTACTCTTCAACGCTCTTGGTTCCTTGCTTGAGTAGTTGGAGTTTCTTGAAGAGGTCATGATTGTAGTAGGTAGGCACGAAGCGTGCTCTCATGACATCCTTCATTTGCACCTAAGTAGTGATGGGTGGTTCACCTCTTGCCTCTCGGCGCTCGATATTCTTGGAACTCAAGGGATGCCATTGAACTCAAGGGACATATTCTTCTCTTCTTCATAGTTGTGCAAATGGAAGATTTTGTCGACCTTCAATGCCCATGAAAGGTACTCTTCGGGATCATTGCTTCCATTGAACTTGGGCATGGTGAACTTTAGCTTGCCATAGCATTGCTCTTCATTGTGTTGGGGTCGGGGATGATGACGTCCATGTTGTTGATGATTGTCAAACTCGTGTTGCTCTCGATGAGGATGGTTGTCAACCCCATGTTGCTCTTGTCGTGGAGGATTTCCATTGTCTTCATGCTCTTGATGAACTTGATGTTCTTGGCGAGATTGTGGAGGAGCTTATCGAGCTCGACGAGGAACTTGAGGAACTTGACGACCCACGCGAGCTTGAAATCTTCGTTCATGAGCTTCTTCGCGAAGTGCTTTGATGTAGGGTAGGAACCCTAATCGGCTAATCTTTCACGAAAGGAGCGGATCCCGTGATGAACACTAATAACACGAGGAGGGGAATGAGGGAAAACACGGTGGAAACACAAGAGGAACACTAAACCGACAAGAAATAGTCACACATGTGCTAGATCCTCGAATACATAAGATATCACACGGTACACGATCAACTAGGGACGATACAAAGGTAGCTGTTCTTCACGTAAAGGGGTGTTGAATCCGCTTGGGGGATCATCTCCGTAGTAGGCACAATCTCCGACGAAAAGGTAACCAAGTGGATGAGCAAAGCTCTCACACGAATTATGAGCTAAACCTTTGCTAACCCTAGCTAGGATGAATAGGAGGTCTATTTATAGTCTTAGTGCAAATTGGGGGCGAAAGGAGGCGGTACACGGGCTTCAGGCCCGAAACTGGACACAGCCAGGTACCGGACGTCCGCTTGGGGCCGGTCATCCAGTGGCTCATGGGCATCCGGGCGTCCGGAAGTAGCCGATCGTCCGCTGGTTCTGGCTCGGATGTGGAAGTTGCGGATTTCCGGTCTGGGCCGGTCGTCCAGTGGTGTTGGACGTAGGCTCCTTTGGCTCGGGTGCAGGGACACCGGTCGTCTGGTCTGGGCCGGACGTCCGCTCGCTGGGGTTCGACTGGAGCATCAGGCGCCGGACGTCCGGTCCCGACCGGTCATCCGGTGGCTGGGACATTTCCTGTAGCCCTCCTTCTTCTCCGTCTTCTCGTCCATCTTCCTCTTCTTCTTCTCCTTGCTCATTAACTTCTCCATGATACCTGAGTATGCACAATGTGTCCGTATGAGGTAGTAGCCATGTCTCATGTGCATCAAAGTGGAAATTTGAGAAAAGAGATGTCACGTCGGTTTCAAGAGCTCTTGCACATTCTCGTGTCATGGCACTTGGTGAGACGATGGTAGGTCCATGGGGATGACCTTGGGATGCTCCGCATCATCTCCCCTCCCATGGGGAAGATCCGTCCTCGGATCAAATTCTTCATCACCATGGAAGGGCGAGAGGTCTTTGACATTGAAGATATCGCTCATGTTGTACTTGTCGCGCGGGAGGTCGATCTTGTAAGTGTTGTCGTTGTAGCGTGCGAGCACCTTGAAGGGTCCATCCGCTCGTGGTCAAAGTTTGGACTTGCGCTCTTGGGGAAAGCGGTCCTTGCAAAGGTGTAGCCACATGAGATCTCCGGTGTTGAATACCCTAGGTTGCTTGTTGAAGTTGAGCTTGGTCGCAAGGCGTTGCACTTGGCGCTCGATTGTGTTTCTTGTATCTTCATGCACATTCTTGAGATGTGTCACTCGTGCACTTGCGTCCAAATTGATGCGCTCTTGGAGTGGTAGAGGAAGAATGTCCAATGGTGACAATGGGTTGAATCCGTAGACGACCTCGAAGGGGGACTTGCCGGTTGTTGAGTGTCTTGTTTGGTTGTATGCGAACTCGGCGAGAGGTAGGCACTCCTCCTACTCCTTGATGTTCTTCTTGATGAGTACTCGAAGTAGAGCAGAGAGTGTGCGGTTGGTAACTTCCATTTGGCCATCGGTTTGTGGATGATACGCCGTGCAGAAGAGTAGCTTGATTCCGAGCTTGGCGCATAGGGTCTTCCAAAAGTAGCTAAGGAACTTGATGTCGCGGTCCGAGACGATAGTCTTTGGCACTCCATGTAGACGCGGTATTTCCCTACAAAAGAGATTAGAAACATGTGAAGCATCGTCTATCTTGTTGCAAGGAATAAAATGTGCCATCTTAGAGAAACGGTCCACAACGGCAAATACTGAATCCTTTCCATTTCTAGTCCTAGGCAATCCAAGTACGAAATCCATGCTAATGTCTTCCCATGGTTGATATGGAATTGGGAGAGGCATGTAAAGGCCATGGGATTGAGCTTTGGACTTAGCTTTGCGACATGTATAGCATCGGTTGGTGAAGCGGTTGACGTCGCGAAACATCTTGGGCCAAAAATAGTTCTTGGAGAGCATGGCGAAAGTCTTGTCGTATCCAAAATGTCCCATTAAGCCTCGTCCATGAGATTCCTGCAAAAGCAACAAACGATGAGAAGACTCGGGGATGCAAAGCTTGTTAGCTCTCATAAGATATCCATCTTTGATGTAATATCATTCCCAAGAGGTGTGCTTCAAACACTTGGCATAAGGAGTAGCAAAAGTAGGATCGTGCTCATACAAGTTTTATATGCTCAAAGCCAATGACATCCAAATCCAGTTGAGTAACAAGCATGGATATACGTGAAAGGGCATCCACCACAATGTTTTCCTTACCTTTAATGTACTTGATGACATAAGGAAAAGACTCAATAAATTCACTCCATTTAGCATGATGCTTGTTCAACTTGGTTTGGCCTTTAAGGTACTTGAGCGTTTCGTGATTGGTATGAATGATAAATTCATGAGGGCGAAGATAGTGCTCCCATTCATGCAAAACGCGGACTAAAGCATATAGCTCTTTGTCATAGATGGGGTAATTGAGTTGAGCTCCGGAAAGTTTCTCACTGAAGTAAGCTATGGGGCGCTTCTCTTGCGTTAACACGCCTCCTATGCCATTAGCACTAGCATCGCAATGAATCTCAAAGGGTTTGTCAAAGTTGGGTAAAGCAAGCACAGGAGCATGAGTAAGCAAATTCTTAAGCTCATTGAAAGCGGTATCTTGGGATGGTCTCCAAATAAAAGGCGCATTCTTCTTGCTCAAAGCATGAAAAGGCGAAGCAATTGTGCTAAAATCTTTCACAAAGCAACGATAGAAACCCGCAAGGCCAAGAAAACTATGCACTTGAAGCAAGTTGGTTGGTTGCCGCCCAGTCTTAATAACATTGATGTAACACCCCGGATGTAATTTACCTTATATGTATCCCAACTCTTGCCGTTTCCGGTGCTAAGTTATTTTATTTTCCTCGGGTTCGGGTTTTTGTCTTTGTGTGTTGTTGCCTTTGTCATGCATCTCATATCATGTCATTAGGTGCATTGCATTTGCATACATGTTCGTCTCATGCATTCGAGCATTTTCCCCGTTGTCCGTTTTGCATTCCGGCGCTCCTATCTCCTCCGGTGCCCCTTTCCACTTCTTTTCGTGTGTGGGGGTTAAACATTTCCGGATTGGACCAAGACTTGCCATGTGGCCTTGGTTTACTATCCGTAGACCGCCTGTCAAGTTTCGTGCCATTTGGACTTCGTTTGATATTCCAACGGTTAACCGAGGGACCGAGAAGGCCTCGTTTGTGTTGCAGCCCAACACCCCTCCAAAGTGGCCCAAAACCCACCTAAACCTCTCCCATCATCTAGAGCGTTCGATCACGATCGCGTGGCCGCGAACCGCACCTCATTTGGAGCTTCCTAGCTCCCTCTACCTCTATAAATAGTCCACTCCCCGAAATTTTCGTGCGAAACCCTAGCCCCCCCTCCTCCTCTAGCCGCCGAACGAAATCTAGACGGGCGGACACGTCCGCTCTGCCCGTCCGCCGCCACGTGTCCTCCTCCCACTGGCCGCTGACCGTGCCCACATCACCGCCTCAGCCCCGCCGGCCCGCGAGGCCCAGGCTGGGCCCTCCCGTCGCCCGACCGGGCCCGAGCTGCGCCGCGCGCGCCGCCTTCTTCCTCCGCGCCGCCCCGATCCGCCGGAGCGCCGCGCTCCGCCACCTGCTCGCCGGCGAGCTCACCCACCGCCCGAGCCAGTCGCTGGACCCCTGCGAGCCCGCGCGCCTGTGGAGGAGCTCAACGCCGGCGCCGCCCCTCCTCACCATCTCCGGCCTCCCTCGACTCCGGCAGCACCTCCGGCCGCCTCTCCGTTGATCTCCGGCGACGGCGAACCACTGTCCCGGCGAGGTCCCGATCCAGCTACAGTAACCGCCAGATCCGATCCAGATCCGGTTGACTTTTGTCCTCGAAACCCTAATTTTATGCATACTTCATCATGTCGTAACTCCGCATCTGTAGCTCCGATTTGCGCGTGATGCATATCAAAATGTTCGTATCAGAGAGTAAATCATTTCATCTCATTGCATCATTTTCATTTGAGCTCATCTTGATGCCCGAAATGCTGTTGGAAGAGGGCTATGTGGTTAAATTGTCAGATCTGTTTCATCAAATAGCTATTTGACATTTTTGCCATGATTAATGTGTGCATGATATGCTCTTGAGCTCTACATGAGTTTTGTTATATGCCATGCCATCTTTACAGAGGTGCTTACCATGCATTTTTGTAATATGTGTGGTGACTAGCACAAGCTTGCAAAGTAGCGTATTCGGTAATGCTGATTTCAGGGACTTAGAATTTCTCTAAGTCCTTGTCCTGATTTTTGTCATTATGCCATATGTTCTTGTTGTTTCCTAGTGATCCGTGCCTCTTTGGAGGATGATCATTAAGGATGATTTGTTAAAATTGTGGTGCTCTATCGATCCATGTCTTTTTTTGCATTTATGGAGCAACCTAGCTTGAGTCAATCGAGCTCTACTTTTGCTATTTCGTGAATCCTGGCAGATTGTTGACTTGTTAGCAATTTTGCCGAGGATGTTGTTATTGATCCGTGCATGCTATGTTGCTGTTCTTGCTATGTCTAGCTTCGATGATATGTATTCTTGATGGGTGTATGCTTAGTTTGTCATGCCATGCGCTATAGTGAGTGCATCGAGCTCGTGAACATGCCTACTAGTTAACAGATTTGCATGCTCCAATTTTTCACTAAGTCTGTAATCTGTTTATGTTTTTGCCATGTTCACATGCTTGCAATTGTATTTTCTGATCCCTTTTGGCTCAAGGTCATTAAGGTAATTTTGTTAAGTGCTTTGAGTAGCTTCATGCCATGCCTTGGTTTGCCATGTTAAGTTCCTGTAGCATGTAGTTTTCATGCTCCAAAGTGTGCTACATGATGTTAAATTCCAGACTTGTGTTAATTTCACTAAGTCTAAACCTGTTATCGTTTGCATTTTTGCCATGCTTGTTTGAACCTGTTAATTGATGAATTAGCCGTAGCTCAGTGTTCATCTTTTGTCAAGCATCATGAGTGGATCCCTGCCATGTATTTTGTTGTCATGTTTGAGTGCTGCAGCATAATTATCTTGATGCATTTAGATGGCTACTTGCTGATTATCATAGACCGGTGCCATATTTGTTTTGCTTGCCATTTCCAAACCGTGCATCCGATTCCGGTGATCTTTATATCGATTTCAACCGAAATCACCTCACCTTTCCAGTGGCACTCTTGGATTTCCATGTTGAGGCCAGGTTCAATCATTCCTTGTCAAATCTTGCATATGCATCATTTATTGCATCCCGCATAGCATACCATGTTTGCATCATGTTTGTTTGAGCATTGCACGTGGTTGATTGTGTTCCTTTTGCTTGTTTGTCTTGTTTGGGTAGAGCCGGGAGACGAGTTCGCTAACGAGGATCCCGTTGAGTTGACTTACGAGAATCAAGTCAACTCTGACAACTTTGCAGGCAAGATGATCATACCCTCGAAATCACTTCTATCTTTGCTTGCTAGATGCTCGCTCTTTTGCTATGCCTATGCTACGATACCTACCACTTGCTTTCATGCCTCCCAAATTTCCATGTCAAACCTCTAACCCACCATGTCCTAGCAAACCGTTGATTGGCTATGTTACCGCTTTGCTCAGCCCCTCTTATAGCGTTGCTAGTTGCAGGTGAAGATTGGAGATCGTTCCCTGTTGGAACATTGTTTATTGTTGGGATATCACCATATTATCTTGTTATCTTAATGCATCTATATACTTGGTAAAGGGTGGAAGGCTCGACCTTTTGCCTAGTGTTTTGTTCCACTCTTGCCGCCCTAGTTTCCATCATATCGGTGTTATGTTCCCGGATTTTGCGTTCCTTACGCGGTTGGGTTATAATGGGAACCCCTTGACAATTCACCTTGAATAAAACTCCTCCAGCAATGCCCAACCTTGGTTTTACCATTTTCCACCTAGTCTCTTTTTCCCTTAGGTTTCCGGAGCCTGAGGGTCATCTTTATTTAAACCCCCCACGGGCCAGTGCTCCTCTGAGTGTTGGTCCAAACTAGAGCCCCTTGCAGCGCCACCTCGGGGAAACTCGAGGGTTGGTTTTAGTTGTACGGATTGCTTATCCGAGTGTGCCCTGAGAACGAGATATGTGCAGCTCCTATCGGGATTTGTCGGCACATTCGGGCGGTGTTGCTGGACTTGTTTTTACCATTGTCAAGGATGTCTTGTAGAACCGGGATACCGAGTCTGATCGGAATGTCTCGGGAGAAGGAATATCCTTCGTTGACCGTGAGAGCTTGTGATGGGCTAAGTTGGGACTCCCCTGCGGGGATTTGAACTTTTGAAAGTCGTGCCCGCGGTTATGGGCAGATTTGAATTTGTTAATGTCCGGTTGTAGATACCATGAAACTTAACTTAATTAAAATGAATCAACCGCGTGTGTAACCGTGATGGTCTCTTCTCGGCGGAGTCCGAGAAGTGAACACGGTGTTGGAGTAATGTTTGACGTAGGTTGTTCTAGGATCACTTCTTGATCATAGTTCTTCGTTCGTGCTTTGCCTTCTCTTCTCGCTCTCTTTTGCGAACAGGTTAGCCACCATATATGCTAGTCGCTTGCTGCAGCTCCACATATTACCTTGCCTTACCTATGAGCTTAAATAGTCTTGATCGCGAGGGTGAGAGATTGCTGAGTCCCCGTGACTCACAGATTACTTCCAAACCAGATGCAGGGACCGATGATACCGTTCCAGACGATGCGCTTGAGCTCAAGTGGGAGTTCAATGAAGACTCTCGCCGTTACAACGTGTCTTTCCCTGATGATCAGTAGTGGCGCCCAGTTGGGGCGATTGGGGACCGTGTCGCATGTGGGGTTGATCTTTTATTTTGGTACCGTAGTCGGACCATGAGTGTATTGGATGATTGTAATGTTATTCATGTATTTGTGTGACGTGGCGAGTGTAAGCCAACTATGTAGCTTTACCCCTTTTATCTATTTACATGGGTTGTTGTGAAGATTACCTTACTTGCCACATTGCTTTCAATGCGGTTATGCCTCTAAGTCGTGGTTCGACATGTAGGAGATATAGCCGCATCGAGGGTGTTACAAGTTGGTAATCAGAGCCTTCCCCGACCTTAGGAGCCCCCCTGCTTGATCGAATAGTGGGCGTTGTTGAGTCTAGAAAAATGTTTTGAGTCATTTAGGATTATATATATCAGAGAGTTAGGACTTCTTTTTACTCCCCAGTCCCTTCATCGCTCTGGTAAGGCATCCTGACGTAGAGTTTTGACTCTTCTCTTCTCTAATTTCACTAAAAAAAATTTAGGATCACGCGGGTATCTTGGAATCGTTCCGATCGATTTGTGACGAGAACATTGTTCTTGGTGCCTCCTGTCATTTAGGGGTTGTGGCAGTGTCCCGGGGAGTTGAGCTCCGAGGTGTTGTCGTCACAATCTTATCGTTGCAGTTCTGGAATACCTAAGTTTAGGTTCGCCGACATTGAAAATCTTTTTTATGCAGTTGTTGGTGAGATAACCTCGACGCCACCCAGTACTGGGGCGGGAGTTCGGGAGTATTTCCATAACTTGTATAATGGATGCTTTTCGAAGGTTGAGGTGGACGATTTCCGAAGTTTTTCTCGGTTATGTGTTGAAGGATGGATACAGCTGGATGTAGGATTTGCTAGATTTGGGTGAGATATTATGCTTCCCCTGTATCCCCAACACCTGATTGCATAACCGGAAAGGTTCGGGAGTTTCATAGGTGGGAATTCTTGTAGCTCTAGTTCTTCTTCCACGGATATTTGGTTTGAGATTTGGCGATCCTTACCGAGTATGCGTTCTTGGTCCGTACCTTGTTGTTTTTCTTCTACCTCAATTCTAAATGGCTTCTCAATTTATGGATATGTGACCATTTCAATTGGAATGCATTCGTTCATTTTGTTCGGAAGTGAAGACTTTATGTTGCAATTTCAACCCGTTTGATTCAGCTTCGATATTTGTCTGTCAATGTGCTAATGGATGTCAACCTCTTTAGGATGGCTCCTCCAACGCGCACGACTCCGAATCCTGATCCGCCACCACCACCTCCACCTCCGGAGGCATGGCAAGCTGTGATGGCCGCTACCAATGCAAACACACAGCTGATCATGCAACTTCTTCAAGAGCGCAACCAAGCAAACCAGGGCCAAGGCAACAATCAGAATCACTTTGCTACACTCAACCAGTTCCTTGCTAGCCAGCCAAAGACTTTCAGCAATTGTGTTGAGGCAACAGACGCTGATGATTGGCTCGTGGACATATGCAAGCATTTCGAGTGCAGTAACGTCAGGCCTGAGGACTTTGTCAAGTTCGCTTCCTTCCAACTCAAAGACCAAGCTGCAGAATGGTTTCAGCAGTACAAAGATTCCAGAGGAGGCCTTGTGATTACCTGGGATGAATTCCGTCAAGACTTCAAAGCTCATCATATTCCTCAGAGCATGGTTGAAAGCAAGCATGAGGAATTCCGCAACCTGAAGCAAGGCTCTATGTCTGTCTATGAGTACAACAAGATGTTTCAGAAGCTCGCCCGTTTTGCTAAGCAGGACGTCCCTGATGAGAAGAGCATGATATACCAGTTCAGGGGTGGTCTCAGAGAAGAAATCCAGCTAGCTCTTGTCCTCTTTGAGCCCAAGAGGTACGATGAGTTTTACAACATGGCAATGAATCAAGAGACTGCTCAACTAAAGTGCGATGCTTCCAAGAAGCGAGTCAGAGATGCTACTCCTTCTTCCTCAACTCAAGTGGCTAAGCAGCAGAAGTATTGGCTTCCTCCTCCTCCGTTTCGTCAGCCGTATCAGCAGAAGAGCAAAGGTGGCAATGGATCTTCCCACCCACCCAACCCTGGCTTTCAGAACAAGACTATGTCTCAAGCTCCAAGATCGAGTGCTCCGTATCACCGTCCGCTTTCGGAGGTCACGTGCAACAAGTGCCAACAGAAGGGTCACTATGCCAACAAATGCTTCAATCAGAGGCGTCTCCCTCCTCCTCCTCCTGTGAGATCGGCAAGTACAGCTGTGGTCAAGCATAACCCCAAGTACGCCAAGGTCAACATGGTGAATGCAGCTCAGGCAGAGGACTCGTCAGATGTCATCATGGGTAACCTTCCTGTTAACGATATTCCTGCAAGAGTTCTTTTTGACACTGGTGCATCGCATTGTTTCATCTCGAGACCTTTTGCATCTAAGCATGATTTTGTCACTCAAGTGTTGCCGAAACGTTGGCTATTGTCTCTCCGGCCCGTCAAATGACATCTCGAGTATGCGTTCCGAATGTTTCAATCACATTGGGTGACTATAAGTTCTTGTCCTCTCCAAATGTTCTTGGTGACTCGGATATTGATCTTATTCTCGGAGTGGACTGGCTTTCTAAGCATAAGGCTCAGCTTGATTGTGCAGCTAGGCAAATTCAATTGACTCATTCGTCTGAGGATGTAATTGTCTTTGCCGCTCGTGATGATACCATCCATCTGTTATCTCTCAATGAGAAGGGTGAACTGGATGCCATCTCTCAAATTCTAGTCGTTTGTGAATATCAAGACGTCTTTCCAGAAGAGCTTCCAAGAATGCCTCCGCACCGGCCAGTTGAATTCGTCATCGATCTTGAGCCTGGCATGGAACTGGTTTGCAAACGTCCTTACAAGCTTGGACCTGAAGAGTTGAAGGAGCTGAAGAAGCAACTCGATATTCAAGAGCGAATGGGTCTCATCCGACCTAGTTCTTCTCCGTGGGGTTGTGGAGTTCTTTTTGTGAAGAAGAAGGATGGAACAGTCCGACTTTGTATTGACTACCGTCCATTGAACAAGAAGACTATAAAGAACAAGTACCCACTTCCCAACATCAACGAGCTGTTTGAACAACTCAAAGGTGCTCAAGTATTCTCCAAGCTTGATCTCCGTATGGGCTATCACTAGATTCGTATCCGTGAGCAAGATATTCCCAAGACGGCTTTCGGAACAAGCTATGGTTCATATGAATATACGGTCATGTCTTTTGGCCTCATCAACATCAACACCCTTAGAGAACACAACAAAACCCAAGAAAACGAGCTTGTCAACGCCAAAAAGGCATTTCTCCATATTAGCATAGAGGTGCTCTTTTTGAAGAGTTTGTAAAACGGTTCGGACATGGATGATATGCTCTTTGAGAGACTTGCTAAAACGAAGGATATCATCGAAGTAGTCCACAACAAACACACCAATGTAAGGGCGAAAGACATGATTCATAAGACGCATAAAAGTACCCGGTGCTTCTGATAGACCCATAGGCATGACCAACCACCCATACAACCGAAACTCGGTTTTGAAAGTGGTTTTCCATTCATCACCCTCTTGTATGCGGATTTGATAGTAACCACTCTTAAGATCAATTTTTGAAAAGATAGTGGCATCACTAAGTTCATTAAGCATATCTTCAAGGCGTGGAATGGGATACCTATAACGAACGGTGATAGCATTGATAGGTCTACCATCGAAGCACATGCGAAAGCTACCGTCTCGTTTTGGCACAAGAATGACCGGGATGGCACAAGGGCTCAAACTTTCACGCACATGTCCATGGTCTATGAGATGTTGTACTTGCCTTTGTATTTCTTTGGTTTCTTCGGGATTGACGCGGTAGGGAGCTTTGTTCGGAAGTGGTGCTCCGGGGATGAGGTCAATGCGGTGCTCAATTCCTCGTAGTGGAGGTAGTCCAGGATGTAGCTCGTCAGGGAAAACATCGTGAAATTCCTGCAAAAGAGAAGACAACACTAGAGGAAGAGTGTGAGAGGTTTTAGTTGGTGGTTCATTGTCCTTGTACAAAAGGACATAGTGTAGGACACTAGATGGGTTCTCACACAATCCTCTTATCTCACTTTTGGTGGCAACTAGGATTAAGTTCTTCTTTTCGTTCATTGTGGAGGTGCTCGATTTGGGCTTGTGGCGCTCACTCAATCCTCTTATCTCCATGATGGGTGGCTTGCTTGTCGGCGACAACTTGGGTTGGGGGCATGGGACGAGGTACGTACTCCTTGCCCTTCATCTTGAAGATGTAGTGGTTCGTTCAGCCGTTGTGGATGACTCCTCTATCAAATTGCCATGGGCGTCCAAGGAGGAGGTGGCAAACGGTCACTGGAACGACGTGCACTCCAAAGTGTCTTCATAGGCACCAATTTTGAAGGAGACTTGTAATCGATGCTCGACTTGGATAGTGCTAGAGTCTCTAAGCCACTGCACTTTGTATGGGTGTGGGTGCTTCGTCTTGGGAAATTGGAGCTTGGAGCAAAGTTCTTCACTTGACGGATGACCTTGACCTTGACGGATTTTCCATTGATTTCGGCCTTGGTGTGGAATATGTGGCATCTTTGGTGTTCTTCTTGGTGATGTTGGAGAGGCAAGACCTTGGAGACAACAAGAGCGGGACTTGAATCTTCATCGCAAAAGACTTGTTCCACTTCATCGTTCACTTGCCGGTGCATGGCGACTTGCTCAAGAGCGTCCATTTCTCCTTCACTCATCGAGTTGTAGGTGCCGTCGTCGTTGAGGATCATGGTCTGCTTGTTGGTGCACTGATAGGACTTGTGGCCTCGGCCTCCGCATGTGAAGCATTTGAAGGAACTTATCTTGACGGTCTCATCGGTTGGAGTGGATGATAATGAAGCTCTCAGCTTGAAGTTGCTTGTAGTAGGAGGATGACTTGGAGTGGACGATGCTTTCTTGTAACTCGGCTTGTCGACGTCGCTTTTAGAAGGCTTGGTAGATGGTGTTGCAGTCATTGAAGCTTGGGTGTTGGAGAAGCCGTATGACTTGGATGAGAACTTGGCATACTTGAAATCGTCTTGCACTTGACGTTCCGCCTTTGTAGCTTGATGCACTAGCTCGATGAGGTTCGAGTATGGCTAGAAGTTGGCGATCTTCTTGATAGGATGGTTGAGTCCATTCAAGAAACCTGCCATTGTTTGCTCATCATCTTCCGTGACGTTTGCTCTTATCATGGCAATCTCTATCTCCTTGTAGTATTCTTCGATGCTCTTCGTTCCTTGCTTGAGTAGTTCGAGTTTCTTGAACAGGTCGCGGTTGTAGTAGGTAGGCAAAAAGCGTGCTCTCATAACATCCTTCATTTGCGCCCAAGTAGTGATTGGTGGTTCACCTCTTGCCTCTCGGCGCTCGATAACTTGTTCCCACCAAAAAAGGACATAGTCTTGGAACTCAAGGATGCCATTTCTATCTTCTTCTCTTCTTGATAGTTGTGCAAACGGAAGATTTTGTCGACCTTCAATGCCCATGAAAGGTACTCTTTGGGATCTTTGCTTCCATTGAACTTGGGCATGGTGAACTTGAGCTTGCCGTAGCGTTGCTCTTCATTGTGTTGGGGTCGGGGATGATGACGCCCATGTTGTCGATGATTTGTCAAGCTCGTGTTGCTCTTGGTGAGGAGGGTTGTCAACCTCATATTGCTCTTGTCGTGGAGGATTTCCATTGTCGTCATGCTCTTGATGAACTTGATGTTCTTGGCGAGCTTGTGGAGGAGCTTGTCGAGCTCGAGGAGGAACTTGAGGAACTTGACAATGCACGCGAGCTTGAAATCTTCGTTCGTGAGCTTCTTCGCGAAGTTGTTCTTCATGTTCACGAGCTTGTCAGCCTCGGTTGGCTATGGCACGACATGCATCTTGGAGGGCTTGTTGCGCCTCAAGTGCTTGAGCTTCAAGGAGTTGTTGTTTTTGGTGTTGTGCCTCGGCATCTTGTGCATCTTGGTGTATACGCGCGCACTCTTCCTCTTCATGTTGGCGTTGTCGTTGTCTTTCTCGTGCTAGCGCAAAAGCCTCTTGGGTTTGACGTTGTCGGTGCTATTGAGAGTTGGTGTCGCGTAGAGGATTGAGGCTTGCATGACGATCATTGTGCGCGGCACGTCGCAGAGTGTTCGATGTCGGTGTACTTGAGTTGGAGAGGGTGAAGTCGGAGTGTCGACTTGAGCGGCTCCTTCTTGATGAAGACGAAGTGGAAGAAGAGCGGTTGAGCAACAAAGCGCGAATCTCGTCCATTCTTGCGTCGTTCTCTTGCTTGTGATCATCGAGCTTGTGGTTGAAGTAATCCCTTGTATGTTGCTCGGAGAGTCGCAAGTCGGCGGTGAGATTGTCGATACGTTCACTCATTGCTTGTTGTTGTTGATGCAAAGCACGTTGTGCACCAAAGAGGTGGCTCTTGGTGACGTAGGAGATCATATCGTCATTGTGCTCAGTGAAGAGTGGGTTGGTGGAAGTACTTGGCCTATCCATCATTCCAAGATAAAAAAAAGTGAGTGGTAGAAAGAGAAGAACGAATACCAAATGTACCTTGACAGAAGTTGAAAGTGGATCAATGATCACTCCAATGTGGACAAGGAAATAGCACAATTGGTACCAATTCTTGTCGGTTTCTTACACCTACACAAGTAAAAGCTTATGGTGGAGCTTGGTTAGGATTGTGGCACAAAATTTAGTGCAAATGTAAGTGAGCTTCAATAATGTTGGAAAAGATTCGCAAGATTGCAATGTAACAAGTAGACCAAGCAATATAATGTACATGGAAACACACACACAAAGAGATAAGTGGGGTTGGGCAACCAAGGTTGAGCCAAAATGTGGTATCGACAAAAGTGCTCGTGTTGCGCAACACTAGAGAGATGCTAGAACGATTGCACAATAGGCGGATACAAAGACTTGTGCACAACCTACTAAGCAAAAATGCAGCGACTTCTATCCCAAGTATGCTCTATGAAAGGTGTTTCTATGATATGATCCAAGATGATCTAATATGAAAATCTTAATGTTGTATGATGCTATGGTTCTTGCTTAAAAGCTCTTTGCTTATCTTTCCCTTTTTCTTAAAAGCTTGTTTGGCTCTTTGATGTCAGAGCTCTTTTCTCATGCAATGCTTGACGAACCAAGATAGCAAGTGTGTATGCGATGACAACCTTGTGACACAAGAGATGATACCAAGCTATGCAACAATGATGTATGTATGCTATGGGAAGTATGATCACTAATGTGCATAAGTCTCGTTGTCGGCAATACTCAATGGCTAGTCTCGATGGGTAAGAAATGCAAAGGAGTAAGGCTATGATGCCTATCAATGTAATGAGAAGAGTGATATGTCCAATACAAAGGTCAGGTTACCTATCTTTGGTTCCTCGTCCGTAAGCAAGAATGGATGACGGTGATCAAATGGGTGGCACAAATACCAAGATGTAGTCAAGGTGGTCGTTGTTGATGACGCATCCGTGGCGAAGATGAGCGGCAGTGATGTTGATGTCAAACCGTACCTAGATAGCCGAAACACACAAGGATACGGAACCGCAACTCAAATTCTCAAAGCTCGAAGTGGCAACATGTGTCAGAGTGTAAAACAGGTAAGCAATGGTGGTGGTATGTGGAAGTGGTGATGGTGTAGAGGTGGTAGGAGTGCGTATGCGGAAATGTGGGGCGGTGGTGGTGACTAAACTGAAAAAAATCAGCTTCGTCAGGTAACTCCGGACGTCCGGTGGTGAGCGGTCATCCGGTCATCGGATGTCCGGTGGCGAGCGGACGTTCGGTGCCTGGGTGAAAATCGGGCACGGGATGAACTGGTGGTGTTCGTGATGGATACTTCGAAATTCGTCGAATCCGAGGGATTTCGTGGATGGAAAGGGTGGGGAAAAGGTGGAAAAGCTAGATCCACTCAAAACAAAGCAACTCCACGGATCAAATCCAACAAAGTTTCAACACGCCAACTGATGCAGACCCATCCCCATGGACCCAACTACATCTCCTACGACACCACTTGGACCCATGACATGAGCACATGCAAGAGCTCTCGAAACCTAGGTGACATCTCTCTTCTAACATTTCCACATCGATGCACATGAGACATGGCTACTACCACATATGGACACATTGTGCATACTCAGGTATCATGGAGAAGCTAAGGAGCAAGAAGAAGAAGAAGAAGAGGAAGATGGACGTGAAGATGGAGAAGAAGGAAAGCTGCAGGAAATGTCCCAGCCACCGGACGACCAGCCGGGACTGGACGTCCGGCGCCTGAAGCTCCAGCTGAGTCCCAGCGAGCGGGCGTCCGGTCCATACCGGATGACCGGTGCCCCTGTACCCGAGCCAAATGAGCGGACGTCTGGCCTGGACCGGGTGAGGGAGTCCTGGATTAGGGGGTGTTCGGGTAGCCAGACTATACCTTCAGCCGGACTCCTGGAGTATGAAGATACAAGATTGAAGACTTCGTCCCGTGTCTGGATGGGACTTTCCTTGGCGTGGAAGGCAAGCTTGGCGATGCGGATATTCAAGATCTCCTACCATTGTAACCGACTCTGTGTAACCCTAACCCTATCCGGTGTCTATATAAACCGGAGGGTTGTAGTCCGTAGGCAATCAACTCCATATACAACAATCATACCATAGGCTAGCTTCTAGGGTTTAGCCTCCTTGATCTCGTGGTAGATCTACTCTTGTACTACCTATATCATCAATATTAATCAAGCAGGACGTAGGGTTTTACCTTCATCAAGAGGGCCCGAACCTGGGTAAAACATCGTGTTCCCTGCCTCCTGTTACCATCCGGCCTAGACGCACAGTTCGGGACCCACTACCCGAGATCCGCCGGTTTTGACACCGACATTGGTGCTTTCATTGAGAGTTCCTCTGTGTCGTCGCCTTTAGGCCCGGTGGCTCCTTTGATCATCAACAACGATACGGTCTAGGGTGAGACTTTTATCCTCGGATAGATCTTCGTCTTCGGCGGCTTCGCTCTGCGGGCCAATTCGCTCGGCCACCTGGAGCAGATCGAAAGCTACGCCCCTGGCCATCAAGTCAGGTTTGGAAGCTTAAACTACACGGCTGACATTCGCGGAGACTTGATCTTCGATGGGCTCGAGCCACGGCCAAGCGCGCTGCACTATCTCGAGGGGCATGATCTAGCTCAGCCCCCGGACAATGTCCTGGAGGCCGCACATGCATCGGTTCCAACCCCTAACTCGGAGCCTATTGCGCCAATCGAGGATGAGTGGTTGGACGTCACCTCGGGGGCTGCGATCCCGAAAGCGATCGAGCCGAACGCTAGCCCCGCACTCTGCACGACCCGTGACTCCGAGGATCCGGACTCCTCCCCGGACTCCGAACCCCCCGCGCCCCTGCCAATCGAATCTGATTGGGCGCCGATAATGGAGTTCACCACCGCAGACATCTTTCAGCATTCACCTTTTGGCGACATCCTGAATTCTGTCTCTCTCTTTATCAGGAGAGCCCTGGCCGGACTACGGTCAGCGAGGGTGGAATACGGACGATGAGGAAATTCAAACCCACCCACCACCCACTTTGTAGCCACTGTCGACGATCTAACCGACATGCTTGACTTCAGCTCCGAAGACATCAACGGCATGGACGACGATGTAGGAGACGAACAGGAACCAGCACTTGTAGGGCGCTGGAAGGCCACCTCGTCATATGACATATATATATATATATATATATATATATATATATATATATAGTGGATACTCCAAAATATGGAGATGGCGATGGAACAGTGGGGGATGACGCCCCCAAGAAACAGTCAAAGCGTCGGCGTCAGCGGCGCCGCTCTAAATCCTGCCAAAGCAAAAACGGTGATTCCGACACGGGAGATAATACTACCCCGGATAGCGCCGAAGAACACCCACCTCAGCAAGATTCGGCACACGAAGATGGAGAAGCCAGCCCTCATGAGAGAGCGGCAGACCGAGAGGTCGAGGATGATAACTATACGCCTCCCTTCGAAGACGAGGCAAGCCTCGATGACGACGAATTCGTCATACCATCAGACCCCGCCGAACAAGAGCGTTTTAAACACATGCTTTTAGCCATGGCAAGCAGCCTCAAGAAAAAGCAGCAACAGCTTAGAGCTGCCCAAGATTTGCTAGCTGACAGATGGACTGAAGTCCTTGCGGCCGAAGAGTATGAACTCGAACGCCCCTCCAAGAGTTATCCGAAGCGCAGGCCGCTACCCCGACCAGAGGAGGAAGCACCTACATCACCGGCGCATGACATGGCAGACCGGCCACCTCGCGGCCGCGACAGAGAGGCCTCTCAGCCCTCCACCCAAGCCATGCCCTGACGCCGCTCAACTAAGGCACGGGAAAATGCGTCCGACCTGTGAGACATACTGGAGGATAAGGCAGGACAAACAAGATCGATCTACGGATCGTGCAGGCGCCCTATGGCATGTGACAATGATCTACACTCCGGATACAACAAATCCGGCCGGGCCGAACACAACAGACATAGCTCTTCCGAGCTGCGTCGTGATATAGCCCAGTACAGAGGCGCCGCACACCCGCTATGCTTCACGAATGAAGTAATGGATCATAAAATCCCAGAGGGTTTTAAACCCGTAAACATCGAATCATACGATGGCACAACAGATCCGATGGTATGGATCGAGGATTATCTCCTTCACATCCACATGGCACGCGGCGATGATCTACACGCCATCAAACACCTCCCGCTCAAACTTAAAGGACCGGCCCGGCATTGGCTTAACAGCTTGCCAGCAGACTCAATCGGTTCTTGGGAGGACCTGGAAGCCGCATTCCTCGACAACTTCCAGGGCACTTACGTGCGACCGCCGGATGCCGACGACTTAAGCCACATAATTCAGCAGCCAGAGGAATCGGCCAGACAATTCTGGACATGGTTCCTAACAAAGAAAAACCAGATAGTCGACTGTCCGGACGCAGAGGCCCTAGCAGCCTTCAAGCATAACATCTGCGACGAGTGGCATGCCCGGCACCTAGGACAGGAAAAGCCGAAATCCATGGCAGCCCTCACGACACTCATGACCCGCTTTTGCGCGGGAGAAGACAGCTGGCTAGCACGCAGTAACAACTTACCAAAGAACCCTGGTAACTCGAATACCAAGGAAAAAAGTGGCAGGACACGTCGGAATAAGCAAAAACGCCGCGTTAACAGCGACAGCAATGAAGACACGGCAGTCAATGCCGGATTCAAAGCCTATAAATCCGGTCAGCGGAAAAAGCCATTCAAAAAGAATACTCAGGGCCCGTCCAGTTTGGACCGAATAATCGATCGCTTGTGCCAGATACATGGCACCCCCGAAAGGCCAGCCAATCACACTAACAGGGATTGTTGGGTGTTCAAGCAGGCAGGCAAGTTAAGGGCGGAAAACAAAGACAAGGGGCTGCATAGCGACGATGAGGAGCCCAAGCCGCCGAACAGCAATGGACAGAAGGGCTTTCACCCACAAGTGTGGACGGTGAACATGATATACGCAACCCACATTCCCAAGCGGGAGCGGAAGCGTGCGCTACGGGATGTATACGCGATGGAGCCAGTCGCCCCAAAGTTCAACCCACGGTCCTCCTGCCCGATCACTTTTGATCGAAGGGACCATCCCACTAGCATCCGTCATGGCGGCTTCGCCGCATTGGTTCTCGACCCAATCATCGACGGATTTCATCTCATAAGAGTCCTCATGGACGGCGGCAGTAGCCTGAACCTGCTTTATCAGGATACAGTGCGGAAAATGGGCATAGATCCCTCAAGGATTAAGCCCACAAGAACGACCTTTAAAGGCGTTATACCAGGTGTAGAAGCCAACTGTACAGGCTCAGTAACACTTGACGTGGTCTTCGGATCCCCGGACAATTTCCAAAGTGAAGAGTTAATCTTTGATATAGTCCCGTTTCGCAGTGGCTATCACGCCCTACTCGGACGAACCGCATTCGCAAAGTTCAATGCGGTGCCGCACTACGCATATCTCAAGCTCAAGATGTCAGGCCCTCGAGGAGTAATTACGGTCAACGGAAACACCGAACGCTCCCTCCGTACGAAGGAGCATACGGCTGCTCTCGCAGCGGAGGTACAAAGTAGCATTCTCATGCAATTCTCCAGTCTGGCCATTAAAAAGCCAGACACTGCCAAGCGCGCCCGGAGTAACCCACAGCAGGACCGCCTGGCACACTCTGAGCAAGCGTAGCAATGCGGCCCCAACCCCAGCTTTCACGACATAGCGAAACCAGTACCTCGCGTACATAACTACGCCCTTGAAATACCATGGGCACAGGGGAAGGGGCACAATAACGGCACGCCCAAAATACGGCTTAAAACGTACTAGGGGCTGCCGGATTCTTTTTTTAATTTTTTCTTACTTTCAGGACTCCATACTTCGGACGACCTGTTCGGCAATTCGACTGCCGCACTAACGATGCAAGATCCAGGGAGGCAGACAAGCCATGCCGCATTATGGAACTCCCAGGTGGTCTCTATTACGAGCGGTATACCTGTTTTAAAATACAATTCCGCGGCCTGCCCCTGGTCAGGACATACTGAATAGTCCAATATCTTTTGCTTACCGCACTATTTGTATCGTTCGGCTTTGATAAATAGCCTCTCTATAAACAATGCTTAGCTTCTTGTCTATTTTTTGCATTATCTTCTTTTCACATTTATGTTTATTAAATGACATGATTGCAACTGTACACCATGGTACGGAAAACACGCCAGGGGCTTCAGTACCCCTCATAATGGTGTGAGAAGTCCGTACACTTTCACAAGTGCGGCACCCCAAACTTATAGCACTATATGCATCAGCTCCGAATCATGATTTGGGTCAATAGTTGGGTTTGCCCGGCTCCTATGTTTTGGTGCCTTACGTTCCGCTCTATCAGCTAAGGTAGCGCTAGGAGAACCACTGCGATTGTGCCCCGGTTCAGCTGGGTTAAGCACCTCAGTGGAGAAAGCTAAAACTGACTGTCATGATGAGGCGAGAGACCGGTCGCTGTTCGAGAGGTTTTTCGAGTCCCTAAAGACTTATGCCGCTTCGAGCGAGGAGCTGGCTTTGTCCGGCCAAGGCGTGGATAGCGCCCCGAACTCGGTCTTCCGAACTAGGGGCTTCACCGAAATTTAAAATTATAGAGTTCTATGGCTAAGTGAGAGTGTTCAAGCATTATAGTCCGATTGCCTGGTTCGTTGTGCTGAGCGCCTCCCTCGAAGGACACAACTATGGGAAAAAGAGCACTCAGGTTTATCCCGAACACCCCAGCACTAGTGGCATGGGGGCAGAAGCCGACGACTGGCCATCTCTCAATTTTTTGATAAACGGCCGCACAGAAAGTAATATTTTAAATTCAATAAGCATTGCTTAGCGCATATGAACAAGTTTTCAGCGCACAGGATAAACACAAGCGAGTTCATTCAAAAATCACATCCTTGGTACATTCATCCGCCACAAGGCGGGCACCTGCAAGAACATCCTTGTAGTAGTTCTCGGGCTTGCGATGCTCCTTCCCCGGCGGCGGCCCGTCCTTCACAAGCTTCTCACCGTCCAGCTTACCCCAGTGCACCTTTGCACGGGCAAGGGCCCGACGGGCACCTTCGATGCAGACGGAGCGCTTGATGACCTCGAGCCTCGGACAGGCCTCCACCAGCCGCCGCACCAGCCCGAAATAGCTCCTAGGCAGGGCCTCTCCGGGCCACAGCCAAACTATGAAGCCCTTCATGGCCTGTTCGGCCGCCTTGTGGAGCTCGACCAGCTGTTTCAGCTGGTCGGTCAAAGACACAGGGTGTCCGGCCTCAGAATACTGAGACCAGAACACCTTCTCTGTCGAGCTGCCCTCTTCAGCTCGGTAGAATGCGGCGGCATCAGATACGCTGTGGGGAAGATCTGCGAATGCCCCTGGAGAGCTCCAGATTCGGGTAAGTAACAAGTAGTTTACTTTTATATTTCTGCTTTGCATGAAGAATGCCTTACCCGCTGCTATCTTCCTCATCTCCTCCAACTCTTCGAGGGCCTTTTGGGCTTCGGCCTTGGCAGACTTGGCAGTATCAAGGGCCGTCGCGAGCTCGGATGCTTGCGCCTTTGACTGAAGCTCCAAACTCTCATGCTTTTCATGAGAGCCTGAAGCTCTTGCTGCACCTCGCCGACCTGAGCCCCAAGTCTGTCTCGCTCGGTGCACTCCGCGGCCATTTTCTTTTCGGCCTCAGACAACGCCTGCTTAAGGGTCGCCACCTCAGTCGTGGCCCCTACAATAAGCAGTACAATCTTGTTATTTTTTTGCAATCACGCCTTTTTATAGGCACTTTTTCTGTAAGGTATTTCTTACCTTCTTTCTCCTCGAGTTGCCACTTGGCAAGGCCGAGCTCTTGCTCGGTCCGCTCGAGGTCCTACTTCAGGACACCCACCTCCGCAGTCAGTGCGGCGGTGGATAGCAGCGAAGCCTACATACACTTATTGACTCTTTTTGTTAGACTCCTGCGAAATTTAATAGATCCTCTATTCGGCTTTTCTTTCCGAATGCCAAACAGAGCATCAGGGGCTACTGTCTATGCGGTAATATTTTTACATATTCTTACTTACCTCGAAGCCTGTTAGAAGGCTAGCGCAAGCTTCAGTCAGTCCGCTCTTGGCGGACTGAACCTTCTGGATCACCGTACTCATAATAGTACGGTGCCCCTCGTCGATGGAGGCGCTTTCAAGCACCTCCAGCAGATTGTCCGGCACCTCCAGTTGGACAGAGGCCGCCGGCTCAGAAGGCTTGCTCCTCTTGGAAGGAGTTCGCCTACCGCGGTCCGGAATTATGGAAGATTCCGGCGCGGTGTCCGGCACAAAGCCGGACTTGGAGCCCTGGGGGGCCTTATCCCCTTCACTCCTGGAGTCCGGGAGGTTGCCTTGCGGCTCCTTCGGGACCACCTCCTCCTGCCCCGGAGCTTGTCGCAACACCACTTCGGTGTCGTCTGCAGTGCGGGGGGAGACAGCGGGCGGAACTGAGTTCACGTCCAATGAGTCCAGGGAGCTGCCCGATGATTCGTCGAATTCAGCCCGGGGCGGACTGCATAATTACATTCGACATTAGGGAAAGCTGTGCAACAAAGGAACATCATGAGTTATTCTGATATCCGAACTTACGATTTCGCCGGACGCTTGGCCCTGTTTGGCCACTCCTCTTTGCCCTCTTCGGTGTTGGGGGCGTAGTCCGGCAGAGGGGTCTTCCTTTTCCTAGACCCCTCGGCCTCCCCCGTTGGGGCGGCCTTCCTCTTCTCTCCTCCCTCCGCTGGGGGGGAGAGCTTTCTTCTTCCTCCTCCCCGTTTTCGCGGGAGGAGGGCGTCTCGGACTCGTCAGATGACGAGTCCGACACCACCATGTTGCGGGCACTCTTTCGAGTCCCCGTGGTCTTCTTCTTCTTGGCCTTCTTCTCCGGCACCACATAAGGCGCCGAAACTAGCAGCTTCACTAGTAGAGCTGGGGCTGGGCCTTCGGGCAGCGGAGCCGGACAGTTGATCGGTCTGGATATCGCTCGCCAAGCCTATCAAAGGTAAGGGAGTTTAGATCCCACATAGAGTCAGACTATGAAAAAAGCTTAACATCCTGTAAAAGGTGAAGATAGCTTACCTCGCTAGCGTGACGCCGCGAGCTGTATCCGCGGTCCTCGGAAGCAGATGCGAGAGCCTCGGCGCCCTTGAATAGCACCTTCCAGGCATCTTCGTACGTCGTGTCGAAGAGCCTGCTAAGGGTTTGGTGTTGCGCCGGGTCGAACTCCCACAGATTAAAATCCCGTTGCTGGCACAGGAGGATCCGGCGGACGAGCATAACCTGGATTACATTAACAAGCTGGATTGGCTTGTTCACCAGGGACTGGATGCATGTTTGCAATCCGGTCACCTCTTTTTCGTCACCCCACGACAGGCCCGTCTCTTTCCAGAACATAAGCCGCGTGGGGGGTCCGGATCAGAACTCGGTGGCTGCGATCCAGTTCGGATCGCGTGGCTCGGTGATGTAAAACCACCCGGATTGCCACCCCTTTAGGGTCTCCACAAAAGAGCCCTCGAACCATAGGAAGTTGGCCATCTTGCCCGCCATGGCACCTTCGCACTCCGCCTGGCTGCCGCGCACCACCTTGGGCTTGACATTGAAGGTCTTGAGCCAGAGGCCGAAATGAGGGCGGACGCGGAGGAAAGCCTCGCACACGACGATAAACGCCGAGATGTTGAGGATGAAGTTCGGGGCCAGATCATGGAAATCCAGGCCGTAGTAGAACATGAGCCCCCGGACAAATGGGTGGAGTGGAAAACCCAGTCCGCGGAGGAAGTGGGGGAGAAATACTACCCTCTCATGGGGCCTTGGGGTGGGGAGAAGCTTCCCCTTTTCGGGAAGCCGGTGCGCGATGTCCTTGGACAGGTATCCGGCCTTCCTTACCTTCTTGACTTGGCCCTCCGTAGCGGAGGAGACCATCCACTAGCCTCCCGCTCCAGACATTGCTGGAGAAGGTTGAGGTGGGAAGTGCGGGCTTGGGCGCTGGAGCTTGAGTGCACAGGAGATGGGTAGGCAAAGGAGGAAGAAGGCGTAGGTAAAAAGGTGGATACTTATCCCCTTATATGAGCGGATGCGGTTGTGCGTCCCCACCAGCCTAGTAAAACTCGCTTGCCTCCCAAGCGCCGTGATAAATGGCGCGGTTGGGTTACCCATGTCCGTATTGATGAGAATCCCGTAAAGGGGGTACACGATCTCTGCTTTGACAAGACGTGCCAAGGAAACCGCCTCACAAAACATGCTGAGGTGGAAAAGTAAAAACGATTCGAGTAAAGGACTTGGCCATAGTGTGATGGCACATTGCGGAATACGTCAGCAGTTTTGATTCGTGTTAATATTATTCTCTCTATGGCGATATGAGGAAGCTTATTTTGCAGAGTCGGACACTACTCTTGGTGTTTACAATCTTCTATGAAGGACTTGGAGGAGGAACCCGCCTTGCAATGTCGAAGACAATTTGCACGCCGGACTCGTCGTCATTGAAGCCTGGTTCAGGGGCTACTGAGGGAGTCCTGGATTAGGGGGTGTTCGGGTAGCCGGACTATACCTTCAGCCGGACTCCTGGACTATGAAGATGCAAGATTGAAGACTTCGTCCCGTGTCCGGATGGGACTTTCCTTGGCGTGGAAGGCAAGCTTGGCGATGCGGATATTCAAGATCTCCTACCATTGTAACCGACTCCGTGTAACCCTAACCCTATCCGGTGTCTATACAAACCGGAGGGTTGTAGTCCGTAGGCAATCAACTCCATATACAACAATCATACCATAGGCTAGCTTCTAGGGTTTAGCCTCCTTGATCTCGTGGTAGATCTACTCTTGTACTACCTATATCATCAATATTAATCAAGCAGGACGTAGGGTTTTACCTCCATCAAGAGGGCCCGAACCTGGGTAAAACATCGTGGTCCCTGCCTCCTGTTACCATCCGGCCTAGACGCACAGTTCGAGACCCACTACCCGAGATCCGCCGGTTTTGACACCGACACCGGGCGACCGGCGCGACCGCACCCGAGCCCATATCAACGGAAGTTCAAAGTGACCGGACGTCCGGCACCCCCATCACAGAACAGATCCAATGGATGTCCGGAAGCCACCGGACGACCGGTCGCTCATGATACACCGGAAGACCGGCACCCAGCAGACATCCGGTACCTGGTTGTGTCCAGTTTCGAGGCCGTAGCCCATGTTCCCATCCTTTCGCCCCCCCCATTTGCACTAAGACTATAAATAGACCTCCTATTCATCCTAGCTAGGGTTAGCTTTGGTTTATCTCATTTTGAGAGATAGAGCATTGCTCATCCACATCGGATCTACTCCACGAGAGAGACCGCGGCCCCTCTTCGGAGAAGATCCCTTTGGATTCAAGACCCCTCTAAGGGAAGATCCCCTCTTGGATTCAATACCTCCTCACGAAGAAGACCGGCTACCTTTGTACCGTCTATTGTTGACTTTGGATCTTGCATCTCCTATCGTGTTTCGAGGATCTAGCACTTGTGTGATCATTCTTGTTGGTTTAGTGTTTCTCTCGTATTTCCACCGTGTTTTCCCTCGTTTCCCTCCTCGTGTTCTTCGTGTTCATTGAGGGATCCGCTCCTTTCGATAAAGATCGGCCGATTAGTGTTCCTACCCTACATCATCTTGGTATCAAGAGCCTCATTGATCACGATTTCGGAGCCTCCCCGTTGTGTAGCTAGCCTAGTTTTTGTTGTTTTTGTCCCTAATTCGAAATTTTCCACAAAAATAGCCCCAATTTGTTTTGTGATTTGTTGGTGTGTTGAAATGTTGTCGGATTTGATCCGTGGATTTGCTTTGTTTTGAGTGGATGTAGATTTTCCCCCCTTTCCCCACCTTTTCCATCCACAAATCTGCCTGGATTCGATGAATTTTGACCTCTCCATCACGAACACGTGTAGTTCATCCCGTGCCCGAGATTTGCCCAGGAACCGGACGTCTGACCGCCAGCGGACGTCCTACGACCGGACGACCGGCCCAGAACGGACGCCCGACCAACATTGACGAAACTGAGTTCTTTTCAGTTTAGTCACCACCACCGCCCCACATTTCCGCATACGAACTCCTACCACCTATACACGATCACCACTTCTACATATCACCACCATTACTTACCCGTTTCACACTCTGACATGTGTTGCCACTTCGAGCTTTGAGAATTTGAGTTGCGGTTCCGTATCCTTGTGTGTTTCGGCTACATCTTGGTATTCATGCCACCATTTTGACACCATACCGTAAGCAAGAACGGTAACCTCACCTTGGCATTGAACATATCACTCTTGCTATTACATTGATAGCCATCATAGCCTTACTCCTTTGCGTCGCTTACCCATTGAGACTAGCCATTGAGTATTGCCGGCAACGAGACTTGTGCACATTAGTGATCATACTTCCCATAGCATACATCATTGTTGCATATCTTGGTATCATCTCTTGTGTCAGAAGGTTGTCATCGCATACACAATTGCTTTCTTGGTTCGTCAAGCATTGCATGAGAAAAATAGCTCAAACAACAAAGAGCCAAACAAGCATTTAAGTAAAAAGGAAAGATAAGCAAAGAGCTTTTAAGCAAGCACCATAGCATCATACAATATTAAGATTGTCATATTAGATCATCTTGGATCATATCATTGAAACACCTTGCATAGAATGTACTTGGGATAGAAGTCGTTGCATTTTTGCTTAGTAGGTTGTGCACAAGTCTTTGTATCCGCCTATTGTGCAATCATGCTAGCGTCTCTCTAGTGTTGTGCAACAAGAGCATTTTTGGATTCCACGTTTTGGCTCATCCTTGGTTGCCCAACCCCATTTATATTTTTGCGTGTGTTTTTCTGTGTACATTATATTGCTTGGTCTACTTGTTGCATTGCAATCTTGCGAATCTTTTCCAACATTATTGAAGCTCACTTACAATTGCATGAAATTTTGTGCCACCATCCTAACCAAGCTCCACCATAAGCTTTTACTTGTGTAGGTGTGAGAAATCAACAAGAATTGGTACCAATTGTGCTATTTCCTTGTCCACATTGGAGTGGTCATTGATACACATTGGAGTACTTCTACCAACCCACTCTTGATTGAGCACGAAGACGACATGAACTCCTACATCACCAAGAGCCACCTCTTTGGTGCACAATGTGCTTTGCATCAAGAGCAACATGCAATGAGTGAACGCATCGACAACCTCGCCGCCGATTTGCGACTCTCCGAGCAACGTGCTAGGGACTACTTCAACCACAAGCTCGATGATCACAAGCCAGAGAATGACGCAAGAATGGACGAGATTCACGCTTTGTTGCTCAACCGCTCTTCTTCCACTTCGTCTTCATCAAGAAGGAGCCGCTCAAGTCGACACTCCGACTTCACCCTCTCCGGCTCAAGTACACCGACATCGAACAGTCTACGCCATGCCACGCACAACGATGGTCAAGCAAGCCTCAATCCTCTATGCGACACCAACTCTCAAGAGCGCCGCCAATGTTAAACCCAAGAGGCTTTTGCGCTAGCACGAGAAAGACAACGACAACGCCAACATGAAGAGGAAGAGCGAGCACGTCTACACCAGGAAGCACAAGATGCCGAGGCACAACGTGAAGAGCTACAATTGCAAGATGCTCAAGCACTTGAGGCGCAACAAGCCCTCCAAGATGCAAGTCGTGCCATAGCCAACCGAGGCTGACAAGCTCGTGAACATGAAGAACAACTTCGCGAAGAAGCTCACGAATGAAGATTTCAAGCTCGCGTCCATTGTCAAGTTCCTAAAGTTCCTCCTAGAGCTCGACAAGCTCCTCCACAAGCTCGCCAAGAACATCAAGTTCATCAAGAGCGTGAAGACAATGAAAATCCTCCATGACAAGAGCAACATGAGTTTGACAACCCTCCTCTTCAAGAGCGACATGAGCTTGACAATCATCAAAACATGGGTGTCATCATTCTCGACCCCAACACAATGAAGAGCAACGCTATGGCAAGCTAAAGTTCACAATGCCCAAGTTCAATGGAAGCAACGATCCTGAAGAGTACCTATCATGGGCATTAAAGGTCGACAAATTCTTCCGTTTGCACAACTATGAAGAAGAGAAGAAGATCGCGATAGCATCCCTTGAGTTTCAAGACTATGTCCTCATTTGGTGGGAACAAGTCATCGAGCGCAGAGAGGCAAGAGGTGAACCACCCATCACTACTTGGGCGCAAATGAAGGATGTTATGAGAGCACACTTCGTGCCTACCTAATACAACCATGACCTCTTCAAGAAACTCCAACTACTGAAGCAAGGAACCAAGAGCGTTGAAGAGTACTACAAGGAGATGGAGATTGCAATGATAAGAGCCAACGTCATGGAAGATGATGAGCAAACTATGGCACGTTTCTTTAATGGACTCAACCATCCTATCAAGATGATCACCGACTTCCAACCATACTCGAACCTCATCGAGCTAGTGCATTAAGCTACAAAAGCGAAGCATCAAGTGCAAGACGATTTCAAGCATGCCAAGTTCTCATCCAAGTCATACGGCTTCTCCAACACCCAAGCTTGAACGACTTCAGCACCATCTACCAAGCCTTCTACAAGCAACATCGACAAGTCGAGTTCCAAGAAAGCTTTGTCAACTCCAAGTCATCCTCCTACTACAAGCAACTTAAAGCCAGGAGATTCATCATCTTCCACTCCAACCGATGAGACCGTCAAGACGAGTTCCTTCAAATGCTTCACATGCGGAGGCCGAGGCCACAAGTCCTACGAGTGCACCAACTAGATGACCATGATCCTCAACGACGACGGCACCTACGACTTGATGAGTGAAGGATAATGGATGCTCTTGAGCATGTCGCCATGCACCGGCAAGTGAACGATGAAGAGGAACAAGTGTTTTGCGATGAAGATTCAAGTCCAGCTCTTGTTGTTTCCAAGGTCTTGACTGTCCAACATCACTAAGAAGAAGACCAAAGATGCCATGTCTTTCACACCAAGGCCGGCATCAACGGAAGATCCGTCAAGGTCATCATCGATGGAGGGAGTTGTCATAATCTCGCAAGTGAAGACCTTTTCTCCAAGCTCCAATTGCCCAAGACGAAGCACCCACATCCATACAAAGTGCAATGTCTTAGCAACTCCGGCACTATCCAAGTGAAGCATCGAGTACATGTCTCCTTCAAAATTGGCGCCTACGATGACACCTTAGAGTGCGACGTTGTTCCAATGACCGTTTGTCACCTTCTCCTTGGACGCCCATGGCAATTTGATAGAGGAGTCATCCACAATGGCCGAACGAACCACTACATCTTCAAGATGAAAGTAAAGGAGTTCGTACTTCGCCCCATGTCTCCAAGCCAAGTGATAACCAACAAGCAAGCCAGCCATTGTGGAGAGAATAGTGAGAGAGCGAGCCACCAAAAAGAGAGTGAGCGCCACAAGCCCAAATCGAGCGCCTCCACGATGAGAGAAAAGAAGAACTTAGTACTATTTGCCACCAAAAGTGAGATACGAGGAGTGTGTGAGAACCCATCTAGTGTCCTACACTACGTCCTTTTGTGCAAGGACGATGAACCACAAACTAACACCTCTCACACTCTTCCTCTAGTGTTGTCTTCTCTTTTGCAGGAATTTCACGATGTTGTCCTCGACGAGCTACCTCTGGGACTACCTCCACTACGAGGCATTGAGCACCGCATCGACCTCATCCCCGGAGCACCACTTCCGAACAAAGCTCCCTACCGCGTCAAACCCGAAGAAACCAAAGAAATACAAAGGCAAGTAAAGCATCTGATAGACCATGGACATGTGCGTGAAAGTTTGAGCCCTTGTGCTGCCCCGGTCATTCTTGTGCCAAAATGAGACGGTAGCTTTCGCATGTGCTCCAATTGTAGACCTATCAATGATATCACCGTTCGCTATAGGTATCCCATTCCACGCTTTGATGATATGCTTGATGAACTTAGTGGTGCCACTATCTTTTCAAAAATTGATCTTAAGAGTGGTTACTATCAAATCCGCATACAAGAGGTTGACGAATGGAAAACCGCTTTCAAAACCAAGTTTGGGTTGTATGAGTGGTTGGTCATGCCTATGGGTCTTTCGGAAGCACCGGGTACTTTTATGCGTCTTATGAATCATGCCTTTCACCCTTACATTGGTGTGTTTGTTGTGGTCTACTTCGATGATATCCTTGTTTTTAGCAAGTCTCTCAAAGAGCATGTCACCCATGTCCGAACTGTTTTACAAACTCTTCGAAAATAGCACCTCTATGCTAATATGGAGAAATGCCTTTTTGGCATTGACAAGCTCGTTTTCTCGGGTTTTGTTGTCTCTTCTAAGGGTGTTCATATAGATTAGTCCAAGATCAATGATATTAAGACTTGGCCACAACCAACCAACTTGCAACAAGTGCGTAGCTTTCTAGACCTTGCGGGTTTCTATCATCACTTTGTGAAATATTTTAGCACCATTGCTTCGCCTTTGCATGCTTTGAGCAAGAAGAATGTGCCTTTCGTTTGGGGACCATCCCAAGATACCGCTTTCAATGAGCTTAAGAATTTGCTTACTCATGCTCCCGTGCTTGCATTAGCCAATTTTGACAAACCCTTTGAGATTCATTGCGATGCTAGCGGTAATGGCATAGGGGGTGTGTTAATGCAAGAGAAGCGCCCCATAGCTTACTTCAGTGAGAAACTTTCCGGAGCGCAACTCAATTACCCCATATATGACAAAGAGCTATATGCTTTAGTTCGTGTTTTGCATGAATGGGAACACTATCTTCGCCCTCATGAATTTATCATTCATACCGATCATGAAACGCTCAAGTATCTTAAGGGCCAAACCAAGATGAACAAGCGTCATGCTAAATGGATTGAATTTATTGAGTCTTTTCCTTATGTCATCAAGTACATTAAAGGTAAGGAAAACATTCTGGTGGATGCCCTTTCCCGCATATGCATGCTTGTTACTCAACTTGAATTGGATGTGATAGGCTGTGAGCATATAAAAGACTTGTATGAGCATGATCTTACTTTTGCTACTCCTTATGCCAAGTGTTTGACGCACACCTCTTGGGAACGCTATTACATCAAAGATGGATATCTTATGAGAGTTAACAAGCTTTGCATCCCCTAGTCTTCTCTTTGTTTGTTGCTTTTGCAGGAATCTCATGGAGGAGGCTTAATGGGACATTTTGGACGCGACAAGACTTTCTCCATGCTCTCCAATAACTATTTTTGGCCCAAGATGTTTCACGACGTCAACCGCTTCACCAGCCGATGCTCTACATGTCGCAAAGCTAAGTCCAAAGCTCAATCCCATGGCCTTTATATGCCTCTCCCAATTCCTTATCAACCATGGGAGACATTAGCATGGACTTTGTACTTGGATTGCCTAGGACTAGAAATGGGAAGGATTCGGTATTTGTTGTTGTGGACCGTTTCTCCAAGATGGCACATGTCATTCCTTGCAATAAGATAGACGATGCTTCACATGTTGCTAATCTCTTTTGTAGGGAAATATTGCGTCTACATGGAGTGCCAAAGACGATCATCTCGGACCGCGATGTCAAGTTCCTTAGCTACTTTTGGAAGAAGCTATGCGCCAAGCATGGAATCAAGCTAGTATTCTCCACGATGTATCACCCACAAACCGACGGCCATACGGAGGTGACCAACCGCACACTCTCCGCTCTACTTCGAGTACACATCAAGAAGAACATCAAGGAGTGGGAGGAGTGCCTACCTATCGCCGAGTTCACCTACAACCGAGCAAGACACTCAACAACCGGCAAGTCCCCCTTTGAGGTCGTCTTCCTCTACCACTCCAAGAGCGCATCAATTGGGACGCAAGTGCACGTGTGACCCATCTCAAGAAGGTGCATGAAGATACAAGACATACTATCGAGCGCCAAGTACAATGACTTGCAACCAAGCTCAACATCAACAAGCACCCATGGTCTTCAACATTGGTGATCTCATTTGGATACACCTTCGCAAGGACCGCTTTCCACAATAACGCAAGTCCAAGCTTCGACCATGATGTAGGGTGGAACCCTATACGGCGGATCTTTCACGAAAGGAGCGGATCCCAACTAAGAACACGAAGAACACAGGGAAGAACAGAGATAAATCACAAGGGGAAACACTCAAGAACAAGTCCAATCACACATCCACTAGACAATCAAACACACAAGATCCATAAGGTATATGAACAACAAAGGGGAAGATTCAAGGCAAGGTTCATCTCCAAAAGGAGGTCTTGATGATATCCTAGACGGATCTTCCCATGAAGGGGTCTTGACGATATATCCCGCAAGATCTTCTCCTAGATGGAGGTCTTGGCCTCCAATGGAGTAGTAGTCTCTCTCTCTCAAGAGTAGAGTGGTACAAGGAGCAAATCTCTCTATCAAATGAGCTATCACTTTGCTAACCATAGAAAGGATGAGGGTAAGGTCTATTTATAGTCTAAACCAGGAAGGGGTAAGTGGGAGAGAGATACAAGGCCAAAGGCCCGGCTGCGCATAGGCGGGGTTGGACGTCCAGTTGGCGTCGGACATCCGGTCCCTCGCCAGGGTCCGGTCATCCGAAGGGCATTGAACGTCCGTCGTTTTGCTTCGCGATGGGTGGCACCGGATTTCCGGTGAGCGCCGGACGTCCGGTTCCTGGGACTTGTCGGACGTCCGGTGTTCGTCGGTCGTCCGGCGGCTGTAGAGGGTCGGACGTCCGGCGGCTTCCGGTCGTCCGGTCGATGTAGACTTTGCAGCTCCTTCTTCCATCTTCTCTTACAGGCTTCCCTCGTGGATGGTGTAGTTGTACACTTGCGCTCGCACTCCTCCTCGTCGTCCATACCATTCCGATAATACCCATGCATGCACACGAGTGGAGTGTCATGTAGTATACCATCCTCGAAGGGGTCAAGTGAGCACGTGTAAAGGAGATGATTCACGTTTGTGTATGTGAACTAGATGTCGCACGTGTCACTTTCCGAATGGACTCTTGACATGGTGATGTCCGTAGGATGCTCCACATCATCTTCCCTTCCTTGGGAAAGATTCGACCTCGGATCGAAATCCAAATCACCATGGGAAAGAGATGGCGTCGCCATGTAGGAGTGGTCGATCACCAAGTTCTCGTCATCTTGAAGCTCGAAATGGGCACTCTCCAATGTCGCACCATCTTGGGATTCCTTCAAAAGGAGCAAAGACAAAAACACTTGGAAAAACAAATGTGGTTAGTGTTAGTGCAAAACCAAGCATTCAAGAGGTGATTCACCAAACAAGTGTCGTCATCATGCAAAGCATATGGTTTGACAAAGGATTGTGACATGGCATATAAGCACATTAATTGAGCACAAGCAAGGATATCATGGAAACAAGTATGCAAGTGTGAGGTAGTGATGCAAATGTGTGTGGCAAGAGAAGAAGCATCTACCTCATGGTCATAGCAAGCATGCATAAAGCTCTCAATGAAAGGTCTATGGTAGGCATAGTAAGCATTCACAGCACCAAATAAAATGAAGTGTCCAAACTCATGGGTCAAGTGCAAGACAATCCAAGCATAATGTGCATGGGGTGTAGTGAATATAGTGTGGCACTCAGCACAATAGAAAGAGCAAGTTTCCATCATGTGTGAGGCAATCAAGGCAAGCATGTAGCAATCAATGGGACATGGCATATCTGAAGTGATGACATTGTTGCAACCAAACATATGAGAGGAGCAAGTAGTCCAAGAATTGGATGCAACACACAAGGCATATATATCATGATGCATGGAGCGGTGAAAATGACAAGTCGAAGCAAGGTCTCTAACATGTGTGCAACCAAGTGGTCCAAGTCTCATGGTGCAAGCAACACAAGTAGTATGCTCCACAATATTCATGCTCATGGTTTTGGGATTCTCAAAACAAAAGGATATCACCTTGAAAGCATGTCCTTGTGCGTCCTTCACAATCCCGAAGTACAAGCAAGTGCGATGTAGAATCGTCGTAGTAGGAGGTGGTTCGCTCTCAAGAGCTCGGATTGTCAACTCACGTGATGTGGGAGTTGAAACAAAGTCCAAGTATCCAACACATGCGCAAAACAAAATAAAGAATGTATGTGCATGGTAGATAAACACATCATCCATCATGATGGTTCTCTTATTTTGCACATAACCGTTAGAAGCACAAGTGCATGAATAATATGATGCAACAATGGCTATATTCATGGCACTAGGTATATGGTGCAAAGAGGCAAGACAAGCATGCTTCACTCTCCAATCATATGTGAGAATGCTATGAGGGCAAACTCATTATCAAGACTAGGGGCATTGTTGCACTCAATACATGTCAAATCATCTAGCATGAGAGAGGCAACATATGGAGATATATGACAAGAAGCAACAACAATCATGTGCAAAGCATGTAGATGGTTTTCATCAACCGCATGAAATGAGCAAGTATGAATCATTGGTGATGCAACATAAGCAAGCATAGTAATCAAGTCGTGCAAGCTAGTAGTGCGAAGATGCAACATACTAGAGGAAATCATGGCAATCATGTCATGTGAGAAAATAATAGACATAGACAATGCACATGACATATCGCAAGCACGAACACAAAGCAAGATGAAAGTATCATCATAGGCATGGGGAACAAAGCAAACATGGAAATAACAAGCAATATCTCCACCAAGCTAGCAAATACACATACAAGTATGAGAATCTATCATCATGTGTAATGCAAAGCATGGGTCATGAATGCATGGCAAAAGCATAGTAATGAGCATAGCATGCAAAGTGAACATGGCAAGATGGGCATAGAATATGTAATGGACAAGAACCCAAAGCCAAGTAAGGGTCATGTAGAAGAAATGTGCGAAGCCTTTGCACGAAGAGAGCGGTGGGAAAGACAATCCATGGGATCCCAAGTCATTGTTGCTCTCTAGATCTCGTTTTGTCTACTCGTGGGATTGCAAGGTTGACAAGTATTCATGGGTACCTACACAAAAGAAACACAAACGAAAGAAATTGTGTATGTGGTAAATGTACACATCATCCATCATGATGTGTATGTGCACGTGAGAGTTAGTACAAGATAACCATCGCTCAAAGAAATTTGATGCATGATAAGAACATGTCATCCATCATGAAAGAATAGTTACTATGTATAACATGATGGGGATGCAAATTGAGCATACAAGTATAAGGCACAACAATAGCATTTTTATTCATGGGGAGCATATTGTGCACACGAGTATTGGGATTATGCAATGAATGGGATGAATCAAAATCTCCTAAAATGTATGAGGAAACTATGGGGGTCTCCTCATGAGCAATGTTGGAAACATCATATGGAGAAAATGGACAACATCCAAAGCAATGCATATCTGAAACTAGGTGGTCATGGCATGGAATATGAGATAAATGATGCAAAGGGAGCATATAAATATCATCACAAGAGAAACAAATGCCAATAACCATAGGCTTGTCATCTATGCCATATGTGGAAATTGGGTTAATTTGAATGGCATATGCATAGTCACTATGAAGATATTGCAAATATGACATATGATTGATTTCATGCATAGCATAGGACAAGTCAAGCGGATTGTCAAACATGATGGGACCTAGAGAATTGTCACAAGAAATCCTATGTAACATGGCATCACAACTAAGAGACTCCACATGTCAATCATCATACTCATCATAAATGGGTAAATCATCGCATGGGGAAATCATACTAACATGAAGCTTGTCAATAGGGGGATGAACATCATGTAAGCAATCAATGTCAAGAATGTCCACTAGTGGGACTAGAGCATCACCGTCACATATGTTACCGTTTTCATTCCACTCAAATGGTGTAGGTGAAGTGGGAAAGACCAAATGGTATTCATCTTCATCTTGATGGAACCATGTGGGGGGTGCATCATATTCCACCATGGCCATCGTCTTGTCCAAAGGGAGGACGAAGTCATCGCGAGTCGGCGTGTCATCATAGATGGGACCTAGTACCAAATGAGAACACACAATAGAGGTAGAGGTCAAGTCGTTAGTGCTGAAAGTGGACTCACATGACCTATTAGCTATCTCACTCTCTCTATGTGGTGGTTCACTCACTCCCACAAAATAGGTGCACTCAATCTCACGTATGGTGGAGTCACTCATCTCACTCAAGTTGTGGGGGTTGTGGCTCTCCTCACATGGGAATTGGGGTAACACATCATATATGGGGCTAGTGGTGAAGTCACTCTCACTCTCAATATGGTGGAAAAAGTCACTCAAGTCATCCTACGTCGCCGTGGTCGAAGGGAAAATCCCATGCTCAACCATCTCATCGCTGTTGCCATGGATGAAGGCCGAAGATGGCACATCATCACTCTCGCCTCCTAAGATGGAAGCATCATCCTTGCTCGCCACCTTCTCGCTCGCCTCCAAAGCTTGGTCCTTGAGGGTCTCTGTACTCGTACTCATCGCTGCACCGTCTTGAAAAAGAGTCATGGAGGACTCGGCATCATCAATGCCACAAAGAGGGATGACGGTGAAGTCAAACTTGGGAGCATCATCTTGGAGCTCATCGGGATTGGACATCGTGGTAGTACTAGCCTCATGCTCGTTCTCATGGAGTTTGGTCATTGCGAAGTGAGCTTGGGGTGGAGAAGCTTTGGCCTTCATGAGTTCTTGTTCCGCCATGAGAGCACCAATGTAGTTGTCGTCGAGGGACTTGTAGTTCTCGAGGAATATCTTCTTAGAGATGTCTTTGAGAAATCCCATCAAGAAGTGGAACTTCATCAAAACGGGGTCGTCCACGCCGGCTCGTCGCAACACAATCTTCATCTCCTTGAAGTACTCGTCGATGGACTTGGATCCTTGGATGGTGTTCTCCAATTGGCATTGAAGTTGTTCCGTGTAGGTTGGAGGCACGAACTCTCGCCGCAAAGCTCTCTTCGTCTTGGGCCAACTCATGCCATAGGTCTCTGAAGGTGCGTGAAGCCATCATGTGGACACGTAGTCGTGGAAGTTCCTTGTGGCGCACTTCACTTGATCTTCGGGACGAACTTGATGTAGCTTGAGGTAGTCATCCATCAAACGCTCCCACTCGAGATACTCCTCGGGTTCTTGAGTCCAATAGAAAGGAATCATGTGGTCGATGTCGAGGTCGTAGTAGCTCGTGGAAGTCGCAAACTTGAGCTTGGGGAGCTTATCTTGAGCGTAGTCTTGAGGTTTTTGTTGGTGAAGATGCCGTATATCCGAAGGCAAAGATGCCTTGAAGTCGCTTGGCGAAGATGCCAAGAGAGATGGTGAAGTCATTGAGCGGTTGTTGGTGTTGAGCTCTTGACATTCACGTTCTTTTTGGTGATGGCGTCAATGCCGATGTGATCTTGCCGGAGATGGTAGCTCAGAGGCATGTGCTCTTGAGCGTCTTCTGGAAGATGAGGAAGATCGCTTGTACGACTTGATGAGGGCTTTGATCTCCTCCATTTGAGCTTGCATCTTGGTGTCGTTTGAGTTATTCATGGCATCGAACTCGTCGTTGTTGTTGTAGAGCGAAGGTGAAATGCCTTGCCTATATGTCACAAGACTCGAGTAGAGGTGAGTAGGAAATGAGATAAACAATACCAAGTTACCTTTTACCAAAGTTGAGGATGTATCCCGTTTCACTCAATGTGAGATGAAATAATAGTGGAGTTGGTACCGGACTTGTTCACTCACACCTACAAACTAAAGATTATGGAGTAGCTCGGTGAGGATAGTGGCACAAAAATTTAATGTAAAATGTTAGCAAGAGTCAATAAAGTTGAAAGAGATACACAATTCGCAAGTGAAACAAGTAGACCAATAGCAATATGTGGTACACGGAAACACACACGCGGATAGATAAATGGGGTCGTGCAACCAAGGAATGAGCTCAAAATGTGGAATCCATGGAAAACGCTCGTGTTGCACAACTCAAGAGAGACGCTAGCACGATTGCTCAATAGGAGGATACGACACTTGTACACAACCTATAGGATGCAAAATGTAACAACTTATATCCCAAGTATGCTATATATGTATGATGTCCCGGTGCTGTGATCCAAGATGACCGGATATGACAATCTTATATGCAATGGGGTATGATGCTATCGCACTTGCTTACAAGCTTCTTTTCTCTTTCTCTTTTGCTTAAAAGCTTTATTCTTTTTTTGTATATGGCCACAATGCGAAATGCGCAAACCAAGATAGCAATTGGGTATATACGGGAACAATTTTGTGACACAAGGGATGATATGATACCAATATGATATGGTATGTATGCAATGGAAGGTGCAGATCACTAATGTGCACAAGTAACGTTGCCGGCAATACTCAAGTGGCTAGTCTCGATAGGCAAGTGATGCAAAATGGGCTAGGGGTTAACAATGTAATGGCACGGTGAATATACAATGGATGGATACCACGATACCAAGATGATATGGAGGTTACCGTCCTCGGTGATGATGAGTGGCGGTGATCTTGATGGAGGTACCAAGATGATGGAGACTCGTCCCTAAGTAGCCGAAACACCTTAGGAAACAGAAAAACCGCGAACTCAAAATCTCAAATGTCAAATGTCAAATGGTGGTAGCGGGAAAGCGGTGGTGGTTTTGCGGAAGCTCAATGGGATTGCGAGAATGCAATGATGGGTTTTGAGACGCAATGCGGAAGTGGAGGGTAAGGTGGTGGACTATACATGGTGTCGGAGTTAGAAGCACGGTCCTAAGTAGCCGAAACACCTTAGGAGACACAACTCACAACACAAACAAAATTGGGTTAAGTTGGGTTGGTGGAAGTGTATGGTGGTCAAGCCTATGCGGAAGTTATGGTGGTGGTTGTGGTGGTTGATGAAGAACGAATCGTCCCTAAGTAGCCTAAACACCTTAGGAGACTCGAATCACTACTCAAGCAACCACAAATGCTATGGGGAACAAAATTGGTTAGGCTGCCCTAGTCGATGTTGGTTATGCGGAGGTTGTGGTGGAAGCCCTAGGCAAAGATGCCAAAGTTCCAAACAATTTATGCAGTCAAATGGTGATGGTAGTATTTTTGTGGGAAGGGGGATGTCAAGAGCTTTTCAACGAGCTAAAGAACGCGAAAATCAGACTCCGGATGAATTAGTTATGGCCAAAACAAAAAATCAGCTGAAATCTGAAACTACAGGTTACGGACATCCGGGCAGGCTCGGAAATCCGTAAATTCGGCTCGGGTTAGGGGTTCCGGTCGTCCATAAAAGGTCGGACGTCCGGTTGTTCCAGGGGCTCCGTGTTGGGGAACATAGTCATTTTAAAAAAAATCCTACGCACACACAAGACCATGGTGATGCATAGCAACGAGAGAGGAGAGTGTGTCTACGTACCCTCGAAAACCGAAGGCGGAAGCGTTAGAACAATGCGGTTGATGTAGTCGTACGTCTTCATGATCTGACCGATCCAAGTATCAAACGCATGGCACCTCCGAGTTCTGCACACGTTCAACTCGATGTTGTCCCGCGAGCTCCGATCCAACAAAGCTTCACAGGAGTGTTTCGTCAGCACAACGGTGTGGTGACAGTGATGATGATGCTACCGACGCAGGGCTTCGCCTAAGCACCGCTACGATATGATCAAGGTGTATTATGGTGGAGGGGGCACCGCACATGGCTAAGAGATCAATGATCAATTATTGTGTCTTTGGGGTGCTCCCCTACCCCCGTATATAAAGGAGGGTGGAGGAGAGGGCCAGCCAAGGGGAGAGGCACGCCCAAGGGGGGGGGGGCAATCCTACTCCAAGTAGGTTTGCCCCCTCTTTCCCAGTCCTAGTAGGAGAGGGGAAGGAAAGGGAGAGGAGGAGAAGGAAAGAGGGGGCCGGCCCCTTGCCCTAAACCAATTCGGTTTGGGCCTTGGGTGGGGCGCCCCACACTTCCCTTGTTGCCCTCCATTTCCACTAAGGCCCATGTAGGCTCATTAAGCCCCCAGGGGGTTCCGGTAACCCCCCGGTACTTTGGTATATGTCTGAAACCTTTCGGAACCTTTCCGGTGTCCTAACATAGTCGTCCAATATATCGATATTTACGTCTCAACCATTTCGAGACTCCTCGTCATGTACATGATCATATCCGGGACTCTGGACTACCTTCGGTACATCAAAACATAAAAACTCGTAATACCGATCGTCACCGAACTTTAAGCGTGTGGACCCTACGGGTTCGAGAACTATGTAGACATGACCGAGACACGTCTCCGGTTAATAACCAATAGCAGAACCTGGATGCTCATATTGGCTCCCACACATTCTGCGAATATTTTTATCGGTCAAACCACATAACAACATACATTGTTCCCTTTGTCATCGGTATGTTACTTGCCCGAGATTCGACCGTCGGTATCTCAATACCTAGTTCAATCTCGTTACCGGCAAGTCTCTTTACTCGTTCTGTAATACATCATCCCGCAACTAACTCATTAGTTACAATGCTTGCAAGGCTTATAGTGATGTGCATTACCGAGTGGGCCCAGAGATACCTCTCCGACAATCGAAGTGACAAATCCTAATTTCGAAATACGCCAACTCAACAAGTACCTTCATAGACACCTGTAGAGCTCCTTTATAATCACCCAGTTACGTTGTGACGTTTGGTAGCACACAAAGTGTTCCTCTGGTAAACGTGAGTTGCATAATCTCATAGTCACAGGAACATGTATAAGTCATGAAGAAAGCTGTAGCAACAAACTAAACGATCATTGTTCTAAGCTAATGGAATGGGTCAAGTCAATCACATCATTCTCCTAATGATGTGATCCCGTTAATCAAATGACAACTCATGTCTATGTCTAGGAAACATAACCATCTTTGATCAACGACCTAGTCAAGTAGAGGCATACTAGTGACACTCTGTTTGTCTATGTATTCACACATGTATCATGTTTCCGGTTAATACAATTCTAGCATGAATAATAAACATTTATCATGATATAAGGAAATAAATGATAACTTTATTATTGCCTCTAGGGCATATTTCCTTCAGTCTCCCACTTGCACTAGAGTCAATAATCTAGTTCACATCTTTATGTGATTAGTTCACATCTCCATGTGACTAATACCCAAAGGGTTTATTAGAGTCAATAATCTAGTTCACATCGCTATGTGATTAACACCCAAAGAGTGATCATGTTTTTCTTATGAGAGAAGTTTTGTCTATGGGTCTGCAACATTCAGATCCATATGTATTTCGCAAATTTCTATGTCTACAATGCTCTGCACGGAGCTACTCTAGCTAATTGCTCCCACTTTCAATATGTATCTAGATCGAGACTTAGAGTCATCTAGATCGATGTAAAAAGCTTGCATCGACATAACTCTTTACGACGAACTCTTTTATCATCTCCATAACCGAGAAATATTTCCTTAGTCCTCTAAGGATAATTTTGACCGTTGTCCAGTGATCTACTCCTAGATCATTATTGTACTCCCTTGCTAGAATCATGCTAAGGTATACAATAGGACTGGTAAACGACATAGCATACTTTATAGAACCTATGACTGAGGCATAGGGAGTGACTTTTCATTTTCTTTATATTTTCTGTTGTGGTCGGGTTTTGAGTCTTTACTCAACTCCACACCTTGCAACACAGGCAAGAACTCCTTCTTTGACTGTTCCATTTTGAACTACTTCAAAATCTTGTCAAGGTATGTACTCATTGAAAAAACTTATCAAGCATTTTGATCTATCTCTATAGATCTTGATGCTCAATGTGTTAGCAGCTTCATCGAGGTCTTTCTTTGAAAAAACTCTTTTCAAACACTCCTTTATGCTTTCCACAAAATTCTACATTATTTCCGATCAACAATATGTCATTCAAATATACTTATCAGAAATGTTGTAGTGCTCCCACTCACATTGTTGTAAATCAGGCATCACCGCAAGTCTGTATAAAACTATATGCTTTGATCACTTTATCAAAGCATATATTCCAACTCCAAGATGCTTGCACCAGTCCATAGATGGATCGCTGGAGCTTGCTCACTTTCTTAGCACCTTTTAGGATTGACAAAACCTTCTGGTTGCATCATATACAACTCTTCTTTAAGAAATCCATTAAGGAATACAATTTTGACATCCATTTGCCAGATTTCATAAAATGCGGCAACTGCTAACATGATTCAGACAGACTTTTAAGCATCGATACGAGTGAGAAAATCTCATCGTAGTCAACACCTTGATCTCGTCGAAAACATTTTGCGACAATTCGAGATTTGTAGATAGTAACACTAATATTAGCGTCCGTCTTCCTCTTGAAGATCCGTGTATTCTTAATGACTCACTGTCGGTGTCAAAACCGGATGATCTCGGGTAGGGGGTCCCGAACTGTGCGTCTAGGTGGATGGTAATAGGAGGCAGGGGACACAATGTTTTACCCAGGTTCGGGCCCTCTTGATGGAGGTAAAACCCTACGTCCTGCTTGATTGATATTGATGATATGGGTAGTACAAGAGTAGATCTACCATGAGATCAGAGAGGCTAAACTCTAGAAGCTAGCCTATGGTATGATTGTTGTCCGTCCTACGGACTAAGACCCTCCAGTTTATATAGAGATCGGAGAGGGCCAGGGTTACACAGAGTCGGTTACAATGGTAGGAGATCTACATATCCGTATCGCCAAGCTTGCCTTCCACGCCAAGGAAAGTCCCTTCCGGACACGGGACGAAGTCTTCAATCTTGTATCTTCATAGTCCAGGAGTCCGGCCGAAGGTATAGTCTGGCTATCCGGACACCCCCTAATCCGGGACTCCCTCAGTAGCCCCTGAACCAGGCTTCAATGACGATGAGTCTGGCGCGCAGATTGTCTTCGGCATTGCAAGGCGGGTTCCTCCTCCAAGTACTTCATAGAAGATTTTGAACATAAAGGTAGTGTCTGGCTCTGCAAAATATGTTTCCACATATTGCCATAGAGAGAATAATATTTACACAAATCTAATCTGCTGACGTATTCTGTAGGGTGACATCACACCACGGCCAAGTCTTTATTCGAATCGTTTTACTGTCCCACCTCAGCGCGTTTAGTGAGGCGGTTTCCTTGGCGCGTCTTGTCAAAGCAGAGATCGTGTCCCCTTATTCCGGGATTCTTATCAATACGGGCGTGGGTAACCCAACCGGGCCATTGATTACGGCGCTCAGGAGATAAGCGAGTTTTACCAGGCTGGTGGGGACGCATAGTCGCGTCTACCCATATAAGGGGATAAGGATCCGCCTTTTCATGCACGCCTTCTTCCTCCTTTGCCTATCCATTTCTACGCACTCGAGCTCTAGCGCCCAAGTCCGCACACCCCACCTCAACCTTCTCCAGTCATGTCCGGAGCGGGAGGCAAGTGGATGGTCTCCTCCGTCAGGAAAGGACACATCAAAAAACCGAGGAAGGCCAGATACTTGTCTAACGACATTGCGCACCGGCTTCCCGAAGAGGGGCAGCTCATCCCCACACCTAGGCCCCATGAGAGGGTGGTGTTCCTCCCCCATTTCCTCCGCGGACTGGGCTTCCCTCTCCACCCATTTGTCCGGGGGATCATGTTCTACTATGGCCTGGATTTCCACGATCTGGCCCCGAACTTTGTCCTCAATATCTTGGCGTTTATCGTCGTGTGCGAGGCTTTCTTCTGCATCCACCCCCATTTCGGCCTTTGGCTCAAGACTTTCAATGTCAAGCCGAAGGTGGTGTGCGGCACCCAGGCGGAGTGCGGAGGCGCCATGGTGGGCAAGATGCCCAACGTCCTATCGCTCAAGGGCTCCTTCGTGGAGTCCCTAAAGGGGTGGCAATCGGGGTGGTTATACATCACTAAGCCGCGCGACCCTGAATGGGTCGCAGCCCCCGAGTTCCGATCCAGACCCCCTACGCGGCTCACCTCCTGGAAAGAGACGGGCCTGTCGTGGGGTAAAGAAGGAGAGCTGACCGGACTCCAAACATGCGTCCAAACCCTGGTGGACAAGAAGCTCAAACTTGTCAACATAGTCTAGGTTATGCTCATCCGTCGGATCCTCCCGTGTCAACAACGGGCTTTCAACCTGTGGGAGTTCGACCTGGCGCAGCACCGAACTCTGAGCAGGCTCTTCGACACGACGTACGAAGATGCCTGGAAGGTGCTTTTCAAGGGCGTCGAGGCCCCCGCATCCGCTACCGAGGATCGCGGATTCAGCACGTAGCGTCGCGCTCGTGCGGTAAGCTGTTTTTACCTTTTACAGGGTATTAGTTTTTTATAGTTTGACTCCATGCGGGATCTAAGCTCCCTTAACTTTGACAGGATTGGCAGGAGACGTCCGGACAATTCAACTGTCCGGCTCCTTTGCCTGAAGGCCCAGCGGACGCTCGCTTGGCGAAGCTGCTGGTTCCGGCACCCTATGTGGTGCCGGAGAAGAAGGCCAAGAAGAAGGCCACGGGGACTCGAAAGAGTGCCTGGCGCCAGGAGGTGTTGGATTCATCATCCGACGACTCCAAGGTGCACTCCTCCCGTGAAGACAAGGAGGAGGAAGAAGAGACCTCCCCCCCTCCAGCGGGGGGAGGGAAGAAAAGGAAGGCCGCCCCAACTGGGGAGGCCGAAGGGTCCAAGAAGGGGAAGACCCCTCCTCCGGACTACTCCACCAACGCCAACGACGGTGAAGAGGAGTGGCCACACAGGGCCAAGCCCCTGGCGAGATCGTAAGTATTCAGACACCAGAGAAATTCATAGTGTTCCTTTCTTGCACAGCTCCTCCTTACGCCGAATATGACTATGCAGTCCGCCCAAGGCCGGGCTCGACGAGTCGTCGATCGGCTCCCTGGATTCGTCGGACGTGAATTCACTTCCGCCCGCTACCTCCCCCCACCCTACGGACAATGCCGAGGTGCTGTCCCAACAGGTTCCAAGCCAGGAGGAGGTGGTCTTGGAGGAGCCGCAAGGCGACCTCCCGGACTCCAGGCGCAAAGGGGTTAAACCCCCAAGGGCCCCGAGTCCGGCCTTGACCCAGACACCGCGCCGGAACCTTCAACGGTTCCGGACTCCGGTAGGCAGCCTCCTTCCAAGAGGAGCAAGCCTACCGAGCCGGTGACCTCCGTCCAACTGGAGGCAGCGGACAATTTGCTGGAGGTGCTTAAAGGCGCCTCCATCAACGAGGAGCACCGCACTATTATGAGTGCGGTGATCAAGAAGGTTCAGTCCGCCAAGAGCGGACTGACTGAAGCCTGTGCCAGCCTTCTAACAGGCTTTGAGGTAAGTAAAGAATAAAAATATTACCGCATAGACAGTAGCCCCTGATGCTCTGTTCGACGTTCGGAAAGAAAAGCCGAATAGAGGATCTAATAACATTCGCAGGAGTCTAACATAATCAAGTCAATATGCGTATACATGCTTCATTGCTGGCCTCCGCCGTAGTGACTGCGGAGGTGGATACGCTGAAGCAAAACCTCGCGCGGTCCGAGAACGAGCTCGGCCATGCCAAGAGGCAACTCGAGGAGAAGGAAGGTAAGTAATACCTTGCGCAAGTATATAGAGAAGATGTGGTTGCAAAAAATGACAGGATCAACGTGCTATTATAGGGGCCACGACCGAGGTGGCAACCCTTAAGCAAGCGCTGTCGGAGGCCGAAAATAGAGCGGCCGTGGAGCGCACAGAGAGAGGGAAGCAGGAGGCGCGGCTGGAGGAGGTGCAGAAAGAGCTCCAGGGTCTCGTGAAAAAACACGAGAGTTTGGAGCTTGACTCAAAGACGCAAGCGTCCGAGCTTGCGGCAGCCCTCAAAAGCGTGAAGTCTGCCAAGGCCGAAGCCTAGAAAGCCCTCCAAGAAATTGAAGCAATGAAGAAGATAGTGGCGGGTAAGGCATTCATTATGCAAAGAAAGCACGTGAAAGTGAATTACTTGTTACTTACCCGAGTCCGAAGCTCTCCAGGATCATTCGCAGATTTGCCCCACAGTACGTCTGATGCCGCCGCCTACTACCGAGCCGAGGAGGGGAGCTTGACAGAGAAGGTGTTCTGGTCTCAGTATGCTGAGGCCGGACACCTGGTGCCTTTGAGCGACCAGCTGAAGCAAATGGTCGAGCTCCACAAGGTGGCCGAATAGGCCATAAAGGGCCTCGTAGTTTGGCTTTGGCCTGGAGAGGCTCTGCCTGGGAGCTACTTCGGGTTGGTGAGGCGGCTGGTGGATGCCTGTCCACTACTTGAAGTAATCAGGTGCTCCATCTGCATCGAAGGTGCCCATAGGGCGCTTGCCCGTGCTAAAGTGCACTGGGGCAAGATGGATGCAGAGAAGCTGGTGAAGGATGGGCCGCCGCCTGGCAAGGAGCATCGCGTCCTGGAAGCGTATTATGAGGGCGTCCTGAAGGGTGCCCGCCTTATAGCGGATGAATGCTCCAAAGATGTAATTTTTGAGTAAACTCACATTTGTGATCCTGTACGCTAAAAACTTGTTCATATGCGCTAAGCAACGCTTTTGAATTTAAAATATTACCTTTTGTGCGGCCGTTTATCAAATTTGAGAGATGGCGAGTCGTCGGCTTCTGCCCCCATGCCACGAGTGCTGGGGTGTTCGGGATAAACGTGAGCGCTCTTTTTCCCATTCTTGGGTCCTTCGAGGGAGGCGCTCAACACAATGAACAAGGCAATCGGACTATAATGCTTGAACACTCTCACTTAGCCATAGAATTCTATACTTTTAAATTTCGGCGAAGCCCCTAGTGTTCGAAAGACCGAGTTCAGGGTGCTATCCACGCCTAGGCCGGACAAAGCCGACTCCTCGCTCTAAGTGGCATAAGTCTTTAGGGACTCGAAAACCTCTCGAACAGCGACCAGCTCTCGCCTCATCATGACGGTCAGTTTTAGCTTTCTCTACTGAGGTGCTTAGCCCAGCTCAACTGGGGCACAATCGCAGTAGTTCTCCTAGTGCTACCTTAGCCGATATAACGGAACGTAAGGTACCAAAACATAGGAGCCGGGCAAACCCAAATATTGACCCAAGACTGATTCGGAGCCAATGCATATAATGCTATAAGTTCGGGGTGCCGCACTTGTGAAAGTGTTCGGACTTCTCACACCATATTGTGGGGTACTTAAGCCCCTGGCGTATTGGCCATACCAAAGTGTACGGGTGCAACATGTCATTAATGAACATATATTCGTAAAAAAGAGTAATGCAATAATAGACGGAAGCTATGCATTGTTTATTTTTAAAAGTTGCGATCAAAGCAGAACGATACAAATAGTGCGATAAGCAAACAATGGGACTATTTAACGTGTCCTTTCCAGGGGCGAGCTGCGGAATGGCATGTGAAACAGGTATACTACTCGTTATAGAGACCACCTTAGAGTTCCATAGTGCGGCGTAGCTTTCTGCTTCCCTGGTTGTATCGTTTGTCCGACAATTGTACTGCCGAACAAGCCTTTCAAAGAATGGAGTCCTGAAAATAAGAGAAAATTAAGAAATCGGCAGCCCCTAGTGTGGTTTAAGCCACGTTTCGGGCGTGCCGTGATGGTGCCCCTCCCCCTTTGCCCATGGTATTTCCAGAGCGTAGTTATGTACGCGCAACGCTGGTTTCGCAAGTTCGCGAGGGCTGGGGTTGGGGACGCATTGCTACGCTTGCTCGGAATGTGCCAGGAGGTCTTGTTGTAGGTTACTCCGGGCGCGCTTGACGGTCTCCAGACGTTTAATGGCCGGACTGGAGAATTGCCTTGAGAGGCTGCTTTGTACTTCCGCTGCGATAGCCGCCATATGCTCCTCCGTTCGGAGAGAGTGTTCGGTGTTTCCGTTGACCGTGATGACTCCTCGAGTGCCTGGCATCTTGAGCTTGAGGTATGCGTAGTGCGGCACCGCATTGAACTTAGCAAATGTGGTTCGCCTGAGCAGTGCGTGATAGCCACTACGGAACGGGACTATGTCGAAGATTAACTCCTCGCTTCGGAAATTATCTGGAGATCCGAAGACCACTTCAAGTGTAACTGAGCCTGTACAGTTGGCCTCTACACCTGGTATGATGCCTTTAAAGGTCGTTTTAGTGGGTTTAATCCTCGAGGGATCGATGCCCATTTTCCGCACTGTATCCTGTTAAAGCAGGTTCGGGCTGCTGCCGCCATCCATAAGGACTCTACTGAGGTGAAATCCGTCAATAATTGGTTCTAGAACCAATGCGGCGAATCCGCCATGACGGATGCTAGTGGGGTGGTCCCTTCGATCAAAACTGATCGAGCAGGAAGACCATGGGTTGTTCTTTGGGGCGACTGGCTCCATCGCGTATACGTCCCTTAGCGCACGCTTCCGCTCCCTCTTGGGGACGTGGGTTGCGTATATCATGTTCACCGTCCGCACTTGTGGGGGAAAACCTCTCTATACACTGTTGTTCGGCGGCCGGGGCTCCTCCTCTTCATCGCTATGCAGCCCCTTGTCTCTGCTTTCGGCATTTAACTTGCCTGCCTGCTTGAACACCCAACAATCCCTGTTGGTGTGATTGGCTGGTTTTTCGGGGGTGCCATGTATCTGGCATGAGCGGTCGAGTATTCGGTCGAAACTGGACGGGCCCGGAGTATTTCTTTTGAATGGCTTTTTCCGCTGACCGGGTTTAGAGCCTCTGAATCCGGCATTAACTGTCGTATCCTCAGCATTGTCGCCGTTAATGCGGCGCTTTTGCTTGTTGTGACGCGACCTGCCACTGCTGTCCTTGGTATCTGAATTACCAGGGCTCTTGGTCATGTTATTGCTGCGAGCTAGCCAGCTGTCTTCTCCCGCGCAAAAGCGGGTCATAAGTGTCGTGAGGGCTGCCATAGATTTCGGCTTTTCCTGTCATAGGTGCCGTGCAAGCCACTCGTCGCGGATGTTATGCTTGAAGGCTGCTAGGGCCTCTGCGTCCGGACAGTCGACGATTTGATTTTTCTTGGTTAGGAACCATGTCCAGAATTGTCTGGTCGATTCCTCTGGCTGCTGAATTATGTGGCTTAGGTCATCGGCGTCTGGTGATCGCACATAAGTGCCCTAGAAATTGTCAAGGAATGCGGCTTCCAGGTCCTCCCAACAACCAATTGATTCTGCTGGCAAGCTGTTAAGCCAATGCCGAGCTGGTCCTTTAAGCTTGAGTGGGAGGTATTTGATGGCGTGTAGGTCATCACCGCGGGCCATGTGGATATGAAGGAGATAGTCCTCTATCCATACCACAGGATCTGTTGTGCCATCTTATGATTCGATGTTCACGGGTTTGAAACCCTCGGGGATTTGATGATCCATTACTTCATCTGTGAAGCATAGTGGGTGTGCGGCGCCTCTATATTGGGCTATATCACAACGCAGCTCAAATGAGCTTTGTCTACTGTGTTCGGCCCGGCCGGATTTACTGTATCCGGTGTGATGAGTACTGTCTCGTGCCGTGGGGTGCCCACGTGATCCGTAGAACGATCTTGTTTGCCTTGCCTTGTCCTCCAATATATCTCGCAGGTCTGGCGCATTTTCCCATGCCTTGGTATTTTTTGAGCGGCGCCGGGGTGTGGCTAGAGTGGAGGGCCGAGAGGCCTCTTTGTCGCGGCCACGGGGTGGCCGGTCGCATCATGCGCTAGTGATGTAGGTTTAGGTGCTTCTTTATCTAATTGGGGTAGCAACCTGCGCTTTGGGTAGCTCTTGGAGGGGCGTTCGAGTTCATACTCATCGGCCGCAAGGACTTTAGTCCATCTATCGGCTAGCAAATCTTGATCAGCTCTAAGCTGTTGCTGTTTTTCTTGAGGCTGCTCGCCGTGGCCATAAGCCTGCGTTTGAAACACTCTTGTTCGACGGGATCCTCCGGCACGACAAATTCGTCGTCGTCGAGGCTTGCCTCGTCTTCAGAGGGAGGCATATAATTATTGTCCTCGACCTCTCTGTCTGCCGCTCTCTCATGAGGGCTGGCTTCTCTATCCTCCTGTGCTGAATCTTGCTGGAGGTGGTTGTCTTCGGCACTGTCCGGGGTGTTATTATCTCCCGTGCCGGAATCACCGTTTTGGCTTTGGCAGGATTTAGAGCGGCACCGCTGACGCCGGCGCTTAGGCTGCTTCTTGGAGGGGTCATCCTCCGTTGTTCCATCGCCATTGCCTTCTTTTGGGGTGTGCACCATGTATATATCATACGACGAGGTGGCTTTCCAGTGCCCTATAGGCGCTGGTTCTTGATCGTCTCCTACATCGGCATCCATACCGTCGATGTCTTCGGAGTCGAAGTCGAGCATGTCGGTTAAATCATCGACAGTGGCTACGAAGTGGGTGGTGGGTGGGCTTTGAATTTCTTCATCATCCGCATCCCAACCTTGCTGACCATAGTCCGGCTAGGGCTCTCCTGATAAAGAGAGAGACTTTAGTGAATTCAGAATATCGCCGAAGGGCGAGTGCTGAAAGATGTCCGTGGCGGTGAACTCCATGATCGGCGCCCAAGCGGGTTCGATTGGTAGGGGCGCGGAGGGCTCGGAGTCAGGAGAGGAGTCCGGCTCCTTGGAGTCACGGGCTTCGCAGAGGATAGGGCTGGTGTTCGGCTCGATCGCCGTAGAGATTGCAGCCCCCGAGGCGGTGTCTAACCACCCATCCTCGATTGGTGTGATCGGCTCCGAGCTAGGGGTCGGAGCGGACACAGATGTGGCCTCCAGGGCATTGTTCGGCGGCAGAGCTCGATCATGCCCATCGTGATAGTGCGGCGCGCTCGGCTGTGGCTCGAATCCGTCAAAGATCAAGTCTCTGCGGATGTCGGCCGTGTAGTTCTAACTTCCAAATCTGACCTGATGGATAGGGGTGTAGCTTTCGATCTGCTCCAGATGACCAAGCGAATTGGCCCGCAGTGCAAAGCCGCCGAATACGAAGATCTGTCCGGGGAGAAAAGTCTCACCCTGGATCGCATCGCTGTTGATGATCGGAGAGGCCATCGGGCCTAAAAGTGACTACACAGAGGAACTCTCAATGAAAGCACCAACGTCGGTGTCAAAACCGGCGGATCTTGGGTAGGGGGTCCCGAACTGTGCGTCTAGGCGGATGGTAACAGGAGGCAGGGGACACAATGTTTTACCCAGGTTCGGGCCCTCTTGATGGAGGTAAAACCCTACATCCTGCTTGATTGATATTGATGATATGGGTAGTACAAGAGTAGATCTACCACGAGATCAAAGAGGCTAAACCCTAGAAGCTAGCCTATGGTATGATTGTTATCCATCCTACAGACTAAGACCCTCCGGTTTATATAGACACGGAGAGGGATAGGGTTACACAGTGTCGGTTACAATGGTAGGAGATATACATATCCGTATCGCCAAGCTTGCCTTCCACGCCAAGGAAAGTCCCTTCCGGACACGGGACGAAGTCTTCGATCTTGTATCTTCATAGTCTAGGAGTTCGGCCGAAGGTATAGTCCGCCTATCTGGACACCCCCTAATTCGGGACTCCCTCACTCACCAATCATCGGTCAAGTCAATCAAAGTCCATATTTTGTTCTCATACATGGATCCCATCTCAGATTTCACAGCCTCAGCTCATCGTCGCTTCCTCATAGTTCGTAGATTCGTCATGGTCTAGTAACATGACTTCCAGAAAGGATTACCGTACCGTGCGTGTCACATCCCTGCTTTTAGTCATGCATTAGGGTTGGTTGAACTTGTGCATCATGTTTAAATTTCTCTTAAACTTGAAATGGGGCCTAATCAACCCCAACATCCCCCTGAAAATGCTAATTTCCAACAATTGGAATTTCAATGAACCCAAAATGCCCTTCATAAAAGCCCACCATTTTTGGTCTTGACTAAAACCTCTGCCAAAAATGGTCTTGCAATTTATGGAGCCATTCTGGATTTTTTTAAAAAGCCATAAGTATTTGAATTTGGGCATTTTAAATGCTATAAATATTTCAAAGTGCTAAAATAATCTTGGAAGCATTTTTAGGCAGTTGGGAATATTCCCAAATGTGTCTCTCAATATTTCTAGAGTTTTTGCAAATGAAATAGTATTTATTCTATTACAATACACATAGCAGGAAATAAATAAAAGCAAACAGAAAGAGAGAGAGAGTTAGAGGACTTACCTGTCGCCTGGCCTGGCCCAGCTCGGCCCAGCCCACTGGCTCCTGCCAGTCGTCCTCCTCCTCTCGCCAGGAGGACGAGAGGCGCGTGGCCGGCACCCGCGGCCACACGCCGGCCACCTCCTGCTTCTGCTGACACCCCGGGCGCGCCTACGAGTGCCACGCACTCCCCCTCGTTCCCCTCTCATTCTCCCCACTCTCCTTGTGCCCCTCTTCCCCCTCTGGATCTCTCGCCATCCCCTGCCGAGCGCAGCCGTTGCCGCCGACAAGCACCACCGCGGCCACCGCCTCTCGCTCGCCTCTCTGACCGGCCCAGAGGCTCCGCCTCAACCCCCTCTTCCTTCCATCCCGAGCCACGCCACCGTGGGAGCCCCACATCTCCGCCACGAGTCGTCTTCCCCGAGCACGGCCGCCGGACTCCATCGACGGATTTGCCGTCGCCAAGCCGTCTCCGAGCAAGCCGAGCCCCTCTTCGTGATCGCTGTGAGCTCCTCCACCGTTTCCCCCTCTCCCCGCGCTCGTCCGCGTCCTCTAACCACCATGGCCATCGGAGCCGAAGCTCGTCGCCGCCACAGCACGTTGCCGTCATGGCCACATCCACGTTGGGTTGCAACCGAGCATGCCATCGTCTCCAACGCACTCGCAGGAGCCCGTAGCACCCTCGCGCGCCCCTCGCCGTGCCTGCTAGCGACTAGTTCGACCTCGCCCGAACTCCGGCCGCCGTGGACGTGCTCGCCGTCGTCGTTTCTGGACACCCCAGCTCCAACCACTGCCACCACTCGATGCGGCTCACTCCCCGCATCACGTAGAAGGTCTCCACCGTCCTTTTGGTCGCCGGAGTGCAAAACCCGCTGCTCTGCCGCGTCTGGCCTCGCCGGCGGCTAAACGCCGGCGAGTTTGACCACTTTTTGACCGTGGACTGATGCGTGGGCCCAGGTTGACCTCCCCCCTGAGCCTATGACAGGTGGGGCCGGCCTGCTAATTAGTTTAGGATTAGTGTTAAATAATTTTAATTAGTTTTGTCACTGACATGTGGGCCCAGGCCCCACTGACAGTTAATTAGTACTAACTTAATCCTGTTAATTAGCTGTGACACTGACAAACAGGGCCCACCAGTAAGGTTTGACTGGCCCTGGCGCCTTTGACTCGCTGACGCCATAGTGACGTAGTGCTGATGCATTTATTCTTTTTCTGGATTTATTTTTTATATAGGAAATTCCAGAAAATAGCCAAAACTTCTAAAAATCATAGAAAATCAACCATAGCTCCAAATTAAACAAATTATATATGAAAAATGATCAGAAAAATTCAATCTATTCATCTGTAATGGTTTCATGCATGACAAAACAAGTTAACCTTGCTGTTTAAGCAAAATAAGATAATGCACTAATAAGGCTATGTTAAATGAACTAACATTTGAATCTTTGATTCAAATGAGTTCATTTCTTTCTGTTTTAGCTTGCATTAGGCCAAGACACATTCATTTTGCCATGTCATAGCATGCATCATACTTTTGCATATTGTCATGTGTTGATTATGTTCGGTGCGTCTTTCGTGGTAGGTTCTGCCTCCGAGGATAACCCCGAGTATCCGTTTGAAAGGCAGTACCCTACTACCACTACATCAGGCAAGCAACCCATTGATCATTCCAATACAAACCCATGTTCTCGCTTCTGCTCTTGTTTACTGCATTAAGACAACGCGATTCAAACTGCTGTGTGCTACGATAGTTGAACCCTTATCCTCTGCATGACCTGTCATTGCCACAGTAACTAGATGAAACCCACTAACATGTGTAGGAGTTGATTGAGCCATGTATGTGTTTGCTACCTTGGTATGCCTGTTATGCTTAGAGTTGTGTCAGGTCTGGTTCATCTGGGTGATGGAGAGTGAAATGATTATGTCGGTAATGTGAGGGATGTGTTGAACATGTTTTGGTAAAGGTATCGATGAGAGGCCATGTAGGAGTACATGGTGGGTTGTTTCATTGAGGCCATCCATAAGAACTGAGATCTGTATGCGTGATTTAAGATTCAGCTACTACCACACATTGGGCCCTGAAATATGACCCCGCTTGACTTACTGACCCCTCTTGTCCCCTGTCCAGGAGTTGCAACTAGTTTCTGGTGTTTGTAGGTTATGTGTTGGTGGCCGTGCGTAGCGCTGACCCTAGGGGTGGGCTATGATGCGGTAGATACACCATGGCACGGTGTACCGAGTCGCCCGTTTGGTGTCTCGGGAACCCTGCACACATCGTTTGGGGCCGTTGAGGACACCTCGGCCGGATCTCCTTGCGGATGGAACCTGAATAGGCAGTAAACCTGGACTAGAGACTTGTGCGGTTAGTCAGGTCGTTGTCTACACCCACGTCGGTATTCGCTTGAAGTCTGCCGAGCACATGTCGTGTGCAGACGCTAATTGGTGGAAACATGTGTGATGAAGTACACCCCTGCAGGGTATAAAACTATTCGAATAGCCGCGTCCACGGTAAAGGACTACTTGGTTGCCTATACAGTTCATAGACAAGTTAATGGATACTACTAAAAGACTCAAGATAAGTGTGAGTACCGAGGATGGCCCTCTCGTAGGTTGACGAGGGAGGATCCCCGGTGGAGTATTGTGTTGGTGAGTAGTGGACTCGTGTGCGAAAACTATTTTTAATAGCAAAGTCTCGTAGAATAGCTTAGGCAAGAGTCAAAGCTGGCTTGCTGCAATAACTCCACCACCTTCTTGAGAATGAGCATGTATAGTAGGTTCTGATGTAAGACTTGTTGAGTACCTTTGTACTCATGTTTGCTTAATTACTGTTTTCAGACGACAACACCGTCCCCTCCGACGGATTTTATGTAGATCTCGACGTCGATGAGTGACCTGCCACCCAGGTGGTGATCATGCCCATGGAGGGCCCTATGTAGATAGACTGGCTTCGAGAAGCCTTCTTTCTTTCTAGTGTCTGTACTCAGACTATTTGCTTCCGCATGTGCTTGTATGCTTGTATGACTTGAGTGTCGGGTCATGTGACCCCTACCTGTATGAACATGTTATGTATGGCTCTCTGGAGCCTTTAAATAAAGTACTTGAGTTGTAGAGTTTTTTTGTGATGCCATGTTGTATGTACTCATATCGGGCATATTGTGTGTATGATTGAAATGTTTGGTATGAGTGGAATCCGACAATCTAGTTGTTTATCCTTGGCAACCTTTCTTATTGGGAAATGTAGTCTAGTGTTCCTCGAGCCATAGTAGTCCTCTACAGCCCGGTTCACCGGAGTCCTGCTAGCCCAGCACTACTGCTCAGGACACTTGACTGGCCGACATGTGTTTCACTTCGTTCCTATGTCTGTCCCTTTGGGGAAATGTCACGCGGTGACATCCGGAGTCCTGCCTAGCCTGCTACAGCCCGGGTTCCCCAGAGTCCTGTTAGCCCAGTGCTACAGCCCGAATTCACTCGCTGATGACCGACATGCTCGATGTGATTCATGTATGCCTGTCTCCATAGGTCTGCGCTGCTTTGGGTTCATGACTAGCCATGTCGGCCCGGGTTCTCTGTCATATGGATGCTAGCGACACTATCATATACGTGAGCCAAAAGGCGCAAACGGTCCTGGGCCATGGTAAGGCGAGACCCGTGGGGATACCGTGCGTGAGGCCGCAATGTGACATGAGGTGTTACCGGCTAGATCGAGGTGACTTGGAATCGGGGTTCTGACAGTGCGGACCATACTCTGGTTGTCCTAAGAGGTTCGGTAGTAACTTGATCTGAAGTTTCATGATCATCATCATTAGCTTCCTTACTAATTAGTGTAGAGATCACTGGAACTGATTTCTGTGACGAACTACTTTCCAATTAGGGAGAAGGTACAATTACCTCATCAAGTTCTACATTCCTCCCACTCACTTCTTTCGAGAGAAACTCCTTCTCTAGAAAGGATCCACTTTTAGCAACAAAGATCTTGCCTTTGGATCTGTGATAGAAGGTGTACCCAATAGTTTCCTGTGGGTTCGCAGCCCCAAATTTGAAGTAACGACAACTTAGGTTTCTAGCCAAACCACAGTTCATATGGTGTCGTCTCAATGGATTTAGATGGTGCCCTTTTTAACGTGAATGCAGCTGTCTCTAATGCATAACCCCATCATGATAGTGATAAATCGGTAAGAGACATCATAGATCGCACCATATCTAATAAAGTACGGTTACGACGTTCGGACACACCATTACGCTGTGGTGTTCCAGGTGGCGTGAGTTGCGAAACTATTTCGCATTGTTTCAAATGAAGACCAAACTCGTAACTCAAATATTCTCCTCCACGATCAGATCACAGAAACTTTATTTTCTTGTTACGATGATTTTCCCCGTCACTCTGAAATTCTTTGAACTTTTCAAATGTTTTAGACTTATGTTTCATCAAGTAGATATACCCATATCTACTCAAATCATGAGAGAAGGTCAGAAAATAATGATACCCGCCGCGAGCCTCAACACTCATCAGACCGCGTACATCAATATGTATTATTTCCAATAAGTCAGTTGCTCGCTCCATTGTTCCAGAGAACGGAGTCTTAGTCATCTTGCCCATGAGGCATGGTTCGCAAGCATCAACTGATTCATAATCAAGTGATTCCAAAAGCCCATCAACATGGATTTTCTTCATGTGCTTTATACCAATATGACCTAAGCGGCAGTGCCACAAATAATTTGCACTATCATTATTAACTTTGCATCTTTTGGCTTCAATATTATGAATATGTGTATCACTACGATCGAGATTCAATAAACTATTCACCTTGGGTGTATGACCATTGAAGGTTTTATTCACGTAAACAGAACAATAATTATTCTCTGACTTTAAATGAATAACCGTATTGCAATAAACTTGATCAAATCACATTCATGCTTAATGCAAACACCAAATAATATTTATTTAGGTTCAACACTAATCCCAAAAGTATAGGGAGTGTGCGATGATGATCATATCAATGTTGGAACCACTTCCAACACACATCATCACTTCACCCTTAACTATTCTCTGTTCATTCTGCAACTTCCGTTTTGAGTTAATAATCTTAGCAGTTGAACTAGTATCAAATACTGAGGGGTTGTTATAAACACTAGTAAAGTACACATCAATAACATGTATATCAAATATACCTTTGTTCACTTTGCCATCCTTCTTATCCGCCAAATACTTGGGGCAGTTCTGCTTCGAGTGACCAGTCCCTTTGTAGTAGAAGCACTTAGTCTCAGGCTTAGGTCTATACTTGGGCTTCTTCACTTGAGCAGCAACTTGCTTGCCATTCTTCTTGAAGTTCCCCTTCTTCCCTTTGCCCTTTTCTTAAAACTAGTGGTCTTGTCAACCATCGACAGTTGATGCTTTTCTTGATTTCTACCTTCGTCGATTTTAGCATCACGAAGAGCTTGGAAATTGTTTCCATTATCCCTTGCATATTATAGTTCATCACGAAGTTCCAGTAACTTGGTGATAGTGACTAGAGAATTTTGTCAAGTACTATCTTATCTGTAAGATTAACTCCCACTTGATTCAAGTGATTGTAGCACTAAGACATTCTGAGCACATGCTCACTAGCTGAGCTATTCTCCTCCATTTTGTAGGCAAAGTACTTGTCAAAGGTCTCATACCTTTTGACATGGGCATGAGTCTGAAATACTAATTTCAACTCTTGGAACATCTTATATGCCCCGTGGCGTTCAAAACATTTTTGAAGCCCCGTTTCTAAGCCGTAAAGCATGGTGCACTAAACTATCAAGTAGTCATCATACCGAGTTTTGCCAAACGCTCATAACGTTTGCATATGCTCCTACAATAGGTCCGTCACCTAGCGGTGCATCAAGGACATAATTCTTCTGTGCAGCAATGAGGATAATCCTCATCACGGATCCAATCCGCATCATTGCTACTAACATCTTTCAATTTATTTTTCTCTTGGAACATATCGAAAATAAACGGGGAAGCTATGTGCGAGCTATTGATCTACAACATAGATGTGAAAATACTATCAGGACTAAGTTCATGATAAATTTAAGTTCAATTAATCATATTACTTAAGAACTCCCACTTAGATAGACATCCCTCTAATCATCTAAGTGATCACGTGATCCAAATCAACTAAACCATAACCGATCATCACGTGAAATGGAGTTGTTTTAAATGGTGAACATCACTATGTTGATCATATCTACTATATGATTCACGCTCGACCTTTTGGTCTCAGTGTTCCGAGGCCATATCTGTATATGCTAGGCTCGTCAAGTTTAACCCGAGTATTCTGCGTGTGTAAAACTGCCTTACAGCCGTTGTAGATGAACGTTGAGCTTATCACACCCGCTCATCACGTGGTGTCTCGGCACGACGAACTTTGGCAATGGTGCATACTCAGGGAGAACACTTTTACCTTGAAATTTAGTGAAAGATCATCTTATAATGCTACAGTCAATCAAAGCAGAATAAGATGCATAAAGAATAAACATCACATGCAATCAAAATATGTGACATGATATGGCCATCATCATCTTGTGCTTTTGATCTCCATCTCCAAAGTACTGTCATGATCTTCATTGTTACCGGCATGACACCATGATCTCCATCATCTTGATCTCTATCAATGTGTCATCACATGATCGTCTCACCAAATATTGCTCTTGCAACTATTTCTATCGCATAGCAATAAAGTAAAGCAATTATTTGGCACTTGCATCTTATGCAATAAAAAAACAACCATAAGGCTTCTGCCAGTTGCCGATAACTTCAACAAAACATGATCATCTTATACAACTACTTATATCTTGATCAGGACATCAATATCATTGTTACACCCACAGCCCCTGCTGCTATACATACTGGACCAATTACTAGAGCTCGCGCACGCCAATTGAATTATCAGGTACTTTCATTTCTTGGTAACGATTCTAATGTTCATGAGAATATGATGCTGCCTAAATTGGATACATTTGTTTTGCTTACAAATGAAGGGCCTAGCTTGGACAAGAAAGATGAACCTTGGAGCAAGTTCAAGCATGGAGATGATGGCATGCGCAAGGGGAACAAGAACGGAGTTACAAGTGATGATTCCAGGACTCTGAAGCCACCATAATGAGTGCATGAAGCATGGGACGAAATATACAAGATGCCACTTCATAAATTTCGTCCAGAGGCTATTCTAGGTGCTGCGTCACCTCATTATTGGGCCAGGCCCATGTATTTTCGAAGTACTTAAGTATAGGCTGTTTTTAGAGTCCGTATGTCTGGGGAAACAAGAGTTAGGGTTGGTTTCAGACCCCTCCACCAAGGGCCACGAAATTCCCCCTCTCTCCTCCATATATACAGCCCTTAGGGCATCGTTTAGACTTTGGGTTTTGTTTAGATTAAAAGTTCGCCATAGCTGCAACTTCGCGTACTTCATTTGTGTCCGACGACCAGACCAAGACGTCACAGAACCCCACCTTGATCAATAAAGCTTTCATCTTATATTCGCAATATCCAGATTGCAATCTCAGTTTCTTGCTTGTTCTTCGTTTGCTCGCAGGAAACAGACCCTCGTGGTCAGGTTGATCGTGCTCTGGCATGGTCAATAACCCCTCGGAAGTTGGTTTAGCGATTGCTAAGGCGCGACGTCTCACACGTTCGTAGTCGGATCATCAAGGTCGACTCCCACAGAAATGATAGCCACCATCTCATCGAAACATCAGGACACCTATGCCTCTATCAAGTGGTATCAGATTTCCAGGTTGCTCAGTGAGATTTTACAGTTTTTTGTAGTTTAGGTCAAGTCTATTCTTCATACCTATAGTCCACGAAAAAGCCAAAAAAAAATTTAGGGTTAGGTCATCATATCCGAACCAATCTGAGCCTTTGCATAATCTTTTTAGAGTTTTGCTTTGTTGAATTTCAGGTTGCGTCATCGTGTCGAGTTGCTGGTCTTAGCGTCTAGTCCCTTAGACTTTCGAGTTCTATTCACAGGTTGTCACGCCGTCGCCGCACCATCGTCATCATCATTACCATATACCACCACCCCACCATATACATCACCGTTGCCATATACAACCACCAATCCGAGTCCACATATACCATCGCCATATACCACCACCAATCCGAGTACAGATATACCATCGCCATATACCACCACCAGTCCGAGTCCAGATATACCACCATAGTCCGAGTTCCACCAGATTCATCTCCGCCACCAGTCCTAGTCCGAGTCCAGTATTTGTTGCTTTGTTTTCGAGCTCCAGATCACGCCATACTCGAAGTCGTGATAGAGTAGGACTCCCGAGATTACGTGCTACCCGCAGAAGATAAATAGTTCCAAACTAAAAAAAAGAAAAAAATTCAGAGTGTGCTCCTCCATTGTTTACGTGCAGCGCCGTGATTTTGTTAGTGTTCTAGGCTCGTGTCTTTAGCACGGTCTAGCCTAGGACCAACACAGTACCGTCGTTGAGCGTTTATTCAACTTTGCATCTCTGAATTGATTATTGCTGACACCTTTTGCTACCATATTATAAGCCTTCCCAGCTCCACATACAACTACGTCGTGTGTTTGACTCTCCCTGGTAATCGCTCTATCCAAGCTTTGAGAGTTTTGACTACGACGGTTGCTGCTGGGTAAGAACTGGTAAGAATTTGAGATTTGCTTGACGGATTTGTGACACCACCACCACCTCTTGTTAGTAGTATGTAGGATCATATTCTTCCGTGTTTCTATTGTTGCTAACCATGGCAGGATCACAAGCCGACGAGACTGACTGGGAGAACATGACGAATAAGGAGTTGCATGATAAATTTCAGCAAATGATGAGTGGACAGGTGCAAGATGTGCTAAACAGATTTGAACAGGCCATGGAGAAGATAGATGGCATGGAGAAGACGTTCTAAACAAAGCTTGATAACAGGTTTAATGAATTGCTCGCGCGTCTTCCACCACCACCACCGGCTGCACCTAACGCACCTCTACAACAACAACAACGACGACTACCTCCACATCGCGAAACAGCCCTCCGCCGAGCGAGCCGTCTCCCTCTTGCACCTGGCCAAACTGTTGGTGCTGCTGTTGATACTTCTGTGGCTCCTGCTGCTGATGCGGAGGAGGATGATTTTGTGGGAGATTACGAGGATGAGGTTGATCAAAATCAGAACTATGTGCCACCACCAGCACAGCAACCACCAGGTCGTCCACATGCAAATAATGGCAATGGTAGGGCTCACCCTCAGGTACGAGATCATGAACATCTCCCTAAACTAAAATTGAATATTCCATCATTTGAGGGTAGATATGTTCCTGATATATATCTTACTTGGGAGTTACAAACTGAACAACGATTTACATGTTTACAATATCCCGAGGAGAGACGTGTTCCTGGTGCTGTTTGTGCATTCACTAGTTTTGCATGTGTTTGGTGGTCTGAGCATTGTAGATTATATCCTATTCTAGCTACTAGGGCTGCTTTGAAAACTGCTATGCGTACTCGTTGGGTTCCACCATATTATCAACGTGAATTACTTCAAAAATTGCAGCGTTTAAGACAAGGAAAAAATTGTGTAGAAGAATATTATTAGGAATTACAAACTGGCATGATTAGATGTGGTATTGTTGAGGAGAATGAAGCTATGCTTGCACGTTTTATGGGTGGATTAAATAGAGAGATTCAGACCATTCTAGAGTATAAGGAGTATACTAATATCACTCGTTTATTCCATCTTGCTTGTAAAGCTGAACGTGAAGTGCAGGATCGACAGGCATTGGCGCGAACTAACTTTTCTGCAGGTCGATCTTCATCATGGACACCACGTGCATCCTCTACTTCCACTCCACCAGCACCTCCATCAGGTGCCACCTCCAGCCGTGATACAAGAAAGCAGGCACAACCACCACTATCTGCCAAGAGCACACCTGCGCAGAGCTCTTCTTCTTCCATGGCATCAACAGGGCACACAAGTGATATTATTTGTCGTCATTGTAAGGGAAGAGGACATTTTGCGAGAGAATGCCAATCTCAGTGTGTGATGATTGCTACTGAGATGGAGGGTATGAGTCCGCTAGTGACTATGATGAGGAGACTTTGGCTCTTATTATACGTGAAGAACACGGTGGAGATGATTCTGATCAAGAGACGCAATACATGGCTCTTGACGATGCTGACAGGTATGAATGTTTAGTTGCTCAACGTGTTTTGAGTGTGCAGGTCACACAAGCTGAGCAAAATCAGAGGCATAATTTGTTCCATACAAAGGGAGTTGTGAAGGAACGTTCTGTTCGCGTCATCATAGATGGAGGGAGCTGCAACAACTTGGCTAGCATGGAGATGGTGGAGAAGCTATCTCTCACCACAAGACCACATCCACATCCTTACTACATTCAATGGTTCAACAACAGCGGCAAGGTTAAGGTAACACGTACTGTTCGTATGCATTTTAGTATCGCTACATATGTTGATTATGTTGATTGTGATGTGGTACCTATGCAAGCATGTTCCTTATTACTTGGTAGACCATGGCAATTTGATAAAAATTCTATACACCATGGTAGAAACAATTAGTATACTCTTGTTCATAAGGATAAAAATATTACTTTGCTTCCTATGACTCCTGATTCTATTTTGAAAGATGATATTAATAGAGCTAATAAAGCAAAACAGGAGAACAATAGAGCCTAATAATAAACCAACTAGTGTTTCTTCTGAAATTAAATTGAAAAGTGCATGTTTACTTGCCACCAAATCTGATATTGATGATCTAGATTTTAGCAAATCTGTTTGCTATGCTTTTGTGTGCAAAGAGGCATTATTTTCATTCGAGGACGTGCCTTCCTCTTTGCCTCCTGCTGTCACTAACATTTTGCAGGAGTTCATTGACGTCTTTCCACAAGACGTGCCACCGGGATTACCACCTATTCGAGGGATTGAGCATCAAATTGACTTAATTCCCGGTGCATCATTACCCAACCGTGCGCCATACCGTACCAATCCAGAGGAGATGAAGGAGATTATGCGTCTAGTACAGGAGCTGCTTGACAAAGGTTATATACGTGAATCCCTTAGTCCTTGTGTCGTTCCTATCATTTTAGTGCCGAAAAAAGATGGTACGTCGCGTATGTGTGTTGATTGTAGAGGCATTAATAATATTACTATTTGTTATCGTCATCCTATTCCTAGGATAGACGACATGCTTGATGAATTGAGTGGCTCTACAATATTCTCCAAAGTTGATTTGCGTAGTGGATACCATCAAATTCGTATGAAATTGGGAGATGAATGGAAAATGGCATTTAAAACTAAGTTTGGTTTATATGAGTGGTTAGTCATGCCTTTTGGGTTAACTAATGCACATAGTACTTTCATGAGACTAATGAACAAAGTTTTACGTGCTTTCATTGGACGTTTTGTGGTAGTCTAGTTTGATGATATACTGATTTATAGCAAATCTTTGGAGGAACATTTGGAACATTTACGAGCTGTTTTTATTGCTCTACATGATGCACGTTTGTTTGGTAACCTTGGAAAGTGCACCTTTTGCACCGACCGAGTATCTTTTCTTAGCTATGTTGTTACTCCACAGGGAATTGAAGTCGATAAAGCCAAGATTGAAGCTATTGAGAGTTGGCCGCAGCCCAAAACGGTCACACAAGTGAGGAGTTTCCTTGGCCTCGCTGGTTTCTATAGGCGTTTTGTGAGAAATTTCAGCACCATTGCTGCACCTCTCAACGAGCTTACAAAGAAGGATGTGCCTTTTGTTTGGGGTACTGCACAGGAAGAAGCCTTCACGGTATTGAAAGATAAGTTGACACCTGCTCCTTTACTCCAACTTCCTAATTTCAATAAGACTTTTGAGCTTGAATGTGATGCCAGTGGAATTGGATTAGGAGGTGTGTTATTACAAGATGGCAAACCTGTTGCATACTTTTCTGAAAAATTGAGTGGGCCTAGTCTGAACTATTCTACTTATGATAAAGAATTATATGCTCTTGTTCGGACCTTAGAAACATGGCAACATTATTTATGGCCCAAGGAATTTGTTATACATTCTGCTAATGAATCTTTGAAACACATTAAAAGTCAAGCAAAACTAGACCGTAGACATGCTAAATGGGTTGAATTCATTGAGACTTTCCCTTATGTCATTAAACACAAGAAGGGTAAAGAAAATGTTATTGCTGATGCATTGTCTCGTCGTTATACTATGCTTTCACAACTTGACTTTAAAATATTTGGTTTGGAGACCATCAAAGATCAATATGTTCATGATGCTAAATTTAAAGATGTATTGCAGAATTGTAAGGAAGGGAGAACTTGGAACAAGTTCATTCTTAACGATGGATTTGTGTTTCGTGCTAACAAGCTATGCATTCCAGCTAGCTCCGTTCGTCTTTTGTTGTTGAAGGAGGCGCATGGAGGAGGATTAATGGGACACTTTGGCGTCAAGAAGACGGAGGATATACTTGCTACACATTTCTTTTGGCCAAAGATGAGACGGGATGTTGAGCCTTTTGTTGCTTGCTGCACTACATGTCAAAAAGCTAAGTCACGACTCAATCCTCATGGTTTATATATGCCTTTGCATGTACCTAGTGTTCCTTGGGAGGATATATCTATGGACTTTGTTTTAGGTTTACCTCGAGCAAAGAAGGGGAGGGATAGCATATTTGTTGTCGTGGATAGGTTCTCGAAAATGGCACACTTTATACAATGTCATAAAAGCGATGATGCTGTTAATGTTGCTGATTTGTTCTTTCGTGAAATTATTCGCTTGCATGGTGTGCCAAATACTATTGTTTCAGATCATGATACTAAATTTCTTAGCCACTTTTGGAGATGTTTATGGGCTAAGTTGGGGACTAAACTGCTTTTTAGTACTACTTGTCACCCCCAAACTGATGGACAAACTAAAGTAGTCAATAGAACATTGTCTACTATGCTCAGGGCTGTTTTGAAGAATAACAAGAAAATGTGGGAAGAATGCTTGCCTCATATTGAATTTGCTTATAATCGTTCATTGCATTCTACTACTAAGATGTGCCCTTTTGAAATTGTGTATGGTTTCCTACCTCGTGCACCTATTGATTTGTTGCCTCTTCCATCTTCGGAGAAGGTTAATTTTGATGCTAAAGAACATGCTGAATTGATTTTGAAAATGCATGAGTTAACTAAGGAAAACATTGAGTGTATGAATGCTAAATATAAACTTGCTGGAGATAAGGGTAGAAAACATGTTGTGTTTGCACCTGGAGATCTTGTTTGGTTACATTTGCGTAAGGATAGATTTCCTAATTTGCGCAAATCAAAGCTAATGCCACGTGATGATGGTCCTTTTGAGGTGTTAGAGAAAATAAATGATAATGCATATAAACTTGAGCTGCCTGCAGATTTTGGGGTTAGTCCCACTTTTAACATTGCAAATTTGAAGCCTTATTTGTGTGAGGCCGATGAACTTTCGTCGAGGACGACTTCATTTCAAGAAGGGGAGGATGATGAGGACATCAATACCATTGTTACACCCACAGCCCCTGCTGCTATACATACTGGACCAATTACTAGAGCTCACGCACGCCAATTGAATTATCAGGTACTTTCGTTTCTTGGTAACGATTCTATTGTTCATGAGAATATGATGCTGCCTAAATTGGATACATTTGTTTTGCTTACAAATGAAGGGCCTAGCTTGGACAAGAAAGATGAACCTTGGAGCAAGTTCAAGCATGGAGATGATGGCATGCGCAAGGGGAACAAGAACATAGTTACAAGTGATGATTCCAGGACTCTGAAGCCACCATAATGAGTGCATGAAGCATGGGACGAAATATACAAGATGCCACTTCATAAATTTCGTCCAAAGGCTATTCTAGGTGCTGCGTCACCTTATTATTGGGCCAGGCCCATGTATTTTCGAAGTACTTATATAGGCTGTTTTTAGAGTCCGTATGTGTGGGGAAACAAGAGTTAGGGTTGGTTTCGGACCCCTCCACCAAGGGCCATGAAATTCCCCCTCTCTCCTCCATATATACAGCCCTTAGGGCATCGTTTAGACTTTGGGTTTTGTTTAGATTAAAAGTTCGCCATAGCTGCAACTTTGCGTACTTCGTTTGTGTCCAACGACCAGACCAAGACATCACAGAACCCCACCTTGATCAATAAAGCTTTCATCTTATATTCGCAATATCCAGATTGCAGTCTCAGTTTCTTGCTTGTTCTTCATTTGCTCGCAGGAAACAGACCCTCGTGGTCAGGTTGATCGTGCTCCGACGTGGTCAATAACCCCTCGGAAGTTGGTTTAGCGATTGCTAAGGCGCGACGTCTCACACGTTCGTAGTCGGATCGTCAAGGTCGACTCCCATAGAAACGATAACCACCATCTCATCAAAACATCGGGACACCTATGCCTCTATCATATCTTATCATGTGTTGACCATATCACATCACATCATGCCCTGCAAAAACAAGTTAGACATCCTCTACTTTGTTGTTGCAAGTTTTACGTGGCTGCTATGGGCTGAGCAAGAACTGTTCTTACCTACGCATCAAAACCACAACGATAGTTCGTCAAGTTAGTGTTGTTTTAACCTTTGCAAGGACCGGGCATAGCCACACTTAGTTCAACTAAAGTTGGAGAAACTGACACCCGCCAGCCACCTATGTGCAAAACACGTCAGTAGAACTAGTCTCGCGTAAGCGTACGCGTAATGTTGGTCCAGGCCGCTTCATCCAACAATACCGCCGAACCAAAGTATGACATGCTGGTAAGCAGTATGACTTGTATCGCCCACAACTCACTTGTGTTCTACTCGTGCATATAACATCTATGCAATAACCTGGCTCGGATGCCACTGTTGGGGAACGTAGTAATTTCAAAAAAATTCCAACGCACACACAGGACCATGGTGATGCATAGCACCGAGGGGGGAGAGTGTGTCTACATACCCTCGTAGACCGAATGCGGAAGCGTTAGCACAACGCGATTGATGTAGTCATACTCCTTCACGATCCGACCGATCCAAGTACCGAACCCACGGCACCTCCGAGTTCTGTACACGTTCAACTCGATGATGTCCCGCGAGCTCCGATCCAGCAAAGCTTCACAGGAGAGTTTCATCAGCACAACGGCGTGGTGTGATGATGATGCTACTGATGCATGGCTTCACCTAAGAACCGCTACGATATGATCGAGGTGGATTATGGTGGAGGGGGGCACCGCACACGGCTAAGAGATCAATGATCCATTCTTGTGTCTTTGGGGTGCCCCCTACCCCCGTATATAAAGGAGGGGAGGAGGAGACGGCTGGCCAAGGGGAGAGGCGCGCCCAAGGGGGGGCAATCCTACTCCAAGTAGGTTTGCCCCCTCTTTCCTAGTCCTAGTAGGAGAGGGGAAGGAAAGGGAGAGGAGGAGAAGAAAAGAGGGGGTCGGCCCCCCTTGCCCTAAACCAATTCGGTTTGGGACTTGGGGGGCACGCCCCACACTTCCCTTGCTTCCCTATATTTCCACTAAGCCCCATGTAGGCCAATTAAGCCCCCCAGGGGTTCCGGTAACCCCCTAGTACTTCGGTATATGTCTGAAACCTTCCGGAACCTTTCGGTGTTCGAACATAGTCATCCAATATATCGATCTTTACGTCTTGACCATTTCGAGACTCCTAGTCATGTCCAGGATCATATATGGGACTCCGAACTACATTTGGTACATCAAAACACAAAAACTCATAATACCGATCGTCACCAAACTTTAAGCGTGCGGACCCTACGGGTTCGAGAACTATGTAGACATGACCGAGACACGTCTCCGGTCAATTACCAATAGCGGAACCTAGATGCTCATATTGGCTCCCACATATTCCGCGAAGATCTTTATCGGTCAAACCACATAACATCATACGTTGTTCCCTTTGTCATCGGTATGTTACTTGCCCGAGATTCGATCATCGGTATCTCAATACCTAGTTCAATCTCGTTATCGGAAAGTCTCTTTACTCGTTCCGTAATACATCATCCCGCAACTAACTCATTAGTTACAATGCCTGCAAGGCTTAATGTGATGTGCATTACTGAGTGGGCCCAGAGATACCTCTCCGACAATTGGAGTGACAAATCCTAATGTTGAAATACGCCAACTCAACAAGTACCTTCGGAGACACCTGTAGAGCACCTTTATAATCACCCAGTTACGTTGTGACGTTTGGTAGCACACAAAGTGTTCCTCCGGTAAATGGGAGTTGCATAATCTCATAGTCATAGGAACATGTATAATTCATGAAGAAAGCAGTAGCAACAAACTAAACGATCATTGTGCTAAGCTAATCGAATGGGTCAAGTCAATCACATCATTCTCCTAATGTTGTGATCCCGTTAATCAAATGACAACTCATGTCTATGGCTAGGAAACATAACCATCTTTGATCAACGAGCTAGTCAAGTAGAGGCATACTAGTGACACTCTATTTTTCTATGTATTCACACATGTATCATGTTTCCGGTTAATACAATTCTATCACGAATAATAAACATTTATCATGACATAAGGAAATAAATAATAACTTTATTATTGCCTCTATGGCATATTTCCATCACTCCGGACGTCCGTAAAAGGTCGGTCGTCCGGTGGGTCGGGGTCAATGCGAAATTTCAGATCCGGGACATGATTTTGGGCGGAATTTGGGGATTTGGGGGTCAAAATAGAGGGGATTTCGTGGAAGAAAGATGGGGAAACTCGGGGAGATGGTAGATCCACTTGAAACCAAGAAAATCTATGGATCAAATCCAACAAAACTTCGTCAAACCAACAAATCACAAAAAATATTTGGGGCTATTTTTGGTGTGGATTTTCGAAATTGGGAAAGAACACAACAAAATTAGGCTAGAAAACAACTAGGGGAGACTCCGAAATCGTGATCAATGTGGCTCATGATACCAAGATGATGTAGGGTGGAACCCTATACGGCCGATCTTTCACGAAAGGAGCGGATCCCAACTAAGAACACAATGAACACGGGGAAGAACGGAGAGAAATCACAAGGGGAAACACTCAAGAACAAGTCCAATCACACATCCACTAGACAATCAAACACACAAGATCCACAAGGTACATGAACAACAAAGGGAAAGATACAAGGTAAGGTTCATCTCCAAAAGGAGGTCTTAATGATATCCTAGACGGATCTTCCCATGAAGGGGTCTTGACGATATATCCCGCAGGATCTTCTCCTAGATGGAGGTCTTGGCCTCCAATGGAGTAGTAGTCTCTCTCTCTCTCAAGAGTAGAGTGGTACAAGGAGCAAAGCTCTCTATCAAATGAGCTATCACTTTGCTATCCCTAGAAAGGATGAGGGGAAGGTCTATTTATAGTCTAAGCCACGAAGGGGTAAGTGGGAGAGAGATACAAGGACAAAGGCCTGGCTGCGCATAGGCCGGGTCGGACGTCCGGTCAGCGTCGGACGTCCGGTCCCTCGCGGGGGTCCGGTCGTCCGGAGGGTGTCGGACGTCCGTCGTTTTGCTTCGGGATGGGTGGCACCAGATTACCGATGAGCGTCGAACATCCGGTGCCTGGGACTTGTCGGACGTCCGGTGTTCGTCGGTCGTCCGGCGTTCGTCAGTCGTCCGGCGGCTATAGAGGGTCGGACGTCCGGCGGCTTTCGGTCGTCCGATCGCTGTAGACTTTGCAGCTCCTTCTTCCGTCTTCCCTTCCAGGCTTCCCTCACGAATGGTGTAGTTGTACACTTGCACTCGCACTCCTCCTCATCGTCCGTACCATTCCGACAATACCTATGCATGCACATGAGTGGAGTGTCACGTAGTATACCATCCTCGAAGGGGTCAAGTGAACACGTGTAAAGGAGATGATTCACCTTTCTATATGTGAAGTAGATGTTGCACGTGTCACTTGCCGAATGGACTCTTGACATGGTGATGTCCGTAGGATGCTCCGCATCAGACCACGAGCGGATGGAACCTTCAAGGTGCTTGCACGCTACAACAACAACACTTACAAGATCGACCTCCCGTGCAACAAGTACAACGTGAGCGACATTTTCAACATCAAAGATCTCTCTCCCTTCCATGGTGATGAAGAATTTGATTCGAGGAAAGATCTTCCCCAAGGGAGGGGAGATGATGCGGAGCATCCCAAGGCCATCCCCATGGACCCAACTACATCTCCTACAACACCTCTTGGACCCATGTCACAAGCACGTGCAAGAGCTCTCGAAACCGAGGTGACATCTCTCCTCTCACATTTCCACTTCGATGCACATGAGACATGCCTACTACCTCATATGGACACATTGTGCATACTCAGGTATCATCTTCATCTTCGTTTGGATCAGGTGCAGGGACACCGGTCATCCGGTCTGGGCCGGATGTCCGCTCGTTAGGGTTTGGCTGGAGCATCAGGTGTCGGACGTCCGGTCCCGACCGGTCGTCCGGTGGCTTGGACTTTTCCTGCAACCCTCCTTCTTCTCCGTCTTCTCGTCCATCTCTCTCTTCTTCTTCTCCTTGCTCCTTAACTTCTCCATGATACCTGAGTATGCACAATGTGTCCGTATGAGGTAGTAGCCATGTCTCATGTGCATCAAATTGGAAATGTGGGAGGAGAGATGTCACCTTGGTTTCAAGAGCTCTTGCACGTGCTCGTGTCATGGGTCTACTAGGTACTTGGTGAGATAATGGTAGGTCCATGGGGATGACCTTGGGATGCTCCGCATCATGCTTCCTCTTGTTCACGAGCTTGTCGGCCTCAGTTGGCGACGGCTCTACTTGAATCTTGGAGGGCTTGTTGCGCCTCAAGTGCTTGAGCATCTCGCAATTGTTGCTCTTGATGTTGTGCCTCGGCATTTTGTGCTTCTTGGTGTAGACGCGCTAGCTCTTCCTCTTCATGTTGGCGTTGACGTTGCCGTTCTCGTGCTAGCACAAAAGCCTCTTGGGTTTGACATTGTCTATGCTCTTGAGAGTCGGTGTTGCGTAGAGGATTGAGGCTTGCTTGACGATCGTTGCACGCGGCACGTCAAAGAGTGTTCGATGTCGGTGTACTTGAGCCGGAGAGGGTGAAGTCGGTGTGTCGATTTGAGCGGCTCCTTCTTGATGAAGACGAAGTGGAAGAAGAGCGGTTGAGCAACAAAGCGCGAATCTCGTCCATTCTTGCGTCGTTCTCTTTCTTGTGATCGTCGAGTTTGCGGTCGAAGTGGTCCCTTGTACATTGCTCAGAGAGTCGCAAGTCGGTGGTGAGGTTGTCGATGCATTCATTCATTGCTTGTTGCTCTTGATGCCAAGCACATTGCGCACCAAAGATGTGGATCTTAGTGATGTAGGAGTTCATGTCATCGTCGTGCTCAATGAAGAGTGGGTTTGTAGAGGTACTTGGCCTATCCATTATTCCAAGAGAAAAATGTTAGTGGTAGAAAGATAAGAATGAATACTGAATGTACCTTGACCGAAGTTGAAAGTGGATCAATGTTCACTCCAATGTAGGACAAGGAAATAGCACAATTGGTACTAGTTCTTGTCAGTTTCTCACACCTAGACAAGTAAAAGCTTATGGTGGAGCTTGGTTACGATTGTGGCACAAAATTTGATGCAATTGTAAGTGAGCTTCAATAATGTTGGAAAAGATTTGCAAGATTGCAATGCAACAAGTAGACCAAGCAATATAAGGTACATGGAAACACACGCGCAAAAAGATAAGTGGGGTCGTGCAACCAAGGATGAGCCAAAATGTGGAATCCACAAAAATGCTCTTGTTGCACAACACGAGAGAGACGCTAGCACGATTGCACAATAGGCGGACACAAAGACTTGTGCACAACCTACTAAGCAAAAATGCAACGGCTTCTATCCCAAGTATGCTCTATGCAAGATGTTTTTGTGAGATGATCAAAGATGATCTAGTATGACAATCTTAATGTTGTATGATGTTATGGTTCTTGCTTAAAAGCTCTTTGCTTATCTCTTCCGTTTTCTTAAAAGCTTGTTTGGCTCTTTGTTGTTTGAGCTCTTTTCTCATGCAATGCTTCACGAACCAAGATAGCAATTGTGTATGTGAGGACAACCTTGTGACACAAGAGATGATACCAAGATATGCAACAATTATGTATGTATGCTATGGGAAGTATGATCACTAATGTGCACAAGTCTCGTTGCTGGCAACACTCAAAAGCTAGTCTCGATGGGTAAGCGACGCAAAGGAGTAAGGCTATGATGGCTATCAATGTAATGGCAAGAATGATATGTCCAATACCAATGTTTGGTTACAATTTCTTGCGTACGGTATGGTGTCAAAATGGTGGCACGAATAGCAAGATGTAGTCGAGGTGGTCATTGTTGATGACGCGTCAGTGGCCAAGATGAGCGACGATGATGTTGATGTGGCACCGTACCTAGATAGCCGAAACACAAAAGGATACGGGACCACAACTCAAATTCTCAAAGCTCAAAGTGGCAACACGTGTCGGAGTGTGAAACGGGTAATCAATGGTGGTGGTATGCGGAAGTGGTGATGGTGTATAGGTGGTAGGAGTGCGTATGCGGAAAATGTGGGGCGGTGGTGGTGACTCAACTAAAAAAACTTTAGTTTCGTCAGTGATCGTCGGACGTCCGGGCTGGGCCGGTCGTCCGGTCGTCGGACGTCCAGAGGGGGTCAGACGTCCGGAGGGGGTCGGACGTCCGGTGCCTGGGCGTTTTGCGGGCACGGGAAGAACAACATGTGTATGAGGTGGATGAGGTGAAAATCGTCGAATCCGGGCGATTTTGTGGATGGAAAGGGTGGGGAAAGGGGGAAAAGGTAGATCAACTCAAGGCAAAGCAAATCCATGGATCAAATCCAACAAAATTTCAACACAACAACAAATCACAAAAAAAAAATTGGGGGCTATTTTTGTGGGGAATTTTCGAATTAGGGACAAAGTCAAAAAAACTAGGCTAGCAACACAACGGGGAGGCTCCGAAATCGTGATCAACATGGCTCTAGATACCAAGATGATGTAGGGTGGAACCCTATACGGCCGATCCTTCACTAAAGGAGCGGATCCCACGATGAACACGAAGAACACGAGGAGGGAACGAGGGAAAACACGGGGGAAACACAAGAGAAACACTAAACCAACAAGAAATTGTCACACATGTGCTAGATCCTCGAGTACATAAGAGATCACACGGTACACGATCAACTAGGGACGACACAAAGTTAACCGGTCTTCTCCGTCAGGAGGTCTTGAACCCACGAGGGGATCTTCCCTTAGACGGGTCTTGAATCCAAAGGGATCTTCTCCGAAGAGGGGCCGCGGTATCTCTCGTGGAGTAGATCCGATGTGGATGAGCAATGCTCTATCTCTAAATATGAGCTAAACCAATGCTAACCCTAGCTAGGAGGAACAGGAGGTCTATATATAGTCTTATTTCAAAAGGGGTGCGAAGTGGGGGTACATGGGCTGCGGCCCAACACATGGTAGGGCACAGGCGTCGGACGTCCGGGAGTCACCGGTCGTCCAGAGTCTCGCGAGGGTCCGAACGTCCGGTGCCTGTCGGACGTCTGTAGATTCGACTCGGGTGTGCTTCGGTCGGACGTCTGGTCAGGGTCGGTCGTCCAGAGCCTGGAGGTCGTCGGTCGTCTGATGCGGAGCATCCTACAGACATCACCATGTCAAGAGTTCATTCGGCAAGTGACATGTGCCACATCTACATCACATACATAAAGGTGAATCATCTCCTTTACACGTGCTAACTTGACCCCTTCGAGGATGTTATACTACTTGACACTTCTCCCGTGTGCATGCATAGGTATTGTCGGAGCTTCATGGACGACGAGGAGGAATGCAAGCGCCAAGGAACAACTACACCATCTGCGAGGGAAGCGTGCAAGAGAAGGAAGAAGAAGCTTCTGGATAGCCCGGAACTTCCGACCTCTACCCGGAACTTCCGACCTACCCGGACCTTCGGGCCTACCTGGAACCTCCGGCCCCCGGAGTTCAGACCAGACCCGAGCTCGCCAACTCTCTGGATAGCCTGGAGCCTGGCTGGAACCTGCCTGGAACTTCCGGCGCCCGGAACTTCCGGCCCTGCATGCGCGCAGACACTTGGGCCAAAGCCCATGTACCCTTTCGCCCCTCACTTACCCCTTCGTGGACCTAGACTATATATACTCCTCCACCTCCTCCTTTCTAGGGTTAGCAAAGTAGTATCTCATTCAGAGATAGAGCTTTGCTCATCCATTAAAGATCTACTCCACGAGAGAGACTGCGGCCCCTCTTCGGAGAAGATCCACCTTGGATTCAAGACCCCCGTGTGGGAAGATCCTTCTAGGATTCAAGCCCCTATCTTCTTTGGATTTGGGATGAACTCTACCATAAAGACCTCCTCATGGAGATGAACCTTACCTTGTATCTTTCCCTTTGTTGTTCATGCACCTTGTGGATCTTGTGTGCTTGATTGTCTAGTGGATGTGTGATTGGACTTGTTCTTGAGTGGTTCCCCTTGTGTTTTCTCTTCATTCTTCCCCGTGTTCTTCACGGGATCCGCTCCTTACGTGAAAGATCGGCCGTATAGGGTTCCACCCTACATTATCTTGGTATCATGAGCCACGTTGATCTCGATGTCAGAGCCTCCTCGTTGTGTTTCTAGCCTTGTTTTTGTTGTATTCGTCCTAAATTCGAAAATCCCCACCAAAAATAGCCCCCAATTTTTTGTGATTTGTTTGTTTGAGGAAGTTTTGTTGGATTTCATCCATAGATTTGCTTGGTTTCAAGTGGATCTAGCATCTCCCCAAGTTTCCCCATCTTTCATCCATGAAATCTCATTGATTTTGACCTGGAAAATCGAGTTTTTCCGCGCCCATTCTCAGATCCGGAATTTAGGTTTTGTCCCGGAAGAAATTCCACGACACTCGGAACTTCCATCCTTACCCCGGAACTTCTGGGCTAACCAGAAAGTTTTCCACAAAAATCCCCAGACTCCACACACTTTTTCTGCGACCCCTGGAACTTCCGGCCTAACCCAAAACATTGCACCGAATTTCAGCATCAGCCTCTTTCACCATTTTCGTCATAACTTTTAACTCCGAACTCCAATTTGAGTGTTCTTTGGCTCGTTTTGAAGCTATTGACGTGACCGAGGACCTCACATTGGTTTCACCACCTTTTGACACAATCAAATTTTTGGAATTTTGGCATCTTTGCCTAGGCCTTCCACCATATCATCCGCTACACCACCACCGACTTCCGCAACCTAACCAATTTTGTTCCCCATTGCATATGTGGTTTCTTGAGTAGTGATTCGAGTCTCCTAAGGTGTTTCGGATACTTAGGGATGGTTGCTTCCTAATCAACCACTACGACCACTTCCGCATAGGCTTACCCACCATACACTTCCGCCACCCCAACTTAACCCAATTTTGTTTGTGTTGTGAGTTGTTTCTCCTAAGGTGTTTCAGCTACTTAGGGACCGTGCTTCCAACTCCGACACCGTGTATAGTCCAATACCTATCCCTCCACTTCTGCATTGCCTACTTGCATAACCCATTATTGAATTTCCTCAATCCCATTGAGTTTCCACAACCACCATCGCATCCCACTACCATTTGACATTTGAAATTTTGAGTTCGCAGTTTTTCCGTTTCCTAAGGTGTTTTGGCTACTTAGGGATGAGTTTCCATCATCTTGGTATCTACATAAAGAACACCGCCACTCATCATCGCCAAGGATAGTAACCTCCATATCATCTTGGTATCGTGGTATCCCTCCATTGTATATTCCCCTTGCCATTGCATTGATAACCCCCTAGCCTATTTTGCATGACTTGCCTATTAGGACTAGCCATTTGAGTATTGCCAACAATGTTACCTGTGCACATTAGTGATCTACACCATACATTGCATACATACCATATCATATTGGTATCATATCATCCCTTGTGTCACAAGATTGTTCCCGTATATACCCAATTGCTATCTTGGTTTGTGCATTTCGCATTGTGGCCATATAAAAAAGAATAAGCTTTTAAGCAAAGAAAAAGAGTGAACAAAGAGCTTGTAAGCAAGTGCCATAGCATCATACCATATTGCATAAGATTGTTATATCCGATCATCTTGGATCATACCACTAGAACATCATATACATAGAATACTTAGGATAGAAGACGTTGCATTTTTGTCTCCTATAGTTCGTGCACAATTGTCGTAACCGCCTTTTGAGCAATCGTGCTAGCATCTCTCTAGAGTTGTGCAACAAGAGAATTTTCCATGGATTACACATTTTGAGCTCATTCCTTGGTTGCACGAACCCATTTATCTATCCGTCTGTGTGTTTCCATGTGCCATTCATTGCTATTGGTATACTTGTTTCACTCGCAAATTTGTAAATCTCTTTCAACATTATTGACCCTTGCTAACATTTTGCATTAAATTTTTGTGCCACTATCCTCACCGAGCTACTCCATAAGCTTTAGTTTGTAGGTGTGAGTGAACAAGTCCGGTACCAATCCCACTATTCTTTCATCTCACATTGAGTGAAACGGGATACATCCTCAACTTTGGGAAAAGGTAACTTGGTATTGTTTATCTCATTTCCTACTCACCTCTACTCGAGTCTTTTGATGGATAGGCAAGGCATTTCACCTTTGGTCTACAATAACAATGACGAGTTCAATGCCACGAAAAACTACACCGACACCAAGATGCAAGCTCAAATGGAAGAGATCAAGGCCCTCATCAAGTCCTACAGGTGATCTTGCTCATCTTTGAGAAGACACTCAAGTACACATACTTCCAAGCTACCATCTCCGGCAAGGTCACATCGACATTGACACCATCACCACCACGAACGTGAAGGTCAAGAGCTCAACACCAACAACCGCTCAACGACTTCACCATCTCCCTTGGCATCTTCACCAAGCGACTTCAAGGCATATTCGCCTTCGGATATACGACATCTTCGCCAACAAGCACCTCAAGTTTATACTCAAGAGAAGCTCCCCAAGCTCAAGTCCACGACTTCCATGAGCTACTACAACCTCGACACCGACCATGATATTCCTTTCTATGGGACTCAAGAACCCAAGGAGTATCTCGAGTGGGAGCATTTGATGGACGACTACCTCAAGCTACACCAAGTTCCTCCCGAAGATCAAGTGAAGTGCGCCACAAGGAACTTCCACGACTACGCGTCCACATGGTGGCTTCACACACCTTCGGAGACCTACAACGTGAGTTGGCACAAGATGAAGAGAGCTATGCGGCGAGAGTTCGTGCCTCCAACCTACAAGGAACAACTTCTATGCCAATTGTAGAACACCACCCAAGGACGCACGTCCATCGACGCGTACTTCAAGGGATGAAGAATGCCTTGTGGTGAGATGACGTGGACGACCCCATTTCGATGAAGTTTCACTTCATGATGGGACTGCACAACGACATCTCCAAGACTATCTTCCTCGAGAACTACAAGTCCCTCGACGACAACTACATTGGTGCTCTCAAGGGAGAACAAGAACTCATGGAGGCCAAGGCTTCTCCACCACAAGAACACTTCGCGGCGACCAAGCTCTACGACAACGAGCATGAGGATAGTACCACCAAGATGTCCAAGCCCGACGAGCTCCAAGAAGATGCTCCCAAATTCGAGTTCACTGCCATCCCTCTTTGTGCATTGATGGTGCCGAGTCTACTTTGACTCTTTTTCAAGACGGTGTGGCGACGACTACGACTATGGAGGCAATCAAGGAACATGCTGGAGGCAAGCGACATGGTGACGAGCAAGGATGATACTTCCATCTTAGGAGGCGAGAGTGATGATGTGCCATCTTCGGCCTTCATCCACGGCGACGACAACGAGACCGTTGAGCATGGGATTTTCCCTTCGACCACGGCGACATGTGATGACTTGAGTGACTTTAGCCACCATATTGAGAGTGAGAGTGACTTCACCACTAGCCCCATATATGATGTGTTGCCACTATTCCCATGTGAGGAGAGCCACAAACCCCACCATTTGAGTGAGATGAGTGAGTCCACCATACGTGAGATTGAGTGCACCTACCTTGAGGGAGTGAGTGAACCACCACATAGAGAGAGTGAGATAGTTGATAGGTCATGGGAGGCCACTTTCAACACTAACGACTTGACCTCTACCTCTATTGTGTCTTCTCATTTGGTGCTAGGTCCCATATATGATGACGCGCCGATTCGTGATGACTACGTCCTACCTTTGGACAAGACGATGGCCATGGTGGAATATGATGTACCCCCCACATGGTTCCATCACGATGATCTTGACCACCATTTGGTCTTACACACCTCACCTAGACCACTAGAGTGGAATGAACAAGGTAACATAGGTGAAGGTGATGCTCTAGTCCCACTAGTGGACATTCTTGATATTGATTGCTTGCATGATGTTGATCCACCTATTTCCATGATTCGTGCTAGTGCGACTTCCTCATGTGATTATTTCTTGCCCATTTACGATCAGTATGATGATTCACATGTGGAGTCTATTAGTTGTGATGCCATGTTACATAGGATTTCTTGTGACAATTCTTTAGGTCACATCATGTTTGCCAATCCGCTTGACTTGTCATATGCTATGCATGAGATTAATCATATGTCATATTTGCAATCTCATCATAGTGACTATGTATATGCCATTAACATAAACCCAATTTGCACATATGGCATAGATGACAAGCCCATGGTTATTGGCATTTGTTTTTCTTGTGATGATATTGATATGCTCCATTTGCATCATTTATCTCATATTCCATGCCATGACTACCTAGCTTCGGATATGCATTGTTCTGGATGTTGTCCATTTTCTCCATATGATGTTTCCAATATTGCTCATGAGGAGACCCCCATAGTTTCCTCATACATTTTAGGAGATTTTGATCCATGCCATTCATTGCATGATCCCAATACTTGTGTGCACCATATGCTTCCCATGAATAAACATGCTATTGATGTGCCATATACTTGTATGCTCAATTTGCATCCCCATCGTGTTATACACAATAACTATTCTTTCATGATGGATGACATGTTCCTATACCATGCATCAAATTTCTTTGACCGATTCTTATCTTGTGCTAACTCTCACGTGCACATACACATCATGATGGATGATGTGTACATTTACCACACACACAATTTCTTTCATTTGTGTTTCTTTTGTGTAGGTACCCATGAATACGTGTCAACCTCGCAATCCCATGAGTTGACAAAACGAGCTCTAGAGAGCAATGATGCCTTGGGATCCCATGGATTGTCCTTCCCACTGCTCTCTTCGCGCAAAGACTTCGCGCATTTGTTCTACATGGCCCTCACTAGGCTATGGGTTGTTGTCCATTATATATCCTTTGCCCATCTTGCCATGTTCACTTTGCATCATATGCTCATTACTATGCCTTTGCCATGCATTTGTGACCCATGCTTTGCATTACACATGATGATTGATTCTAATACTTGTATGTGTATTTGCAAGCTTGGTGGAGATATCACTTGTTATTGCCATGTTTGCTTTGTGCCCCATGCCTATGATTTTACTATGATTGCTTGCCTTGTTGCATCACCGATGATTCATACTTGCTCGCTTCATGCGGTTGATGACAACCATCTACATGCTTTGCACGACATGATTGTTATTGCTTCTTATAATATATCTCCATGTGTTGCCTCTCTCATGTTAGACAATTTGCCATGTATTGAGTGCAACAATTATTCTAATTTTGCTAATGAGATTGCCCCCATAGCATTCTCACATATATTTGGAGATTTTGACATATTTCTTTTGAAGCATGTTTGTCTTACCTCTTTGCACCATATACCTAGTGCCCTAAATATAGCCATTTTTGCGTCATATTATTCATGCACTTGTGCTTCTAATGGTTATGTGCAAGAGAAGGGAACCATCATGATGGATGATGTGTTTATCTACCATGCACATACATTCTTTGCTTTCTTGTGTGCATGTGTAGGATACTTGGACCTTGTGTCGACTTCCTCCTCACATGAGTTGACCATTCGAGCTCTTGAGAGCGAGCCTCATACATTCGACCACGACTTGCTTCTCCAACACCTTTCCTACCACTTCGGCATTGTGAAGAATGCACAAGGACACACTTTCAAGGTGACATCTTCTTGAGCATGGATATTGCGGATCATACTACTTGTGTTGCTTGCACCATGAGACTTCTTGTTCATATTGGACCACTTGATTGCTCACATGTTAGAGATCTTGCTTCGACTTGTCATTTCCACCATTCCATGCATCATGATATATATGCCTTGTCTGTTGCATCCAATTCTTGGATTACTTGCTCCTCCCATATGTTTGGTTGCAACAATGTCATCACTTCACATATGCCATGTCCTAGTGATAGCTACATGCTTGTCTCGATTGCCTCACACATGATGAACAATTGCTCTTTCCATTGTGTTGAGTGCCACATGATATACACTACACCCCATGCACATTATGCTTGGATTGTCTTGCACTTGACCCATGTGTTTAGACATTTCATTTTCTTTGGTGCTGTGAATGATTCATATGCCTACCATAGACCTTTCATTGAGAAATTTGTGAATTCTTGCTATGAACTTGAGGTAGATGCTTATTATCTCGTCACACATATTTGCATCACTACCTCACATTTACATGCTTGTCTCCATGATTTCTTTGCTTATGCTCAGTTTATGTGCTTACATGCCATGTCACAATCCTTTGTAAAACCATATGCTTTTCATGACGACGACACTTGTTGGGTGAATCACCGCTTGAATGCTTGGTTTTGCACTGATGCTACCCACATTTGTTTTTCCAAGTGTTTGTTGTCTTTGCTCCTTTTGAAGGAATCCCAAGACGGTGCGACATTGGAGAGTGCCCATTTGAAGCTTCAAGATGTCGAGAACTTGGTGATCGACCACTCCTACATGGTGACGCCATGTCTTTCCCATGGTGATTTGGATTTCGATCTGAGGTCGGATATTTCCCAAGGGGGAGGAGATGATGCAGAGCATCCTACGGACATCATGATGTCAAGAGTTCATTCGGCAGGTGACACGTGCCACATCTAATTCACACACATAAAGGTGAATCATCTCCTTTACACGTGCTCACTTGACCCCTTTGAGGATGGTATACTACTTGACACTTCTCCCGTGTGCATGCATAGATATTGTCGGAGCTTCATGGACGACGAGGAGGAATGCAAGTGCCAAGGAACAACTACACCATCCGTGAGGGAAGCGTGGAAGAGAAGGAAGAAGAAGCGCGGACAAGCTTCTGGAAAGCCCAAAACTTCCGGCCTTGATAACCCACAAGTATAGGGGATCAATTGTAGCCTCTTTCCATAAGTAAGAGTGTCGAACCCAACGAGGAGATAAAGGTAGAACAAATATTCCATCAATTTCTATCGACCACCGATACAACTCTACGCACGCTTGACGTTCGCTTTACCTAGAACAAGTATAAAACTAGAAGTACTTTGTAGGTGTTGTTGGATAGGTTTGCAAGAATATAAAGTGCACGTAAATAAAAAGTAGGGGCTGTTTAGGTAAAGAAGCTATAAAGTTAGTATAGCGAGTGTGGATAAGTGGTGGTAGGAGTTGCGAAATTGTCCATAAGCAATTGACTACTTTACTAGACCGATAGCAAGTTTTATGTGGGAGAGGCCACTGCTAGCATGTCATCCCTGACTTGGAATTATATGCACTTATGATTTAAACTATTAGCAAGCTTCCGCAACTACTAACGTTCATTAAGGTAAAACACAACCATAGCATTAAGATATATTGGCCCCCCTTCAATCCCGTATGCATCAATTTCTATGCTAGGTTGAAGCTTCTGTCACTCTTGCCCTCCAATACATAGTCCTATCAACATACAACTAACCCTATGGTGTGATCCACATCCGCTCATATGATGGGCACCAAAGGACAGCCACATAACCACAAGCAAATTAAATCAATCATAGTAATTCACCAATCACCGTAGGACAATGAAAATCTACTCAGATATCATAGGATGGCAACACATCACTGGATAATAATATGAAGCATAAAGCACCATGTTCAAGTAGAGGGTACAATGGGTTGCGGGAGAGTGGACCGCTGTAGATAGAGGGGGGAAGGTGATGGAGATGTTGGTGAAGATGGTGGAGGTGTTGGTGTAGATTGCGGTGATGATGATGGCCCCCAGCGGTCTTCCGGCACCACTAGAAGCGAGGGGGGGAGAGCCCCCTCCTTCTTCTTCTTCCTTGACCTTCTCCCTAGGTGGGAGAAGGGTTTCCCCTATGGTCCATGGTCTCCATGGCATGGGAGGGACGAGAGCCCCTCCGAGATTGGATCTGTCTCTCTGTCTCTCTCTCTGTTTCCGCGTTCTCGGATTCTGCCCTTTCACCGTTTCTTATATTTCCGGAGACTCATAACTCCAATTGGGCTGAATTTTTAACACGATCTCTATCTAGATATTAGCTTTCTCGCGGCGAAAGAAGGGCATCAACACCCTTACGAGGTGGCCACGAGGGCCTAAGGCGCGCCTGACCCCCTGGGGCGCGCCCCTGCCTCCTGGCCCCCTCGGGCATCGTCTCGCGTTGATTCTTCTTCCCAAAAATCACATATATTCCAAAAAATCTCCGTCAGTTTTTATCCCGTTTGGACACCATTTGATATGGATTTTCTGCAAAACAAAAAACATGCAACAAACAAGAACTGGCACTAGGCACTGGATCAATATGTCAGTCCCAAAAATAGTATAAAAAGTTGCCCAAAGTATATGAAAGTTGTAGAATATTGGCATGGAACAATAAAAAAATATAGATACGATGGAGACATATCAGGCCTCGGCCCGGAACTTCTGGCCCCCGGACCTTCCGGCCTACTCGGAACCTCTGGCCCACGGAGTCCAGACCAGACTCAAGCTCGCCAACTCTCTGGATAGCCCGAAGCTTGGCCGGAACCTGCCCGGAACTTCCGGCGCCCGGAACTTCCGGCCCTGCCTGCGTGCAGACACTCGGGCCGAAGCCCATGTACCCTTTTGCCCCTCACTTACCCCTTCGTGAACCTAGACTATATATACTCCTCCACCTCCTCCTTTCTAGGGTTAGCAAAGTAGTAGCTCATTTAGAGATAGAGCTTTGCTCATTTATTACGGATCTACTCCACGAGAGAGACCGCGGCCCTTCTTCGGAGAAGATCCACCTTGGATTCATGATCCCCGTGTGGGAAGATCCTTCTAGGATTCAATCCCCCATCTCCTTTAGGTTTGGGATGAACTCTACCATCAAGACCACCTCATGGAGATGAACCTTACCTTGTATCATTCCCTTTGTTGTTCATGTACCTTGTGGATCTTGTGTGCTTGATTGTCTAGTGGATGTGTGATTGGACTTGTTCTTGAGTGTTTCCCCTTGTGTTTTCTCTCTGTTCTTCCCCGTGTTCTTCGTGTTCTTCGCGGGATCCGCTCCTTTCGTGAAAGATCGGTCGTATAGGGTTCCACCCTACATCATCGTTCGTAGCGCTTCAGAAGTCAATAGTTTTGGCTCGGGTGTGGAAGTGTCGGTTGTCCAGAGAGGGCCGGACGTCCAGAGCCTGGAGTTCGTCGGACGTCCGGGGTTCGTCGGTCGTCCGTAGCATGGGGACTTCGAGCAGTTCTTCTTCTTGTCCCATGAACTTGGCATCCTCACCGTCTTGTCCGTTGAGTGTAGTTGGTCCGTGGCCTTCCTCCAAGTACCTGATCACGCATAGGGTTTCTGCTTGAGGTAGTAGCCAATTCTCATGCATGGAGAGTTGTAGGTCGGAGAGGAGTGAGTTCACCTTATCTTCGAGAACCTTCACTCGGGCTCTTGTCATTGGTCCAAGTGGTGTCGTAGGAGATGTAAGTGGGTCCATGGGGATGATGTTGGGATGCTCCACATCACAAGACCTTGTAGACAACAAGGGCGGGACTTGAATCTTCATCACAAAAGACTTGTTCTTCTTCATTGTTCACTTGCCGGTGCATGGCGACTTGCTCGAGGGCGTCCATTTCTCCTTCACTCATTGAGTCGTAAGTGCCGTCATCATTGAGGATCATGGTCCTCTTGTTGGTGCACTCATAGGACTTGTGGCCTCGGCCTCCGCATGTGAAGCATTTGAAGGGACTCGTCTTGACGGTCTCATCGGTTGGAGTAGATGTTGATGAAGCTCTCATCTTGAAGTTGCTCGTTGTAGGAGGATGACTTGGAGTTTACGAAGCTTTCTTGGAACTTGACTTGTCGACATTGCTTGTAGAAGGGTTGGTAGACGGTGTTGGAGTCGTTGAAGCTTGGGTGTTGGAGAAGCCGTATGACTTGGATGAGAACTTGGCATACTTGTAATCGTCTTGCACTTGACGTTCCGCTTTGGTAGCCTGATGCACTAGCTCGATGAGGTTCGAGTATGGTTGGAAGTCGGCGATCTTCTTGATAGGATGGTTGAGTCCATTCAAGAAACGTTCCATAGTTTGCTCATCATCTTCCGTGACATTGGCTCGTATCATGGCAATCTCCATCTCCTTGTAGTACTCTTCAACGCTCTTGGTTCCTTGCTTGAGTAGTTGGAGTTTCTTGAAGAGGTCGCGGTTGTAGTAGGTAGGCATGAAGCATGCTCTCATGACATCCTTCATTTGCGCCCAAGTAGTGATGGCTCGTTCACCTCTTGCCTCTTGGCGCTCGATAACTTGTTCCCACCAAATGAGGACATAGTCTTGAAACTCAAGGGATGCCATCGCGATCTTCTTCTCTTCTTCATAGTTGTGCAAATGGAAGATTTTGTCGACCATCAATGCCCATGAAAGATACTCTTCAGGATCGTTGCTTCCATTGAACTTGGGAATGGTGAACTTTAGCTTGCCATAGCGTTGCTCTTCATTGTGTTGGGGTCGGGGATGATGACGCCCATGTTGTTGATGATTGTCAAGCTCGTGTTTCTCTTGTCATGGAGGATTCCCATTGTCTTCATGCTCTTTGTGAACTTGGTGTCATTGAGGAGCTTGTGGAGGGGCTTGTAGAACTCGAGGAGGAAGTTGAGGAACTTGACGATGCACGCAAGCTTGAAATCTTCGTTCGTGAGCTTCTTCGCGAAGTGCTTCTTCATGTTCACGAGCTTGTCGGCCTCGGTTGGCTACGGCTCGACTTGAATCTTGGAGGGCTTGTTGCGCCTCAAGTGCTTGAGCATCTCGCAATTGTTGCTCTTGACGTTGTGCCTGGCATCTTGTGCTTCTTGGTGTAGACACACTCGCTCTTCTGCTTCATGTTGGCGTTGTCGTTGCCTTTCTCATGCTAGCGCGAAAGCCTCTTTGGTTTGACGTTGTCGGTGCTCTTGAGAGTTGGTGTCGCATAGAGGATTGAGGCTTGCTTGATGATCGTTGTGCGCGGCACGTCGAAGAGTGTAACACCCTCGATGCGACTATAGCTCCCACGTGTCGAGGCACGACTTAGAGACATAATCGCATTGAAGGCATATGTCGCAAGTTAGGCAATCTTCACAACATGCCATGTAATATAAATAATAAAGGGAAGATAACATAGTTGGCTTACACTCGCCACGTCAATCAAGTACATAAATAACATTACATCATCCAAACACTCATGGCCCGACTACGACGCCAAAATAAAAGAGAACCCAACAAGCGACAACGGTCCCAATCACCCCCAACTGGGCACCACTACTGATCATCGGGAAAGGAAACATAGTAACATTGAGAGTCTTCGTCGAACTCCCACTTGAGCTCATACGCGTCTGCTAGAGCGGAATCATCAGGCCCTGCATCTGGTGTAATAGTAATCTGTGAGTCACAGGGACTCAGCAATCTCGCACCCTCGCGATCAAGACTATTTAAGCTTATAGGTATGGAAAGGTAAATATAAGTGGAGATGCAGCAAGTGACTAGCAAAATATGGTGGCTAACTTATTCGCAAAAGAGAGCGAGAAGAGGAGGCAAAGCACGAGTGAGAAGCTAGAGAGCAACCTGCGCAAACATTACTCCAACACCGTGTCCACTTCCCGGACTCCGCCGAGAAGAGGCCATCACGGTAACACACTCGGTTGATTCATTTTAATTAATTAAGGTTCAAGTTATCTACAACCGGACATTAACAAATTCCCATCTGCCCATAACCGCGGGCATGACTTTCAAAAGTTGAAATCCCTGCAGGGGAGTCCCAACTTAGCCCATGACAAGCTCTCACGATCAACGAAGGAATAGTACTCCTCCCAAGACATTCCGATCAGACTCGGTATCTCGGTAACTCAAGACACTTCGACAGGTTAAAACAAGACCAGCAACACCGCCCGAATGTGCCGACAAATCCCGATAGGAGCTGCACATATCTCTTTCTCAGGGCACACTCAGATGAGCGCTCCATACAACTATAACCAAACCTCGAGTTTCCCCGAGGGGGCGCTGCACAGGACTCTAGTTTGGACCAACACTCAGAGGAGCACTGGCCCGGGGGGGGTTTAAATACGATGACCCTCGGGCTCCGGAAACCCAAGGGAAAAGAGGCTAGGTGGCAAATGGTAAAACCAAGGTTGGGCATTGCTGGAAAAGCTTTAATCAAGGCGAAATATCAAGGGGTTCCCATTATAACCCAACCGCGTTAGGAACGCAAAATCCGGGAACATAACACCGATATGATGGAAACTAGGGCGGCAAGAGTGGAACAAAACACTAGGCGAGAGGCCGAGCCTTCCACCCTTTACCAAGTATATAGATGCATTAAGATAACATGGCAATATAATGATATCCCAACAAGTAAATAAATGATGTTCCAACAAGGAACGGCCTCCAATCTTCACCTGCAACTAGCAACGCTATAAGAGGGGCTGAGCAAAGCGGTAACATAGCCAATCAACGGTTTGCTAGGACAATGGTGGGTTAGAGGTTTGACATGGCAATTTGGGAGGCTTTAAAGCAAATGGTAGGCATCCTAGCATTGGCATAGCAAAAGAGCGAGCAAACTAGCATAGCAAAGATAGTAGTGATTTCGAGGGTATGATCATCTTGCCTGCATAGTTGTCAGAGTTGACTGGATCCTCAAAAGCAAACTCAACGGGCTCCTTATTAGCGAACTCGTCTCCCGTCTCTACCCAAACAAGACAAACAAGCAACAAGGATACAATCAACCACGTGCAAGACCAAGCAATATGATGAAATGATGATATGCTATGCGGGATGCGATGCTGGATGCAAAATGCAAGATATGACAGGAAATGCATGAACCTAGCCTCAACTTGGAAATCCAAGTGTGCCACTGGAAAGATGAGACGAAATCGCTTGAAAACGATATAAAGAACGCCGGAATCGGAGTTACGGTTTGGAAATGGCAAGCGATTCAAATATGGCATCGGTCTGCGATTTACAGCAAGTAGCCAACTAAATGCCATGAGATGAACATGCTACAGCAACCAAACGTGACAATAAAATACATTGCAGGGATGCACACAAGATGCTTAACAAAAGTCTAGCACTGAGCTACGGCCAATTCATCCATTAACAGATTCAAACAAGCATGGCAAAAATGCATATGACAAACAGATCTCAAACTTAGTGAAATTAACACTTGTCTGGAATTTCAGATCAGGTTGCACTCTTCGAAGCAACAAAACTACATGCTACAGGACCTGAACATGGCAAAGTAAAGCATGGTATGGAGCTAGTCAAAGAGCTTAACAAAAGTCCCTTAGTGACCTTGAGCCAAAAGGGATCAGAAAATACAATTGCAAGCATGTGAACATAACAAAAACATAATCAGTTTTCAGACTTACTGAAAACTGACACATGCTGAAATATAACTCAAGTAGGCATGTTTACGAGCTCGATGCACTCACTATGGTGCAAGTCATGGCAATACAAGCATACACCCATCAAAAACGCACAAAATTCAATCTAGACACGGCAAGAACAATAGCATAGCATGCATGGATCAACTACAACATCACTGGCAAAATTGCAAACAAGTTGACAATCTGCCCAGATTCACAAAGTAGCAAAAGTAGAGCTCGATTGACTCAAACTACGGTGCTCCATAAATGCAAACAAAGACATGGATGGATAGAGCACTACAAGAATAATAAAACATCCTTACTGATCATCCTCAAAAGAGGCACGGATCACTAGGAAACAACATGAACATATGGCATCATGAGATAAACAGGTCCAGGACTTAGTGAAATTACTAAGTCCCTGAAAACAGACTTAGCAAGTGCACCACTTTGCAAGCTTGCACAAGTCACCACACACATCACAAAAATACATGGGTTGCACCTCTGGAAAGATGACAAAACCCTTAACAAAACATATGTAGAGCATCAGGGCATATCATGCACAAATTAATCATGGCAAAAATGACAAAAACCTAAACGGAGTAACAGATCTGGAATTAACTCAAGTAGCCCTCTTCTAACAGCATTTCTGGCATCAAGATGAACTCAAATGAAAATTATGCAATGGAATGAAATGATGTACTCTCTGAGATGAACATTTTGATATGCTATAAGCATGAATCGGAGCTACGGATGCAAAGTTACGGGCCGCGAACATGTGCACATGGACTGAAATTTCTGGGACAGAGAAAAAAATCAACCTAGGGTTTCATGGCACGCGAACCGAGGCGGCCGGAATCTTCCCCGGAGAAGGGCAGGGAGGCGGCCGGAGTAGAGGGGCTCGCTGGATCTGGCCGTTGGGGCGCCGGATCCGGCCGGCAGCGAGGCGGCAACGGCGGAGGAGGGTGGAGCGGGGCGGTGCGGCGCTCCGGGCGGCGGCGGTGGCGGCGGCCGGGCGAGGCGGCGGCGGTATTCGGGGCGAGGCGGCGGCGTCGGGGGCGAAGGGCGAGCCGCGGCGGAGCTCAGGCGGCGCGAGGCGGCGCGGGGAGCGGCGGCGGCGGCGTGCGGAGGCGGCGGCGGCGGCGCGCGCCGGCGGCTGCGGCTCGGAGGAGAGGGAGGTGGCGGCGCGGCGGCTCGGGCCGCGGGGGCCGGCTCCGGGCTCCCCGGGCCGCGGCGGCGGTGAGGTGGCGGTTGCCACGTGGCAGGAGGCGGTTGGCTGGCGGCGGTGTGTCCGCCCCGGGCGGACAATGTCCGGCGGCGCGCGATGGAAAATTAGGGTTTCGGAGGTAGGAGGAGATCCGAAAATCAGGGGGTGTTTAAATAGGCATAGAGGGAGCTAGGAGAGTCCAAATGAGGTGCGGTTTTCGGCCACGCGATCGTGATCGAACGCTCTAGATGATGGAGCAGAGTTTGGTGGGTTTTGGGCCAAATTGGAGGGGTGTTGGGATGCAACACACACGAGGCCTTTTCGGTCCTCGGTTAACCGTTGGAGTATCAAACGAAGTCCAAATGATACGAAACTTGACAGGCGGTCTACCGGTAGTAAACCAAGGCCACTTGGCAAGTCTCGGTCCAATCTGGAAATGTTTAATCCCCACACATGAAAGAAAGCTAGAAATGACCACCGGAGGAGAACGAAGCGCCGGAATGCAAAACGGACAACGGGGAAAATGCTCGAATGCATGAGACGAACACGTATGCAAATGCAATGCACATGATGACATGATATGAGATGCATGACAACAACAACAACACACGGAGACAAAACCCGAACCCGAGGAAATAAATATAACTTAACACCGGAAACGGCAAGAGTTAGAGTACAAATAGGGAAAGTTACATCCGGGGTGTTACTACACTCCACCACTACGAAAGGATCTTGTCCCGAGATCTAGGACTGAAAGAACGCCGGGTACTCAGAACGGAGGTGATCCTCGCGTTCCCAGGTAGCTTCACAGTCGGAATGGTGTGACCACTTGACTTTGAGAAATTTGATTGACTTGTTGCGAGTCTTGCGTTCAGTCTCTTCGAGAATAGCAACTGGGTGCTCACGATAAGAGAGATATTCTTGGAGCTCAATGTCCTCGAGGTTGACTTTGCGGTCAGGAGTCTTGAAGCACTTTCGAAGCTGAGAGACATGGAACACATCATGAACATTTGCAAAGTTTGAAGGAAGCTCGAGTTGATAGGCGAGGTCGCCTCTCTTGCTGACAATCTTGAAAGGTCCCACGTATCTGGGGGCAAGCTTCCCTTTGATACCGAAGCGACGAGTACCTTTCATAGGAGAGACGCGGAGGTAAACATGATCTCCGATCTGGAAAGCCAAATCACGGTGCTTACTATCATAGTAGCTCTTCTGGCAGGATTGGGCTGCTTTGAGGTTATCTCGAATGACTTTGCACATTTCTTCTGCCTCTGTGATTAAGTCATTACCCAAAAGCTGACGTTCACCGGTTTCAGACCAGTTGAGAGGGGTACGGCACTTCCTGCCATACAGAATTTCAAATGGGGCCTTGCCCGAACTTGCTTGAAAACTGTTGTTGTAGGAGAATTCAGCATAAGGAAGACAATCCTCCCACTTCATGCCGAAGGAGATCACACAAGCCCTGAGCATATCTTCAAGAATCTGGTTGACACGCTCGACTTGACCGCTACTTTGAGGATGGAAAGCTGTGCTGAAGCGGATGTTGGTGCCCATGGCCTTCTGAAAAGAATCCCAAAACTTCGAGGTAAAGATGCTGCCACGGTCTGAGGAGATCACTTGAGGAATACCGTGCAGAGAGACAATTCGAGAGGTATAGAGTTCCGCCAATTGAGCTGCAGTGATCGACTCTTTGATAGGCAGAAAATGAGCCACTTTGGTGAGTTTGTCGATGACAACGAATCTAGCATCATTGCCACGCTTGGACTTTGGAAACCCAGTCACGAAGTCCATTTCAATGTGGTCAAACTTCCATTCTGGAATGGCAAGAGGTTGGAGGAGACCTGCTGGCCTTTGGTGTTCTGCCTTCACTCTTCTGCAGACATCACATTCATTCACAAATTGAGCGATCTCGCGCTTCATTCGAGTCCACAAATAAGCCTGCTTGAGGTCCTGATACATCTTCGTGCTCCCAGGATGGATGGAGAGGAGAGAATTGTGAGCCTCATTCATGATCACTTTACGGAGGTCACCTTTGGGCACAACAATACGATCCTCGAAGAAGAGAGTGTCCTTGTCATTAAGGCGGTAGCACTTGTACTTGTACTGACTCTTGGCAATCCCAATCTTCACCTTTTTCACCATAGCATCAAGAAGCTGGGCTTGACGAATCTGGTCTTCTAATGTAGGAGAGACTTGAAGGTTGGCGAGGAAACCTTGAGGAACAACTTGCAGATTAAGTTTGCGGAAAGCTTGACAAAGCTCGGGTTGATAAGGCTTAAGAATCAGACTGTTGCAGTAAGCTTTCCTGCTCAAAGCGTCAGCAATCACATTGGCTTTGCCTGGAGTATACTCGATACTCGGATTATACTCTTGAATCATTTCGACCCATCGAGTTTGCCTGAGGTTGAGATTAGGCTGAGTGAAGATGTACTTGAGACTCTTGTGATCAGTGAAAATGTCCACTTTTCTTCCCAATAGAAGATGTCTCCAAGTCAAAAGAGCATGCACAACTGCCGCCAACTCGAGATCATGAGTGGCGTAGTTCTTCTCATTAGGCTTCAACTGGCGAGATGTATAAGCAACAACTTTCTTCTCTTGCATCAATACTGCGCCAAGACCTTGGAGAGAGGCATCACAAAAGACCTCGTACGGCTTGGATTCATCAGGCGGAGTCAGAACTGGAGCAGTGATCAATTTCTCTTTCAAAGTGTTGAAAGCAATGTCACACTCCGGAGACCAAACGTACTTGACGTGCTTCTGAAGAAGATTTGAGAGAGGCTTCGCGATCTTAGAAAAGTTTTCAACGAATCTTCGGCAATAGCTTGCGAGACCGAGGAAGCTACGGAGTTGCTTCACGTTCTGAGGAGGTTCCCAATTCACAATTGCAGACACCTTCTCAGGATTCACGGCAATGCCCTTGGCAGAGATGATATGACCAAGATAAAGCACCTCATCAAGCCAAAATTCACACTTGGAGAACTTGGCGTAGAACTGATGTTCCCTGAGCTTATCAAGAACCAAACGCAAGTGCTTGGCATGATCTTCCTTGTTCTTGGAGAAAACCAGAATGTCGTCGAGATAGACCAAAACGAAATCATTGGTGTAGGCGTTGAAGATGAAATTCATCATGTGAGAGAACGTCGGAGGAGCGTTGACGAGGCCAAAAGACATGACAGTGTATTCATATGAACCAAAGCTTGTCCTGAAAGCCGTCTTGGGAATATCTTGCTCACGAATTCGAATCTGATGATAACCCATACGGAGATCAAGCTTGGAGAATACTCGAGCACCTTTGAGTTGTTCGAACAGCTCATTGATGTTGTGAAGTGGATATTTGTTCTTTATGGTCTTCTTGTTCACTGGACGGTAATCAACACAAAGTCGGTCCGTTCCATCCTTCTTCTTCACAAAAAGAACACCACAACCCCACGGAGAAGAACTAGGCCGGATGAGACCCATTTTCTCTTGAATATCGAGTTGCTTCTTCAGCTCCTTCAACTCTTCAGGTCCGAGCTTGTAAGGACGCTTGCACACAGGTTCCGTGCCAGGCTCAAGATCAATAACGAATTCAACTGGCCGGTGCGGAGGCATTCCTGGAAGCTCTTCTGGAAAGACGTCTTGATATTCGCAAACGACTGGAATCTGAGAGATAGCATCCAATTCACCCTTCTCATTGAGAGAAAACAGACGAATGGTATTATCCCGAGCGGCAAAGACAATTACATCCTCAAACGAATGAGTCAATTGAATCTGCCTGGCTGCACAATCAAGCTGAGCCTTGTGCTTAGAAAGCCAATCCATTCCGAGAATAAGATCAATATCCGAGTTACCAAGAACAATTGGGGAAGAAAGGAACTTACAGTCACCCAATGTGATAGTAACCTCCGGGACGCAGGTGTTAGCTGTCATCTGCTTGCCCGGCGACACAATTTGCAAGGAACTTTGCAGATACTGATAATCACACTCATACTTTGATGCAAAAGGTTTGGAAATGAAGCAATGCGATGCACCCGTGTCAAAAAGAACTTTTGCAGGAATATCATTAACAAGAAGGTTACCCATGATGACATCTGGTGAGTCCTCTGCCTGAGCTGCATTCACCATATTGACCTTGGCGAACTTGGGGTTATGCTTGACCACAGCTGTACTTGCCGATCTGACAGGAGGAGGAGGAGGAAGACGCCTCTGGTTGAAACACTTGTTGGCATAGTGACCCTTCTGTTGGCACTTGTTGCACGTGACCTCTGAAAGCGGACGGTGATACGGAGCACTCGATCTTGGAGCTTGAGACGAAGTCTTGTTCTGAAAGCCAGGGTTGGGTGGGTGGGAAGAACCACTGCCACCTTTACTCTTCTGCTGATACGACTGACGGAACGGAGGAGGAGGAAGCCAATACTTCTGCTGCTTGGCCACTTGAGTAGAGGAAGAAGGAGTAACATCTCTGACTCGCTTCTTGGAAGCATCACACCTCAACTGAGCAGCCTCTTGCTTCAGTGCCATGTTGTAGAACTCATCGTATCTCAAGGGCTCAAAGAGAACAAGAGCTAGCTGAATATCTTCTCTGAGACCACCCCTGAACTGGTATATCATGCTCTTCTCATCAGGGACGTCCTGCTTAGCAAAGCGGGCGAGCTTCTGGAACAGCTTGTTGTAGTCATAGACAGACAAAGAGCCTCGCTTCAGGTTGCGGAATTCCTCACGCTTGCTTTCAACCACGCTCTGGGGAATATGATGAGCTCGGAAATCTCGACGGAAATCATCCCAAGTGATAACACGTCCACCTCTGGAATCCTTGTACTGCTGGAACCATTCTGCAGCTTGATCTTTGAGTTGGAAGGAAGCGAACTTAACAAAGTCCTCAGGCCTGACGTTACTGCACTCGAAATGCTTGCACAGATCCACAAGCCAATCGTCAGCATCGGTTGCCTCAACACAATTGCTGAAAGTCTTTGGCCCGTTAGCAAGGAACTGGTTGAGTGTAGCAAAGTGATTCTGATTGCTGCCTTGATTCCCTTGGTTGCCTTGATTGCGCTCTTGAAGAATTTGCATGATCAACTGTGTGTTTGCATTGGTTGCGGCCATCACAGCTTGCCATGCCTCCGGAGGAGGTGGAGGTGGTGGCGGATCAGGATTCGGAGTCGTGCGCGTTGGAGGAGCCATCCTGAAGAGGTTGACCACCATTAGCACATTGACAGACAAATATTGAAGCTGAATCCAACGGAATGAAAATTGCAACATATAGTCTTCACATCCGAACAAATTGAACGAATGCATTCCTCTTGAAATGGTCACATATCCATAAATTGAGAAGCCACGTAGAATTAAGGTAGAGAAATAAATCAACAAGGTATGGATCAAGAACGAATAGTCGGTAAGAAATCCCAATCTCAAACCAATATCTGTGGAAGAAGAACTAGAGCTACAAGAATTCCCACCTATGAAACTCCCGAACCTTTTCGGTTATGCAATCAGGTATTGGGGATACAGGGGAAGCATAATATCTCACCCAAATCTAGCAATTCCTACATCCAGCTGTATCCATCCTTCAACACATAACCAAGAAACCTTCGGAAAACATCTACATCAACCTTCGAAAAGCATCCATTATACAAGTTATGGCGATACTCCCGAACTCCCGCCCCAGTACTGGGTGGCGTCGAGGTTATCTCACCAACGAACTGCATAAAAGAGATTTTCGATGTCGGCGTACTAAACTCAGGTATTCCAGAACTGCAACGATAAAATTATGATGACAACACCTCAGAGCTCAACTCCCCGGGACACTTCCACTAAACCCCTGATAGGAGGCACCAAGACAATGTTCTCATCATAAAACCATCGGAACGATTCCAAGATACCCGCGTGATCCTAAATTTTTTTTAGTGAAATTTGAGAAGAGAAGAGTCAAAACTCTACGTCAGGATGCCTTACCAGAGCGATGAGGAGACTGGGAAGTAAAAAGAATTCCTAAACTCTCCGATATATAATTCCTAAATGACTCAAAACATTTTTCTAGACACAACTCGGCCACTAAAAACGATCAAGCAATGGGGCTCCTAAGGTCGGGGAAGGCTCTGATTACCAACTTGTAACATCCTCGATGCGACTATAGCTCCCACGTGTCGAGGCATGACTTAGAGACATAATCGCATTGAAGGCATATGTCGCAAGTTAGGCAATCTTCAGAACATCCCATGTAATATAAATAATAAAGGGAAGATAACATAGTTGGCTTACACTCGCCACGTCAATCAAGTACATAAATAACATTACATCATCCAAACACTCATGGCCCGACTACGGCGCCAAAATAAAAGAGAACCCAACAAGCGACAACGGTCCCAATCACCCCCAACTGGGCACCACTACTGATCATCGGGAAAGGAAACATAGTAACGTTGAGAGTCTTCGTCGAACTCCCACTTGAGCTCATACGCGTCTGCTGGAGCGGAATCATCAGGCCCTGCATCTGGTGTAATAGTAATCTATGAGTCACAGGGACTCAGCAATCTCACACCCTCGCGATCAAGACTATTTAAGCTTATTGGTATGGCAAGGTAAATATAAGTGGAGCTGCAGCAAGCGACTAGCAAAATATGGTGGCCAACTTATTCGCAAAAGAGAGCGAGAAGAGGAGGCAAAGCACGAGCGAGAAACTAGAGAGCAACCTGCGCAAACATTACTCCAACACCGTGTCCACTTCCCGGACTCCGCCGAGAAGAGGCCATCACGGTAACACACTCGGTTGATTCATTTTAATTAATTAAGGTTCAAGTTATCTACAACCGGACATTAACAAATTCCCATCTGCCCATAACCGCGGGCAAAGCTTTCAAAAGTTGAAATCCCTGCAGGGGAGTCCCAACTTAGCCCATGACAAGCTCTCACGATCAACGAAGGAATAGACCTCCACCCAAGACGTTCCGACCAGACTCGGTATCTCGGTAACTCAAGACACTTCGACAGGTTAAAACAAGACCAGCAACACCGCCCGAATGTGCCGACAAATCCCGATAGGAGCTGCACATATCTCTTTCTCAGGGCACACTCAGATGAGCGCTCCATACAACTATAACCAAACCTCGAGTTTCCCCGAGGGGGCGCTGCACAGGACTCTAGTTTGGACCAACACTCAGAGGAGCACTGGCCCGGGGGGGTTTAAATACGATGACCCTCGGGCTCCGGAAACCCAAGGGAAAAGAGGCTAGGTGGCAAATGGTAAGACCAATGTTGGGCATTGCTGGAAAAGCTTTAATCAAGGCGAAATATCAAGGGGTTCCCATTATAACCCAACCGCGTTAGGAACGCAAAATCCGGGAACATAACACCGATATGACGGAAACTAGGGCGGCAAGAGTGGAACAAAACACTAGGCGAGAGGCCGAGCCTTCCACCCTTTACCAAGTATATAGATGCATTAAGATAACATGGCAATATAATGATATCCCAACAAGTAAATAAATGATGTTCCAACAAGGAACGGCCTCCAATCTTCACCTGCAACTAGCAACGCTATAAGAGGGGCTGAGCAAAGCGGTAACATAGCCAATCAACGGTTTGCTAGGACAATGGTGGGTTAGAGGTTTGACATGGCAATTTGGGAGGCTTTAAAGCAAATGGTAGGCATCGTAGCATTGGCATAGCAAAAGAGCGAGCAAACTAGCATAGCAAAGATAGTAGTGATTTCGAGGGTATGATCATCTTGCCTGCACAGTTGTCAGAGTTGACTGGATCCTCGAAAGCAAACTCAACGGGCTCCTCGTTAGCGAACTCGTCTCCCGGCTCTACCCAAACAAGACAAACAAGCAACAAGGATACAATCAACCACGTGCAAGACCAAGCAATATGATGAAATGATGATATGCTATGCGGGATGCGATGCTGGATGCAAAATGCAAGATATGACAGGAAATGCATGAACCTGGCCTCAACATGGAAATCCAAGTATGCCACTGGAAAGATGAGACGAAATCGCTTCAAAACGATATAAAGAACGCCGGAATCGGAGTTACGGTTTGGAAATGGCAAGCGATTCAAATATGGCACCGGTCTGCGATTTACAGCAAGTAGCCAACTAAATGCCATGAGATGAACATGCTACAGCAACCAAACGTGACAACAAAATACATGGCAGGGATGCACACAAGATTCTTAACAAAATTCTAGCACTGAGCTACGGCCAATTCATCCATTAACATGTTCAAACAAGGATGGCAAAAATGCATATGACAAACAGATCTCAGACTTAGTGAAATTAACACTTGTCTGGAATTTCAGATCAGGTTGGACTCTTCGGAGCAACAAAAGTACATGCTACAGGACCTGAACATGGCAAAGTAAAGCATGGCATGGAGCTACTCAAAGAGCTTAACAAAAGTCCCTTAGTGACCTTGAGCCAAAAGGGATAAGAAAATACAATTGCAAGCATGTGAACATAGCAAAAACATAATCAGTTTTCAGACTTAGTGAAAACTGACACATGCTGAAATATAACTCAAGTAGGCATGTTTACGAGCTCGATGCACTCACTACGGTGCAAGTCATGGCAACACAAGCATACATCCATCAAGAAGGCACAAAATGAAATCTAGACATGAAAAGAACAATAGCATAGCATGCATGGATCAACTACAACATCACCGGAAAAATTGCAAACACACAGTTGACAATCTGCCCAGATTCACAAAGTAGCAAAAGTAGAGCTCGATTGACTCAAACTACGGTGCTCCATAAATGCAAACAAAGACATGGATGGATAGAGCACTACAAGAATAATAAAACATCCTTACTGATCATCCTCAAAAGAGGCACGGATCACTAGGAAACAACATGAACATATGGCATCATGAGATAAACAAGTCCAGGACTTAGTGAAATTACTAAGTCCCTGAAAACAGACTTAGCAAGTGCACCACTTTGCAAGCTTGCACAAGTCACCACCCACATCACAAAAATACATGTGTTGCACCTCTGGGAAGATGACAAAACCCTTAACAAAACATATGTAGAGCATCAGGGCATATCATGCACACATTAATCATGGCAAAAATGACAAAAACCTAAACAGAGTAACAGATCTGGCAATTAACTCAAGTAGCCCTCTTCTAACAGCATTTCGGGCATCAAGATGAACTCAAATGAAAATGATGCAAAGGAATGAAATGATGTACTCTCTGAGATGAACATTTTGATATGCTATATGCATGAATCGGAGCTACGGATGCAAAGTTATGGAGCCGTGAACACGTGCACATGGACTGAAATTTCTGGGACAGAAAAAAATCAACCTAGGGTTTCACGGCACGCAAACCGAGTCGGTCAGAATCTTCGCCGGAGAAGGGCAGGGCGGCGGCCGGAGTAGAGGGGCTCGCGGATCTGGCCGTTGAGGCGCCGGATCCGGCCGGCAGCGAGGCGGCGACGGCGGAGGAGAGCGGAGCGGGGCGGGGCGGCGCTCCGGGCGGCGGCGGTGGCGGCGGCCGGGTGAGGCGGCGGCGGCGGAGCGAGGCAGCGGCGTCGGGGGCGAGGTGGCGGCGTCGGGGGCGAAGGGCGAGCCGCGGCGGAGCTCGGGCGGCGCGAGGTGGCGCGGGAAGCGGCGGAGGCGCGCGGAGGCGGCGGCTGCGGCTCGGAGGAGAGGGAGGTGACGGCGCGGCGGCTCGGGCCGCGGGGGCCGGCTCCGGGCTCCCCGGGCCGCGGCGGCGGCGAGGTGGCGGGTGCCACATGGAAGCAGGCGGTTGGCTGGCGGCGGTGTGTCCGCCCCGGGTGGACAATGTCCGGCGGCGCGCGATGGAAAATTAGGGTTTCGGAGGTAGGAAGAGATCCGAAAATTGGGGGGCGGGGTGTTTAAATAGGCATAGAGGGAGTTAGGAGAGTCCAAATGAGGTGCGGTTTTCGGCCACGCGATCGTGATCGAACGCTCTAGATGATGGAGCAGAGTTTGGTAGGTTTTGGGCAAAGTTTGAGGGGTGTTGGGCTGCAACACACACGAGGCCTTTTCGGTCCCTCGGTTAACCGTTGGAGTATCAAACGAAGTCCAAATGATACGAAACTTAACAGGCGGTCTACCGGTAGTAAACCAAGGCCACTTGGCAAGTCTCGGTCCAATACGGAAATGTTTAATCCCCACACATGAAAGAAAGCTAGAAATGACCACCGGAGGAGAACGAAGCGCCGGAATGCAAAACGGACAACGGGGAAAATGCTCGAATGCATGAGACGAACACGTATGCAAATGCAATGCACATGATGACATGATATGAGATGCATGACAACGACAACAACACACGGAGACAAAACCCGAACTCGAGGAAATAAATATAACTTAACGCCGGAAACGGCAAGAGTTAGAGTACAAATAGGGAAAGTTACATCCGGGGTGTTACAAAGAGTGTTCGATGTCAGTGTACTTGAGCCAGAGAAGATGAAGTCGGAGTGTCGACTTGAGCGGCTCCTTCTTGATGAGGAAGAAGTGGAAGAAGAGTGGTTGAGCAACAAAGCGCGAATCTCGTCCATCCTTGCGTCATTCTCTTGCTTTGTGATCATTGATCTTGTGGTCGAAGTAGTCACTTGTACGTTGCTCGGAGAGTCGTAAGTCGGCGGCAAGGTTTTCAATGCGTTCACTCATTGCTTGTTGCTCTTGATGCAAAGCACGTTGGGCACCAAAGAGGTGGCTCTTGGTGACATACGAGTTCATATCGTCGTCGTGATCAATGAACAGTGGGTTGGTAGAAGTACTTGGCCTATCCATCATTCCAAGAGAAAAATGTGAGTGGTAGAAAGAGAAGAACGAATAGCAAATGTACATTGACCGAAGTTGAAAGTGGATCAATGATCACTCCAATGTGGACAAGGAAATAGCACAATTGGTACCAATTGTTGTTGGTTTCTCACACCTACACAAGTAAAAGCTTATGGTGGAGCTTGGTTAGGATGGTGGCACAAAATTTGATGCAATTCTAAGTGAGCTTCAATAATTTTGGAAAAGATTCGCAAGATTGCAATGCAACAAGTAGACCAAAGAATATAAGGTACACGGAAACACACATGCAAAAGGATAACTGGGGTGAGCCAAAATGTGGAATCCACAAAAATGCTCTTGTTGCACAACACTAGAGAGATGCTAGCACGATTGCACAATAGGCGGATACAAAGACTTGTGCACAACCTACTAAGCAAAAATGCAACGACTTCTATCCCAAGTATGCTCTATCCAAGGTGTTTCTATGATATGATCCAAGGTGATCTAATATGACAATCTTAATGTTGTATCATGCTATGGTTCTTGCTTAAAAGCTCTTTGCTTATCTTTCCCTTTTTCTTAAAAGCTTATTTGGCTCTTTGTTGTTTGAGCTCTTTTCTCATGCAATGCTTCACGAACCAAGATAGCAATTGTGTATGCGATGAAAACCTTGTGACACAAGAGATGATACCAAGATATGCAACAATGATGTATGTATGCTATGGGAAGTATGATCACTAATGTGCACAAGTCTCGTTGCCTGCAATACTCAATGGCTAGTCTTGATGGGTAAGCGACACAAAGGAGTAAGGCTATCATGGCTATCAATGTAATGACAAGAGTGATATGTCCAATACCAAGACAAGGTTACCGTTCTTGCTTACGGTATGGTGTCAAAAAGATGGCACGAATACCAAGATGTATTCGAGGTGGTGGTTGTTGATGACGCGCCTTTGGTGAAGATGAGCGGCGGTGATGTTAATGTCGAACCGTACCAAGATAGCCGAAACAAAAAAGGATACGGAACTGCAACTCAAATTCTCAAAGCTTGAAATGACCAAAACGTGTCGGAGTGTGAAACGGGTAAGCAATGGTGGTGGTATGCGGAAGTGGTGATGGTGTATAGGTGGTAGTAGTGCGTATGCGGAAATGTGGGGCCGTGGAGGTGACTAAATTGAAAAAAATCAGTTTCGTCAGGGATCGTCGGACGTCCGGGCTGGGCCGGTTGTCGGAGGTCCAGTGCCTGGGCGATTTTTGGGCATGGGAAGAACATCACATGGACGAGGTGGAGATGTCGAAATTCGTCGAATCCGGGCGATTTCATGGACGGAAAGGGTGGACACAAGGGGGAAAAGGTAGATCCACTAAAGGCAAAGCAAATCCACAGATCAAATCCAACAGAATTTCAACACACCAACAAATCACAAAAAAATTGGGGCTATTTTTGTGGGGATTTTTTGAATTAGGGACAAAATCAACAAAAACTATGCTAGCAACACAACGGGCAGGCTCCGAAATCATGATCAACATGGCTCTAGATACCAAGATGATGTAGGGTGGAACTCTAATCGCCCGATCTTTCACGAAAGGAGCGGATCCCACGACGAATACGAAGAACACGAGGAGGGAAACAAGGGAAAACATGGTTGAAAACACAAGAGGAACACTAAACCAACAAGAAATAGTCACACATGTGCTACATCCTCGAGTACATAAGAGATCACATGATCCACGGACAACTAAGGATGATACAAAGGTAGCCGGTCTTCTCCATGAGGAGGTCTTGATGTTCTTCTCCGCAAGGAGGTCTTGAATCCAAAGGGATCTTCTCCGAAGAGGGGCCGCGCTCCCTCTCGTGGAGTAGATCCGACGTGGACGAGCAATGCTCTATCTCTCAAATGAGCTAAACCAATGCTAACCCTACCTAGGAGGAATAGGAGGTCTATATATTGTCTTAGTGCAAAAGGGGGCGAAGTGGAGGGTACATCGGCTATAGACCAACACATGGCAGTGCACAGGCGTCGAATGTCCAGGAGTCACCGGTCGTTTGGAGGCTCGCGAGGGTCCGGACGTCCGATGCCTGTCAGACGTCCATAGATTCGGCTCGGGTGTGCTTCGGTCGGACGTCCGGTCGGGGTCGGTCGTCCGGGAGGCCTCGGAATTCTATGTTTTGGCTCGGGTGAGGAGGTGTCGGACGTCCGGTCTGGGTCGGACGTCCAGAGCCTGGAGATCATTGGACGTCTGGTCCAAGTCGGTCGTCCGGAGCCTGTAGCTTCTTCCGCATCTCTTCTTCTTCTCCGTCTTCACGTCCATCTTCCTTCTCTTCTTCTTCTTGCTCCTTAGCCTCATCATGGCCAACTCCTCGATACTTGAGTATGCACAATGTCTCCGTTTGATATAGTAGCCATGTCTCATGTGTATCGAAGTGGAAGTGTGAGAGGAGAGATGTCACCTCAGTTTCAAGAGCTCTTGCATGTGCTTGTGTCATGGGTCCGCTATGCACTTGGTGAGACGATGGTAGGTCCATGGGGATGACCTTGGGATGCTCCGCATCAATCTAGAGATGACATGTATCTCAATTACTATGAGGAGGGATTAGAAAAGAGACGTCATTTGGTTCACATCATAGGAATTTTACTATTGAATATACGCTAATGTTTATTTTCCTTTGAAATTACGGGAGTATAGGAATCCATTCATATGAACCAAGTGGATCTAATGCTATAAAAATGATATCATGTTTATTTCCTTTGAAATGTGGAGTATATGAATCTATTCCTATGAACCAATTGCCTCTAAAGGAAAAAAATCCTATAAAATCATATCATATAGAGTTCCTAGGATATTCCTCCACACCAAAGGATGGTTGAAATTGCTACAGGTGATACGACAGTCTTTCTTTGTAGACTCCTCCCCCATCTTCATAGTTTCCTCTCGAAGATGAATGAAATCATATATACTGGGTATTCTATATGTGCATTTTGGTACACGAAGACTCGGTAAAAGTTTGCGAGGTTCGAATTTTCAATAAAGCTATATGCACTGCATTTTGGAACGGAGGTAGGAGCATACATCAGTTGCTAACACTCACGTGGAAGATTTGTGTGTAGGAGGAGTGGCTGCTCTGTTAAATGACATGGCAAAACTGACACTGTCGGATGCTGATCTAATGGTTCTTACGGCGTTCGCCAGGAAAAGGCTTGGGCGAACGTTTGTCGGATAATGATTTACGTACACATGCATTGCATTGATACGTGCCCCTCTCTCTCACGCACACATGCACCCTCACAAGTCACAACTCTCCCGAGTCCTCTCGCACCCACCGTCTATCTGCAGGTAGACGTCACACACATATGTCACTACTGCAGGAGACTGCTAATGCGACACTACAATAAGAGACCCTTTGCCGAAACTTTGTGCGATGCAATAATCGCAAACGGTGGTGTAAAAAACCATAAAAAAGGTGCAAAATGTTTGCGATGATGGCTGCATCAAACACGGTTAAGATTTTAGTTGCGTGTGCGATGCAGGGCATACGGTTAATCCATTCAAACTGTCTGCAATGAGGCAGAACAACAGAAACAGGCAGCCATAACAACGTGTGTGCGATGCCGGACACACGGTTAATTCATTCGAACTGTTTGCGATGAGGTAGAACAACAGAAACAGGCAGCCATATCAATGTGTGTGCGATATACGACATACAGTTAACTAGGACGAACTGTTTTCTATTAGGGAATACAAAAGAAACGGTTCAACTTAACAAGATGTGTGTGATATGCAACATACGGTTCACATGGATGAACTGTTTGCGATAAGCCAAAAGAACACAAACGAGTCGTGTAAACAAGATGTGTGTGATACGTGGCAAACAGCCGACTTGGATGAACTGTTTGCGATGAGAAATTACAACACAGACGATCAATACAGTTACTTCGTGTGTGATTCTGTGTGTACAAAAAACTTTGATAAATATAAACTAGTTGCTTGCGGTGGCTAGGAGTATCACACACGATGCGTCTGTGAGTACTCGTGTGCGATGATTAGTATGTTACACATACGTTTCCTTATGTGAACATGTGTGTGAATTTGCAGTATGGACAGTTAATATGCAAATGCCTTCTAGACATCGGGCACACGCTTAAAGTCAATGAACTGTGTACGATACTAATACTTTCCATGAAAATTTATGAACTTGGGTAACAACATTTGAGTAACATATATATAGTGGTTACACTATTCGACAAAAGGAGGATCTTCGTAACATGGTTTTGACAACCATGTGGTCCATATCTACATACTTAACATAGTAACAACTATCACATTTTAAGAGGCTAAGGGCCAACAACCATATGGTCCATATCTACATACTTAACATATATAAACAACTAGCACATTTTAAGAGGGTAAGGGCCAACAACCACAACTATCCACTGGAAGCAGCTTGATCACGGCGACTCGGCATCTCGTCAATGAAAAGGAAGAGTCCTCCTGTGCCTTGGTAGAGCAGGAGTTGAACAGTGTCTCCAATTTTGCAATATGGATGCATTGCCATGAGAAGTGAGAACTTGTTAATTTGAATGGTTCCATTTTTGCAGGAAATGCAGTACCTTGCAATCACTTTGGCGTTATTAGCAGGCACAAGTGTAATTCGACCATGCCAGGAAATCGATCCAGGAACGGCTATAGGGGCAATTTCTGTTGACTTGTAGAATAAAAAAACAATTTTAACATATCATTGAAGATATATATATATATATATAGTTTATGAGCATCAACATTAAAAAAAGACTTTTTACCAGTGCTTTGTGCACACAATTGGTCTTGTTCGATGTGTGCACCATAGGTCTAATTAATCCCATACAAAATCCAGTGTTCATATGTTGTGCTATCTCTGTCAGATTATCAACAAAGTTTATGACATGCTTCAAGTCCTTCCAGTGAAGTTTGGTACGTTTAGTAACATACAGATCGTTCACTATGCATCCAACATATCGTGCTTAAAAGGTGGGAAGGTATTATTTATTCAGAACATGGCAGAAGAATATATAGTGCGCATAAATTGGTAAACATAATTTGTTACTGCCTAGGAATGGAGTCAGAATATGATATCACAATTGGTTGCTTAAATAGTGATCAATTGGTTGCTTAAATAGTAATACGACAACATGGAGAAAGTTGAAAGGACATTAACCTCGATCAGACTTTGATCGACTGATGACATTGGGGAACTAAACATCCATGTTAATTAGACCAGGCTGTGGTGCACGCACTAGAATTTTATTGCCAGCTTTCAGTTCATAACACTTAGACATTTTTCTCCAAAGGTCCGCATTAAAATAGGAGTGACCATCTTTACCAAGTTTTATGCTAACCGTCATTGTAAATCCATGTTGCGTTGTCAATATGAGATCCTGGGAGTCATCAGCAAAGTAAAGCCCAAGATTTCCTTCTACTCCTGTTCTTGCAAAGCAAGGGATGCACTACTTGAAATGAAAATTAAGATCGTAAATTGGATATATTGAAATAACCAAGCAAGATGCAAATATGGGAGTAACTGATAGAACATATCCATATATAGATGCAAGCAAAGTACAAAAATATAGAATTAAAAATAGATAATATAACAAAGATTTGATGCAAATATATAGATAAATGTAGCAACAGACGATATATGTTCACAAATTTAGGCCATGGCGACCATGGTAGGTTGAGATTGAACATACCAAGCGCTCCCTGAAGTCATCTGGAATGGTGAGATAGAACTTCGTTTCCGACTGGCCACGACCACAGTTGCCCGATTTGTGCTCGCACTATGCACACATGAATGAACACCCACGAATCAGCTAGAACAAAAATGATGCCACGGCGATTTCCGCCGGTTGATTAACAACGATGGACGAACTGCGATAAGAGATGAGTGAATATTTCGCTAATTAAGTTGATTACCTTCTCCATGAGAAAAATCCTGGGCCCAACCCCGCAAAAAACCCAGTCGACCACAGTCTAGAATGTCGGTGCAGTTAGGCGGCGGAAAGTGGTGGAGGCGAAATCTGGTGCCATTTGGAGCGCAACCTACGCCCGCCACCAACAGCCGTCGAGCTTAGGGTGCAGAGTTGCGGAGGAGTCCGCGGCGAATGAGTGGGGACAAAGTGGGCAAGGGTTTTATTTTTCCTTTTGCATGTGTGAGTGAACACACATGGTTCGCAGAGGCGACTGAGATGAATCGTGTGCGATAGTAAATTACCGAGATTGAATGGGAATCCAAATTTCCTTTGTCCTTCATCCATGAGTTTTTTTCTATGATGAACATAAACCCTGCCAATCACCGTGTTCAAATTTGACACTTTTTCGGGTCCATTTACAATATTTAGGGGATTATGTGCATTTTGTAGGCATTAATGCACGTAATTAATATTCAAACAATTGGTGCATGAAAGGGTGCACAAGAACGGTCTGGAAAACCCGTACTCGTGGTATTTAGTAACTTCTCAAGCCTTTTTACAAGGAATGGGCAGAGATTTCAACGAAATGCGTGGCAATAGTCAACCACAAACACGTCATTTACTAGGTTATCAACTATAGAACAATGAAATATGTGCTTGAAAAACATGACGGCTGGCATGATGCCATGGTATGGCCTCACCGTGCCCTAGTTAAAAGCTGAGAAGGTTTGATTTATGTCGTCATGGACGCCCTTGATAAATCGAACCATCACCGAGGAAGTTCCATGCTTTCGAGAGGGAAATCACCAAGAATGAAGGGGAATCCAAATTTCTGTCCTAGTTTGTCATTCAATTTTTTCCAACGATCAACATACCGCCTCAAATGAAACATGTTCAAATTTGACATTTTTCCGAAATCATTTACCATATTTAGGGGATTGTGTGCATTTTCTAGGCATTAATTATGCACATAATTCAAATTCAAACAATCGGTGCATGAAAAGGTGCACAAGAACGGTCTGGAAAACCACGCTTGTGCTATACAAAAAATGAAACACATGGTTGGAAAACATGACACCTGGTGTGGTGCCATGGTATGGCCTCACCATGCCCTAGTAAAAATTGGAGAATGTTTTCCTTATGTCGTGATGCGCGCCTTTCATAAAATGATACATCATCCGTGGAAGTTTCATGGTTTCAAGGGGGAAATCACCAAGATTGAAGGGGGATCCAAATTTCCTTTGTCCTTTGTCCCCCAGTTTTTTCTATGATGAGCATACAACCTGCAAATCACCATGTTCAAATTTGGCACTTTTCCGGGTTCATTTGCCATATTTAGGGGATTATGTGCATTTCCTAGGCATTAATGCACATAATTCAAGTTCGAACAATCGATGCACCAAATGGTCCACAAGAACGACCTAGAAAACCATGCTCGTGCCATTTAGTAAATTCTCATGCCTTTTACAAGGAATGGACATATATTTCGATGAAATGTGTGGCAATAGTCAACCACAAATGTCTGTTTGTTGGGTTTTCAACTATAGAAAAAATCAAATAAATGCTTAAAAACATGACGCCTGGCATGGTGCCATGGTATGACCTCACCATGCCCTGGTAAAAATTTGAGAAGGTTTGGCTTATGTCGTCATGCACGCCCTTCATAAATCGAACCATCACCGAGGAAGTTCCATGCTTTCGAGAGGGAAAATCCCCAAGATTGAAGGCGAATCCTAATTTCTGTCCTAGTTTGTCTTTCAATTTTTTCCAACGATCAATATACCGCCTCAAATGCAACGTGTTCAAATTTGACATTTTTCCGGGCTCATTTACCATATTTAGGGGATTATGTTCATTTTCTAGGCATTAATGGCATAATTCAAATTCGAACAATCAGTGCATGAAAAGGTGCACAAGAATGGTCTGGAAAACCATGCTCGTGTTATTTAGCACATTCTCATGCCTTTTACAAGGAATGGGCAGATATTTCAAGGAAATGTGTGGCAATAGTCAACCATAAACGCGTCGTTTACTCAGTTAATAACTATACAAAAAAATGAAACACATGGTTGGAAAACATGATGCCTGGCATGGTGCCATGGTATGGCCTCACCATGCTTTGGTAAAAATTGGAGAATGTTTTCCTTATGTTATGATGCGCGCCTTTCATAAATCGAACCATCACCGAGGAAGTTTTATTGTTTCAAGGGGGAAATCACCAAGATTGAAGGGGGATCCAAATTTCCTTTGTCCTTTGCCCACGAGTTTTTTCTATGATGAGCATACAACCTGCAAATCACCGTGTTCAAATTTGGCAATTTTCCGGGTTCATTTGCCATATTTAGGGGATTATGTGCATTTCCTAGGCATTAATGCGCATAATTCAAGTTCAAACAATCGATGCATGAAAGGGTCCACAATAATGGCCTAGAAAACCATGCTCGTGCCATTTAGTAAATTCTCATGCCTTTTATAAGGAATGGACAGGTATTTCGATGAAATATGTGGCAATAGTCAACCACAAATGTTTGTTTGTTGGGTTTTCAACTATAGAAAAAATGAAATAAATGCTTAAAAAACATGACGCCTGGCATGGTGCCATGGTATGACCTCACCATGCGCTGGTAAAAATTTGAGAAGGTTTGGCTTATGTTGTCATGCACGCCCTTCATAAATTGAACCATCACCGAGGAAGTTCCATGCTTTCGAAAGGGAAATCCTCAGGATTGAAGGGGAATCCAAATTTTCTTCGTTCTTTGCCCTGGAGTTTTTTTTCTACGATGAACATACATCCTGCAAATCACTGTGTTCAAATTTGGCATTTTTCCAGGCTCATTTACCATATTTAGGGGATTATGTGCATTTTCTAGGCATTTAGCGCAAATAAATCCAATCCAGCTACAGGTGCATGGGTGTGATGTGAGGGACGTGGTTTGTCGTTCGATCATGTCGCATCCAATGGTGCACACGTGTGATCCACGTGGCTGGGGTTCTGGCCAATCATAACGCAACACACAATAGGCTCAGCGCACACTGTTTCCGGAAGCGACAGAGATGAACCGTGAGCGATAATGAACGAGCAAAATTGTAAGTGAAGCCAAATTTCTGTTGTCGTTTGTGGTTGAGCCCTTGAATACCACCGCACTGCACGGCTGCCCGGCCCCTCCGTCCCAGAGCTCTCTCCAGGCGTCATCCATGGCACCGCTGTAACGCCCACGATGCAGCTATATCTCCCACGTGTCGAAGCACGACTTAGAGGCATAACTGCATTGTAAGCAATGTCGCAAGTGAGGTAATCTTCACAACAACCCATGTAATGAATAAGGAAAAGAGGTACATAGTTTGCTTACACTCGCCACATCACACAGTATCATAAATATCATTACATTCATCCAAATACACTCAAGGTCCAACTACGGAACCAAAATAAAGAACAACCCCAAATGGGACAAAGTCCCCGATCGCCCCAACTGGGCACCACTACTGATCGTCTGGAAAAGAAACGTAGTATCGTCTTGAGTCCTCATCGAACTCCCACTTGAGCTCATTCGAATCACCTAGAGCGGTGTCATCGGTCCTTGCATCTAGTTTTGGAAGTAATCTGTGAGTCACGGGGACTCATCAATCTCACACCCTCGCGATCAAGACTATTTAAGCTTATAGGAAGGGTAAAAGGTATGATGTGGAGCCGCAGCAAGCGACTAGCATATAAGGTGGCTAACAAATGCAAATGAGAGCGAGAAGAGAAGGCAAAGGCACGGTCGAGAAACTATGATCAAGAAGTGATCCTAGAACAACCTACGTTCAAGCATAACACGAGACCGTGTTCTCTTCCCGGACTCCGCCGAAAAGAGACCCTCACGGCCACACACTATGTTGATTCATTTTAATTAAGTTAAGTTTCAGGTTTTCTACAACCGGACATTAACAAATTCCCATCTACCCATAACCGCGGGCACGGCTTTCGAAAGTTCAAATCCCTGCAGGGGTGTCCCAACTTAGCCCATCACAAGCTCTCACGGTCAACGAAGGATATTCCTTCTCCCCAAGACAATCTGATCAGACTCAAAATCCCGGTTACAAGACATCTCAACAATGGTAAAACTAAACCAGCAAAGCCACCCGAATGTGCGGACAAATCCCGATAGGAGCTGCACATATCTCGTTCTCAGGGCACATCAGATGAGCCAAACGTCGGGTAGGCTAGCCCAGAGTTTCCCCTGGTAGCCCCGGACATCGCTCATGTTGGACCAACACTTAGAGAATCACTGGCCCGGGGGGTTAAAATAAAGATGACCCTTGAGTCCGCGAAACCCAAGGGAAAAACGCTAGGTGGCAAATGGTAAAACCAAGGTTGGGCATTGCTGGAGGAGTTTTATTCAAGGCGAACTGTCAAGGGGTGCCCATTATAACCCAACCGTGTAAGGAACGCAAAATCAAGGAACATAACACCGATATGACGGAAACTAGGGCGGCAAGAGTGGAACAAAACACCAGGCATAAGGCCGAGCCTTCCACCCTTTACCAAGTGTATAGATGCATTAAAATAGAAAAGATATAATAATGATATCCCAATCTTCACCTGCAACTAGCAATGCTATAAGAGGGGCTGAGCAAAGCGGTAACATAGCCAAACAACGGTTTGCTAGGACAAGGTGGGTTAGAGGTTTGCCATGGCAATATGGGAGGTGATAGAGGCAAAGGTGTCATGTTTTTCGATGAGATGATAACTATCGATTTGGTGGAGACGACTTTGACGATCCGACTACAGACGTGCACGACGTTGTGCCTTAGCAATCGCTAAACCAATCTCCTGAGGTTACTGACGATGCCGGAAGCACGGTCAGCCTGACCACGAAGGTCTATTCCTGCAAGCAATCGAAGAACAAGCAAGAATATGATAAAGCAATCTGAATATTGCAAATATATATGAGGTATTGATAATGGTGGGGATCCGTAAGCGGTGTTGGTCTGGTCGTTGGACACAAACGAAGTACACGAAGTTGCAATGGCTAACTTTTAACTAAACAAATCCCCGGCAAAAAGCTACTAGATGGATCTACTTATATAGGAGCAAGGGGTGGCGGCCAAGGAGGTGGGAGGACGTCCCAAGGCAGCCTAAAACTAACCCTAGGTCGTACAAGGCTCATGGGCCCAAGTGGAGGTGATGCAACACCTTTGGGCTTGTAGTTTGACTCGGATTCTGCTGCAACATCAGATTGTTTTGTCCGTAACTCAACGCTCCGGATGAATTTGAAGGTGAATCCAATTGGGTTGGAAAGAGCACAAAATCTAGTTTCCAACAAAAAAAGAATCACCCAATTCGGAGTCCGTATGAAAAAGTTGTTGGCGTTTTGAGTCAGGTATGTCTGTGCAGTCCGAATCTGAATCCAGAACGTGAGAGACTTGGACTCTATCTTCTCTTGGCCCAAAAGTGACGTGAGAGGACTTTTTGAACACAACCTAAACATCTCCTTTTCCCTTATCTTCATATGTGGATTGTACAAATGTCCCATACACCTGCAATTAGACAAAACACAAAAGTGTATGAAGTATTTTTGTTCTGGATAACATAAATAGATTATTGAATAGTTTGCATTAGAAATCACCTGACAAATATGCATGTATGCAATATTTTTGGTCGTATCCAAGGTAGTCATGTCCTCATCAGGAGGCATGATAAGCAAGTGGTAGGTATCGTAGCATAGGCATAGCAAAAGAGCGAGCATCTAGCAAGCAAAGACAGAAGTGATTTCGTGGGTATGGTCATCTTGCCTGCAAAGTTCTCCGAGTTGACGTTAGCTTGATCCTCGTAAACGTACTCAATGGGCTCCTCGATCATGTACTCGTCTCCCGGCTCTACCCAAGACAAGAACAGAAGCAAAGGGAGACACAATCAACCACGTGCAATGCACAAATAACATGATGCAAAATATGGCATGAGATGCGGGATGTGATATGCGATGCATATGCATGTTTTGGAAAGGAATTACTGAACCTGGCCTCAACATGGAAAACCAAGAGTTGCACTGGAAAGAGGAGTTGATTTCGGTCGAAATCGATATAAAGATCACCGCAATCGGATGCACGGTTTGCAAATGACAAGCAAAACAAATATGGCACTGGTCTGCGATTAACAACACGAGGCCATCTAAATGCATCAAGAACAATATGCTACAACACTCTACAATAGCAACAAAATACATGGCAGGGATCCACTCAAGATGCTTGACAAAAGATGAACACTGAGCTATGGCTAATTCACTCAATAGCAGGTTCAAACAAGCATGTCAAAAGTGCAAAAGATATCATGTTACAGACTTGGAGAAATTAACAGCATGTCACGAATTTAACATCAGGAAGCAAGGTTTAGAGTAAGATAACAACATGCTACAGGAACATATCATGGCAAAGCAAGGCATGTCATGAAGCTACTCAAAGCATAAAACAAAAGTCCCTTACTGGCCATAAGCCAAAAGGGATCATAAAATACAATGGCATCCATGTGAACATAGCAATTATCGTTAACAGATTCAGACTAAGCATACACCCAGCAAGTAGACATGGCATAGAAGCTAAACATGGCAAGAACAACAACATAGCATGCATGGACCAACTACAACAAGCTCGGCAAAAATGCTTAACACGTAAACATTCTGCCAGGAACATTTTATAGCAAAAGTAGAGCTCGATTGAGTCCAGCTATGGTCCTCCATAATTGCAAACAAAGACATGGATGGATAGAGCACAACAATATCTACAAAACATCCTTACTGATCATGCTCAAAAGAGGCATGGATCACTCTGTAGCAACAAGAACACATGGCATAAAAATAATGACAGGGCAAAGACTTAGAATATTTCTAAATCCCTGAAATCAGCAACATTACGAGAGCTACTTTGCATGCTTGTGGAAGTCACCACAGAGATCACAAAAATACATGGCATACACCCCTGTAAAGATGGCATGGCATACTTCAAAACACATGTAGGGCTCAAGTTCATAGGATGCACACAACAATCATGACAAAAATGACAAATGCCCAACTACTGATAAGAAACTGAAACTAACAGAAACTAGCACTCTTCCAACAACATTTAGGGCATTAATATGAGCTCAAATAAACATGATGCAATGAGATGAAATGAAGTACTCACCGAGGCGAACAATTTGATATGCTACACGCCCGAAACGGAGCCACGGATGATGAGTTATGATGCGATGAAAAATGCACAAAATTACTGGAAATTAGGGAAAAAGTCAAGTGAGGTCTCCAGATCCAGATCTGCACGCTTCCTGAGGTGCTCGCCAGAGCACTGTTCACCGGAGTTGGATTCGCCGGCCGGAGGCGTCGAGCTTGCCGAAGAGAGAGGGGCGGCTTGCCGGAGTCGAGCTAGGAAACAACATGAACATATGGCATAAAGGCAAAAACAGGACAAGGACTTGGTGAAATTCTAAGTCCCTGAAATCGGCATCAACGATTACGCTACTTTGCAAGCTTGTGCTAGTCACCACAAAGGTCACAAAAATACATGGCGTACACCAATGTAAAGATGGCATGGCATTTAACAAAACACATGTAGAGCTCAGGATCATAGCATGCACACATTAATCATGGCAAAAATGACAAAATGCCATTTGCTGAAACAGATCGGACAAATTCCTCACATAGCCCTCTTCCAACAGCATTTTGGGCATAAAGATGAGCTTAAATGAAAATGATGCAGTGAGATGAAATGATGTACTCGTCGAGACGAACATTTTGATATGCTACACGCACGAATCGGAGCTACGGATGCAGAGTTATGGCATGATGAAGGTGGCATAAAAATTAGGGTTAGGGAGGCAAAAATTCAACCGAAAACGTCCAGAACCAGATCCAGCTGGGCGCAAACTTCGAGGTTCGCCGGATCTCTCGCCGGAGTAGGGGAAGACGGCCGGAGAAGCTCGGGGAGGTGATGAGGAGGCCGGCTGGAGTCACCGGAGCAGCGAGGGGTGACGAGGGCGGCGAGGAAGCCGCGAGCCGAGGCGGCGGCACGGGGCGATCGCCGGCGCGGTGGCGGTCGGACGGAGGCAGCGATGCACGCAGGCGGCACGGCATGGAATCCGGCGGGCGCGTGCGCGGTCGCCCGCGGGGCAGCGGCGGCGGCGAGATAGGCTCGCGCGGGCCTGATCTGGGTCCCGCGGGCCGGCGGCGGAGCTGAGGAGAGAGAGGGTGGCGGTGGACAGATGGCGGTCTCCGATTGGACGCACGTGGCGGCGGACATGTCCGGGCTGCAGGATTTTTGTCCGGCGGCGCGAGGGGAAGAAGCTAGGGTTTGATCTGCGTGAATTTTTGGAGAGGATCACATATATATAGGTAGAGGGAGCTAGGAGAGTCCAAATTGAGCACGGTTTGCGGCCGCGCGATCGTGATCGAACGACCGAGAGTTTGGAGGGGGTTTAGGTGTGTTTTGGGCCAGTTTGGAAGGGTGTTGGGCTGCAACACACACACGAGGCCTTTTCGGTTCCTCGGTTAACCGTTGGAGTATCAAACGAAGTCCAAATGGCACGAAACTTGACAGGCGGTCTACCGGTAGTAAACCAAGGCCCCATGACAAGTCTCGGTCCAATCCGAAAACGTTTAACACCCGCACACAAAAAGAGGTAGAAAGGGACACCCGGTGACATAGGAGCGCCGGAATGCAAAACGAACAACGGGGAAAATGCTCGGATGCATGAGACGAACATATATGCAAATGAAAGGCACATGATGACATGATATGAAATGCATGACATGCAAGCAATGACATGGCAACAATAGCGAATAACTGGAAGACACCTGGCACATCGGTCTCGGGGCGTTACACTTCTTCACGAATGCGAATCTGATGATAGCCCATACGGAGATCAAGCTTGGAGAAAACTTGAGCACCTCTGAGTTGTTCGAAAAGCTCATTGATGTTGGGAAGTGGATACTTATTCTTTATGGTCTTCTTGTTCAATGGACGGTAGTTGACACAATGCCGGTCCGTTCCATCCTTATTCTTGACGAAAAGAACACCACAACCCCATGGAGAAGAACTTGGACGGATGAGACCCATACGCTCTTGAATATCAAGTTGCTTCTTCAGCTCCTTCAACTCTTCAGGTCCAAGCTTGTAAGGACGTTTGCAAACAGGTTCCATGCCAGGCTCAAGATCGATGACGAATTCAACTGGTCGGTGCAGAGGCATTCCTGGAAGCTCTTCTGGAAAGACGTCTTGATACTCACAAATGACTGGAATCTGAGAGATGGCATCCAGCTCGCCCTTCTCATTGAGAGAAAACAGTCGAATGGTATCATCACGAGTGGCAAAGACGATTACATCCTCAGACGAATGTGTCAAGTGAATCTGCCTGGCAGCACAATCAAGCTGAGCCTTGTGCTTAGAAAGCCAGTCCATTCCGAGAATAAGATCAATATCCGAGTTACCAAGAACCACTGGAGAGGACAGAAACTTATAGTCGCCCAACGTGATAGTAACATCCGGGATCATAGAGCTTGTGTTCATGAATTTACCCGGAGAAACAACTGATAACTGTCTAGGCAAATCTTGAAAAGGCAACTCATGCTTAGATGCAAATGGGAATGACATGAAAGAATGCGATACACTAGAGTCAAAAAGAACTTTTGCAGGAATATCGTTAGTAGGAAGGTTACCCATAATCACATCTGACGAGTCCTCTGCCTGAGCTGCGTTCATAATGTTGACCTTGGCGTGCTTGGGATTATGCTTGACCACTGCGGTGCTGGCAGATCTCACAGGAGGAGGAGGAGGAAGACGCCTCTAATTGAAGCATTTGTTGGCATAGTGACCCTTCTGCTGACACTTGTTGCACGTGACCTCTGAGAGCGGACGGTGATACGGAGCACTTGATCTTGGAGCATGAGACGAAGTCTTGTTCTGAAAGCCTGGGTTGGGTGGGTGGGAAGATCCATTTCCACCTTTGCTCTTCTGCTGATAAGGCTGACGGAACGGAGGAGGAGGAGGCAACCAATACTTTTGCTTCTTAGTTGCCACTTGAGTTGAGGAAGGAGTTGCATCTCTGACTCACTTCTTGGAAGCATCGCACTTGAGTTGAGCAGTCTCTTGTTTCAGTGCCATATTGTAGAACTCATCGTACTTCTATGGCTCAAAAAGCACGAGAGCTAGCTGGAGATCTTCTCTGAGGCCACCTCTGAACTGATAAATCATGCTCTTCTTGTCAGGGACGTCTTGCTTAGCGAAACGAGCGAGCTTCTGGAACATGATGTTATACTGGTAAACAGACAAGCTGCCTTGCTTCAGGTTGCGAAACTCCTCACGCTCTCTCTCAACAACACTCTGAGGAATGTGGTGAGCTTTGAAGTCTTGACGGAATTCATCCCAGGTAATCACACGAGCTCCTCTGGAATCTTTGTATTGCTGATACCATTCTGCAGCTTGGTCTTTGAGTTGGAACGAGGCAAACTTGACAAAGTCCTCAGGCCTGACGTTGCTGCACTCGAAATGCTTGCAGATATCCATGAGCCAATCATGAGCGTCTGTTGCCTCGACACAGTTGCTGAAGGTCTTTGGCTGGTTAGCGAGGAACTGGTTGAGTGTAGCAAACTGATTCTGATTATTGCCATGGCCTTGATTCCCTTGGTTGCGCTCTTGCAAAATTTGCATGATCAGCTGCGTGTTGGCATTGGTAGCGGCCATCAAAGCTTGCCATGCCTCCGGAGGTGGAGGTGGTGGAAGCGGTTCAGGATTCTGGCGCGTTGGAGGAGCCATCCTGAAGAGGGTGACATCCGTTAGCATCATGACAGACATATATTCAAGCTGAATCAAATGGATCGGAATTGCAACATATCGTCTTAACATCCGAACAAAATGAACGAATGAATTCCAATTGAAATGGTCACACTTCCATAAATTGAGAAGCCACTTAGATAGAGGTAGAAAAATAAAACAACAAGGTACGGACAAGAACAAATACTTGGTGAGGATTACCCAATCCCAAACCAAATATCCATGGAAGAAATACTAGAGCTACATGAATTCCCACCTATGAAACTTCTGAAATTCTCCCAATTAGGCAATCAGGTGTTGGGGATACAGGGGAAGCATAATATCTTACCCAAAGCTAGCAAATCCTACATCCAGCTATATCCATCCTTCAACACATAACCAAGAAACCTTCGGAAATCATTTACCCCAACCTTTGAAAAGCATCCGTTATACGAGTTATGGCAATACTCCCAAACACCCGCCCCAGTACTGGGTGGCATCGAGGTTATCTCACCAACAACTGCATAAAAGAGATTTTCGATGTCGGCGGGACTCAGGTATTCCAGAATTGCAACGACAAAATTGTGATGACAACACCTCAGAGCTCAACTCCCGGGGACACTGCCACAACCCCTAAATGTCAGGAGGCACCAAGAACAATGTTCTCATCACAAAACCATCGGAACGATTCCAATATACCCGCGTGATCCTAAATTTTTTTTTGTGAAATTTGAGAAGAGAAGATTCAAAACTCTACGTCAGGATGCCTCACCAGAGCGACGAAGGGACTGAGGAGTAAAAAGAATCCTACTCTTTCATATATATATATAATCCTAAAGGACTCAAAACATTTTTCTAGACTCAACAACGCCAACGATTTGATCAAGCAGGGGGCTCCTAAAGTCGGGGAAGGCTCTGATTACCAACTTGTAATGCCCATGATGTGGCTATATCTCCCACGTGTCGAAGCATGACTTAGAGGCATAACCGCATTGTAAGCAATGTCGCAAGTGAGGTAATCTTCACAACATCCCATGTAATGAATAAGGAAAAGAGGTACATAGTTGGCTTACACTCGCCACATCACACAATAGCATAAATATCATTACATTCATCCAGATACACTCAAGGTCCGACTACGGAACCAAAATAAAGAACAACCCCAAATGCGACAAAGTCCCAGATCGCCCCAACTGGGCACCACTACTGATCGTCTAGAAAAGAAACGTAGTATCATCCTGAGTCCTCATCGAACTCCCACTTGAGCTCAGTCGAATCACCTGGAGCGGTATCATCGGTCCTTGCATCTGGTTTTGGAAGTAATTTGTGAGTCACTGGGACTCAGCAATCTCACACCCTCGCGATCAAGACTATTTAAGCTTATAGGAAGGGTAAAATGTATGATGTGGAGCTGCAGCAAGCGACTAGCTTATAAGGTGGCTAACAAACGCAAATGAGAGCGAGAAGAGAAGGCAAAGGCACGGTCAAGAAACTATGATCAAGAAGTGATCCTAGAACAACCTACATTCAAGCATAACACGAGATATTGTTCTCTTCCCAGACTCCGCCGAAAACAGACCCTCACGGCCACACACTCTGTTAATTCATTTTAATTAAGTTAAGTTTCAGGTTTTCTACAACTGGACATTAACAAATTCCCATCTGCCCATAACCGCGGACGCGGCTTTCGAAAGTTCAAATCCCTTCAGGGGTGTCCCAACTTAGCCCATCACAAGCTCTCACGGTCAATGAAGGATATTCCTTCTCCCAAGACAATCCGATCAGACTCGGAATCCCGGTTACAAGACATCTCGAAAATGGTAAAACTAAACCAGCAAAGCCACCCGAATGTGCGGACAAATCCTGATAGGAACTGCACATATCTCGTTCTTAGGGCACATCGGATGAGCCAAACGTCGGGTAGGCCAGCCCAGAGTTGCCCCTAGTAGCCCCGGACATCGCTCAGGTTGTTCCAACACTTAGAGAAGCACTGGCCCGGGGGGGTTAAAATAAAGATGACCCTTGAGTCCGCGTAACCCAAGGGAAAAAGGCTAGGTGGCAAACGGTAAAACCAAGGTTGGGCATTGCTGGAGGAGTTTTATTCAGGGTGAACTGTCAAGGGGTTCCCATTATAACCCAACCGTGTAAGGAACGCAAAATCAAGGAACATAACACCGGTATGACGGAAACTAGGGCGGCAAGAGTGGAACAAAACACCAGGCATAAGGCCGAGCCTTCCACCCTTTACCAAGTGTATAGATGCATTAAAATAGACAAGATAAAATAATGATATCCCAACAATAAACATGTTCCAACAAGGAACAAACTCCAATCTTCACCTGCAACTAGCAACGCTATAAGAGGGACTGAGCAAAGCGGTAATGTAGCCAAACAACGGTTTGCTAGGATAAGGTGGGTTAGAGGTTTGACATGGCAATATGGGAGGCATGATAAGCAAGTGGTAGGTATCGTAGCATGGGCATAGCAAAAAGAGCGAGCATCTAGCAAGCAAAGATAGAAGATATTTAGAGACTGGTCATCTTGCTTGCAAAGTTCTCTGAGTTGACGTTAGCTTGATCCTCGTAAACGTACTCAACGGGCTCCTCGATCACGTACTCGTCTCCCGGCTCTACCCAAAACAAGAACACAAGCAAAGGGAGACACAATCAACCACGTGCAATGCACAAACAACATGATGCAAAACATGGCATGAGATGCGGGATGTGATATGTGATGCATATGCATGTTTTGGAAAGGAATGATTGAATCTAGCCTCAACTTTGAAAACCAAGAGTGCCACTGGAAAGAGGATTTGATTTCGGTCGAAATTGATATAAAGATCATCGGAATCGGATGCACGGTTTGCAAATGACAAGCAAAACAAATATGGCACCGGTCTGCGATTAATAGCACAAGGCCATCTAAATGCATCAAGAACAATATGCTACAGCACTTTAACATAGCAACAAAATACATGGCAGGGATCCACTCAAGATGATTGAAAAAAGATGAACACTGAGCTACGGCTAGTTCACTCAATAGCAGGTTCAAACAAGCATGGCAAAAGTGCAAAAGATATCAGGTACAGACTTAGAGAAATTAACAGCATGTCAGGAATTTAACATCAGGAAGCAAGGTTTAGAGTAAGATAACAACATGCTATAGGAACATATCATGGCAAAACAAGGCATGTCAAGAAGCTACTCAAAGCATACAACAAAAGTCCCTTACTGACCATAAGCCAAAAGGGATCAGAAAATACAATGGCATCCATGTGAACAAAGCAATTATCGTTAACAGATTCAGACTTAGTGAAAAACTGGAACATATCAAAACAGATATTAAGTAGGCATGTATACGAGCTCGATGCACTCATCACAAGGCATTTCATGAAAAACTAAGCATACACCCAGCAAGTAGACAAGGCATAGAAGCTAAACATGGCAAGAACAATAACATAGCATGCATGGATCAACTACAACAAGCTCGGCAACAATGCTTAACACGTAAACATTGTGCCAGGAACATTTTATAGCAAAAGTATAGCTTGATTGAGTCAAGCTAGGGTGCTCCATAATTGCAAACAAAGACATGGATGGATAGAGCACAACAATATCTACAAAACATCCTTACTGATCATGCTCAAAAGAGGCATGGATCACTCTGTAGCAACAAGAACACATGGCATAAAAATAATGACAGGGCAAAGACTTAGAATATTTCTAAGTCCCTGAAATCAGCAACATTACGAGAGCTACTTTGCATGGTTGTGGTAGTCAGCACAGAGATCACAAAAATACATGGCATACACCCTTGTGAAGATGGCATGGCATACTTTGAAACACATGTAGGGCTCAAGTTCATAGGATGCACACAGCAATCATGGCAAAAATGACAAATGTCCAACTACTGATAAGAAACTGAAACTAATAGAAACTAGCACTCTTCCAACAACATTTAGGGCATCAAGATGAGCTCAAATAAACATTATGCAATGAGATGAAATGAAGTACTCGTCGAGACGAACAATTTGATATGCTACACGCTCGAAATGGAGCCACAGATGATGAGTTATGATGCAATGAAAAATGCACAAAATTACTGGAAATTAGGGCAAAAGTCAACCGAGGTCTCTAGATCCAGATCTGCACGCTTCCTGAGGCACTCGCCGGAGCACTGTTCACCGGAGTTGGAGTCGCCGGCCGGAGGCGTCGAGCTTGCCAGAGAGATTGGCGGATTGCCGGAGTCGGGGACGGAGCGGAGGGCGGCGGCCGGAGTCGGAGGAGGCGCGGGGCGGCGAGGCGCGGCGAGGCGAGCCGGTGCGGCAAGGCGGCGGCTTGCCGGCGATGAGGCGGAGCGGCGAGGGTGGCGAGCCGGCGCGCGGGCGGTGGGGCAGCGCGGGAGGCGCGGGCGGCGATGGATCTGGGCGGCGGCGAGGCGCGATGGGCTCGGGGGGCGCGATCCGGGTTCGCCCGGGCCGACGATGGAGAGAGCTGGCGTGCCACGTGGCGGCATATGATTGGCGGCAGCGGGGATGTCCGGCGGCGGGCGGACGTTGTTCGGCGCGCGGAGAGGAAGGGGGCTAGGTTAGGGGTGGAATGGACCCGGAATTTCGGGGGAGAGGCTATATTTATAGGTAGAGGGAGCTAGGAGGCTCCAAATTGAGCACGGTTTTCGGCCACGCGATCGAGATCGAATGACCTAGATGATGGAGGAAGTTTAGGTGGGTTTTGGGCCACTTTGGAGGGGTGTTGGGCTGCAACACACACGAGGCCTTTTCGGTCCCTCGGTTAACCGTTGGTGTATCAAACGAAGTCCAAATGGCACGAAACTTGGCAGGCGGTCTACCGGTAGTAAACCAAGGCCACTTGACAAGTCTCGATCCAATCCGAAAATTTTTAACACCCGCACACGAAAAGAGGTAGAAAGGGACACCAGAGGACATAGGAGCGCCGGAATGCAAAACAGACAACGGGGAAAATGCTCGGATGCATGAGATGAACACGTATGCAAATGCGATGCACATGATGACATGATATGAGATGCATGAAAAAGACAAAACAACACGAAGACAAAAATCCGACAACGAGGAAATATCATAACTTAGTGCCGAAAATGGCAAGAGTTGGAATACAAATATGGCAGGTTACATACGGGGTGTTACAACCGCGGCAGACAGTAACTGGTAAGGAAGCGATGGCATCCCGCCGCACCGCATTCCTCGCCGCCTGCGACCGCACACATGGTAAGGAAGCCATGGCATCTTGCCACGCCGAGTTCATCACCGGCGGCGGCCAGACAGTTACATGGGAGGGCTTTGAGGCTGCCATGGCCGAATGGGTGGTGGATCTAGAGGTGGCTAAAGCCGCGAAGAAGGAGTGGAAAAGGCAGAAAGTAGTCAAGAAAAGAGAGTCCCGCCGCCGCAAGAAAAAAGAGGCCGCACTCCCTGGTGAGGAGAGCTTGGTGGATATCGAAGCACGGTAGGCTGCCACGTACAAGGCCAGGAAGGAGAACACCGGCGTCTGGCCAGCATGCCCTGATGGCAGCATGTGAGAAGTAGTTTAAGTTTGTAGTATTAGAGCAAATTACCAGTAGTACTTTAAGTTTGTAGTATTAACGTACAATGTTGGTAAGAGCATCCTTTGAGGCCTTTGAGCGTTATTAGCATGTGTGCTCGTGTGTTTTTTTTTGCGCTAATCATTAGAAGATCAGAAAACACACGATTTCTATGCCGTACCCGTCTGCGTTTTTTGCATTAATGACCCATAAGTCAGTTACTTGTGTGATATTTCCTAATAAACCAGGTGTACCATTGACCAAAAAAAATCAAGTACATGTGTACATTTTTTTGGAGACGGGATCTGCAAACTTCCTTTTTTCTCGCACATGAGTATTTTACGTGCTTCATCTAGGTTGTGTGTTTCCTCCACCGAAGTTTCAAATTTCGCACCAAAATTTTCATTAGGCGCATGATTTCAGAATTTATTCCTCCAACCACATCCCCTTCCCCTCAGTATCCCCCCTCCCTCGCGCCTCCCCCTACCGGCATCTCAAACCACGGCCGCCGCAACCATAGCTTCAACCACATCTATGTTTTGCTTGGATCATGTCAGGTAACCCACCGATCTCTATCACGTCCCCGCCTGATTGCTTAAATGGCTCCCGCAAAACATCCTCGTGCCTCCAAATCCCCCCGCCTGGAGCTGATGGCGGTCCAAGGCGTGATGGCCACTGTGCGTGTTGACCCGGAGGAACACCTCGCCTCCGCCGCCGCCGCCGACATGGTGCAGGCTCTGGCCCAGATGAAGTCACCGAGTGACTACCCCCAGGACTTAACAAGTAAGATCTGACCAGCTAAATCTTACCAATACCACTTGAATGGCTATGATTTGTACGGCTGATGTATTAAGCATGTCCGTGCCTTGTTTATTTCAGTACTACACACTGTGTGATGTTCAAATATTACTGTGTCTTGCTCAATTTCACCAATACCAGCAACAAACTTACAATACATGACTCAGGATATCACTAGAGATGCTAGCCATTTGCTAACCCTGTTTATTTTTAGTGGATGCTAACCCTGTTGCACTTAACATGGCTGTCCATGTACTTATGTAGGGTCATAACGGCCGATGCTTTTGTTTGCCGTCGAGGTGAGCTGCATCCCATGTCTTACAATATTTCACATAATATGTGCAATTGCATTTTAACTTCTACCCATTTACTGGTTGCCTGTAGGTACACATGTTAGTGGCACTGATCCATGCTTCGACCTGGAGGAACAGCTCGACTCCGCCGTCGCTGACTTTGGGCGAGCTTTGGCCAAGATGAAGTGCCCCAGCAACTACCTCTCAGGACATACCAAGTATGTACTCACCAGTTCAATCTTACCAATACCAGTTGCAATTAATGACTATGTTTTGTACGGTCGATGTATTAAGCATGTTCTAGTAAACATGCCTAACACATTTTTGCTACTTTCCCTACCTTTTTATAGACATCTGGGCCATTCTCTGCTCTGGTAGCACCTTCCTTGTCATGTTTAACTATGCCAATTGCATTTTTATCAATATCGGTTTCAATGTCTAGTAAGCATGTTGCAATTAACAGTTGAATCCATTTTTAAACAGTTGCATTTCAATGGCTACAAACTTACAAAACATGACTTAGGATGTTGTTAAGCCTGTTGTAATTAATAGTTGTATCCATTTTTTAATCCATCCCTTTGCTACCGTGCTACTCTTTCCAAATGAAGATATCACTACAGATGCTGCCATTTTATTAGCATTTGCTATTTTTGGTGGATGTTAACCCTGTTGTAGTTAGCATTGGCTTTCCATGTACTACAACAGGGCTACAATGGGCGATGCTGTTATTTGCCGTCGAGGTTAGCTGCATCCCATGTCTTATACACCATCTATTCCTAAATATAAGTATTTTTAGAGATTCCATTATAGACTACATAAGGAGCAAAATGAGTGAATCTAGATTCTAATCTATACATCTGTATGTAGTTCATATTGAAATCTCAAAAAAAATACTTGTACTTAGGAACATAGGTAGTTGTATTTTACATCATTTGTGCAATCTCAGTTTAGCATGTAACATTCACTGGTTGCTTGTAGGTACATATATGAGGGGTACTGATCCACGCTTCGATCCCTTTTACGTATGGGGCAATGAGATATTCATGAACAAGCGTCAAGTGAGGAAACTAAGAAAGATTGTTAGGTGAAACAACCGGGTGATAGGAATTAAGCTCTTTATTTACAGTTTGTCGAAGACAACAGTGAACTTTAGGATGTTAAGTAATGTGTTGCCTTTTCCCATGCCCACAAGTTACTCTATTAGACCTCAGTATCTGATATTTTTCTCTTTTCAGTGGTTTCCGAAGCTATTTACTGATGATTACCTTGCAAACTACATGACCAGAGTGGAGGCAACTAAGGTTAAAGTATATAATTGATGCTACCATGACAATGCTCTAGAAGTCTTCCTGAAGGCGGTGAAGGATGGGCGGGCGATCGTCATAAGGGGTTGGACAAAAGTGGTTCGTGCCTATGGCATGCAGGAAGGCACATTATGGGCATTCCGCTTCTTCAACACCGTCAGTAGTCAAAATGATTTACACTTGTCGCTTCACCTTTACCGCCTTTAAATACTACGGTTCATCATAGTTAATTGTTGCCTAATCCTGTAATTACTAAACATACTGTACTGGCAATTTTATTTATGGATTCGTTGTTGAACCATTGTGCTGAGAATTTGAATTGCACGTTTCATATTTCAAAATTTCCAATTAGAATAATAAATTTCAGGCAAAAATAAAAATAGAACAGACAGTCATGGACCTTTGCAAATGATTCTAGCAGTAAAAGCGCTTGCGATGGATAACCCAATGCCACATAGTTTTCTACAACAAATTGTGTGTGATGTAGTTAATGAAAGCAAATAGTTCACCAAGGCAGAGCGTGTGTGTCAGGACCCCGATTCTAAGTCACATCGATCTAGCCTGTAACACCTCATATCACTTTGCAGCCTCACGCACGGTATTTGTAACACCCCCGGATGTAATTTACCTTATCTGTACTCCAACTCTTGCCGTTTCCGGTGCTAAGTTATTTTATTTTTCTCGGGTTCGGGTTTTTGCCTCCGTGTGTTGTTGCCTTTGTCATGCATCTCATATCATGTCATCATGTGCATTGCATTTGCATACGTGTTCGTCTCATGCATCCGAGCATTTTTCCCGTTGCCCGTTTTGCATTCCGGCGCTCCTATCTCCTCCGGTGGCCCTTTCTACCTTTTTTTGTGTGGGGGGGTTAAACAATTCCAGATTAGACCGAGACTTGCCATGCGGCCTTGGTTTACTACCGGTAGACCTCCTGTCAAGTTTCGTGCCATTTGGACTTCATTTGATATTTCAATGGTTAACCGAGGGACCGAGAAGGCCTCGTTTGTGTTGCAGCCCAACACCCCTCCAATTTGGCCCAAAACCCACCAAATACCCTTCCATCACCTAGAGCGTTCGATCATGATCACGTGGCTGAAAACCGCACTCCATTTGGAGCTTCCTAGCTCCCTCTACCTCTATAAATAGATCACTTCTGAAAATTTCGGATCTTCCCCTACCCTAAACCCTAATTTTCCCTCCTCCGCGCACCGGACGTGTCCGGCCTGCGCCGGACGACGTCCGCCGCCACCGCCGCCCAACCACGCGCCGCCAAGTGTCACCGCCGCCTCCTCCCGCCGCCAGCCCGGAGGAGCCCGATTCGGGCCCTCCTGAGCCCATCGCGCCGCCCGCGCCCGTCTGCCTCCACCCGCGGGACCGCGCCGTCCGCGCCGGCCTTCCACTCGCCACTGACGCCCTTCACCGCCCCGCCGCCATCGCTGCCGTCCAACCGCGCGCCCCGGTACCGCCACAGTCCGCCGCCTCGCCGCTCCTCGAACGCCGCGCGCCGCCCTTCGTCTCTCCGGCCACCGCGCGCCCCGCCTTCCTCTCACACCGGCGACCCTTAGCTCCGGCGACCTCGTGAAGTCCGGCGGCCTCCCTCAAGTTCGGCAACGAGTTACTGTTCCAGTGATCTCCTCGGGAAGCGTGCAGATCTGGATCTGAGATCCGCGGTTGACTTTTATCCCCGGAATCCTAATTATTTTGCAAACTTTGGCATGTCGTATCTCTGCATCCGTAGCTCCGATTTGCACGTGTAGGATATCAAAATGTTCGTCTCAAAGAGTACATCATTTCATCTCATTGCATCATTTTCATTTGAGCTCATCTTGATGCCCGAAATGCTGTTGGTAGAGGACTATGTGATAAAATTGCCAGATGTGTTTCATCAAATAGATATTTGTCATTTTGCCATGATTAATGTGTGCATGATATGCTCCTGAGCTCTACATGAGTTTTGTTTTATGCCATGCCATCTTTACACAGGTGTTTACCATGTACTTTTGTGATATGTGTGGTGACTATCACAAGCTTGCAAATTAGCGTACTCGGTAATGCTGATTTCAGGGACTTAGAATTTCACCAAGTCCTTGTCCTGATTTTGTCGGTATGCCATATGTTCATGTTGTTTCCTAGTGATCCGTGCCTCTTTTGAGGATGATCAGTAAGGATGATTTGTTAACATTGTGGTGCTCTATCGATCCGTGTATTTGTTTGCATTTTTGGAGCACCTTAGCTTGAGTCAATCGAGCTCTACTTTTGCTATATCGTGAATCCTGGCAGATTGTTGACTTGTTAGCGATTTTGCCGAGGACGTTGCTATTGATCCGTGCATGCTATGTTGTTTTTCTTGCCATGTCTAGCTTCTATGCTATGTATTCTTGATGGGTGTACGCTTAGTTTGTCATTACATGCTCTGTAGTGAGTGCATCGAGCTCGTAAACATGCCTACTCGTTAACTGTTTTGCATGCTCCAGTTTTTCACTAAGTCTGAGATCTGTTTATGTTTTTTCCAAGTTCACATGCTTGCAATTGTATTTTCTGATCCCTTTTGGCTCAAGGTCACTAATGGACTTTTTGTTAAGTGCTTTGAGTAGCTTCATGCGATGCCTTGCTTTGCCGTGTTAAGTTCCTGTAGCATGTAGTTTTCATGCTCTAAAGTGTGCTTCCTGATGTTAAATTCCAGACTTGTGTTAATTTCACTAAGTCTGAAAGCTGTTACCGTTTGCACTTTGGCCATGCTTGTTTGAATCTGTTAATGGATGAATTAGCCGTAGCTCAGTGTTCATCTTTTGTCAAGCATCATGAGTGGATCCCTGCCATGTATTTTGTTGTCATTTTTGGGTGCTTTAGCATATTTATCTTGATGCATTGAGATGGCTACTTGCCGATTATCGCAGACCGGTGCCATATTTGTTTTGCTTGCCATTTCCAAACCGTGCATCCGATTCCGGTGATCTTTATATCGATTTCAACCGAAATCACCTCACCTTTCCGGTGGTACTATTGGATTTCCATGTTGAGGCCAGGTTCAATCATTCCTTGTCCAATCTTGCATATGCATCACATATCGCATCCCGCATAGCATACCATGTTCGCATCATGTTGTTTTGAGCATTGCACATGGTTGATTGTGTTCCTTTTGCTTGTTTGTCTTGTTTGGGTAGAGCCGGGAGAAGAGTTTGTGAACGAGGAGCCCGTTGAGTTTTCTTACGAGGATCAAGTCAACTCTGACAACTTTGCAGGCAAGATGATCATACCCTCGAAATTACTTCTATCTTTGCTTGCTAGATGCTCGCTATTTTTCTATGCCTATGCTACGATACCTACCACTTGCTTATCATGCCTCCCAAACTTCCATGTCGAACCTCTAACCCACCATGTCCTAGCAAACCGTTGATTGGCTATGTTACCGCTTTGCTCAGCCCCTCTTATAGTGTCGCTAGTTGCAGGTGAAGATTGGAGATCGTTGCTTGTTGGAACATTGTTTATTGTTGAGATATCACCATATTATCTTGTTATCTTAATGCACCTATATACTTGGTAAAGGGTGGAAGGCTCGGCCTTTTGCCTAGTGTTTTGTTCCACTCTTGCCGCCCTAGTTTCCGTCATATCGGTGTTATGTTCCCGGATTTTGCATTCCTTACGCGGTTGGGTTATAATGGGAACCCCTTGACAGTTCGCCTTGAATAAAACTCCTCCAGCAATGCCCAACCTTGGTTTTACCATTTGCCACCTAGCCTTTTTTCCTTGGGTTTCCGGAGCCTGAGGGTCATCTTATTTAAACCCCCCCGGGCCAGTGCTCCTCTGAGTGTTGGTCCAAACAGAGCCACTTGCAGCGCCACCTCGGGGAAACTTTAGGGTTGGTTTAGTTGTATGTAGTGTTCATCTGAGTGTGCCCTGAGAATGAGATATGTGCAGCTCCTATCGGGGTTTGTCGGCACATTCGGGCGGTGTTGCTGGACTTGTTTTACCATTATCGAGGATGTCTTGTAAAACCGCGATGCCGAGTCTGATCGAAATGTCTCGGGAGAAGGAATATCCTTCATTGACCGTGAGAGCTTGTGATGGGCTAAGTTGGGACACCCCTGCAGGGATTTGAACTTTCGAAAGCCGTGCCCGCGGTTATGGGCAGATGGGAATTTGTTAATGTCCGGTTGTAGATAACTTGAAACTTAACTTAATTAAAATGAATCAACCGCGTGTGTTACCCTGATGGTCTCTTCTCGACGGAGTCCGGGAAGTGAACACGGTGTTGGAGTAATGCTTGACGTAGGTTGCTATAGGATCACTTCTTGATCATAGTTCTTTGTTCGTGCTTTGCCTTCTCTTCTCGCTCTCTTTTGCGAACATGTTAGCCACCATATATGCTAGTCGCTTGCCGCAGCTCCACATATTACCTTGCCTTACCTATAAGCTTAAATAGTCTTGATCGTGAGGGTGTGAGATTGCTGAGTCCCCATGACTCACAGTTTACTTCCAAAACCAGATGTAGGGACCGATGATACTGTTCTAGACGATGTGCTTGAGCTCAAGTGGGAGTTAGATGAAGACTCTCGCCGTTACTATGTGTCTTTCCCAGATGATCAGCAGTGGTGCCCAGTTGGGGCGATCGGGGGACCGTGTCGCATGTTGGGGTTGATCTTTTATTTTGGTACCATAGTCGGACCATGAGTGTTTTGGATGATTGTAATGTTATTCATGTATTTGTGTGACGTGGCGAGTGTAAGCCAACTATGTATCCTTTCCCCTTTATATATTTACATGGGTTGTTGTGAAGATTACCTTACTTGCGACATTGCTTTACTTGCGGTTATGCCTCTAAGTCGTGCTTCAACACGTAGGAGATATAGCCGCATCGAGGGTGTTACAGTATTCCCACGGGTGTCTCCTTACCATGGCCCCGGACCGTTTGCGCCTTTTGGCTCACGTATATGATAGTGTCGCTAGCATCCATATGACAGAGAACACGGGCCGACGTGACTAGTCGTGAACCCAAAGTGGCACTAACTTACGGGGACAGGCATACATGAATCAACATCGAGCATGTCGGTCAGCAGCGTGTGAATCCGGGCTGTAGCACTAGGCTAGCAGGACTCCGGGAACCCGGGCTGTAGCAGGCTAGGCAGGACTCCGGATGTCACTGTGTGACATTTCCCCGAAGGGACGGACATAGGAACGAAGTGTATCACATGTCGGCCAGTCAAGTGTTCCGGAGCAGTATTGCTGGGCTAGCAGGACTTCGGTGCACCGGGCTGTAGTGGACTACTATGGCTCATGGAAGCACAAGACTACATTTCCCCATAAGAGAGGCTACCAAGGATAAACAACTAGGTTGTCGGATCCCACACATACCAAGCATCTCAATCATACACACAATATGCTCGATATATGTAAATACAACATGGCATCACAACATAACTCTACGACTGAAGTATTTATTCATTAGGCTCCAAGGAGCCAAGTATTACAAACATGGGTCTCTTGACCCAACATACAAAGCATACAAGCAACAAGCACATGCGGAAGCTTAACTTGTCTGAGTACAGACAACTACAAATGAAGAAGGCTCAGAAGCTTGACTATCTACAAGACCCTCCCAAGGGTACAAGATCATAGCTGAGGTAACAAGCTAAACGTCGAAGTCCACGTGGAACTACTAGCGAGACTGACGTCTCTCTGCAAAACATAAAATAGGCAAACGTGAGTACAAATGTACCCAGCAAGACTTACATCCGAACTAGCTACATATGCATCAGTATCAACAAAGGGGGTGGTGTAGTTGGACTGCAGCAAGCCAGCTTTCACTCAGTGGCTATCCTAACTATGACTGCAAGTAACTCTTTTGAGGTGGCGCACACGAGTCCACATATTCACCATATCAATACACCACTACGGATCCGCTCCCGTCTCCCTACGAGAACGCCATCCATAGCACTCACGCTTATCTTGCGCATTTTAGAGTATCCACTTTCACTTGTCTATGAACTATGCAAGGGGTCCAAGTTTCCATATCCGAGGAATCCGGCTATTCAAATAGATAATGATAACCCTGCAGGGGTGTACTTCTTCACACACGCCCTCGCCACTTACCACCATGTACACATCGTGTATCTTGGCAACCTTCAAGAGGAAGCCTGGCGAGGGAGTCGGCCACGACCTGACTAACCAACAAGTCTCTAGTCCTGGTTTATCGCCTATTCGGGTTCCATACGCAAGGAGATCCGGCCGGGGTGTCGCTCACGGCCCCAAACGATGTGAGCAGGGTTCCCAAGCCCACCATCCGGGTGCCACTTGGTAGACCGTGCCACTGTGCCTTGTCTGTCCCAAGCCCACCTGTATCGGGTGCCACTTGGTAGACTACTAACACAACCTACAAACACCAGAAACTAGTTGCAACTCCTGGACAGAGATCAGGTTGATTAATGAGTCGAGAGGGGCACTTAAGCATTCCAATGTGTGGTAGTAGCTATTCATGGATCACTGATATCTACTACACAACCTTCTTCTTGTAGACATTTTTGGGCCTCCAAGTGCAGAGGTTTGTCGGACAATAGCAAATTTCCCTCAAGTGGATGACCTAAGGTTTATCAATCCGTAGGAGGCATAGGATGAAGATGGTCTCTCTCAAGCAACCCTGCAACCAAATAAGAAAGAGTCTCTTGTGTCCCCAACACACTCAATACAATGGTAAATTGTATAGGTGCACTAGTTCGGCGAAGAGATGGTGATACAAGTGCAATATGGATAGTAGATAATAATTTTTGTAATCTGAAATAATAAAAACAGCAAGGTAGCAAGTGATAAAAGTGAGCGTAAACGGTATTGCAATGATGGTAAACAAGGCCTAGGGTTCATACTTTCACTAGTGCAAGTCCTCTCAACAATACTAACATAATTGGATCGTAAAACTATCCCTCAACATGCAACAAAGAGTCACTCCAAAGTCACTAATAGCGGAGAACGAACGAAGAGATTATGGTATGGTACGAAACCACCTCAAAGTTATTCTTTCCAATCAATCCGTTGAGCTATTCCTATAGGTGTCACAAACAGCCCTAGAGTTCGTACTAGAATAACACCTTAAGAAACAAATCAACCAAAACCCTTATGTCACCTAGATACTCCATTATCACCTCAAGTATCCGTGGGCATGATTATACGATATGCATCACACAATCTCAATTCACCTATTCAACCAACACATAGAACCTCAAAGAATGTCCCAAAGTTTCTACCGGAGAATCACGACGAAAACGTGTGCCAACCCCTATGCATAGGTTCCCAATGTCACGAAACCCGCAAGTTGGTCACCAAAACATACATCAAGTGGCACATGGTATCCCATTGTCACCACAGATATCCACGGCAAGACATACATCAAGTGTTCTCAAATCTTTAAAGACTCAATCCGATAAGATTAATCCAAAGGGGACAACTCAATTCATTACAAGAGAGAAGAGGGGGAGGAGAAACATAAGATCCAACTATAATAGCAAAGCTCGCGATACATCAAGATCGTGCCAAGTCAAGAACACGAGAGAGAGAGAGAGAGATCAAACACATAGCTAGTGGTACATACCCTCAGCCCCGAGGGAGAACTACTCCCTCCTCGTCATGGAGAGCACCGGGATGATGAAGATGGCCACCGGAGAAGGATTGCCCCCTCCGGCAGGGTGCCGGAACGGGTCTAGATTGGTTTTTTGTGGCTACGGAGGCTTCTGGCGGCGGAACTCCCGATCTATTGTGTGTTCTGGAAGATTTAGGATACGTGGGTATATATGGGTGCAGGAGGTACGTTAGGGGAGCCACGAGGGCCCCACGAGATAGGGGGGCGCGCCCTAGGGGGGGCGCCCCCCACCCTCATGAGCACCTTGTTCCTTCCTTGACGTGGGGTCCAAGTCCATCAGGTGTGTTTCCTTCCAAAAATAACTTCTCCAGTTGATTTTGTTCCATTTCGACTCCGTCTGATATTCCTTTTCTTCAAAACACTGAAATAGGCATAAAACAGCAAATCTGGGCTGGGCCTCCGGTTAATAGGTTAGTCCCAAAAATAATATAAAAGTGGAAAATAAAGCCCAATATTGCCCAAAACAGTAGATAATATAGCATGGAGCAATAAAAAATTATAGATACATTGGAGACGTATCAAGCATCCCCAAGCTTAACTCCTGCTCGTCCTCGAGTAGGTAAATGATAAAAAGATAATTTTTTATGTGAAATGCTAGTTGGCATAATTTCAATGTAATTCTTCTTACTTGTGATATGAATATTCAGATTCGAAGGATTCAAGACAAAAGTTCATATTGACATAAAAATAATAATACTTCAAGCATACTAACTAAGCAATCATGTCTTCTCAAAATAACATGGCCAAAGAAAGTTATCCCTACAAAATCGTATAGTCTGGCTATGCTCCATCTTCACCACACAACATATTTAAATCATGCACAACCCCAATGACAAGCCAAGCAATTGTTTCATACTTTTGATGTTCTCAAACTTTTTCAATCTTCACGCAATACATGAGCGTGAGCCATGGATATAGCACTATAGGTGGAATAGAATGGTGGTTGTGGAGAAGACAAAAAGGAGAAGATAGTCTCACATCAACTAGGCGTATCAACGGGCTATGGAGATGCCCATCAATAGATATCAATGTGAGTGAGTAGGGATTGCCACGCAACGGATGCACTAGAGCTATAAATGTATGAAAGCTCAACAAAAGAAACTAGTGGGTGTGCATCCACCTTGCTTGCTCACGAAGACCTAGGGCATTTTGAGGAAGCCCATCATTGGAATATACAAGCCAAGTTCTATAATGAAAGATTCCCACAAGTATATGAAAGTGACAACATATGAGACTCTCTATATGAAGAACATGGTGCTACTTTGAACCACAAGTGTGGAAAAAGGATAGTAGCATTGCCCCTTATTATTATTATTATTATTATTATATTTATTTGGCCTTTCCCTTTTTTATGGCCTTTCTCTTTTTTTGGCCTTTCCCTTTTTTTGCCTTCCTTTTTTTATTTGGGACAATGCTCTATTAATGTTGATCATCACACTTCTATTTATTTACAACTCAATGATTACAACTCGATACTAGAACAAAGTATGACTCTATATGAATGCCTCTGGCGGTGTACCGGGATATGCAATGACTCATGAGTGACATGTATGAAAGAATTATGGATGGTGGCTTTGCCACAAATACGATGTCAACTACATGATCATGCAAAGCAATATGACAATGATGAAGCGTGTCATAATAAACGGAATGGTGGAATGTTGCATGGCAATATATCTCGGAATGGCTATGGAAATGCCATAATAGGTAGGTATGGTGGCTGTTTTGAGGAAGGTATATGGTGAGTTTATGGTACCGGCAAAAGTTGCGCAGTACTAGAGAGGCTAGCAAAGGTGGAAGGGTGAGAGTGCGTATAATCCATGGACTCAACATTAGTCATAAAGAAGTCACATACATATTGCAAAAATCTATTAGTTATCGAAACAAAGTACTACACGCATGCTCCTAGGGGGATAGATTGGTAGGAAAAGACCATCGCTCATCCCCGACCGCCACTCATAAGGAAGGCAATCAATAAATAAATCATGCTCCGACTTCGTCACATAACGGTTCACCATATGTGCATGCTACAGGAATCACAAACTTCAACACAAGTATTTCTCAAATTCATAACCACTCAACTAGCATGACTCTAATATCACCATCTCCATATCTCAAAACAATTATCAAGTATCAAACTTCTCTTAGTATTCAACACACTCATAAGAGAATTTTATTATTCTTGAATACCTAGCATATTAGGATTTTAAGCAAATTACCATGCTATTTAAGACTCTCAAAATAATCTAAGTGAAGCATGAGAGTTCATCTATTTCTTCAAAATAAAACTACCTCCATGCTCTAAAAGATATAAGTGAAGCACTAGAGCATCGACAAACTACTCCGAAAGATATAAGTGAAGATCAATGAGTAGTTGAATAATTATGCAACTATGTGAAGACTCTATAACATTTAAGAATTTCAGATCTTGGTATTTTATTCAAACATCAAGCAAAGCAAAATAAAATGACATTCTAAGAATAGCAAAAAACATGCGAAGAAGCAAAAACTTAGGATCAACCGATACTAACCGATAATTGTTGAAGAAGAATGGTAGGTTGCCAACCGGGGCATCCCCAAGCTTGATCCTTTGTGTCTCCTTAATTCCTCTCATATCATGGTCTCCCTAAATCTCAAAAGCTTCGTCCACACAAAACTCAACAAGGACTCGTGAGATAAGTTAGTATAAACCATTGCAAAAACCTTATCATGCTCTACTTTAGCAAATCACTAAAATTACTATTCAAAATTTTATACTAAATGCCTCTGCATATTTAATATTCCTATCCTCAAATACAATCATTAAAGAAGCAAACATATGCAAACAATTCAAACATAACAGCAATCTGCCTAAACAGGATAGTCTGTAAAGAATGCCGCAACATCCATACTTCCCTAGCTCCAAAAATTATGAAAGAAAATTCCCACTGTAGTAAATTTATCAGAGCTTAATATGAAAAAGGTTTCAACATTTTATCACATTCTGACTTTTCTAGGGAATTATTGCAACAGAGGTAAACTTTCTGTTTTCAAACAGCAACATGTATACTTGTAACATAGGCATAGTAAAGACTGCCAATGCCACTTTTATTGAACTAAAGGATGCAAACATTGTTCTAAATAACAGAAAGCAAATCCCAACAAAATAAATTGACGCTCCAAGCAAAACACATATCATGTGGCGAATAAAAATATAGCTCCAAGTAAAGTTACTGATGAACGGAGACGAAAGAGGGGATGCCTTCCGGGGCATCCCCAAGCTTAGGCTCTTGGATATCATTGAATATTACCTTGGGGTGCCTTGGGCATCCCCAAGCTTAGGCTCTTGCCACTCCTTATTCCATAGTCCATCGAATCCTTACCCAAAACTTGAAAACTTCACAACACAAAACTTAAAGTAGAAAACTCGTAAGCTCCGTTAGTATAAGAAAATAAATCACCACTTCAAGGTACTGTAATGAACTCATTATTTATTTATATTGGTGTTAAACCTACTGTATTCCAACTTCTCTATGGTTTATAAACTATTTTACTAGCCATAGATTCATCAAAATAAGCAAACAACACACGAAAAACAGAATCTGTCAAAAACAGAACAGTCTGTAGTAATCTGGATCAAACGTATACTTATGGAACTCATAAAATTCTCAAATAAATTGCTGGACCTTAGGAATTTATCTATTAATCATCTGAAAAATAATTAACTAAATAGAACTCTCCAAATAAAAATGGCAGTAGTTCTCGTGAGCGCTAAAGTTTCTGTTTTTTACAGCATGATCAACAAAACTTTCCCAAAGTCTTCCCAAAGGTTCTACTTGGCAGAAACACTAATTAAAAGCATAAAACCACATATAAAGAGAGGCTAGATGAATTATTTATTACTAAACAGGAACAAAAAGTAAGGAACAAAAATAAAGTTGGGTTGCCTCCCAACAAGTGCTATCGTTTAACGCCCCTAGCTAGGCATGATGATTTCAACGATGCTCACATAAAAGATAAGAATTGAAACATAAAGAGAGCATCATGAAGAATATTACTAGCACATTTAAGTCTAACCCACTTCCTATGAATAGGGATTTTGTGAGCAAACAACTTATGAGAACAATAATCAACTTGCATAGGAAGGTAAAACAAGCATAACTTCAAAATTTTAAGCACATAGAGAGGAAACTTGATATTATTGCAATACATAGAAGCATATGATCCTCTCTCATAATAATTTTCAGTAGCATCATGAATGAATTCAACAATATAACCAGCAGCTAAAGCTTTCTTTTCATGATCTACAAGCATAGAAATTTTATTACTCTCCACATAAGCAAAATTCTTCTCATGAATAATAGTGGGAGTATCATAAGAGACTTGAATACTATAAATTGTTTCCACGTTAAAGGAGTAATGTTCAGAGAAAGGGTACTCATAATCATGACAATTTTTATAAATATAATCATCACTACTCTTTATAGCATAAGTTTTATCACAATAATCATCATAAGTAGCAACTTTGTTCTCATCATAATCACTTTGCATATCAAAATATGGAAGGCTAAAAATATCATCATTATTAAACATAGCATACCCAAGCTTGGGACAAACATTAATTGCAGCAAATATATTCTCAAATATGTCATCCTCATCAAACATAGCTTCCCCAAGCTTGGGCCTTTTTGTATCATAAGCATAATCACTCTCATCATTAATAGTATGGATAGCACCAATAGTATAGCAAACATTATTATCATATTCTTCCAAGCAAGTACCAAAAAGATTTTCAAGATCATAAGAAGTATCATTATCTTCCCAATCATAATCATCACAACAAGCAATAGGCATAATGAGATCATCATAAAGCGTACCATCTTCATTTTCATGAGGCACAGCAATAATAGAAGCAACTTTATTTGGGAGAGATATCTTTTTACCTCTCTTCCTTTTTCTTTTCGTATTCTTCACCACATCATGTGTGGGTTCAATCCTCTTTTTGGAGCTCCTTATTAATGAGAATGGTTGAATAGGAGGCTCCTCCTTGTTACCTGATTCATCATAAGAAATAATAGGAGGGGGTTGGGAAGTCTCTTCCCTTTCATTAGTATTCTCTTCATCTTCTATTTGTTTTATTTTCTTTATGTAATTGGCAATATAAGGATTTTCAATGCAATTCACCGCACAATAGATATAAATCTTTTCTAGATCAAAATGAAGAACTTTATAAGGATTAAACTTTGGAATACCCTCAGTTATACGTTTCATTTCTTCATAACCCAAAAGAAGGCTAAGCTCTTTGTGATGATCAAGGGTAATCAAAATATCACAATGTTTGGACACGACTTGATCATGAAACAAATAGCATTGGAGCTTTAAATGACCATGTTCATTGCAAAGTTCACAAGGGGCACGAAAAATATTGAATTTTTTAGCACATTCATCTAGCTCTTATTGCAACAAATTGGTTTCTAAGTACTTATGCCTCTTGCAATATCTACCTTCCCTATTTGGTGTGTACTTGCAAACCCAGTCTACTCCACAAAAATTGACATGTTTATAGGAGGCATTTTAATCATAACTAGTGCAATCCTCATTAGCATCATGGATATTCAATGAATTCGTACTAACAACATTGCAATCATGCTCATCATTCAAATATTTAGTGCCAAACATTTTATTGATTTCTTCTTCTAGCACTTGAGCACAATTATCCTTTCCATCATACTCACAAAAGATATTAAAAGGCGAAGTGTATGAGACAAACTCAATTCCATTTTTTATAGTTTTCTTTTATAAATTAAACTAGTGATAAAACAAGAAACTAAAAGACTCAATTGCAAGATCGAAAGATATACCTTCAAGCACTCACCTCCCTGGCAACGGCGCCAGAAAAGAGCTTGATGTCTACTACACAACCTTCTTCTTGTAGACGTTGTTGGGCCTCCAAGTGCAGAGGTTTGTAGGACAGTAGCAAATTTCCCTCAAGTGGATGACCTAAGGTTTATCAATCCGTAGGAGGCGTAGGATGAATATGGTCTCTCTCAAGCAACCCTGCAACCAAATAACAAAGAGTATCTTGTGTCCCCAACACACCCAATACAATGGTAAATTGTATAGGTGCACTAGTTCGGCGAAGAGATGCTGATACAAGTGCAATATGGATAGTAGATAATAGTTTTTGTAATCTGAAATAATAAAAACAGCAAGGTAGTATAGCGACCAGACCACAAACAGTCTGATCTCTGTGCTCCGGTGTCATCCCTGGATTAGTAATGCTGACACCACACAGTACTCGGAAGATTTATAGCAGAGTAGCAATCACACACTTATTACATCGAGTGTCTCAAAAGAGAACTTATTACAATAAATATGGCTTAAGGCCATCTAATAATAATAACAGCAGAAGGCTTGGAAGATAAGTGAGTCCATCAACTCCAACGGCATCACTGAGTATAGAACCACGACCTAAAACTCCTTAATCGTCGTCTGAAAAGTGTGCAACATTAACGTTGCAGCCCGAAAATGGGTCAGCACATGGAATATGCTGGCAAGGTAACACATAGAGAGTAATGGAATGCAACAGCTATACTATATGCATATTTGGCTGGTGGAAAGCTCTATGGTTACAGTTTTGCATAAAGCCAATTTTTCCCTACTTCAAAAGGAATAAATTTAATTACTATCATGGTGGTTTTTAAACATTGAGAATGGTTGACAACATTCTCAATCCCAATTAAGCATCATCATTAACCCAACAACATTAATTTTAGAGTAACATGTTGAGATTCACATGATAATCCAGATACTAGATACTCAAGATGTCCATAACCGGGGACCCGGCTAATCATGATTAGTTTGTTACACTCTGTAGAGGTTTGCGCACTTTTCCCCACAAGACTCGATCGCCTCCGTTGGATTTCTTGCACTACAAGGTGTTTGAGAAACGGATGACCGAGACACAGTCTTTCAGAAGCGCTAGCACCTTATGATGGATAGACCGGTAGACCTACTTTCCCCTACATCTGCTAGTCTACCCTGTAAGAGTTCGCACGACTTAATCAACTATGCCAGAGCCCATAATGGCTTGTGGCTGCACATGGAAGTTTCTAGTTTGAAAAAATCTCATGATCCCTTTGAGCCTGGGTGGCGGTCCAAAAGAAAACAAGCAGGTCCTGGAATACCCAGGTGCCTCAATCCACCCAGATGTGTGTTTAAGTTGTCACCTTAGATAAACCATTAATTATCAATCTCACATCTGTCATGGATTTCACTCACCCAATCCACGTCTACTAGCATAGCATGGCATAATAAGAAAACGTAGAAGTAACTCCCAAAGGTTTAATAATAAACAGGTAATAGGTACTACCTCATCTACTTCCCATCCCACAGTTTAATTAGATCCTAATCATGCAATGTGTGAAGATTGATCTAATGCAAAAAAACTGGGTTGTAGAAAAGGTATGATCAAAGTGTTACTTGCCTTGCTGATGATCCGTGAAACCTAACGATTCGAAGTAACAGGCGGCGCACTCCGGGTACTCTATCGCAGGCAAACAAACAAGCATACAATAAGTACTCAACTAATGCACAGGTAAAACTCAAATAAGAGATCTAACCAGAAGGTTCAACTTAAGAACTCCGGTTGGCAAAAAGAACCAAATCGAACGAAGCAAAGAAAGTCAAACGGCAAAAGAAAACAACTTCATTCTAGTAATCTGAACCTAAGTCAAATTTTACAGTAGCAAAAACTTGTTTAAGTTGATTATTCGGATAGAGGGTTTCGAGACGAAACTCCAGGCGCTTGAATCGCCTGATTCCCATAAACGAGCGAAAAGTTATACTAAAACAAAAATCGGATCAGAAATCGCGATCAGAAAATAACCGCGGAAAAAATCCGACGAAAAAGAAAAACGACGAACGGAATTTTTTTTAAACGGCACGGATTTCGAGGTGCGGCGAACCTCGAGCGACGCGCGGCTCCGGCGGATCGGCGGTGGCGGCTGGCGGCGGCGACGACTGGTGGCTAGGGTTAGGGTTCGGGCGGCGGCTGCTGGTGGGCTGGCTCGGGCCCGAGGCGCGGCTTACCCCGGCTTATAAAGGCCCCGGCCAGACGGAGTCCTGGCCGAGTACGGCCCATAGTCGGTTCCGCTTTTTTTTCGCTCGGAAGAAAAAAATAAAAAGAAATACTAAACGGACTCCAAAAATCCCGAAATAAATTTTCCCGGGCTTTGAAAATCAAGCCCGACAAAGTGAACATTTATTTGGGCCCTAAATGCAATTTTGAAAAACGTGCATTTTTCCTAATTCAAATAAAAACAACAAAAAACTCTGAAATAAAACTATTTGATTTTTTTATTAAATCCTCAATATTTCTATATTTTGGGAAATACATTTTATTCCCTCTCTCATATTTTTGTAATAGAAATAATTGATGATAATATAAATAAAATCAAATGATCCTATTCTCAAAATTTGAGAAAAACTCAAATATGAAAATAACGAAATCCCCAACTCTCTCCGTGGGTCCTTGAGTTGCTTAGAATTTTCTAGGATCAAAACCCAAAGCAAATAAAATATGATATGCATGATGATCTAATGTATAACATTCCAAATTGAAAATTTGGGATGTTACAAACCTACCCCCCTTAAGATGAATCTCGCCCTCGAGATTCGGGTTGGCTTGAAAATAGGTGAGGGTGGTCTTTGAGCAAATCTTCCTCTCGTTCCCAGGTGGCTTCATCCTCCGTGTGGTGGCTCCACTGAACCTTGCAAAACTTGATAACTTTGCTGCGAGTAACTCGGCTGGCAAACTCGAGGATCTTAACTGGTTTCTCCTCGTAGGTCAAATCGTTATCCAACTGAATAGTTTCCAAAGGCACTGTGTCTCTCAATGGTATGTCAGCCATGTTCGCGTGACACTTCTTTAACTGAGAAACGTGGAACACATCATGAATTCCTGACAATCCTTCGGGCAATTTCAACTTGTAGGCCACTTCTCCCATACGCTCCAAAATTCGATATGGTCCTACAAATCGTGGCGCTAACTTCCCTTTAACTCCAAAACGCTTTCTTCCCCGAAGTGGAGATACTCGAAGATAAGCTCTATCTCCAACTTCGTAAACTGTCTCCTTGCGTTTAGAATCTGCATAACTCTTATGTCTGGACTGGGCTACCTTGAGCCTATCGCGAATCGACTTCACTTTCTGTTCAGACTCCTTAATCAAGTCAGGTCCAAACAACTGACGGTCTCCAACTTCGTCCCACGACAACGGTGTCCTGCACCTCCTTCCGTACAAAGCTTCGAAAGGGGCCATCTTCAAACTGGTTTGGTAACTGTTGTTGTAAGAGAACTCTGCATATGGCAAATTATCGTCCCAACTAGATCCATAATCTAGCGCACAAGCTCTCAGCATATTCTCCAAAATCTGATTGACTCTCTCGGTCTGTCCATCTGTCTGCGGATGAAAAGCTGTACTGAATTCTAGCCTGGTTCCCAAAGTTTCGTGCAACTGCTTCCAGAACTTTGAGGTAAACTGGGTTCCTCTATCTCATACGATACTCCTCGGAACTCCATGCAGACATACTATTCTGGTCATGTATATTTTTGCCAACTTAGCACTGGTATAAGTGGTCTTTACTGGGATGAAATGAGCTACTTTCGTCAATCGATCGACTACAACCCAAATCGAGTCATAGCCTGAACGAGTCCTGGGCAATCCCATGATAAAATCCATGCCTAACTTATCCCACTTCCATTCGGGTATCAGCAATGGTTGTAACAATCCTGCTGGCTTCTGATGCTCTGCCTTTACTCTCTGGCATACATCACAAACTGCTACATACTCTGCTATTTCTTTCTTCATTCCGGTCCACCAGAAAATATCCTTCAAATCCAGATACATCTTGGTATTCCCTGGGTGAATCGAATAGGGTGAATCATGGGCCTCTTGCAGAATTAACTTCCTGATCTCCGGGTCATTGGGCACATAGACACGGTCTTCAAACCATAGGGTATCGTGCTCATCCTCACGAAATCCTTTAGCTTTTCCTTCTTTCATTTTCTCCTTTATGGAAGCAATCTCCTTGTCAGTCTTCTGAGCTTTCCTGATTCTGTCTATCAAAGTTGACTGAATTTCCAACATTGCTACATAGCCTCTCGGAACTATTTCCAAACATAGTTCATGAAGATTTTCTGCTAACTCCTTGGGTATTTCTCCCGTCATTAGCGTATTGACATGGCTCTTGCGGCTTAATGCATCAGCTACTACATTAGCCTTCCCGGGATGATAATGCAATCTCATATCATAATCCTTGATGAGCTCCAACCATCTCCTTTGTCTGAGGTTCAACTCCTTCTATGTGAAAATGTACTTCATACTCTTATGATCTGTGTACACCTCACAATGATTTCCGATGAGGAAATGTCTCCATGTCTTCAAGGCATGCACTACGGCTGCTAACTCCAAATCATGCGTAGCGTAATTCAACTCATGGGGCTTCAGTTGTCTTGAGGCATATGAAACAACTCTCCCTTCCTGCATAAGCACTGCTCCAAGTCCTCGACATGAAGCGTCGCAATACACCTCATAATCCTTGGTCTGATCTGGCAAAATCAACACTGGTGAGGTAACCAAGCGTTTCTTCAACTCCTGGAAACTAGCCTCACACTGCTTAGTCCATTTGAACTTGGTATCTTTCTTCAACAAATCCGTCATAGGCTTCGAAATCTTTGAAAAAAATTCAATAAACCTCCGGTAGTATCCTGCGAGTCCAAGAAAACTCCGGATCTCTCCAACGGTAGTTGGGGCTTCCCACTTGGTCACGGTATCAACTTTAGTGGGATCAATAGCTATACCTTCTCCAGATATAACGTGTCCAAGGAATCCTACTTCCTTCAACCAAAACTCACATTTGCTGAACTTGGCATATAATTGATGTTCTCTGAGCTTCCCAAGTACCAAACGCATATGCTCCTTATGTTCCTCTTCATTCTTTGAATGAACCAGGATATCATCAATGAACACTACGACGAACTTATCCAAAAACTCTATAAACACTTTGTTCATCATGTTCATAAAATAGGCAGGCGCGTTAGTCAGACCAAATGACATAACAGTATACTCATACAGCCCATACCTGGTGGTAAAAGCTATCTTCGGAATATCCTATTCTCGAATCTTCAACTGGTGGTACCCTGATCGCAAATCGATCTTGGAAAACACTTTAGCTCCTTGTAATCGATCAAACAGATCATTGATCATTGGTAGCGGGTACTTGTTCTTGATTGTTACTTCATTCAATCCTCGATTATCAACAACCATCCTTAACGATCCATCCTTCTTCTCTACTAATAGTACTGGTGATCCCCAAGGTGAAGAACATGGGCGACTGTAACCTTTATCCAGTAACTCCTTAATCTGTTTCTTAATTTCCACCAAATCCTTTGCTGGCATCCTATATGGTCTCTTTGATATTGGCCCTGTGCCTGGCAACTCCTCTGGAAATACATCAGGGAATTCCCTTACCACTGGTACTTCCTCCTGCACAACTCCTGTTAATGAATTTACTTGTGTCTTGTTTGGCGCATGCCGGGATACATACTTGATCCTTCTCCCTTCTGGGGTGGTAAGAAAAATTGACTTACTAGCACAATCGATGTTTCCTCCATAGATCGACAGCCAATCCATACCAAGAATCACATCCAGACCTTGAGATTCCAGAATAATTAAATCTGTTGGGAAAACATGCCGTCCTATACTTAATGGCACTTGAAAACATCCTTGACTGGCCATGTACCCTGCTCCTGGTGAGCTTACTAGCATAGGTGTTTTGAGAACCCTAGTGGGTAGGCTATACTTTTCCACAAATCCCCTTGATATGTATGAATGCGATGCACCAGTATCAAAAAGAACGACTGCAGTAAATGACTTAACCAAAAACTTACCTATTACTACATCGGGATGAGCTTCAACCTCCTCCATATTAACGTTGTTCACCTGTCCCCTGTTGAAAGGGTTCGGCTTCTTCCCAGAACTTCCATTGCCGTTTTGGCCTTCAGGACATTCATTGGCATAATGTCCGGTCTTGGAACACTTGAAACATGTGACTTGACTCAGATCTCTCTTGGCTGGGGTTGATGTGGTGCTGTGGTTCTAGCCATTGCTTCCTCCATTCCCATTACCATTCTTGGTGCCATTGTGATTGTGCGAGCTACCTACTCCATGGGTATGCTAAAAATGTCCTCCCGGTCTAGGGGTAAAACGTGGCTTCTGCTGAGCTCCTGAATTATACTTTCCTTGTCCATACTTCCTCTTGCGGTTCTCAATTTGCTGCTGCTTCCCTTCAATCATAAGAGCACGGTCTACCAACTCCTGGTAGTTGTTGAAGGTGGCTACCATCAACTGCATACTCAACTCATCATTCAGTCCTTCCAGGAACTTCTCCTGCTTAGCTACATCCGTAGCAACGTCATCTGGGGCATAACGTGCTAGCTTACTAAACTCCTCCACATACTGGCCAACTATCCGTCCTCCTTGGCCCAAGTTACGAAACTCACGCTTCTTCATGGCCATAGCTCCTGCTGAAACATGGGCAGTACGGAAAGCCTGCTGAAATTGATCCCATGTGACAGTGTCGACTGGAAAGGTGGATGTGAAATTCTCCCACCATGATGCTGCGGGTCCTTCTAACTGATGTGCGGCAAACTTAACCTTCTCCGCATCTGTGCATCCTGCTATGGTCAACTCCCTAGCTGTCTTGCGGATCCAATCATCTGCTACTATCGGCTCGGTGCTACTGGAAAACACAGGCGGATTCAGCCTAAGAAAGCGGGCTAAGTGGTCAACAGGTGGTGGTGGTGGTGGCAGGTTGTTGTTGTTGTTCCCCTGATTCTGATTCTGGACTAGCAACTGCATCCAGGTGTTCTGCTGCTGGATCAACTGGGTGAGCTCTGGCGGAAAGGCAAATCCGGGGTCACGTCTCGGAGGCATCTGAGGGTTTAGAAAAGATGAGATATAAGAATAGAGGGGGTCTAAAGAGAAAACACTGCCCATATGCACATGAGGCAAAAGCAAACAATTCACTTCATTCAATCAAACAAAGGCATACAATCGATCTAACTATCGCAAAGTGCTCGGACTACTATATTTACATAGTGGACTACTACTACTGATGAGGTGGTCTACTAGAAGTATTCTACGGTTGTAGACTCCATGATATCTGCTCCTGCTTCATCAACATAGTCATCATCGCTACTATCTGCTTCCGAGTTGGTGCCGTCGATGATGATGTAGTCTTCCGGGCTAATCTCCTTGGGTTCTTCGTCTTCATCTACTGGTGTCGGGCCTCCCATAAATACTGCTAACTTCATAGTTAGGTCAGCATTCTTATCCACCAATACTTCAATTTCTTCTTCATAATCTTCACATGTAACCTTGAGTTCTTCCTCCAGTTCCTTGATTCTAGTCTTAGCCTTCTTCAGATCTATCATGTCGGCGCACATCTGATTCTCCTGTCGTCGAATGTGCTGGTTTAACTCCTGGATAAAAGCTGCGATTGATCTATCTTTCCTGGTGTTAATCATCTCCCAGTGTTCATCTCGGTGCCCACAAATCTGGTATATAGTATCCTTAAGATCCTTGCGGTAGACTTCTCCAATGCGTCCCATGGCGATGTGAGCTGCCATACTCTTTCCTAGACTCCAAGTTGGTGCATCAAAAGAAAACTCTATGGGCTCAGTGACTGGCATGAACGTCCTTCCTGGAACTTGAACTTGAATCATCCAGCGCTCTTCTTCAGGTAAAGTGGCGTTGTAGGTTCCTGTGAAGCTTGGTACTCCTATATTCAGGTATCTAGTGACTTCCTTCAAGTGGCGTTCAAAGGGTGTATCTTCATCCGGTTGGGTGAACTTGTTCCTTGCATCCGCCATCCTAAAGAGTAGAAAAGATGAGAGGTCAGAAGAGAAGAGAGTGAGTAGTGATCTAGGTCTTTAGCTTAGTGGTCGTGTCCTACAGTCAGCGTGTGCTCTGATACCATCTCTGTAGCGACCAGACCTCAAACAGTCTGATCTCTGTGCTCCGGTGTCATCCCTGGATCAGTAATGCTGACACCACACAGTACTCGGAGGATTTATAGCAGAGTAGCAATCACACACTTATTACATCGAGTGTCTCAAAAGAGAACTTATTACAAAATATGGCTTAAGGCCATCTAATAATAATAACAGCGGAAGGCTTGGAAGATAAGTGAGTCCATCAACTCCAACGGCATCACTGAGTGTAGAACGACGACCTAAAACTCCTTAATCATCGTCTGAAAAGTCTGCAACATTAACATTGCAGCCCGAAAACGGGTCAGCACATGGAATATGCTGGCAAGGTAACACATAGAGAGTAATGGAATGCAACAGCTATACTATATGCATATTTGGCTGGTGGAAAGCTCTATGGTTATAGTTTTGCATAAAGCCAATTTTTCCCTACTTCAAAAGGAATAAATTTAATTACTATCATGGTGGTTGTTAAACATTGAGAATGGTTGACAGCATTCTCAATCCCAATTAAGCATCATCATTAACCCAACAACATTAATTTTAGAGTAACATGTTGAGATTCACATGATAATCCAGATACTAGATACTCAAGATGTCCATAACCAGGGACCCGGCTAAACATGATTAGTTTGTTACACTCTGCAGAGGTTTGCGCACTTTTCCCCACAAGACTCGATCGCCTCCGTTGGATTTCTCGCACTACAAGATGTTTGAGAAACGGATGACCGAGACACAGTCTTTCAGAAGCGCTAGCACCTTACGATGGATAGACCGGTACACCTACTTTCCCCTACATCTGCTAGTCTACCCTGTAAGAGTTCGCACGACTTAATCAACTATGCCAGAGCCCATAATGGCTTGTGGCTGCACATGGAAGTTTCTAGTTTGAAAAAATCTCATGATCCCTTTGAGCCTGGGTGGCGGTCCAAAAGAAAACAGGCAGGTCCTGGAATACCCAAGTGCCTCAATCCACCCAGATGTGTGTTTAAGTTTCCACCTTAGATAAACCATTAATTATCAATCTCACATATGTCATGGATTTCACTCACCCAATCCATGTCTACTAGCATAGCATGGCATAATAAGCAAACGTAGAAGTAACTCCCAAAGGTTTGATAATAAACAGGTAATAGGTACTACCTCATCTACTTCCCATCCCACAGTTTAATTAGATCCTAATCATGCAATGTGTGAAGATTGATCTAATGCAAAAAAAACTGGGTTGTAGAAAAGGTATGATCAAAGTGTTACTTGTCTTGCTGATGATCCGTGAAACCTAACGATTCGAAGTAACAGGCGGCGCACTCCGGGTACTCTATCGCAGGCAAACAAACAAGCATACAATAAGTACTCATCCAATGCATAGGTAAAACTCAAATAAGAGATCCAACCAGAAGGTTCAACTTAAGAACTCCAGTTGGCAAAAAGAATCAAATCGAACGAAGCAAAGAAAGTCAAACGGCGAAAGAAAACAACTTCGTTCTAGTAATCTGAACCTAAGTCAAATTTTACAGTAGCAAAAACTTGTTTAAGTTGATTATTCGGATAGAGGGTTTCGAGACGAAACTCCAGGCCCTTGAATCGCCTGATTCCGATAAACGAGCGAAAAGTTATACTAAATTGAAAATCGGATCAGAAATCGCGATCAGAAAATAACCGCGGAAAAAATCCGACGAAAAAGAAAAACGACGAACGGATTTTTTTTTAAACGGCACGGATTTTGAGGTGCGGCGAACCTCGGGCGACGCGCGGCTCCGGCAGATCGGCAATGGGGCGGCGGCGGCGGCGGGGCGGCAGCGGCTGCTGCGGCTGGCGGCGGCGGCGGCTGGTGGCTAGGCTTAGGGTTCGGGCGGCGGCTGCTTGTGGGCTGGCTCGGGCCCGAGGCGCGGCTTACCCCGGCTTATAAAGGCCCCGGCCAGGCGGAGTCCTGGCCGAGTACGGCCCATAGTCGGTTCCGCTTTTTTTTCGCTCGGAAGAAAAAAATAAAAAGAAATACTAAACGGACTCCAAAAATCCCGAAATAAATTTTCCCGGGCTTCTAAAATCAAGCCCGACAAAGTGAACATTTATTTGGGCCCCAAATGCAATTTTGAAAAACACGCATTTTTCCTAATTCAAATAAAAACAACAACAATAAACTCTGAAATAAAACTATTTGATTTTTTATTAAATCCTCAATATTTCTATATTTTGGGAAAGTCATTTTATTCCCTCTCTCATATTTTTGTAATAGAAATAATTGATGATAAAATAAATAAAATCAAATGATCCTATTCTCAAAATTTGAGAAAAACTCAAATATGAAAATAACGAAATCCCCAACTCTCTCCGTGGGTCCTTGAGTTGCTTAGAATTTTCTAGGATCAAAACCCAAAGCAAATAAAGTATGATATGCATGATGATCTAATGTATAACATTCCAAATTGAAAATTTGGGATGTTACAGGTAGCAAGTGATAAAAATGAGCGTAAACGGTATTGCAATGATGGTAAACAAGGCCTAGGGTTCATACTTTCACTAGTGCAAGTCCTCTCAACAATACTAACATAATTGGATCACAAAACTATCCCTCAACATGCAACAAAGAGTCACTCCAAAGTCACTAATAGCAGAGAACGAATGAAGAGATTATGGTATGGTACGAAACCACCTCAAAGTTATTCTTTCCAATCAATCTGTTGGGCTATTCCTATAGGTGTCACAAACAGCCCTAGAGTTCGTACTAGAATAACACCTTAAGACACAAATCAACCAAAACCCTAATGTCACCTAGATAATCCATTGTCACCTCAAGTATCCGTGGGCATGATTATACGATATGCATCACACAATCTCAATTCATCTATTCAACAAACACATAGAACCTCAAAGAGTGCCCCAAAGTTTCTACTGGAGAATCATGACGAAAACGTGTGCCAACCCCTATGCATAGGTTCCCAATGTCACGAAACCCACAAGTTGGTCACCAAAACATACATCAAGTGGCACGTGGTATCCCATTGTCACCACAGATATCCACGGCAAGACATACATCAAGTGTTCTCAAATCTTTCAAGACTCAATCCGATAAGATTACTCCAAAGGGGAAACTCAATTCATTACAAGAGAGAAAAGGGGGAGGAGAAACATAAGATCCAACTATAATAGCAAAGCTCGTGATACATCATGATCGTGCCAAATCAAGAACACGAGAGAGAGAGATCAAACACATAGCCACTGGTACATACCCTCAGCCCCGAGGGAGAACTACTCCCTCCTTGTCATGGAGAGCACCGGGATGATGAAGATGGCCACCGGAGAAGGATTGCCCCCTCTGGCAGGGTGCCGGAACGGGTCTAGATTGGTTTTCTGTGGCTACAGAGGCTTCTGGCGGCGGAACTCCCAATCTATTGTGTGTTCTGGAAGTTTTAGGATACGTGGGTATATATGGGTGCAGGAGGTACGTCAGGGGAGCCACGAGGGCCCCACGAGACAGGGGGCGCGCCCCCACCCTCGTGAGCACCTTGTTATTTCCTTGACGTGGGGTCCAAGTCCATCAGGTGTGTTTCCTTCCAAAAATAACTTCTCCAGTTGATTTCGTTCCGTTTTGACTCCGTCTGATATTCCTTTTCTTCAAAACACTGAAATAGGCACCTTGTTCCTTCATGAGCACCTTGTTCCTTCCTTGACGTGGGGTCCAAGTCCATCAGGTGTGTTTCCTTCCAAAAATAACTTCTCCAGTTGATTTCGTTCCGTTTCGACTCCGTCTGATATTCCTTTTTTCTTCAAAACACTGAAATAGGCATAAAACAGCAAATCTAGGCTGGGCCTCCGGTTAATAGGTTAGTCCCAAAAATAATATAAAAGTGGAAAATAAAGCCCAATATTTCCCAAAATAGTAGATAATATAGCATGGAGCAATCAAAAATTATAGACATGTTGGAGACGTATCAATCACAAACACAGAACTCAGTTCCTAAGGACGGCTTCAATGAGACAACCCACCATGTACTCCTACATGGCCTCTCACCGATACCTTTACCAAATCGTGTTCACATGCTTAGCTCACAACAGTAGGACATGTTCTCACACCTCTAATTCATCCCCGATGAATCAGACCTGACTCAACTCTAAGCAATAGCAGGCATGACAAACAAGCATGAATGAGTAGGCACACCAGGGCTCAAACAACTCCTACTCATGCTCATGCTAGTGGGTTTCATCTATTTACTTTGGCAATGACAGGTCATGCAAAGGAAAGGGGTTCAACTACCGTAGCATGTAACAGTTGAATCGTTGTTGTCCTAATGCAGTAAAAGAGAGCAGGAGCGAGAGAGTGGGATTGTATCGAAATGAACAAGGGGGTTTTGCTTGTCTGGCACTTCTGAAGATAATATAGTTCTTCATCGGTGTCATCGATCACATCGTCGATACATGTCTATCGAGAGGGGACAAACACGGGCAAATGAGAAAGAACACAATCAATGCAATGCACAATATGATGCATGATCATGACGTGTCAATAATGTTATGATTTGCACTAATGCATCTAGCAATAATTTAAATGAAGTCCATATGGACCAAGGGTTCATATGCAAACTCCATATTTAGCATTTAAAATGCCATTATCATGTTTTCACTTATACAGTGGGTATAAGTTGGTTGATCATGCATGAAAGTAGCATAAATGGATAGACTGGATTTTTCCGATAATTTTTCATATATAGATTATTTCATTTGGAGTTACGATTTAATTTTTATGAATTTTTGAAGTTTTGGATATTTTCTACAATTTTCTGAATTATTTTAAATCTAGAAAATCAAAACCGCATCAGCATGACATCATGCTGACATCATCAGGTCAACAGCGCAAGGCCAGGTCAAACCTGACCACTAGGTTCCACTGGTCAGTGACCCTGCGTCATTTGTGTCGCTGACAGGTGGACCCGGTCAACTGCCATGTCAGCGCGGTCAACTCTGGCTTGCGGGTCCCGCTGGGTTTTAAACTAATCTAAACTAAAACAAAACTGAGGTTAATTAGGGCCTGGGCCCATGTGTTTGTGACCATTGGGGGTTGGTTAGTGGCGTCTTCGGCCACTAACAACGTGCCACGTCGGCACGGCCGGGGTTAGGCCGCCGGCGACCTCACAGAGCGGCGGAGGCGCTCGGAATTCACCGTCCGGCGTCCTCTCGACCCGCGGTTTGGCTCTACGGGCTGCTGGGCATGCGCCGCATCCAGGGAAACACACGAGAGGGGGCGGGGTGGCCGGAGTCGACGGCACCGATGACCAGAGCGGCGCCGGAGTTCGGACGTCGACAGATTCGACGCCGCAGGGCATGGCAGGAGCAACATATGGCCGCTACGGCCCCGTGTGATGCACTCGATTTCGAGCTCAGGTGGAAGTGGCCTCGGCAGCGAGGAGCTCAGGCGGTGGCGCATGCGGGCGAGCACGGTGTGGCGGCTACGGCGTGTAGCAGAGCAAACAGGGAGGGCAGAAGGAGCAGGAGCTCACGACGAGTGCAGAGGGCGTCGAAACGGACTCGGGGAAGGATTGGAGTTGGCGGGGCGGCGAAGTCGATCTCGCCGTCGGGAGGTTGAAGACGAGCCCGGTGAGGACGTTCGGGGCTTTTGGCGAGGCATGGCTCAGTGAGGGGGTCAAGGACGAAGTGGCGGAGCTTCTGGGCTGCTCGGGAGGACGAGGGAGAGGCGTAGGCCGCGGTGGTGCTCGTTGGCGGCTGCGGCATCGCTCGGACTGCGCGTGAGGGAGAGAGACAGGGGAGGGGAAAGAGCACGGGGAGAGTGGGGAGAGGTGCAGGGGAAGCAGGAGACCGCGTGGCGCTCGGGGCTGGCTCGAGAAGCGGCGGAAGCAGGAGGTGGAGGTCGGGCGCGCGCGTGTCGACACGCCTCTGCCAGTAGGCAGAGGTTGAAGACAGCGGTGCCCCTGGTGGGGCTGGGCCGCCAAGTGGACTGGCCATGTGGGCTGGCCAGGTGAGTGCCAGGTAAGGTTGCTTTGTTTTATTTTCTGTTATGTTTTCTGTTGTTTAATATTCTGCCAGTGTTCAAAATTCAAAACAATTTCAAAACAGTGACAAAACCCTTTGAATAATTTTATGTTGCATAATGGACATTTCCAAATGCACATAAAATGTTTCAAAGATATTTGAAATTATATTCTAGTTATATGAATATAACTCAAATTCAAATAGCTATTGATTTAGATTCAGTGTCGCAAAAATAAATCCTTAAAATGTTCCTAAATTCTGGTTTGATATATAGTTCTTGCCAAAATTCTCAAACATTGCGAAAGGACATCTTGGAAACAAAGAATGAGATTTCCGGGGTTCTTTGCCCTTCTTTTATTTAAGTTTTGAGGCTTCCACTTTCCTCAATTCCATGTTTCGGAAATTTAGACATGATGCATGAGTGTTCTATGATGCAACTAATACAAGCAATAATCTAGGGCTGTCATAACTCACCCCCACTAAACAATAATCTCGTCTCGAGATTCAAGGCGTGAGGTAAGAAGACAGCGGGGACACAAAGCTAACACGATCTTCTCGATCCAACTGCCCTTCTTGGAGATGTTGATCCGCTACATCATATTGATTATGACATCCTTTCCTTCGAGAACTTCATCCAACATGGTGACAGGAGAGCAAGACAACCTCACAAGAATGGATCATCGATCTTAAAGAACACAAGATAAATTCACGGAATGAGACGTAGAAACATTTCTTGAGCTGAGACACAAGACACACATCAGCAGGGATGGAAGAAACCGATGACGGAGGTTCATATTTGGTAGGCAACAATTCCACGCTGGAGTAGGATGGTGCATGGTTTCAAAGTAGCGAGGAGAATGATTGCCATGATTCCACAACGGGGCACCTTGGGGGAGGTGACTCGTAAAATTATTACCTTAAGTGGCAAAAATAATTACTTTTGATCCATAGATCATTGAAACTCTTCATACCAGCCTGAGGCAAATCACAATTGATCATTTGAAGGAATTCGAGGGAATGGCATTCTCGGTTTTGAAAGGAAACTACGGTTATAGAACAAGTCGGCAAATGGAAGGCACATTCAAGTTGATACCAAGGATATAATCTAGTGGCTGAGCGTTCTTTCAAGAACTTGAGCATTTCCATATTCATCAAGGTTTTACCAACATCTATGACAAGATCCTGATGACACCTCGTACTACCATGATGAATAACGATGGAGGATGCAGGTGCAGAGGAGGACAACACTTTCTCAGATTTTACCTTAGTGAGGCCAAGGAAACAAAAATCTGGATGATCGACCGAGAGACATTTAGCACTCCGCTTCTAATGTTCTCCTTGATGTACCAGCTTGACCCAATACCACTCGGTATCTGGAACATCAAGTAAAGGTCTGACTTTGGAAACTCAAAGAACCCATAAGGAACAACTTATGGACTAAGACATACCAACTCCTCATGGAAGAGTGACCAAATTGCTGACTCAAGATACTACAATAATAGTGCTTCCAGCTAGGTGCGTCCACTTCACTGGAACCTATATCATAGTTCTTGGAAGAGGTTCCAACCATCATATCTGCCCGAGATTCAGATTTGGTTGGTAATAAGATAATTCAAACAAGGTATCTGGAAAAGAAAGTTTGCAACACAAGTTGACGAGATGTCGTTGCGAGATTCTCGGGAGATGGACTATGATAGCAAGCTCCAAAACATGAGCTGGTTCTGCTACGTACATGGGAACATGTTGTCCCAGACAAGCATAACCACGCAGTAGTCTTACAATAAAACACTACCGAGTTCTGGCCGGGAACCATCATCGAGGATATCGAAGTCTTGTGCATGATCTAGAATTAACACAACAGACTCCTTTTCTTTGGTAAAAATCAATCAGTGGCTTGGTGTGCTAGGGATACATATAGAATGAAGGTTGCAAGTCTCCAAACCACATAATACTTCGCACATGTGAATGACTGACTTGGGATGATTCCAGAGGAAGCAAAAACAATCTTTCTCGAATTCACGGTGGCAACTTACACCAAGTGCACGTGAATTAGAGGAAGTCACTTCTTTCATCCAAACATAGACTTCATGAACGGGACACGAAGAAAATGCTTACACAAGTCTCCAAGACTATCTTGATGTTCAACACGAATCATGGAGAAGATAAAGATGTTGCTGATGGGCTCAACAACAACTCATCCAGGTTTCCATATACATGGGATTCCACAATTTGTGAAGAAGGTGATAGCATTGGTCAGACCCAAAAGATATAATGGTGTATGCTCGAGGGATCAACCACGAGTAAGACAACATTACAAATATCATTGGTTACGATTTGATTTGATGATAGCCCACACTCAAATCAAAGCTTTGACAAGACAATAGGTCCAACAACTAATCACGAGGACCAATCGATGAAGATATCATCTTTCTTCAACACACACACACAAAAGATGTCCCTTGAGATGAACTAGGTTAGGCAAAGCGTTTGTATTCCAACTCTCCAAGTTGTTGTTTGACTTAACCAACTAGCTCAGGGGTATCCAACACAGATTCTTGGAGAATGGGTGGTTTGGAGGAAAACCAACATGATCACGAACTCAACATAGCGTTCAGGTGACAACCTGGTAATACCTCCGAGAAGATATTCAGAACATCACGAACCACCGATATGTTACTAAGCTGGAGAACAATCTTGCTTTTCAGAGCAAGATAATATGATCAAATAGCCAAGGGATTGAAGAATCCTAACTCATTCATCGAAGAGTGCACCAGAGATAAGGACTAGGTAGCACGATCAATCTTAGAATGATAATTCAATACCAACACGCTAAGAATGAGATTATTGTCCATTAACTACCAAGCAATGGGGTTACTAGCAGTATTGATTTCACACATCACGATTCACTTGTCGACATTCCGGTCACAATAACACGGGAACCGAGGAATTAACAATAATGGCAGGAAGTATTACTGCATCAAGAATTCATAAGAGGTGGGGCAATTCTCATGTCACTCTTGACATAAAGATGGTAACACTCCAAGGTAGAGCAGAGCAAAAGCTGGATTGGCATTTTGATCCGCGGATACAATTGCTTTGACCAAATCCTAGATATGGATGAGGTTCTGGAGTTTGTTTCTCCTAGTCATCTCAGAATAGAATGGCTTGACGGACCACAAGAGTAAAAAGGTACCGATAAACACGAATGCACACATACTCTTGACTATCGACTGATAGGCTAAGGTCGGAATACAACTATAGGGGGACAACTCAAGGAACATATAATTTTCTGAGTTGTGGACACACGGATTAGAATGTCGGGCAAAGCTCAACATTTCTTCCGGATAACCCATGCAGAACGGTAGAACTGGCAAATCACAATATAGAATGGAGAACTCATCAAGAGCACTCTGGTTGTGATCTTTTGGTTCAAAAGAACTTCTGCCATAAGCAGTTCATGGTATCTGGAAGAAAGAAATACCACGAACCTCGAGGACTATCGCAAGGTTTACTAATATCCTAAAGGAACTAGCAACACTATCAACAAAAGGTAAGTAGAGTGAAACTTGGGCTCAAAAACCCAGAAATAGAATGCCTACTAACTAAATGGCATCACGGGATGCTTTCAAGAATGATGGCCAGAATCATCACACTGGAGATACGGAAGCATTGCTAAATTCTCGAGGACACCTAGGGTCATAATACTAACTCCAACATACACGTCAAGGCAACGGAGTACCTCAACACACCGATTAGTGTGCTTAATCTGGCCCAAAATACAACGGAACATGGAGGAAAGATTTGCAAGTGCATCAGACTATTTAGAAACCTGGGATGACTCGGACAGCATAACAGCTGTAAATGCTCAAAATGATTCGAGACATCCTGCAAAGATGGTGGCATAACCTCTCAACATCACAATATCAAGGTTCTGAGGCCAGCTATGAACATATGGAAGTAGTAGGAACTGAACTGAGGCTTGAACTCAACAATCCTAGGCAACTACAGCTTAGTAACACGTCATCCTAAGAGATAGAAGAGAAGCCTAGTTCTTAACCCCGTAGAAAAGATAAGATGACTCAGATCAGAAGGTCATGAGGATAAGGAGTAAAAGAGCCTCATGTTCCCATCCACAATCAATTTGCTTATATAACTAAAGCATTCCTAGACAAGACTTCGACCAACTTGGCTTGGTAATCCTGCAGGCAGTCAGGCTCTGATACCAAAGCTGTCAGGACCCCGATTCTAAGTCACACAGATCTAGCCTGTAACACCTCATATCACTTTACGGCCTCACGCACGGTATTCCCATGGGTGTCGCCTTACCATGGCCCGGGACCGTTCGCGCCTTTTGGCTCATGTATATGATAGTGTCGCTAGCATCCATATGACAGAGAACCCGAGCCTACATGACTAGTAATGAACCCAAAGTGGCACTAACTTACAGGGACATGCATACATGAATCAACATCGAGCATGTCGGTCAGCAGCGTGTGAATCCGGGCTGTAGCACTGGGCTAGCAGGTCTCCGGAACCTGGGCTGTAGCAGGCTAGGCAGGACTCCGGATGTCACCGTGTGACATTTCCCCGAAGGGACGGACACAGGAACGAAGTGCATCACATGCCGGCTAGTCAAGTGTTCCGGAGCAGTAGTGCTGGCCTAGCAGGACTCCGGTGAACCGGGTTGTAGCGGACTACTATGGCTCATGGAAGCACAAGACTACATTTCCCCATAAGAGAGGCTACCAAGGATAAACAACTAGGTTGTCAGATCCCACACATACCAAGCATTTCAATCGTACACAAAATATGCTCGATATGTGTAAATACAACATGGCATCACAACATAACTCTATGACTGAAGTATTTATTCATTAGGCTCCGAGGAGCCAATTATTACAAACATGGGTCTCATGACCCAACATACAGAGCATACAAGCAACAAGCACATGCGGAAGCTTAACTTGTCTGAGTACAGACAACTACAAATGAAGAAGGCTCAGAAGCCTGACTATCTACAAGACCCTCCCAAGGGTACAAGATCGTAGCTGAGGTAACAAGCTAAACGTCGAAGTCCATGTGGAACTACTAGTGAGACTGACGTCTCTCTGCAAAACATAAAATAGGCAAATGTGAGTACAAATGTACCAAGCAAGACTTACATCAGAACTAGCTACATATGCATCAGTATCAACAAAGGGGGTGGTGGAGTTGGACTACAGAAGCCAGCTTTGACTCAATGGCTATCCTAACTATGACTGCAAGTAACTCTTTTGAGGTGGTGCACACGAGTCCACGTATTCACCATATCAATACACCACTATGGATCTACTCCCGTCTCCCTACGAGAAGGGCATCCATAGCACTCACGCTTATCTTTTACATTTTAGAGTATCCACTTTCACTTGTCTATGAACTATGCAAGGGGTCCAAGTTTCCATATCCGAGGAATCCGGCTATTCAAATAGATAATGATAACCCTGCAGGGGTGTACTTCTTCAGGCACGCTCTCGCCACTTACCACCATGTACACATCGTGTATCTCGGCAACCTTCAAGCGGAAGCCTGGCGAGGGAGTCGTCCACGACCTGACTAACCAACAAGTCTCTAGTCCAGATTTATCACCTATTCGGGTTCCATCCGCAAGGAGATTCGCCGGGGTGTCGCTCACGGCCCCAAACGATGTGAGCAGGGTTCCCAAGCCCACCATCCGGGTGCCACTTGGTACACCATGCCACTGTGCCTAGTCTGTCCCAAGCCCACCTATACCGGGTGCCACTTGGTAGACTACTAACACAACCTACAAACACCAGAAACTAGTTGCAACTCCTGGACAGAGATCAGGTTGATTAATAAGTCGAGAGGGGCACTTAAGCATTCCAATGCATGGTAGTAGCTATTCATGGATCACAAACACATAACTCAGTTCCTAAGGACGGCTTCAATGAGACAACCCACCATGTACTCCTACATGGCCTCTCACTGATACCTTTACCAAATCGTGTTCACACGCTTAGCTCACAATAGTAGGACATGTTCTCACACCTCTAATTCATCCCTGATGAATCAGACCTGACTCAACTCTAAGTAATATGTGACGCCCCCGATTCAATCGTACACTAATCATGCACGCAAACGTGTACGATCAAGATCAGGGACTCACGGGAAGATATCACAACACAACTCTAAAATAAAATAAGTCATACAAGCATCATAATACAAGCCAGGGGCCTCGAGGGCTCGAATACAAGTGCTCGATCATAGATGAGTCAGCGGAAGCAACAATATCTGAGTACAGACATAAGTTAAACAAGTCTGCCTTAAGAAGGCTAGCACAAACTGGGATGCAAATCGAAAGAGGAGCAGGCCTCCTGCCCGGGATCCTCCTAAACTACTCCTGGTCGTCGTCAGCGGGCTGCACGTAGTAGTAGGCACCTCCGGTGTAGTAGTCGTCATCGACGGTGGCGTCTGGCTCCTGGGCTCCATCGTCTGGTTGCAGCAATCGAGTAGAGATAGGGGGAAAAGGGGGAACAATGCAACCGTGAGTACTCATCCAAAGTACTCGCAAGCAAGGAGCTACACTACATATGCATGGATATATGTGTAAAGGGCCATATCAGTGGACCGAACTGCAGAATGCCAGAATAAGAGGGGGATAGCTAGTCTTATCGAAGACTATGCTTCTGGTCACCTCCGTCTTGCAACAGGTAGAAGAGGGTAGGTTGAAGTCCTCCAAGCAACATCACATAGCAATAATCCTACCCGGCGATCCCCTCCTCGTATCCCTGAGAGAGAGCGACCACCGGTTGTATCTGGCACTTGGAAGGGTGTGTTTTATTAAGTATCCGGTTCTAGTTGTCATAAGGTCAAGGTACAACTCCAAGTCGTCCTGTTACCGAAGATCACGGCTATTCGAATAGATTAACTTCCCTGCAGGGGTGCACCAACTTACCCAACACGCTTGATCCCATTTGGCCGAACACACTTTCCGGGTCATGCCCGCCGCGAAAGATCAACACGTCGCAGCCCCACCTAGGCTCAACAGAGAGGCCAGCACGCCGGTCTAAACCTAAGCGCACAGGGGTCTGGGCCCATCGCCCATAGCACACCTGCACGTTGCGTACGCGGCCGAAAGCAGAACTAGCCCCCTTAATACAAGAGCAGGCTTACGTTCCAATCCGGCGCGCGCCACTCAGTCACTGGCGTCACAAAGTGCTTCGGCTGATACCACGACGCCGAGTGCCCATATCTTTCCCACATAGTTGGTTAGTGCGTATAGGCTCGTAGCCAACTCAGATCAAATACCAAGATCTCGTTAAGCATGTTAAGTATCCGCGAACGCCGAACAGGGCCAGGCCCACCTCTCTCCTAGGCGGTCTCAACCTGCCCTATCGCTCCGCCACAAAGATCCACTCGCGGGTGCTCCACCAGCCGACCCGACTTTAGTCTCCACATGTATCATGTATAAAGTATATAGTATATACCCGTGATCACCTCCCGAGTGATCACGGCCCGATAGTATAGCACGGCTGACGGACAAGAATGTAGGGCCACAGATGAATATACTAGCATCCTATACTAAGCATATAGGATTGCAGGTAAAGGTAACAACAGTAGTATCAAGGACAGGCTATGCATCAGGATAGGTATAACAGAAAGCAGTAACATGCTACACTACTCTAATGCAAGCAGTATAGAGTAGAATAGGCGATATCTGGTGATCAAGGGGGGGGGGGCTTGCCTGGTTGCTCTGGCAAGAGAGAGGGGTCGCCAACTCCGTAGTCGAACTGGGCAGCAGCAGCGTCGGTCTAGTAGTCTACCGGAGAGAAGAGGGGGAAGAAACAATGAATAGCATGTAAACAGATGCATATCGATGCATGACAAGACAAGTAACGGTGCTAGGCGTGCCCTAACGTGGTATGAGGTGGTACCGGTTAAGGGGGGAAACATCCGGGAAAGTATTCCCGGTGTTTCGCGTTTTCGGGCAGAGTAGCCGGAGGGGGAAAGTTGTGAGTTCGATAGGTTAGGGGGGTGTGGCGGACGAACGGACTGCGTATCCGGATTCGTCTCGTCGTTCTGAGCAACTTTCATGTTGAAAATATTTTAATCCGAGTTACGGATTAAAAGATATGATTTTCTAAAGATTTTATTAATTTCTGGAATTTAATTAATTATTTATCCCAACATTATCCAGAATAGTAAATGATGACGTCAGCATGACATCATAGTGATGTCAGCAGTCAATGTTGACCATTGACCTGGTCAACCTAACGTGTGGGTCCAGTGGGACCCACCTGTCATTCTCTGTTTAGGTTAATTACAGATTAGTTAATTTAATTAGTGATTAGGTTAATCTAATCACGATTAATTAACTTAATTAATTAATTAATTAATTAATAACTAATTTTATTAAACCATTTTTATTTTTAATTATTATTTTTATTTTTAATTCTAATTCTCTTTTTTTAATAAAACATTATGGGGCGTGGGGCCCCATTGTCATAGGGCCAATGGGGGCCTTAGCGTTACGGGCATGCGGGCGTGCGCCCGAGTCCACCCGGGAAGGGGGCAACGGGCGCCTGGGCGGGCGCTCGCCCGCAGGGAGTGCGACGGGGCGAGGCCGGTGGCCAGGGCGGGTGCGGTGCGCGGGCACGGCGCGGTGAGCGCGCACACGGGACGGCGGGCATGGCGACGTCCAAGACAAGGAGGGGAAGAGGGGAGAGGAGCACGGGGAGGCGCTCACAGTGGCCGTAGGGGTTCGGGCAGTGGGTGTCGAGGAGGGAGACGGGGACGTTGTCGGCGTCGAGGAGGCAGGCCGGTGGGGGAGGTCCGGCGAGGAGGATGGGGACGCGCGACGAGGTGGCGGTGACGACGGGCGACGCCGGCGAGGCGACGGGTGGGCGACGACCCGAGGCAGGGGCGCGGCGTCGATCTCGGGAGGGAGAGGCGCGGGAGGTCGTGGCGAAGCCCATGGCAGAGGGGCGATGCGGTTGGGATGGAGGGGCGCCGGCGGGGAAGGGCCCCGTCGCGGCAGTGGTGGCGGAGGCGGGCGCAGCCCGGCGACGGCGGGGCGGCGTCGGGCCCCGGCTTCGGGCTCGGGGGCAACGGGATCAGGGCGGCGTCGCCGATCTAGATCCAGGGGAGGAGAGGGGGTGCGAGGGGGGGCTCGTCGGGGACGAGGACGGCGGCCGGCGAGGCGGCTCCAGGCGAGGGCCACGAGGCCATTCCCGATCCGATCCGGATCGGGGAAGAGGGAGACGTGGGGAGTGGGGGGGGGGAGAGTGTGCGGTTAGGGTTTCGGGGATGGGGGTTATGGGGAGGCCGGTTGGGCCAAGGGGGAGCTGGGCCGGCCTGGCAGGTCGTGGCCCAGTTGGGCCAGTGGCCTGCTGGGCCGGAGCCCCGGGGGTTTCTCTTCCCTTTTTTTTGTTGTTTCTTTTTTTCCATTATCTCTTATTATTTGTTTTCTATTTAATTCATTTAAAAGTATTTAGGCATTTTATAAAAATGTGTTTTCTGCACTATAATTACCTATGCCATTTTTGGCACAGCCCGAACATTTTAGTTTAATATTTTGAAAACTTTTGTCGTTTGATTGATTTAGGATTTAAATTTGAAACGGTTTCGAATTAACCCGAGATTAATTACAGTGACAGAGGTGATGTGTCATCATTAGTAGGGGATTACTGTAGCTTGATTATCCGGGCGTCACAATTCTCCTCCACTACAAGAAATCTCGTCCCGAGATTTAAGAGGGGAGTAAGGGGAAAGACTAGGTTACGATATTCTAACGCATCTTCTCGAAGAAGTTAATCCCTTTCGTTGATGTCTTCAATTCTTTATTCCGATGCATCATGATAAACTTGTCATCATTTCTTCGGGAACTCCATCGTACTTACGAAAGGATAAGGGGCAGCTCACTACGACATAATGCTTTTGAGGGAAACAATCTGGGGTTAACCCATGAATTAGTATAAGATTATCTCACGAGTTGAACATATGAAATACCTCGAGAGTAAGGTACGAAGGTACCATAAGAGGCTCCAAGCGGATAGATAGTTGCTCGAAGCCTGAACCAGAGTGAGAAAGGGGTTCAGAGTAGCGAGAGTAAGTATTGCGTCTGATACCAGAATAGATCACCAGGACAGTGGCCCGTGAATTACATACGAGTCCACGCGCGAGGAATAACTTTGGGAATAGGGGGTGTATAGGACAGTCAGGTTTCGATCCTGTGGAACTGTGGGTTATGGGCCCACCATGTGGTTTTTATATTATTATTATTAATTTTTTTAATAGGAGCAGTGACATCTTTCACGGTCATGATAGCAAGGCATGTCAGAGAGTACCATGTCAGTTATGTCGGCAACAACATTGGTACCAAGGGCGAGGGACGAAGAGAACCACCTTCCTGCTCGTTGAACGAGGCGGACCAATAGGCAAAGTTCTCATCCATCGGCGGTTACCGGAAGTCATCAACAGTAGAAACAGGGTTACACCAGACAGGAAGGTACACCGAGGTGTTTACCTAAGCAGGGGATTACCACTGCTCGGTTAAGTAGTTTACAAGAAAGTTTAAACAAAACAACGGGAAGGAAAATGTGCTTAAACATGTATATCAGGGGTATATCCTTCCCAAGGACAAGCAGAGCAAGATATCCATGACAGGATATTATGTAGAAAACTCCTTAGGTAGGGGAGAGAAATTTCATGACATTACCCATACAACGGTGTTTGGATAATTGAGCAAGAAACATTTAGCATTGGGCTTCAAATGTTCTTGTTGAAAATCAAAGTATCACAGACATGCTTCGAGATAGCATTGACATGGTCTTCAAGCAAAGGCCGGTTTTTAGATACTCAATGGATCCATCAAGAACAGTTTATAACATAGGTCTTACAATTTCCTCCAAGAAGAATGGTTATCCTTGCAAATAAACCATAATGATAGGTCCTCCAGCCAGGGGGGGGGTGCTAGGCATGACATCCTGTTACAGGTCACCAAAGGGCCAACAACATAACTCTTGGAAAGTTGTCCCAACCATCATATCTGACCGAGATTCAGATCCGATTGGTGTAATGATACCTCAGACTCAGGATGTCCGAGAATAAAAGGTGCAACACAAATAGACGAAATGAAATTTCAGGATTCTCAGGAAATGAACTATGGGAGTGGGTTCCTGAAACAATAGTTCATCATTAAACCAAGGAGAGGAGGAGGTGGCTGATGGGCTCGGCGATAATCCATCGAGATTTCCGACAAGATGGATTTCCACAATTATGTGAACAAGGAGATAACATTTGTCAGATCAAATGGTATAATGATGTATGCTCGAGGAAACATACTCAATTAAACATTGGTTGAAAGGTGCACCCGAATATGGGTTGGGTTGCACGATCAATGTTAGAGTGGTGACTTGACGAACAAAAGAATTAGAATGAAACTCGACCAGTACTTCAAAGCAATAGGGTTGCTAGAAGTTTTGAATTCACACCTCATAGTTCAATTGTCGGTATTCCGGTTAGAAACAACACGGGTACCAAGAAAGAATGGTGAGGGTGAGAAGTATCACCATACCAAGAATTCTTAAGAGGTGGAGTAATCCTCACGACCTTCTTGACATAAAAGATGGTAATACACCATGGTAAAGAAGAACAAATGCTAGGTAGCAAGGAACTCGAGGTATAACACAGAACACAAACAAGTTTTTGTTGGAGGGAACGCAATAAAGAGGTCGATGACAACACAAATCATCGAGGGCAAGGATGGTATTTCTCATCATTAATTCAATTGATATCCTGGAAGAGCATCAGAATGTAGATGGTGATCATGACACATTTGTCGAGAGATTCCACGAAGATGTAATCGATCCGCGATCACATCAAGTCAAAAGAATGATGAAGCAAGAGGTTATTGGAACCATAGGTACGACACAAACTTGAAATCAAGATTGTTGTTCAAGGCGAACGGATATGACGAGGAAGATCGACGTAAGCTTAGCTCATTGTCAAAAGTTGTGCTCCGGGATTAAGGACCAGGTAGCACAGTTAAAATTTAGCATGTTAATGATATGGCCGATCAGGCTAGGATTGACATGATCGGGTACAAACTCGTAAGTAAAGAGTATTAGTAAGAGTTGTTGAACCGTAATGCGGACTCGGTTCAGTTATCGGTGTCTTTGAGTGTTTAATAACTCAGAGCCCATGAAAAATTGTAATCAGTGAGTATGTAGTACTTGATGAAGAACTCATAGGAAGTTATGCAGTTCCAAGATAATCTCGAGATACCATGGGGTAATACTCGACGACGGATCAAAGTAGAGGTTGTACCGGGGTATTGATCCACAAAAGACAAGTGCTTACACTTGCATCGAAAATGGTATTTAAAGGAGAACATGGTCGGAACCACGATTGTAAAAGGCCATACCCCAGATATAAGATGAACTTATATCAAGGGAATAATTAATTTTAAAAGAAGCTTCGATGAGAAGATGTACATCGGGTCCATGGGCATGAACACAAAGTTCAAGGTCGACTCCCACTTCTCCAATGCATAACCTTTCATCCACTTCTCGCGTTCGATTAAGTTGCAGTGTTGAAATTTTATCTGGCGAAGCACCAGAAGAGTATGACTCGTGAAAACTTTCGGGTTCACACGGTCTAGAGAAAGCATATGTTCAACCCTTAGTGGCTTCTTAGAAACATATACCACAAGTTTCAAGAGTAAATAACACAAGCCCGAAAGCAGAGTATGGTTGGCCAAGCGGAGGATACAACTTAACAAAGGCATTAGGTATCAGGGGAAGAACTCACAAAGTGATCAAATGTGAAGGACAATGTCGGATAATAATCCAACAGTGGATATGGCGATCCACAATGGGGCTGATATGAGTATCGATACCCAATCAGAGGAAGAAAGATTGCAAATGCATCGGTTTATAGAACAGCTGAATAGTTCAACACTTAATTAGCAAAGTAATTACGATTTTCAAATCAAGGGATCAGGAGCAAATGCTCTGATCAAGAATGGATAAGCTGAATAGAATTAGGGATACAATCAACGACAATTGGACTGGTCAAGAACCAATTCCAGTTAAAAGAATGGCAGCTCAGCCGGAAAGGTAATTTATAAGGATCAGTGATGATTGCACATATTCGCAAACATATTGAGTCAATAGACCCAAAATGATAATGACAAGGAATGTCAATAAGACTACGAGACTTATGGGATTAACCATAATGCGAGCAAGCAAGAATTTCAAGAGCCAAAGGCTCCATAGGATTTTCGGAAGATTGAATAGTATTTTGAAGACTTTTGTGAAACTCATGAACAACTGGGGATGAGCGGATACTCGATAAGTGCAATAATTAACCGTAGGGGTATTCAGGTGACAAAGAACAACAAGGCAGTAAGCTCAAAGGATTATCGAAACAACGATGAGTTTTTCAGGTTATCTTGTAATAACAAGACCAACTGGGGGTGAATGTAAGAATAACAACTGCAAGTAGTTATCCATAAGGGTTTGCGGTGGAAGGGGAATTGCAAACGCGATGAACACAAGTTCTCGGGTTAACAGCGGAGAGTATCTTCAGGGTCTTCTGGTGCAGCAGACGATCATCAGTAACAAGGGGCTCTCCGGGTGAAAGTGATAACGAGATCCTATTGTTAGATTTAATAAACTTCATTTAACCCGAATAGAGGAGAGATCAGAGTCCCAGAGTAAAGGTCGAGGAGTAAAAGATCCTAGTACCACCCAATGGCGACGTGTGCCCATAAGACACACAACCATGTTAGTAAAAGTTTTGCAATGTCTAGACTCGACTTCGGCCAAGGAGTTGGAAGGGGGATTCCTACAGGCAGTCGGCTCTGATACCAACTTGTGACGCCCCCGATTCAATCGTACACTAATCATGCACGCAAACATGTACGATCAAGATCAGGGACTCACGGGAAGATATCACAACACAACTCTAAAATAAAATAAGTCATACAAGCATCATAATACAAGCCAGTGGCCTCGAGGGCTCGAATACAAGTTCTCAATCATAGACGAGTCAGCGGAAGCAACAATATCTGAGTACAGACATAAGTTAAACAAGTCTGCCTTAAGAAGGCTAGCACAAACTGGGATACAGATCGAAAGAGGCGCAGGCCTCCTGCCTGGGATCCTCCTAAACTACTCCTGGTCATCGTCAGCGGGCTGCACGTAGTAGTAGGCACCTCCGATGTAGTAGTCGTCATCGACGGTGGCGTCTGGCTCCTGGGCTCCATCGTCTGGTTGCAGCAATCGAGTAGAGATAGGGGGAAAAGGGGGGAACAATGCAACCGTGAGTACTCATCCAAAGTACTCGCAAGCAAGGAGCTACACTACATATGCATGGATATATGTGTAAAGGGCCATATCAGTGGACTGAACTGCAGAATGCCAGAATAAGAGGGGGATAGCTAGTCTTATCGAAGACTACGCTTCTGGTCACCTCCGTCTTGCAACAGGTAGAAGAGGGTAGGTTGAAGTCCTCCAAGCAACATCACATAGCAATAATCCTACCCGGCGATCCCCTCCTCGTATCCCTGAGAGAGAGCGACCACCGGATGTATCTGGCACTTGGAAGGGTGTGTTTTATTAAGTATCCGGTTCTAGTTGTCATAAGGTCAAGGTACAACTCCAAGTCATCTTGTTACCGAAGATCACGGCTATTCGAATAGATTAACTTCCCTGCAGGGGTGCACCAACTTACCCAACACGCTTGATCCCATTTGGCCGGACACACTTTCCCGGGTCATGCCCGGTCGCGAAAGATCAACATGTCGCAGCCCCACCTAGGCTCAACAGAGAGGCCAGCACGCCGGTCTAAACCTAAGCGCACAGGGGTCTGGGCCCATCGCCCATAGCACACATGCACGTTGCGTACGCGGCCGAAAGCAGAACTAGCCCCCTTAATACAAGAGCAGGCTTACGTTCCAATCCGGCGCGCGCCACTCAGTCGCTGGCGTCACGAAGTGCTTCGGCTGATACCACGACGCCGAGTGCCCATATCTTTCCCACATAGTTGGTTAGTGCGTATAGGCTCGTAGCCAACTCAGATCAAATACCAAGATCTCGTTAAGCGTGTTAAGTATCCGCGAACGCCGAACAGGGCCAGGCCCACCTCTCTCCTAGGCGGTCTCAACCTGCCCTGTCGCTCCGCCACAAAGATCCACTCGCGGGTGCTCCACCAGCCGACCCGACTTTAGTCTCCACATGTATCATGTATAAAGTATATAGTATATACCCGTGATCACCTCCCGAGTGATCACGGCCCGATAGTATAGCACGGCTGACGGACAAGAATGTAGGGCCACAGATGAATATACTAGCATCCTATACTAAGCATATAGGATTGCAGGTAAAGGTAACAACAGTAGTATCAAGGACAGGCTATGCATCAGGATAGGTATAACAGAAAGCAGTAACATGCTACACTACTCTAATGCAAGCAGTATAGAGTAGAATAGGCAATATCTGGTGATCAAGGGGAGGGGGGCTTTGCCTGGTTGCTCTGGCAAGAGAGAGGGGTCGTCAACTCCGTAGTCGAACTGGGCAGCAGCAGCGTCGGTCTCGTAGTCTGAGGGGGAAGAAACAATGAATACCATGTAAACAGATGCATATCGATGCATGACAAGACAAGTAACGGTGCTAGGCGTGCCCTAACGTGGTATGAGGTGGTACCGGTTAAGGGGGGAAACATCTGGGAAAGTATTCCCGGTGTTTCGCGTTTTCGGGCAGAGTAGCCAGAGGGGGAAAGTTGCGAGTTCGATAGGTTAGGGGGGTGTGGCGGACGAACGGACTGCGTATCCGGATTCGTCTCGTCGTTCTGAGCAACTTTCATGTTGAAAATATTTTAATCCGAGTTACGGATTAAAAGATATGATTTTCTAAAGATTTTATTAATTTCTGGAATTTAATTAATTATTTATCCCAACATTATCCAGAATAGTAAATGATGACGTCAGCATGACATCAGAGTGATGTCAGCAGTCAACGTTGACCATTGACCTGGTCAACCTGACGTGTGGGTCCAGTGGGACCCACCTGTCATTCTCTGTTTAGGTTAATTACAGATTAGTTAATTTAATTAGTGATTAGGTTAATCTAATCAGGATTAATTAATTAATTAATTAATAACTAATTTTATTAAACCATTTTTATTTTTAATTATTATTTTTATTTTTAATTCTAATTCTCTTTTTTTAATAAAACGTTATGGGGCGTGGGGCCCCATTGTCATAGGGCCAATGGGGGCCTTAGCGTTACGGGCATGCGGGCGTGCGCCCGAGTCCACCCGGGAAGGGGGCAACGGGCGCCTGGGCGGGCGCTCGCCCGCAGGGAGTGCGACGGGGCGAGGCCGGTGGCCAGGGCGGGTGCGGTGCGCGGGCACGGCGCGGTGAGCGCGCACACGGGACGACGGGCATGGCGACGTCCAAGACGAGGAGGGGAAGAGGGGAGAGGAGCACGGGGAGGCGCTCACAGTGGCCGTAGGGGTTCGGGCAGTGGGTGTCGAGGAGGGAGACGGGGACGTCGTCGGCGTCGAGGAGGCAGGCCGGTGGGGGAGGTCTGGCGAGGAGGATGGGGACGTGCGACGAGGTGGCGGTGACGACGGGCGACGCCGGCGAGGCGACGGGTGGGCGACGACCCGAGGCAGCGGCGCGGCGTCGATCTCGGGAGGGAGAGGCGCGGGAGGTCATGGCGAAGCCCATGGCAGAGGGGCAATGCGGTTGGGATGGAGGGGCGCCGACGGGGAAGGGCCCCGTCGCGGCAGTGGTGGCGGAGGCGGGCGCAGCCCGGCGACGGCGGGGCGGCGTCGGGCCCCGGCTTCGGGCTCGGGGGCAACGGGATCGGGGCGGCGTCGCCGATCTAGATCCAGGGAAGGAGAGGGGGTGCGAGGGGGGGCTCGTCGGGGACGAGGACGGTGACCGGTGAGGCGGCTCCAGGCGAGGGCCACGAGGCCATTCCCGATCCGATCCGGATCGGGGGAAGAGGGAGACGTGGGGAGTGGGGGGGGGGAGAGTGTGCGGTTAGGGTTTCGGGGATGGGGGTTATGGGGAGGCCGGTTGGGCCAAGGGGGAGCTGGGCCGGCCTGGCAGGTCGTGGCCCAGTTGGGCCGGTGGCCTGCTGGGCCGGAGCCCCGGGGGTTTCTCTTCCCTTTTTTTGTTCCTTTTTTCCATTATCTCTTATTATTTGTTTTCTGTTTAATTCATTTAAAAGTATTTAGTCATTTTATAAAAATGTGTTTTCTGCACTATAATTACCTATGCCATTTTTGGCACAGCCCGAACATTTTAGTTTAATATTTTGAAAACTTTTGTCGTTTGATTGATTTAGGATTTAAATTTGAAACGGTTTCGAATTAACCCGAGATTAATTACAGTGACAGAGGTGATGTGTCATCATTAGTAGGGGATTACTGTAGCTTGATTATCCGGGCGTCACATAATAGCAGGCATGACAAACAAGCATGAATGAGTAGGCACACCAAGGCTCAAACAACTCCTACTCATGCTAGTGGGTTTCATATATTTACTGTGGCAATGACAAGTCATGCAAAGGAAAGGGGTTCAACTACCGCAGCATGTAGAATTGTTGTTGTCCTAATACAGTAAATGAGAGCAGGAGCGAGAGAGTGGGATTGTATCGGAATGAACAAGGGGGTTTTGCTTGCCTGGCACTTCTGAAGATAATATAATTCTTCATCAGTGTCACCGATCACATTGTGGATACACGTCTACCAAGAGGGGACAAACACCGGCAACTGAGAAACAACACAATCAATGTAATGCACAATATGATGCATGATCATGACATGGCAATAATGTTATGATTTGCACTAATACATCTAGCAACAATTTAAATGAAGTCTATATGGACCAAGGGTTCATATGCAAACTCCATATTTAGCATTTAAAATTCCATTATCATGTTTTCACTTATACAGTGGATATAAGTTGGTTGATCATGCATGAAAGTAGCATAAATGGATAGATTGGATTTTTCTGATAATTTTTCATATATAAATTATTTCATTTGGAGTTACGGTTTAATTTATATGAATTTTTGAAGTTTTGGATATTTTCTGCAATTTTCTGAATTATTTTAAATTCAGAAAATCAAAACTGCATCAGCATGACATCATGCTGACTTCATCAGGTCAATGACGCCAGCCCAGGTCAAACCTAACCAGTGGGGTCCACTAGTCAGTTACCCGACGTCATTTGTGTCGCTGACACGTGGACCCGGTCAACTGCCACATCAGCGCAGTCAACTCTGGCTTGCGGGTCCTGCTGGGTTTTCAACTAATCTAAACTAAAACAAAACTGAGGTTAATTAGGGCCTGGGCCCATGTGTCTGTGACCATTGGGGGTTGGTTAGTGGCGTCATCGGCCACTAATGACGTGCCACGTTGGCACGGCCGGGGTTAGGCCGCCGGCGACCTCACAGAGCGGCGGAGGCGCTCGGAATTCGCCGTTCGGCGTCCTCTCGACCCGCGGTTTGGTGCTACGGGCTGCTGGGCGTGTGCCGCGTCCAGGGAAACACACGAGAGGGGGCAGCGAGGTCGGAGTCGACGACACCGACCAGCAGAGCGGTGCCAGAGTTCGGACATCGACGGATTCGATGCCGCAGGGCACGACAGGAGCAACATATGGCCGCTACGGCCCCGTGGTGATGCGCTCGGTTTCGAGATCATGTGGAAGTGGCCTCGGCAGCGAGGAGCTCAGGCGGCGGCGCGTGCGGGCGAGCGCGGTGTGGTGGCTACAGCGTGCAGCAGAGCAAACATGGAGGGGGAGAAGGAGTAGGAGCTCATGGCGAGTGCAGAGGACGTCGAAACGGGCTGGGGGAAGGATTGGATTTGGCGGGGCGGCGAAGTTGATCTCGCCTTCGGGAGGTTGAAGACGAGCCCAATGAGGACGTTCGGGGCTTCTGGCGGGGTGTGGCTCGGTGAGGGGGTTGAGGACGAAGTGGCGGAGCTTCTAGGCTGCTCGGGAGGACGAGGGAGAGGCGTTGGCCGCGGTGGTGCTCGTCGGTGGCGGCGGCAGCGCTCGGACTACGCGCGAGGGAGAGAGACAGGGGAGGGGAAAGAGCACGGGGAGAGTAGGGAGAGGTGCAGGGGAAGCAGGAGACCGCGTGGCGCTCGGGGCTGGCTCCAGAAGCAGCGGAAGCAGGAGGTGGAGCTCGGGCGCGCACGCGTCGACACGCCTCTGCCAGTAGGCAGAGGTTGAAGACAGCGGTGCCCCTGGTGGGCTGGGCCGCCAAGTGGATTGGCCATGTGGGCTGGCCAGGTGAGTGCCAGGTAAGGTTGCTTTGTTTTATTTTCTGTTATGTTTTCTGTTGTTTAATATTCTGCCACTATTCAAAATTCAAAACAATTTCAAAACAGTGACAAAACCGTTTGAATAATTTTATGTTGCAGAATGGACATTTCCAAATGCACATAAAATATTTCGAAGATATTTGAAATTATATTCTAGTTATATGAATATAACTCAAATTCAAATAGCTATTGATTTAAATTCAATGTCCCAAAAATAAATCCTTAAAAATGTTCCTAAATTCTGGTTTGATATATAGCTCTTGCCAAAATTCTCAAACATTGCAAAAGGACATCTTGGAAACAAAGAATGAGATTTCCAGGGTTCTTTGCCCTTCTTTTATTTAAGTTCCACTTTCCTCAATTCCAAGTTTCAGAAATTTAGACATGATGCATGAGTGTTCTATGATGCAACTAATACAAGCAATAATCTAGGGCTGTGACAGTGTGTGATAGTTACACCTTTCACACACGAGCGTATACATAAAACCATGTGGGGTGTACATCCAGTTGGAAATGTTTTCCCTGGATTGACTGTGTGGGATGTACATAAGAACGGGAACGTATTCCTTGGATTGACTGTGTGTGATATACATAAGAACGGAAATGTTTTTCTGGGATTCACCGTATGGGATGTACATACCTACGGAAATGATTTCTGGGATTCACCGTGTGGTACGTACATACCTACCGAAATGATTTCTGGGATTCACCGTGTGGGATGTACATTCCAACGGGAATGATTGGGTTCCGATGCCTCGCCCGATCGCACACGGCCCCTGCCTGGGTCCTAGGAGGGCCTATCACCGATGATTTCTGGGTCGTGTGGGAAGGACACCGAATCACACACACTCACTTGGCAACGGTTCCAAATGCTGTCGCGGAAAGGGGTAAAAAACCGTTTGTTTAGGACCGACGCGCACCAGTGTGTGCTCTTCACACCCGACCCTCAGAACTTCTAATAAATAAAAGACGTTGTGCACCTTTTATTTTAGCTCACACGTCACACAACTATACTATTACTCTTGTGGCGAACGTTCTTCGGGCATAGTGTATTGTACTCTCACGAAGTGAAGCGGTGCACGCATGCACTAGTTCTCTCACACCCACTCGCGGGTACATGTAGGAGCGCATTTTTTTGAAGCTGATACAACAAAATCACTCCACTATATATATAAGCAGGTGCCTTAGCACCTGCTTTACTAGGGTTCCTTTCTTTCACTCTCTCATCCTCTCCAGATCGAAGCAAGACATAGGTGGCCACACTCTCTCTCTGCTCACTGCTGGTCACAAATCCGGTCGGACCACCTCGACCGGGGCAGGGGTGTAGGTGCATTGTTCATGCTGTCATCGGCAGCGAGGGAGGAGACCAACGGTTGCCCGCGCGTCCCAATCGGCGGCCATGCCATTCTCTTTGAGAGAGAGCCGACTCGGGAGGGCCTCCGACTCCTTCTTCCTCCCCGCGGTATCGTGGCCAAGATGCGGCCTCCTGCCGCCATCTTTGCCACATGCCCACGACCCTCGGGTATATATTCCTTCGAAACCTGCCTTACTCTACTACCCCAGCTCCCCACGTGGCTGCGTGTGGATCTTTTTCTACTTCCGTCGGCTGTTCCGAAGCCACCTAGATTTTTACTATTATTAGAGGTAAAGCTAGTTCATACAGTCGAATTTAAGAGTTGATTCAAATAGTGAAGGACGTGGGAAAGCTGTAGCATGAATCTAGGACTTGGTTCTAAGAGGAAACGGGGGAAAATAGTAGATACTGGCTACCCAACCGGTCTCTTGGTTGAGAAGGCGAAGAAATCATGGTGGATGGCAAAGGCTCTGGGGAAGTGGACCTATCTCTTGGTTGAAAAAGGAAAGAAAGTGAGGGGTGTTGGGGGACAACGCAAATGAGAATGAGCAGGTCTAGATTTCCTGTGCTCACATAGGAAAATGTCGACAAGGAGATAAAAAATGGGACGAATGCAGACATGCTGCCTGAGTGTTTGGTGCTCTCGACAACCACATCTGGGCCACAACTTTATGCCCCTACTGTCCCTACGCCCATATCGCTACTTTTAATGTAAAATCACATGAAGCATTAAGCAATACCACCTAATGTCACTATAAGTAATGGTTTAGTGCCATCGATAAATTGAAGCAATGCCACCACCATTTTATGAAGTGCTTCCGCCTTGCTTTATTTCCCTTGAATTTTGTTTTTGCAGTTATACTTAAATCTCACACCGCTAACATTGCTTCATCCCAGTGGAAATGCACAAATTTGATTGCACATTTATTGACCATGTGCTACTCTCATGGTAGTAATACTAATGCTATTGTTCTGCATGTTAATCTAGTGACAATGTTGATGTGATGTGATGCTACTTACTTAAGGGCACTTTCATAATGTCAATCTAGTGCTAATTATAACACAATAGATGTTGTTGTTAATTATACGCCATTGCAAATATCCGTCACTGTTTAAAATCTGTATTTCATATTTGCGCAAACAGGGATGTCTGTCTCCATATCGTTTCTATCTGCACAATCAAAAGTACACACCTCAGTTTTAGTACAACTGCACAAATATGAGATGGCTATTCCTAGCTGCCGTCCTCTAACCACCAGTGTTCAAGGTATTCCTAAATTGGTAGAACTAGGTAGAATGACCAACTCAATCTAAAAGAAGCTGATTCGTACGTTTTACTTCCTGATTGCAGTGCAGGGACGAGCGAAAACAACTTCATCCTAGTCCAGAATGCACTTTCTACGAGTTGATCCATGGACTGAGGACTAGCCGGCACGGATACAAGGAGGTTTTGGGGACAGTTGCGCGGACCAGAGGCATTGTGGTTTGCTTATTTCTGCAATAGCGGTGCTTAAATTTAGTGGAATGCACAAGTATTTCAGCTGGTCAGTACACTACATGGTTCAGTTCAGCATTCTAGCTGAGAACACAATTATAATTGGTTATTCTAGAATGAGAGAACCTAACCCTGGATGGTGGCAACAAGAAAAAACCAGAGTGAACTCCAGGATATTTAAGCCTGCCGGGAGGCCCATTGCTTAGAGAAGCCTTGCTTGTTTTTTCCTGATTTGTAAACCTTCTCACAACTTTGTCTTTTGTTGTGAACTAGTATATGTTTGTTATGTTCTATGAATCATTGAGATGTATAAAATTGCTTAACTTATGCTTTTGAAGTTTTTTATGAAGCCGAGTTTAATGTGAGTGTTCCACTTGAATGCTGGACTAACATGTGAACGTTTGGAATTTACATTGTGGCCTCAGTTAACTGCATGAACCACTGTAATGAGATATGTAGTTGCTTATATGTCAGACAACATATTATTGATTGTTAGCTGGTCGATTGCCTACTGTTGAAGTGAGCTGAGCCAATGTGCCATGTTTTGCACAACTTCTTACAAGTGGGGTAGCACCAACAGTGTTTACAAGTACTTATGTATACGTCGACGCATAGTTCTCAAATGAGTACTCTATTTCATCAAACACACACAACTCGTATGATAAACCATGGCAACTTATGTCTTACCATGACATATTCATGAAAAAACTAGTGAGGACGCATCTATTTCAGCAACAATTACGATGGTTCTCACATGAGTCACAGGCACACAAAAGTAGCAGCAGTTCCCATAGACAGATTCAAGCAGAGTACTAGCCCCAGAGGGCTCGATACTAGGCAAGGTCCAGATAATTAGACACAATCGAAACTACTATTAAACACTAGCTGGGGCAACTATTTCATGCCCCGGTCTAATTTGGGCTGGACACAAGACGGACCTTGCCATGAACATCATCGAGGACGTCTGGCAACAGCTCAATCCTATGAACCTTCATGAATATAACCTTGTGGCCTTGCCACTAATAAACTTGTTTGTGGAGGCATGGCACGTCATCTTCCTGCATAAGCTTGACAAGAAAAGTATGCCTCATAAATGAAGGGGTAGCTTTAAACTTCTTGTGCTTTAGTACACCCTGGACAACACGCCTAACAATAGTGAGGCTGGAATACAACTCGACATCGCTATAAACGCAAATGGCTTCCAGGATCCAACAACCTAAGAACTCTGTTTTCCCAGTGCTTATATTCAGGTCATCCGCCTCATAGCGAGTGACATGTACAACCACACAATCCTTGTCTGCATCAGGGCTCTAATTGAAATAGAAACAAATTCTGAATTACTTTCCAATATAAGAAACACAATTTATTTAAACCACTCTGTATAGCATGGCATCAGGCCTGCATGTCGGTGAACAAAAGTAAAATGACATTCAGAAGAGGGAGACGTTTTGATGACCTAGGAGGAGCCAGAAGCGTAAAATGCCATTCAGAAGAGTAAAATGACATCCACTGTACTAGTAGTAATTGTTTTTCTGGGTAGCTGTAGAGTGTCTCCACGGTACTAGTAGTAATTGTTTCTCTAGGCCCAAGACAAAACATCCCATCCACCCTAATAAATAATAAAATCAATTCAAAAGCCCATATATTTACTTAATGAGAGGCGCTACCCACACCCAGCACACCGCCCCCAAAAAAACCGGGGTGCTCTTCTTCCTCCTCACTCCCACCTTGAAAGCACAAGTGCTCCCTGGGTGGTTTTAGTAATTATTGTCAACATATCTCTTGATTGCACTAATGTTTTCACCTAGTATATTTCAAACAAGTTCAACAGATGGAGTGGCATGGACAAGAGGATGTGGAACCCCTTTCAAAATGCTAAGGACAAAAGATTGGCTCAAGCTCTAAAGCTCAAGACTCTACATTTTACTTTTAGAGATCCAAGATCACATTGGGTCCATAGGAAAAGCCAATACTATTAAAAGGGGATGAGGTGTTACTTAATGGGTTGCTTGCTCAAAATGCTTAGTGATATGCTCCAAAAACCCTCAACACTTGCCCATATCCACATATGTCCCAAACCACAAGTCAAACTCGGCCCCACCAAAACTTCTATACGGTGCCACCGAGTTCTCTTGACATAGCCACTGCCACAAACCCTAATTGATTCGGCCTCACCGATGGGATCTTGATCTCACCAAGATGGGCTTGCAAACTCTGTCGCCTATTGCAATAATTTCAGTCTCACCAAGATATGCAATCGGTCAAAACGAGTTTGCTTGACCAACTCTCTGTTTTGCTTATTACCAAAATCTGTCTCACCAAGTTTGCATAATCGGTCAAACCGAGATGAGTTTTTACCCTAACCCTAGCACATCGATCCCATCGAGTTGATGATATCGGTCCCACCGAAATGTCTAACGGTCACATTATGAACTAAATCGGTCTGATCGAGTTGTTTGATACGGTCCCACCGAGTTTGGTGATTTGTGTGTAACGTTTAGATTTTGTGTGGAGGCTATAAATACCCCTCTACCCACTCTTCATTCGTGAGGAGAGCCATCAGAACATACCTACACCTCCAGCATACATTTTCTAAGAGAGAACCACCTACTCATGTGTTGAGGTCAAGGTAATCCACTCCAACCACATAAATCTTGATCTCTAGCCTTCTCCAATTTGCTTTCCACTCCAAATCATCTTTCCACCAAATCCAAATCAGTGAGAGAGAGTTGAGTGTTGGGGAGACTATCTTTTGAAGCACAAGAGCAAGGAGTTCATCATCAACACACCATCTATTACCTTTTGGAGAGTGGTGTCTCCTAGATTGGTTAGGTGTCACTTGGGAGCCTCCGTCAATATTGTGGAGTTGAACCAAGAAGTTTGTACAGGCAAGGAGATCGCCTACTTCCTGAAGATCTACCCTAACGAGGCAAGTCCTTCGTGGGCGATGGCCATGGTTGGATAGACAAGGTTGCTTCTTCGTGGACCCTTCGTGGGTGGAGCCCTCCGTGGACTCGCACAACCGTTACCCTTCGTGGGTTGAAGTCTCCATCAACGTGGATGTACGATAGCACCGCCTATCGAAACCACGCCAAAAATCTCCGTGTCTCCAAGTGCATTTGCACAATCGAGTCCCATCCCTTTACTTTCTTGTAAATTGCATGCTTTACTTTCTGTTGCTCATATACACTTGCCATGCTTGCTTGAATGTATCGTGGATGTTTAAACTTGTGCTAAAACTCTACCTTAACTTGAAAAAAATAAAAACTGCAACTTTTCTTTGTTAGGAGTATATTCACCCCCCTCTAGACACCTCCTCTCGATCCTTTCAATTGGTATCAGAGCAAAGTTCTCCATTGCTTTGGTTTAAACTGTCGGCGTCCTAGGAATGGGGGTCCCCAGACATGCCTGCCTACGGCCCACGGCGTGGCTGGGCTGGCAGGTCTGTACGGCCCACCTTCATCGATAATGCATTCAAGACCCTCGCGAGGGGCCAAGCCTCGCGAGGCGGACGATGCAAGACCTCCTCAGGAGCGGCCTCGCCAGGCAGGCTTACGAGGGGCGGAGAGATCAAGGCAAGGCAAACCTCGCGAGGTCCTCATGACGTGAGCCATGACGATCGAGACCAGGCGGGCGCCAGCGTGCGCAATGTCCTTGTTTCCCCTTTGGTGCGAGGGGGGCAAGCGCAGGCGCGGGCTACCGAGGCATCAAGCAAAGGTTTCCTTATTGGTGCAACGAGACCAAGACTAGAAGGACGGCAGGCCAGAGGTCACCATAGAGCCCAAGACGGCGTCATCACTAGAACCTTTGGCAGGCGAAGACCACCTTTTGTCAGGATAACTTGTACTAGCTGCCCCCTTTCGAATTGGCCGTTGTTGGCTCCCTTCCCACTCAATATTTGGGGAGAGGACCATGGCCTATATAAGTAGAACTAGCCACCACGGTAGATCTTAGAGAGCATCGACCTTATTACAAGTCGAGAGCGGATCCAAGATCATCTGACCCACACAAGTTCACCAAGCACAAGAACACCTCAACCTCAGGAGGCTGTTCTTCCCCTTGTACTGTTCATCATTAGCCCCAGAGGCAATCCACCACCACACTGGAGTAGGGTATTACACCACAACGGTGGTCCAAACTAGTATAAATCATGTGTCTTTCTGTGTTGTGAGTTCGTTGAGTTCGTCCGCAAGATCTTAGAGAGCTAGGGCGTGGATTGATAGGGAGAAAACCTTCGCGCGCACCCTACTGTTCGAACCTCAAGGGTTTGCCGGAACCCGTGATCCGACATTTGGCACGCCAGATAGGGGTGCGTCAAAGCTTCCTTCCGTCGCTCCGCGCTCCGTTGCTTCATCGTCTCCATGGCAGACGCGCGCCGCGCTTGTGCCGAGCGCCGGGCTTCCCTCGCCGCCCATGATAGAGGCAAAGGTGTCCCGTCTTTTGATGAGATGATGGATATCGCTTTGGTGGCAGTCGACTTTGACGATCCGAGTACAAACATGCGAGGACGTCGCGCCTTAGCAATCGCTAAACCAACTCCAAGAGGTTATTGACCACGCCAGAGCACGATCAACCTGACCACGAGGGTCTGTTTCCTGCGAGCAAACGAAGAACAAGCAAGAAACTGAGATTGCAATCTGGATATTGCGAATATAAGATGAAAGCTTTATTGATCAAGGTGGGGTTCTGTGACGCCTTTGTCTGGTTGTTGAACACAAACGAAGTACGCGAAGTTGCAGCTATGGCGAACTTTTAATCTAAACAAAACCCGAAGTCTAAACGATGCCCTAAGGGCTGTATATATGGAGGAAGAGGGGGGGAATTTCGTGGCCCTTGGTGGAGGGGTCCGAAATCAACCCTATCTCTTGTTTCCCCACACATACGTACTCTAAAAATAGCCTATACTTATGTATTTCGAAATTACATGGGCCTGGCCCAATAATAAGGTGGCGCAGCACCTAAAATAGCCTCGGGACGAAATTTATGAAGTGGCATCTTGTATATTTCGTCCAAGGCTTCATGCACCCATTATGGTGGCTTCAAAGTCCTGAAATCATCACTTGTAACTCCGTTCTTGTTCCCCTTGCACATGCCATCATCTCCATGCTTGTTCTTGCTCCAATGTTCATCCTTCTCCAAGCTAGGCCCTTCATTTGTAAGCAAAACAAATGTATCCAATTTAGGCAGCATCATATTCTCATGAACATTAGAATCATTACCAAGAAACGAAAGTACCTGGTAATTTAGTTGGCATGCACGAGCTCTAGTAATTGGTCCAGTATGTATAGAAGCAGGGGATGTGGGTGTAACAATTGTATTGATGTCCTCATCATCCTCCCCTTCTTGAAATGAAGTCGTCCTCGACGGAAGTTCATCTTCCTCACCCAAATAAGGCTTTAAATGTGCAATGTTAAAAGTGGGACTAACCCCAAAATCTGCAGGCAGCTCAAGTTTATATGCATTATCATTTATTTTCTCTAACACCTTAAAGGGACCATCAGCACGTGGCATTAACTTTGATTTGCGCAAATCAGGAAATCTATCCTTACGCAAATGTAACCAAACAAGATCTCCAGGTGCAAACACAACATGTTTTCTACCCTTATCTCCAGCAAGTTTATATTTAGCATTCATACGCTCAATGTTTTCCTTAGTTAACTCATGCATTTTTAAAATCAATTCAGCATGTTGTTTAGCATCAAAATTAACCTTCTCCGAAGATGGAAGAGGCAACAAATCAATAGGTGCAAGAGGTAGGAAACCATACACAACTTCAAAAGGGCACATCTTAGTAGTAGAATGCAATGAACGATTATAAGCAAATTCAATATGAGGCAAGCATTCCTCCCACATTTTCTTATTATTCTTCAAAACAGCCCTAAGCATAGTAGACAACGTTCTATTGACTACTTCAGTTTGTCCATCAGTTTGGGGGTGACAAGTAGTACTAAAAAGCAGTTTAGTCCCCAACTTAGCCCATAAACATCTCCAAAAGTGGCTAAGAAATTTAGTATCACGATCTGAAACAATAGTATTTGGCACACCATGCAAGCGAATAATTTCACGAAAGAACAAATCAGCAACATTAACAACATCATCGCTTTTATGACATGGTATAAAGTGTGCCATTTTCGAGAATCTATCCACGACAAAAAATATGCTATCCCTCCCCTTCTTTGTTCGAGGTAAACCTAAAACAAAGGCCATAGATATATCCTCCCAAGGAACACTAGGTACAGGCAAAGGCATATATAAACCATGAGGATTGAGTCGTGAGTTAGCTTTTTGACATGTAGTGCAGCGAGCAATAAAACGCTCAACATCCCGTCTCATCTTTGGCCAAAAGAAATGTGTAGCAAGTATGTCCTCCGTCTTCTTCACACCAAAGTGTCCCATTAATCCTCCTCCATGCGCCTCCTGCAACAACAAAAGACGAACGGAGCTAGCTGGAATGCATAGCTTGTTAGCACGAAACACAAATCCATCATTAACGACGAACTTGTTCCACATTCTTCCTTCTTTACAATTCTGCATTACATCTTTAAAATCAGCATCATGCACATATTGATCTTTGATGGTCTCCAAACAAAATATTTTGAAGTCAAGTTGTGAAAGCATAGTATAGCGGCGAGACAATGCATCCGCAATAACATTTTCTTTTCCCTTCTTGTGTTTAATGACATAAGGAAAAGTCTCAATGAATTCAACCCATTTAGCATGTCTACGATTCAGTTTAGCTTGACTTTTAATATGTTTCAAAGATTCATGATCAGAATGTATAACAAATTCTTTGGGCCATAAATAATGTAGCCATGTTTCTAAAGTCCGAACAAGAGCATATAATTCTTTATCATAAGTAGAATAATTCAGACTAGGCCCACTCAATTTTTCAGAAAAGTATGCAACAGGTTTGCCATCTTGTAATAACACACCGCCTAATCCAATTCCACTAGCATCACATTCAAGCTCAAAAGTCTTATTAAAATCAGGAAGTTGGAGTAAAGGAGCATGTGTCAACTTATCTTTCAATACCGAGAAGGCTTCTTCCTGTGCGGTACCCCAAAGAAAAGGCACATCTTTCTTTGTAAGCTCATTGAGAGGTGCAGCAATGGTGCTGAAATCTCTCACAAAACGCCTATAGAATCCAGCGAGGCCAAGAAAACTCCTCACTTGTGTGACCGTTTTGGGCTGCGGCCAACTCTCAATAGCTTCAATCTTGGCTTTATCAACTTCAATTCCCTGTGGAGTAACAACATAGCCCAGAAAAGATACTCGGTCGGTGCAAAAGGTGTACTTCCCAAGGTTACCAAACAAACGTGCATCATGTAGAGCAATAAAAATAGCACGTAAATGTTCCAAATGTTCTTCCAAAGATCTGCTATAAATCAATATGTCATCAAAGTAAACTACCACAAATCGTCCAATGAAAGCACGTAAAACTTCGTTCATTAATCTCATGAAAGTACTAGGTGCATTAGTTAACCCAAAAGGCATGACTAACCACTCATATAATCCAAACTTAGTTTTAAATGCTGTTTTCCATTCATCTCCCAATTTCATACGAATTTGATGGTATCCACTACACAAATCAACTTTGGAGAATATTGTAGAGCCACTCAATTCATCAAGCATATCATCGAGCCTAGGAATAGGATGACGATAACGAATAGTAATATTATTAATGCCTCTACAATCAACACACATACGTGATGTACCATCCTTTTTCGGCACTAGAATAATAGGAACAGCACAAGGACTAAGGGATTCGCGTATATAACCTTTGTCGAGAAGCTCTTGTACTTGACGCATAATCTCCTTCGTCTCCTCTGGATTGGTACGGTATGGTGCACGGTTTGGCAGTGAAGCACCGGGAATTAAGTCAATCTGATGCTCAATCCCTCGAATAGGCGGTAATCCCGGTGGCACGTCTTGTGGAAAGACGTCAGCGAACTCCTGCAAAATGTTAGTGACAGCAGGAGGCAATGAGGAAGGCACGTCCTCGAATGAAAATAATGCCTCTTTGCACACAAAAGCATAGCAAACAGATTTGCTGAAATCTAGCTCATCAATATCAGATTTGGTGGCAAATAAACATGCACTTTTCAATTTAATTTCAGAAGCAACACTAGATGGTTTATTATTAGGCTTCATTTGTTGCTCAAATTCTTTTGCCACAATCTGATTTTCACTCTTATTATTCTCCTGTTTTGCTTTATTAGCTCTATTAATATCATCTTTCAAAATGGAATCAGGAGTCATAGGAAGCAAAGTAATATTTTTATCCTTATGAACAAGAGTATAGTGATTGTTTCTACCATGGTGTACAGAGTTTTTATCAAATTGCCATGGTCTACCAAGTAATAAGGAACATGCTTGCATAGGTACCACATCACAATCAACATAATCAACATATGTAGAGATACTAAAATGCACACGAACAGTACGTGTTACCTTAACCTTGCCGCTGTTGTTGAACGATTGGATGTAGTAAGGATGTGGATGTGGTCTTGTGGTGAGAGAAAGCTTCTCCACCATCTCCATGCTAGCCAAGTTGTTGCAGCTCCCTCCGTCTATTATGACGCACATAGAACGTTCCTTCACAACTCCCTTGGTATGGAACAAATTGTGCATCTGATTTTGCTCAGCTTGTGTGACCTGCACACTCAAAACATGTTGAGCAACTAAACATTCATACCTGTCAGCGTCTTCAGGAGCCATGTATTGCGTCTCATGATCAGAATCATCTCCACCATGTTCTTCACGTGTAATAAGAGCCAAAGTCTCCTCATCATAGTCACTAGCAGACTCATATCCACCATCTGCGGTAGCAATCATCACACGCGGAGATTTGCATTCTCTCGCATAATGACGTCCTCCCTTACAACGACGACAAATAATATCACTTGTGTGCCCTGTTGATGCCATGGAAGAAGAAGAACTCTGTGCAGGCCCAGCAGGTGCGCTCTTGGCAGATAATGGTGGTTGTGCCTGTTTTCTTGTATCACGACTGGAGGAGGCACCTGATTGAGGTGCTGGTGCAGTTGAAGTAGAAGATGCACGCGGTGTCCATGATGAAGGTCGGCCTGCAGAAAAGTTAGATCGCGCCAATGCTTGTCGATCCTGCACTTCACATTCAGCTGTACAAGCAAGATGGAATAAATGAGTGATATTAGTATACTCCTTATAGTCTAGAATGGTCTGAATCTCTCTATTTAATCCACCCAAAAAACGTGCAAGCATAGCTTCATTCTCCTCAACAATACCACATCTAATCATGCTAGTTTGTAATTCCTGATAATATTCTTCTACAGAATTTTTCCCTTGTCTTAAACGCTGCAATTTTTGAAGCAATTCACGTTGATAATATGGTGGAACCCAACGCGTATGCATAGCAGTTTTCAAAGCAGCCCAAGTAGTTGGAATAGGATATAATCTACAATATTCAGACCACCATACACATGCAAAACTAGTGAAAGCACAAACAGCAGCAGCAACTCGTCTCTCCTCGGGATATTGTAAACATGTAAAACGTTGTTCAGTTTCTAACTCCCAAGTAAGATATATATCAGGAACATATCTACCCTCAAATGGTGGAATATTCAATTTCAGTTTAGGAATATGCACATCATCTCGTACGTGAGGTGTTGGTGCAGGCCTACCATTACAAATATATACCTGAGGTCGACTTGCTGGTGGTGGTGCTGGTGGGTGCACATAGTTCTGATTTTGATCAACCTCATCCTCATAATCGCCCGCATACTCATCATCCTCCTGGGTACCAGCAGCAGCAGTAGCAGGAGCCAAAGAAGCATCAATAACAGGAACAGCAGCACCAGAAGTTTGGCCATCCTCAATAGGAACACGCTTCGCTCGTCCATACTGATTCGGAAGGATGCGTTGTTGTTGGTGTTGCAGAGGTGCGATAGGTGCAGCCGGCGGCGGTGGTGGTAAACGTGCGAGCAATTCATTAAACTTGCTATCAAGCTTTGTTTCGAATGTCTTCTCCATGCCATCTATCTTCTCCATGGCCTCGTCAAATCTGTTTAGCACATCTTGCACCTGTCCACTCATCATTTGCTGAAATTTATCATGTAGCTGTTTGTTCGTTAGGTTCTCCCAATCAGTCTCATCGGCTTGTGATCCTACCATGGTTAGCAGCAAATAGAAACACACAAGAATATGATCCTACAGACTACTAAGAAGTGGTGGTGGTGTATCACAAACCCATCAAGCAAAACTCAAATTCTTACCAGTTCTTACCCAGCAGCAGGCGGTGATCGGCAACCGTTGTAGTCAAAACTCTCAAAGCTTGGATAGAGCGATTACCAGGGAGAGTCAAACGCACGACGTAGATGTATGTGGAGCTGGGAAGGCTTATAATATGGTAGCAAAAAGGGTCAGCAATAATCAATTCAGAGATGCAAAGTTGAATAAACGCTCAACGACGGTACTGTGCTGGTCCTAGGCTAGATCGTGCTAGAGACGCGAGCCTAGAACACTAACAAAATCACGGCGCTGCACGTAAACAAGGAAAAAGCACACTCTGGAATTTTTTTTTCGCTTTTTTTTCACTGCTTTTTTTTGCGAAAAATCACTATAATGGCGAGTGTCTCAAAACTCTTCCTAGGTCAAACTGACAGGATGGGCACGACATTTTTTTGACCAAATTTTTTTTCTTCATTTTTTCGATTGCCCGGACCCAAAAACTGGAAACGGGTTAAAAAAACTTCCTATAATGGCACCTGTCTGAAAACACTCAGAAACACCTAAAAATAGGATAGCCAGAAATTTTTTCGAAAAATGCGTTTTCGAAAAATTTTGGGCCTAAACGGAGGGTGGTTTCCGGACTCTTTTTTTTTCGAAACCTACTCCGGCAAGGAAACACGAATCGGAATCTAGATGGATCTCAAAAACACACCTAATATGCAAGGAACTCGGATTGGTGGTGGATATATGGTGGTGGTATATGGCAGCGGTGGTGGTATATGGCAGCGGTGGTAATATATGGATATGGATCGGTGGTGCTATATGGATATGGGTTGGTGGTGGTATATGGATACGGATTCGGAGCGGAGGTGGTAGGTGACAGGGGCGATGATGATGGTGCGGTGGCGGCGTGACAACTTATGACCAGAACTTGAAACTCTAAAAGACTAACGCTAAGACCAGCAACTAGACACGACGATGCAACCGCAAATTCAACAAAGCAAAACCCTAAAAAGATTATGCAAAGGCTCAGATTGGTTCGGATATGATGAACTAACCCTAAATTTTTTTTGGCTTTTTCGTGGACTGTAGGTATGAAGAACAGACTCGATCTAAACTACGAAAAACTGTAAAATCTCACCGAGCAACCTGGAAATCTGATACCACTTGATAGAGGCAAAGGTGTCCCGTCTTTCGATGAGATGATGGATATCGCTTTGGTGGCAGTCGACTTTGACGATCCGACTACGAACATGCGAGGACGTCGCGCCTTAGCAATCGCTAAACCAACTCCGAGAGGTTATTGACCACGCCGGAGCACAATCAACCTGACCACGAGGGTCTGTTTCCTGCGAGCAAACGAAGAACAAGCAAGAAACTGAGATTGCAATCTGGATATTGCGAATATAAGATGAAAGCTTTATTGATCAAGGTGGGGTTCTGTGACGCCTTTGTCTGGTCGTTGAACACAAACGAAGTACGCGAAGTTGCAGCTATGGTGAACTTTTAATCTAAACAAAACCCGAAGTCTAAACGATGCCCTAAGGGCTGTATATATGGAGGAAGAGGGGGGGAATTTCGTGGCCCTTGGTGGAGGGGTCCGAAATCAACCCTATCTCTTGTTTCCCCACACATACGTACTCTAAAAATAGCCTATACTTATGTATTTCGAAATTACATGGGCCTGGCCCAATAATAAGGTGACGCAGCACCTAAAATAGCCTCGGGACAAAATTTATGAAGTGGCATCTTGTATATTTCGTCCAAGGCTTCATGCACCCATTATGGTGGCTTCAAAGTCCTGAAATCATCACTTGTAACTCCGTTCTTGTTCCCCTTGCGCATGCCATCATCTCCATGCTTGTTCTTGCTCCAATGTTCATCCTTCTCCAAGCTAGGCCCTTCATTTGTAAGCAAAACAAATGTATCCAATTTAGGCAGCATCATATTCTCATGAACATTAGAATCATTACCAAGAAATGAAAGTACCTGGTAATTTAGTTGGCGTGCACGAGCTCTAGTAATTGGTCCAGTATGTATAGTAGCAGGGGCTGTGGGTGTAACAATTGTATTGATGTCCTCATCAGCCCACGTTTCTCAGACGGCTCCCGTCAGGGGGCCACCTCGTCGTTCCCCATCGCCTGCCGCCAACGCCGCCACCGGCCCGGCGGGGAATGAGAATCAAGCATCCTCGCTGCATCCCTCGGTGCGGCGGGATGTTCGCACCGCCACTCCATCGCTGACCCCGGCTAGCTCTTCTTCCTATGCATGTCGTCCTCCCATGGACGCACAGGCCATGCTCCTCATGGCGCACGAGCTCCTACACTACCGACCGGTCAACGACCTCTACGAGGACTGGCTCAACCACATCGCCGAGCGTGTCCGCGCCGCGGGGGGCTCCCCTGTGGTGTCCCTCTCTCCGCCTCGCCCTCTGCCAGCTACGGGCGATATTTCTCACGGAGCGCCGCCACCACCTCAGCCCCAAGACGACGCCCTGGTGCCAAGATGCACGGCTCCGCGACACGACCCGCCACGCCCCGCGCTCGGGCATGAAGAAAGAAGCTGTCAAGAATTCCCTCGGCTGCAACAAAACGCTCCGCCGTTCCTCGCGCCACCGCGCCAGGACCGGCTGCTGCGGCCAGATCGCGCGCCACCCAAAGCTGCAGGGCGCGGACCCCATCAAGACCAAGCTCCACCCCCAAGGTGGGTCCCGGTGACCACAGCTGGCTGCCACGCCTTACCCTCGAGCTGCGTAGCGTCGCCTGGCCGGGCAAGTTCAAGCCGAATCTGCCTCCTCGCTACGATGGCACCCCCGACCCCGAGGAGTTCTTACAGCTCTACGAGCTGAGCATCGAAGCGGCCAACGGCGATGAGAAAGTCATGGTGAACTGGTTTCCCATGGCTCTCAAGGAGGGCGCCTGCTCCTGGCTCCTGAACATGCCTCCAGGCTCAATTTCCTCCTGGGACGAAATGCACACCTGCTTCATCGCCAACTTCCAAGGTACTCGCGACCGCCCCCCGGTCGCGGGCGACCTGCGCCGCATCAAGAAACAACCAGGAGAGACCCTGCAAAAGTACATTCAACGCTTCAACAGTGCACGGATAAAGATCCCCAAGGGGTCTGATGAGGCCATCATCTCTGCGTTCTCTGATGGGGTCCGCGACGTCAAGATGAAGGAGGAGCTCGCCATCTGTCGTGGAATTGTCACGGCAGATGTCCTTAGTGTCAGGACTTAGTCGCGAGGCCAACACATCTGTGTGGTAGCTTGAGAGGGGTCGAACGGGACAAGAGACGCGAGGTTTTACCCAGGTTCGGCCCCTCACGGTGGAGGTAAAAGCCTACGTCCTGCTTCATTGATATTGATGATGATGATGATGATTACAAGAGTGCTCTATCTTGAGAGCTATTGTCTAAACCTAACTTGTCCAACTTGTGGAACTTGTCCATCTTCTCTCTTTTGGGGAGCCCTACCCCTCCTTATATATGTTGGAGGGGCGTGTTACATGTAGAGTCCTATTAGGATTAGGACTAGTCTATCTCTAATACAAACCGGATACAAGTCCAGGTCTTAACTCCTTGTAAGATAAATGTTCCTCATGCCTTTCCTCTTAAACCGGCCCACCATTAACATAAACCGGCCTGCTGGGCCTTGGGCATTGTCATCCATCTGGAACACGCGCCGGGTCACCAATGAGTCTTCAGGCTCATGAATTGTCATACCAGTGAACCGCCAGACACGTAAGTCGCCAATCCTCTGGCGGTTTACCAATGAAACGCCTAGTCCGACCGGGTTATACTTCCGGCCGGTTTACGCCGCGGGGTATATCCCCGACATTAGCCCCCAAGTTTAGCTTGGATTTATCCATGGTAAACTTATGCTGCAAAATAAACACAAGAACAAATTTGACAGGTTTGTGCTCCGGGTTAAGAATTCTTGTAAACCGGTACCTGATCACCCTTAAGTCCTTGTTATTTCCTCCTTCTGGGAAGTCCGGGTCAACAGACCAGCTTCATAATCAATTTGCCGACATTGGTTTGTCACAGAGAAATATTGTGAAGAATAACTCCTTTGACTCAGCTCCCAAAGCGCCGGTTTAAGAAATATGGGTCTTGAAATACTTATATGATATCCAGCCGGTTTGAAGATGTAAAACTTGCCGGTTTAATATTACCAAAATGGCCGGTTTATAAATATTGATGGCACCTGGTCATAATTGTTGTCGACACCGGGTCATGTAATTGACCTTCCTGATTTGCTCAAAACTAATAAAATGAAAATGTTCCTCCTTTATATGCATAATACCTGTAGCCCCCAAGTCTTAAGAGGAGAACATAGTGATAACTTAAGACTTGCTCCAATAAGTGTTTCAACCTTGAAGAAATCCGGTTTGTTCATCTCAATCATTTAAACTAAATACTCCATATATGTAGCCCCAAGTACCGGGTTGACATGCTTGCAGCAACCTGGGACTTGTAATTTCTTATAAAAACTCCAATCAGTGTAACCCCCAAGGGCCGGGTCATTATGCAATAATGAGCAGGGACTTTGTAAATATAAGCATGTAGATTTTAGCAGTGATGTGTAGCCCCCAAGGGCCGGCTTAGTAAGATAATACTGAACCGGGACTTGATATATACTTCAATGAAAATAACATCTTATAATGTAGCTTCCATCATAGGGCTTGAACCCACGTCCACAAGGTTAAGAGCTTTGTGCTTTACCAACTGAGCAATGGATCCTTCAATATTATGGACGAAAACTTGTGTACCTTGAATTGTTGACAGGAGCAATTGGTAGCCCCCAAGGGCCGGCTTATTATAATATGATGAGTCCGGTCTTCAATAAGACTAGTAAAAATGACTTTGCATTAGCCCCCAAGTGTCATGATGCATGCTTGCAGCAACATGAGACTTGCATGTAATCTCAATTTGAATAATGTAGCCCCCAAGTGCCGGGTTGTAAGCTTGCAGCGACTCGGGACTATTCCTTCCATTGTAGAATAAATCATATCTTTTGATAAAATAATAGACATTGCGCTAAAGCAACTTTGAAAACTTTAATCATAATACTGGTTATTGATAACCATAATAAAAATCCAGCCATGTTGGCTATTTGAATAATATACCCAATGATTTATAAGCACATAATTCCAATGGCGCAATCCAAATATATACTGGCGACTTATAGTCCAAAGCCAGGCCGGTTCAATAAACACAGGTGATTTGTAATTATGCTTTATTCAACCTATTTTTGCATACAACAAGTTTAAAGTGTCCTAGCGGTTTACCGCCGGATGGGTCATAATGCCCAACATATAACCCGGATTTATAACCAAGGCTGCACTTAAGAATAATCAAATATGAAATATATCATACCTGTGACATTGAATCACATTGTTGGTTTTACCAACTTTTTGTAGTAAGGGTGATAACCCAAATCTTGAGTACTGATAACTCCTTCCATATTCTGCCGGTTTATGATAAAACCGTACCAGGTTGTGATAAACACCGGTTTAACCATATATAATACTGCGACTCGTAGTCAAACCAGACCGGGCCGATAGTCTCCGGGTTATAATTTGATCGTGTACTGACAGCTTGTAGTTGAAAGCTGAGCCAGGTTGATAAACACCGGTTTACTCCATAATAGGATGGTAACTTAAAACCAAACCGGGCAGATAGTCTCCGGATTAAGATTTGACCGTGTTCCGACAATTTGTAATTGATAGTTGAACCGGATTAACAATGTCGGTTTAAAAAACGCAACAAAAATAAAAGAAATATCTATCAAAGAAAATTTCAGACAAAGGCAATGATAAAACCATTTGCAAAAAGAGGCTTATTGAGCCGATCAAATGGCGTTACCATGGTCGGACACGACCAAGCCCCCGATAGGCGTAGCTATGGTTCAAGTCAGCCAGGTCCCCAAATGAAACAGTGGCATTATGCCGATCAAGAGGCGTGGCAATGGTTCGGGTTCGACCAAGCCCCCAAGTGATTCTGTGGCCTTAGGCCGATCAAGAGGCATGACTGGTTCAGACATGACCAAGTCCCCAAGTGATCTGGTGGCTTTCGCCTATCAAAAAGGTGTTGCATTGGTTCGGACACGACCAAAGCCCCCAAGTGATGCTATGGCATTGAGCCGATCAAGAGGTGTGACTATGGTTCAGACATGACCAAGCCCCCAAGTGATCAATAATATGATAAGCCAATAAGGCATGATACCCATGTTTGAACCGCGCATCATGGCAGCAGGTCCTCTTTGGCACCCTTTAACTTTTTGCAAGAGATAAAATCTTTCTTGAACCGGGATTTTGAACCGGATATTGGGAGCTTCAAAGCTTTGTGGGAGACATCTTTCCCTTGAACCGGATTTTAAACCGGAATCTTCATTTTCAGCCGGAAATTTTCTGACGGCCTTTGAATTTGCACCAATATGGCGGTTTTAGGGCCCTGCATTAGATAACTTTGCAAGCCGGAGTAATTGCTATTTTAAAGGAAGCAATATATATTAAAAATATACTGGATAGGTTTCACCTGATATGTCAGGTCAGCAATTATCACCGCGGAGTTGATGATCACCATGGTGAAAACTGAAAACAATCGCGGCCAAGTCGGCCACGGGTGCTGACAGATTTTTCGGCCGCGGCGTCTCAAACCGGTGTGGACGAGAGAGTCGGCTGCGGTGTTGTAAACCGGCATGGACGGGCGAGTTGGTGAGTCGAAGTAATCCGGGGTGTCAGGGTGGCGTTTTGCGCCCATATTATTTGATCATTGTGGCACGGTCATATGCTAGCGCATGACATTAATTGTGCGATTTATATATCCATGATCTGGCCATAGTGACCAATTGTCCTGCATATAAAATACAAAGACCAAAGTAATTGTTCTTTGACAAAAATAATGTGTGCTAACAAAACCAACTTAGATGGATATCACCTGATTTGTTCGAATGACGGATGGTCCATTCCATGAATCAACTTTCAATACTTGTAATGGCAACTTAGCCACTCTCCCCTGATTTTCTTTAGCACCCGGTCACTTGACCTTTTCTTTCAACCGGTCTCTTCTCATCTATGGCGCGGTCAGTGCAGAAGGTCAACCGGCAAGGCGGAGGTGATTCAGAGCGAGTCAGAAAATTTCCTGCGCTCCATGATGGTTGCATCCGAACTGTTGGTTGACATAAATAGCATTGCCTGTTGTGGAGGTTTGCCCCGTGCACGTACTAGTAGCACTTTGTAAAGTAATACTACAATTATCTTATGACTTCAGATAATGTGGGAGGCTGATCTGGAGAACTCACGGGGCTGCAGCCTCTTTCTTTTCAACTCCCAAGTCAGCTTCCCACCTTCCTTTCTTCAGGCAGCAGGCAACAATCTTCAAGTGAGCATGCAGGGGCGCAGCCGGAGGCGGCGTCGGAGCCCAGCAGCCAGCGCTCATTAGCGGGTCCTCAACAGAGGTAAACCGGGCGGCTCGAAGAAGAAACGCGAGGTGCGCGGGCAGCCGGCGTGGGTGTCCTGGCTCCGCACCGGCGGTGGATCCAGGCAGCTCGTGGCGCCTCTGTAGTCGTAACTCGGCAGGACAACAGAAGAGGTAAAACGGCGCGGCGGAACCAGCAAGCATAGCCGGTGATGGGCCGCGTCTGCGACGACTCGACGGTGGCGATTTGAAGCAGAGGCAGCACGAGGGCGGGTTGCTCGGCCTGATGGCGATCTGAAACGGCAGGGTGCCGCGGAGGTTCATGCCTGGCGGTTTAGCACGCCACGAGCCCGTATAGTGAGACAGACTATGGTGAATCAGCAGCCAGAAGAACCACGGTGGACACCAGCGACTCTCGTCGACAGGGCAATTCATAGAGGGCGGCCTTGTAACAAGGGTGGAAGCGCCCATGGTGGCTCTGCGATGCGGGAGCAGCGGCAGGTGACAGGCGGCGCCGGTTTACAGCGACGGGGCAGGGGCGCCGACGGTTTGACCATGGAGATGGGCGAGACGACTCGGGGTCGCGAGCCCAGGCGGTTTAGAAGCGGCACGCCGGCTCAGTGTGAGCCCGCGGCAGAGACGTCTGAATCGAGGCCGGGGGTGACTCGCCATCGACTTAGCGGAAACGGTTTGAGGCCGTGGAGGAGACGAACTGGGGCGGTTGACCCCGAGTCCATGCACATACCCTTCAGATCGTGGCTTCTCCTTTTTTATTATAAATATCTTCCTGGAACCCACACAAGTACTGCGGCTGCACATGGGATCTTCACGTGGGTGGGCATCCATCAGGCGCTATGGATATTTAATTTATACGTGTGTGACCTCGATCAGCACTAGGGACACTTGATTCATCATACACTTTTGCCAGGTTGATCGATTCGGGAGACCTCGCGAGGCCGTAAACTGCCGCCGTGCATGACACGTGATCGCTGTCTCCAATCAACTCGAATCCGGTTTTGTATTTGAAGTAGCCACGGCGACTTGCAGATTACCATAAAGTGGCGGTTTATCTCGGCGAAACTGATCCCTTGTCGGTCTTTATCGGATCGACGTGTGGACGGCGCACAACCAAAAAACATCTCCTACCAGCTTTCGACCGGCTCTTGGACGTGGTGATGCATAGATGCAGCCCTTAATCTTTATTGATCTCAATCTTGTATATACTGCTGCGGAAACCTTCTTCAATCTTTGACTGATGAAACTCATAGTTGATGTGAATTCTTCTGCGTCTAGTCTTTGTCATCGCACCAATTACGATCTTCTCGAACCTTGGAAAAGATCCCTCCAAGAACTTAACACCATTGTGCGCGAGCCCCACGGTGGGCGCCAACTCTCGTGGAATTGTCACAGCAGATGTCCTTAGTGTCAGGACATAGTCGCGAAGCCAACGCATCTGTATGGTAGCTTGAGAGGGGTCGAACGGGACGAGAGACGCGAGGTTTTACCCAGGTTCGGCCCCTCACGGTGGAGGTAAAAGCCTACGTCCTGCTTCATTGATATTGATGATGATGATGATGATTACAATAGTGCTCTATCTTGAGAGCTATTGTCTAAACCTAACTTGTCCAACTTGTGGAACTTGTCCATCTTCTCTCTTTTGGGGAGCCCTGCCCCTCCTTATATATGTTGGAGGGGCGGGTTACATGTAGAGTCCTATTAGGATTAGGACTAGTCTATCTCTAATACAAACCGGATACAAGTCCAGGTCTTAACTCCTTGTAAGATCAATGTTCCTCATGCCTTTCCTCTTAAACCGACCCACCATTAACATAAACCGGCCTGCTGGGCCTTGGGCCTTGTCATCCATCTGGAACACGTGCCGGGTCACCAACGAGTCTTCAGGCTCGTGAATCGTCATACCAGTGAACCGCCAGACACGTAAGTCGCCAATCCTCTAGCGGTTTACCAATGAAATGCCTAGTCCGGCCGGGTTATACTTCCGGCCGGTTTACGCCGCGGGGTATATCCCTGACACCATCCATGAAGAGCTGTGCACGACCCTAGAGCTGTTCAACATCACGACCAAGTGTGCTAGAGCTGAGGAGGGGCGCCTCTCCCTTCTCAAGCTCCCTGCTGCGGATCCAGAGGAGAAGAAAGCCAAGGCCAAGGAAGTGAAGCGCTAGCCGTGCTCGCAGCGGAACCAGACACCAAGCGTGGCAAAGACCAGCCAAAGTCATCCAAGGGCAGGCGTCCATTCTGTGCCTTCCACAACCTGAACACCCACAACACCAGTGACTGTCAAGAGCTCAGAGCCATTCGCGAGGGGCGCTTCGGTCGATGCCCCGAGCGCGGCGATCGGGCTACGAACAAGGAGGAGGACGTGGTGGCGGACGCTGGGACGACCGTGGCCCGCGCCAGGAGTGGCACGACCGGCCTCGTGAGGACCGCTAGAAGGATCAGCCCCGCGAGGGCGCCTGCAGGGATCAGCCTCGTCAGGATTGTCCTCAAGGCAACGCCGAGCTCCCTCCGCTGTCACCACCACCAAGAAGGAATGACGAACACCATCAGGACGAGGGGGCTGGGGGCTTCCAGGAACTGCGTGCTATCGCCTGCATCTTGGGCGGAGCCCAGGCCCCAGCCTCGCGGTGTATCTTCAAGAAGTTTGCTCGTGAAGTGAATGCAGTCCTCCCCAAGCTCAAAGCCACGCGCCCGCTCAGATGGTCCCTGCTACCTCTTGAGCAATTCGTTGGTTTTCCCCGAAGAGGAAGGGATGATGCAGCAAAGTAGCATAAGTATTTCCCTCAGTTTTTGAGAACCAAGGAATCAATCCAGTAGGAGGCCACGCGTGACTCCCTCGTACCTGCACAAAACAAATAAATCCTCGCAACCAACGTGATAAGGGGTTGTCAATCCCTACACGGCCACTTACGAGAGTGAGATATGATAGATATGATAAGATAATATTTTTGGTATTTTTATGATAAAGATGCAAAGTAAAATAAAAGGCAAAGTAAAAAAGTAAAGGAAATTACTAAGTATTGGAAGATTAATATGATGAAGATAGACCCGGGGGCCATAGGTTTCACTAGTGGCTTCTCTCAAGAGCATAAGTATTCTAAGGTGGGCGAACGAATTACTGTTGAGCAATTGACAAAATTGAGCATAGTTATGAGAATATCTAGGTATGATCATGTATATAGGCATCACATCCGAGACAAGTAGACCGACTCCTGCCTGCATCTACTACTATTACTCCACTTATCGACTGCTATCCAGCATGCATCTAGAGTATTAAGTTAATGAAAATAGAGTAACACCTTAAGCAAGATGACATGATGTAGAGGGATAAACTCATGCAATATGATGAAAACCCCATCTTGTTATCCTCGATGGCAACAATACAATATGTGCCTTGCTGCCCCTACTGTCACTGGGAAAGGACACCGCAAGATTGAACCCCAAGATAAGCACTTCTCCCATTGCAAGAAAGATCAATCTAGTAGGCCAAACCAAACTGATAATTCGAAGAGACTTGCAAAGATAACCAATCATACATAAAAGAATTCAGAGAAGATTCAAATATTATTCATAGATAGACTTGATCATAGACCCACAATTCATCGGTCTCAACAAACACACTGCAGAAAGAAGATTACATCGAATACATCTCCACAAGAGAGGGGGAGAACATTGTATTGAGATCAAAAAAGAGAGAAGAAGCCATCTAGCTAATAACTATGGACCCGTAGGTCTGAGGTGAACTAATCACACTTCATCGGAGGGGCTATGGTGATGATGTAGAAGCCCTTCGTGATCGATGCCCCCTCCGGCGAAGCTCCGGAACAGGCCCCGAGATGGGATCTCGTGGAATGTTGCGGTGGTGGAATTAGGGTTTTGGCTCCGTATCTGAGCGTTTGGGGGTACGTAGGTATACATAGGAGGAAGGAGTTTGTAGGTGGAGCAACAGGGGGCCCACGAGGGTGGAGGGCGCGCCTAGGGGGGGGGGGTAGGCGCGCCCCCTACCTCATGGCCTCCTCTTTGTTTCTTGACGTAGGGTCCAAGTCTCCCGGTTCTTGTTCATGGAGAAAATCACGTTCTCGAAGGTTTCATTCCGCTTGGACTCCGTTTGATATTCTTTTCTATGAAACCCTAAAACAGGCAAAAAACAGCAATTCTGGGCTGGGCCTCCGGTTAGTAGGTTAGTCCCAAAAATAATATAAAAGCGGATAATAAAGCCCGATAATGTCCAAAACAGTAGATAATATAGCATGGAGCAATCAAAAATTATAGATACGTTGGAGACGTATCAAGCATCACCAAAATTCCTGCTCGTCCTCGAGTAGGTAAATGATAAAAACATAATTTTTGATGTGGAGTGCTACTTGGCATAATTTTAATGTAATTCTTCTTAATTGTGGTATGAATATTCAGATCCGAAAGATTCAAGATAAAAGTTTAATATTGACATAAAAATAATAATACTTCAAGCATACTAACAAAGCAATCATGTCTTCTCAAAATAACAAGGCCAAAGAAAGTTATCCCTACAAAATCATATAGTTTGGCTATGCTCTATCTTCACCACACAAAATATTTAAATCATGCACAACCCCGATGACAAGCCAAGAAATTGTTTCAGACTTTTGGTGTTCTCAAACTTTTTCAATCTTCACGCAATACATGAGCGTGAGCCATGGATATAGCACTATAAGTGGAATAGAATGGTGGTTGTGGAGAAGACAAAAGCGGAGAAGATAGTCTCACATCAACTAGGCGTATCAATGGGCTATGGAGATGCCCATCAATAGATATCAATGTGAGTGAGTAGGGATTGCCATGCAATGGATGCACTAGAGCTATAAGTATATGAAAGCTCAACAAAAGAAACTAAGTGGGTGTGCATCCAACTTTCTTGCTCATGAAGACCTACGGCATTTTGAGGAATCCCATCATTGGAATATACAAGCCAAGTTCTCTAATGAAAACTTCCCACTAGTATATGAAAGTGATAACATAGGAGACTCTCTATCATGAATATCATGGTGCTACTTTGAAGCACAAGTGTGGTAAAAGGATAGTAACATTGTCCCTTCTCTCTTTTTCTCTCTCTCTCTCTTTTTTGTTTGGGCCTTTTCTCTTTTTTATGGCATCTTTTCTTTCTCTTTTTTTCGTCTGGAGTCTCATCCCGACTTGTAGGAGAATCATAGTCTCCATCATCCTTTCCTCACTAGGACAATGCTCTAATAATGATAATCATCACACTTTTATTTTCTTACAACTCAACAATTACAACTCGATACTTAGAACAAAATTATGACTCTATATGAATGCCTCCGGCGATGTACTGGGATATGCAATGAATCAAGAGTGACATGTATGAAAGAATTATGAATGGTGGCTTTTCCATGAATACAATGTCAACTACATGATCATGCTAAGAAATATGAAAATGATGGAGTGTGTCATAATAAACAGAACGGTGGAAAGTTGCATGGAAATATATCTCGGAATGGCTATGGAAATGCCATAATAGGTAGGTATGGTGGCTGTTTTGAGGAAGGTATATGGTGGGTGTATGATACCGGCAAAAGGTGCGCGGTATTAGAGAGGCTAGCAACGGTGGAAGGGTGAGAAAAGTGCATATAATCCATGGACTCAGCATTAGTCATAAAGAACTCATATACTTATTGCAAAAATCTACAAGTTATCAAAGGAAAGTATTACGTGCATGCTCCTAGGGGGATAGAATGGTAGGAAAAGACCATCGCTCGTCCCCGACCGCCACTCATAAGGAAGACAATCAAAAAATAAATCATGCTCCGTCTTCATCACATAACGGTTCACCATACGTGCATGCTATGGGAATCACAAACTTTAACACAAGTATTTCTCAAATTTACAACTACTCAACTAGCATAACTTTAATATCACCATCTTCATATCTCAAAACAATTACCAAGCATCAAACTTCTCATAGCATTCAACACACTCATAAGAAAGTCTTTTTTTACTATTCTTGAATACCAAGAATATTAGGATTATTTAAGAAAATTACCATGCTATTTAAGACTCTCAAAATAATCTAAGTGAAGCATGAGAGATCAATAGTTTCTATAAAACTAATCCACCACCGTGCTCTAAAAGATATAAGTGAAGTACTGGAGCAAAACTATATAACTCAAATGATATAAGTGAAGCACATAGAGTATTCTAACAAATTCCATCATGTATGGCTCTCTCAAAAGGTGTGTACAGCAAGGATGATTGTGGTAAACTAAAAAGCAAAGACTCAAATCATACAAGATGCTCCAAGCAAAACACATATCATGTGGTGAATAAAAATATAGCTCCAAGTAAAGTTACTGATAGAAGTAGACGAAAAGAGGGGATGCCTTCCGGGGCATCCCCAAGCTTTGGCTTTTAGGTGTCCTTAGATTATCTTGGGGATGCCATGGGCATCCCCAATCTTAGGCTCTTTCCACTCCTTGTTCCATAATCCATCAAATCTTTACCCAAAACTTGAAAACTTCACAACACAAAACATAAAGTAGAAAATCTCGTGAGCTCCGTTAGCGAAAGAAAACAAAAGACCACTTCAAGGTACTGTAATGAACTCATTCTTTATTTATATTGTTGTTAAACCTACTGTATTCCAACTTCTCTATGGTTTATAAACTATTTTACTAGCCATAGATTCATCAAAATAAGCAAACAACACACGAAAAACAGAACCTGTCAAAAACAAAACAGTCTGTAATAATCTGTAGCTAGCGCAAGATCTGGAACACCAAAAATTCTAAAATAAATTTATGGATGTGAGGAATTTATCTATTAATCATATTAAAAATAATTAACTAAATTGCACTTTCCAAATAAAAATGGAAGCAGTTCTCGTGACTGCTAAAGTTTCTGTTTTTTACAGCAAGATTAACAAGACTTTCCCCAAGTCTTCCCAACGGTTCTACTTGGAACAAACACTAATTAAACACAAAAAATACAACATAAACAGAGGCTAGATAAATTATTTATTAATAAACAGGAGCAAAAAATGAGGAATACAAATAAAATTGGGTTGCCTCCCAACAAGCGCTATCGTTTAACGCCCCTAGCTATGCATAAGAAGCAAGGATAGATCTAGGTGTTGCCATGTTTGGTAGGTAATCCATAAGTGGCTCTCATAATAGATTCATAAGGTAATTTAATTTTATTTCTAGGAAAGTGTTCCATGCCTTTCCTTAACGGAAATTGGAATCTAATATTTCCTTCCTTCATATCGATAATTGCACCAATCGTTCTAAGGAAAGGTCTACCAAGAATAATAGGACATGAAGGATTGCAATCTATGTCAAGAACAATAAAATCTACGGGCACATAATTCCTATTTGCAACAATAAGAACATCATTAATTATTCCCATAGGTTTCTTAATAGTGGAATCCGCAAGGTGCAAGTTTAGAGAGCAATCATCAAAATCACGGAAACCTAACAAATCACACAAAGTCTTTGGAATCGTGGAAACACTAGCATCCAAATCACACAAAGCATAGCATTCATGATCTTTTATTTTAATTTTAATAGTTGGTTCCCACTCATCATGAAGTTTTCTAGGGATAGAAACTTCCAATTCAAGTATTTCTTTATAAGATTGCATCAAGGCATCAACGATATGTTTAGTGAAGGCTTTAGTTTGACTATAAGCGTGAGGAGAATTTAGCACGGATTGCAACAAGGAAATACAATCAATCAAAGAGAAATTTTCATCATTAAATTCTTGAAATCCAAAATAGTGGGTTTAGCAAAATCTAGGGTTTTAATTTCTTCGATCCCACTTTTATCAATTTTAGCATGAAGATCTAAAAACTCCGAATTCTTGGAACATCTTCTAGGTAAAGGTGGATCATATTTAGTCCCATCATTATTAAGATTCATATCGCAAAACAAAGATTTAATAGGGGACACACCAATAACTTTTAGATCTTCATCCTTATTTTCATAGGAACTAGAAGAACATGCTCTTATAAAGGCATCTTTCTTAGCACACATCCTAGCGGTTCTTTCTTTGCACTCATCAATGGAAATTCTCATGGCTTTGAGAGACTCATTGATATCATGCTTAGGTGGAATAGATCTAAGTTTCAAAGAATCAACATCAAGAGAAATTCTATCAACGTTCCTAGCCAACTCATCAATCTTAAGCAATTTTTCTTCAATCAAAGCATTGAAATTCTTTTGCAAAGTAATAAATTCTTTAATATTAAATTCAAAATCAGAGGGCATCTTATTATAATTTCCATAAGAATTGTTGTAGGAATTACCATAATTATTAGAGGGATTACTAGGATAAGGCCTAGAATTAAAATTTCCTCTATACGCGTTGTTACCAAAATTGTTCCTACCAACAAAATTCACATCCATAGATTCATTATTATTCTCAATCAAAGTAGACAAGGGAATATCATTAGCATCAGAAGAAACACTCTTACTAGCAAATAATTTCATAAGTTCGTCCATCTTTCCACTCAAAACATTAATTTCTTCTATCGCATGCACCTTTTTATTAGTAGATCTTTCAGTATGCCATTGAGAATAATTAACCATAATATTTCAGTATGCCATTGAGAATAATTAACCATAATATTATCTAGGAGTTTAGTAGCTTCTCCTAAAGTGATTTCCATAAAAGTGTCTCCTGCGGCCGAATCTAAAAGATTTCTAGAAGCAAAATTCAATCTGGCATAAAATTTTTGTATAATCATCCACAAATTCAAACCATGACTAGAGCAATTACGTATCATTAATTTCATCCTTTCCCAAGCTTGTGCAACATGTTCATGATCAAGTTGCTTTCATAATATAGTTTCTAAGGGAGATGATCTTAGCGGGAGGAAAATACTTAGAGATAAAAGCATCTTTGCACTTATTCCATGAATCAATACTATTCTTAGGCAAAGACGAAAACCAAGCTTTAGCACGATCTCTAAGAGAAAAAGGAAATAGCTTCAATTTAACAATATCGTTATCCACATCTTTCTTATTTTGCATATCACACAAATCAGCGAAGCTATTTAGATGGGTAGCGGCATCTTCACTAGGAAGGCCGGAAAACGGATCTTTCATGACAAGATTCAGCAAAGCAGTATTAATTTCACAAGATTCTACATCGGTAAGAGGAGCAATCGGAGTGCTAATAAAATCTTTGTTGTTGGTATTGGTAAAGTCACACAATTTAGTGTTATCTTGAGCCATCGTGACAAGCAAGCAATCCAACACACAAGCAAACAAAAAGCAAGCGGGCAAAAAGAAGCAAAAAGAGAGGGAGGATAGAGAGAGAGAGAGAGGGTGAATAAAACAGCAAGGGTGAAGTGGGGGAGAGGAAAACGAGAGGCAAATGGCAAATAACATAATGCGGGAGATATGGATTGTGATGGGTACTTGGTATGTTGACTTTAGCGTAGACTCCCAGGCAACGACGCCAGAAATGGCTCGTTGTCGGGAGTCAAATCTTGACTTGCGCGAGCCTCCCCGGTGACGGTGCCAGAAATCCTTCCTCCTACCTCTTGAGCACTGCGTTGGTTTTCCCCGAAGAGGAAGGGATGATGCAGCAAAGTAGCATAAGGATTTCCCTCAGTTTTTGAGAACCAAGGTATCAATCTAGTAGGAGGCTACGCGTGAGTCCCTCGTACCTGCACAAAACAAATAAATCCTCGCAACCAACGCGATAAGGGGTTGTCAATCCCTACACGACCACTTACAAGAGTGATATCTAATAGATATGATAAGATAATATTTTTGGTATTTTTATGATGAAGATGCAAAGTAAAATAAAAGGAAAAGTAAAAAAGCAAAGGAAATTACTAAGTATTGGAAGATTAATATGATGAAGATAGACCCGGGGGCCATAGGTTTCACTAGTGGCTTCTTTCAAGAGCATAAGTATTCTATGGTGGGCGAACGAATTACTGTTGAGCAATTGACAGAATTGAGCAACAGGGGGCCCACGAGGATGGAGGGCGTGCCTGGGGGGGTGTAGGCGCCCCCCTACCTCGTGGCCTCCTCTTTGTTTCTTGACGTAGGGTCCAAGTCTCCCGGTTCTTGTTCTTTGAGAAAATCACGTTCCCGAAGGTTTCATTCCGTTTGGACTCTGTTTGATATTCTTTTCTTTGAAACCCTAAAACAGGCGAAAAATAGCAATTCTGGGCTGGCCCTCCGGTTAGTAGGTTAGTCCCAAAAATAATATAAAAGTGGATAATAAAGCCCAATAATGTCCAAAACAGTAGATAATATAGCATGGAGCAATCAAAAATTATAGATGCGTTAGAGACGTATCAAGCATCCCCAAGCTTAATTGCTGCTCGTCCTCGAGTAGGTAAATGATAAAAACAGAATTTTTGATGCGGAGTGCTACTTGGCATAATTTTAATGTAATTCTTCTTAATTGTGGTATGAATATTCAGATCCGAAAGATTCAAGATAAAAGTTTAATATTGACATAAAAATAATAACACTTCAAGCATACTAAGAAAGCAATCATGTCTTCTCAAAATAACATCGCCAAAGAAAGTTATCCCTACAAAATCATATAGTCTGGCTATGCTCCACCTTCACCACACAAAATATTTAAATCATGCACAACCCCAATGACAAGCCAAGCAATTGTTTCATACTTTTGGTGTTCTCAAACTTTTTCAATCTTCACGCAATACATGAGCGTGAGCCATGGATATAGCACTATAAGTGGAATAGAATGGTGGTTGTGGAGAAGACAAAAAGGGAGAAGATAGTCTCACATCAACTAGGCGTATCAACGGGCTATGGAGATTCCCATCAATAGATATCAATGTGAGTGAGTAGGGATTGCCATGCAACGGATGCACTAGAGCTATAAGTATATGAAAGCTCAACAAAAGAAACTAAGTGGGTGTGCATCCAACTTGCTTGCTCATGAAGACCTAGGGCATTTTGAGGAAGCCCATCATTGGAATATACAAGCCAAGTTCTATAATGAAAAATTCCCACTAGTATATGAAAGTGATAACATAGGAGACTCTCTATCATGAATATCATGGTGCTACTTTGAAGCACAAGTGTGCTCAGGTCCATCCCTGCAGTGTCGATAAATCCAACGGCTGAGTTCTGTCTGGCGGGCCGCCCTTGTTGACGTCACCTCCTGGGGCCGTTGGTGCTTGGCCTTCTCACGCGATAACCTCAGGAGATTCGTGCAACGAAGGTTGTCTGACCACCTTGCAGGTCCAGCACCACAAACAAGAGCCAAGACCAGGCGCAACCCGCCTTGAGGTAGGGCCTCGTGAGTCCCGTGCTGGCTCACGAGTGCCCAGATACACCTCGTCTAGCCCTGTCGTGCAAGCCACGTGTCAGGGCGGGGCTGTACACGCCCCGGGGGCTCTCCGCAGAGGGAGCCCCCTCCCACGCACAAGTGGAAGCACCATGCTCCACGCTGTCCGCTGACACTGCCGAGGAGCGACTATGCCCGTGCACAAGCGGAAGCACTATGCTCTGCGCTGGTGATAAACAACTGAGGACGGCTTCACGGTCGTACCAACCTCAGGGAGCCCCAGAGCTCATTGTCCGGCCTCATCGCAATGCCACCCCTCGGGAGAGCCACGCGAGGGGGCTGGGCACGGGGGCTGCGCTCGGGTCACTCCCAAGCTTACGCCACCTAGCCAGGTCTCCCGGACCTGATCGTCATGCGCCCATCCCGAGCCAAGCCTCGGCGAGGGCAAAGGTATAGAGATTGTTTGCACGTCAAGGGGGACTCCTGAGTATCGCGACTCAGGAGCCTAACTGGTCACGTAGCCCCTTACTCCTTGGTCTGTCCTGGTCTCCGGTCGGCCCAACGGCGGTTGAGGTATGCGCGGGGCCGGGCTCTGCCGACATAGAACATCAACCTATCCTTGCGTACTCTCCCTATAAGTTGTTTTCGCGTCAAGGGGGACTCCTCAGCATCGCGACTCAGGAGCCTAACTGGTCACGTAGCCCCTCACTCCTTGGTTCATCCTGGTCTCCGGTCGGCCCAATGGCGGTTGAGGTATGCGCGGGGTCGGGCTCTGCCGACATAGAACACAAAGCAAATAGGAAGAAAATCGCAAAATCCCGAAGCAAATATTACAACACATATCGTCCTCATAATATCAAATGAAAGTTTTAACGCCTCCACGAGGCCTGATACGTATTGCAGGAATGAAACAGGAAAGCAGCCGCAGGTCACCCCTGGACACCGCCATCTGCAGGATCGGTGGCATCGCCGGTCGAGGGAGCGAGGACGAAGCCGCGGAACTTCTTCAGCAGGGCCTCCACCTGACCTTTCATGGCTACAGCGGCGGCCGCACAATGTTCATCAGCTACAGGCTCCAACAGCTCATCAAGACGAGCATTGGGGTCGTGAAGGTACAGATGGCTGAAGACACGTGTCAGCGCTACCGAAGAAAGGACACAAGCCTCCGCCTCAGCCATAGGACCAATGCCCTCCATGACTTCCTCAAGCGCCTTGACCAAGTGGGGAAGCAGCTGAGCAGGGCCATAATCGTCGGTGGTCAGCGGCTTCTCCAGTCCCTTCTCGTACAGTGACTTCAGCGCAACGCTGGACCTCTTCTCAAGAAGCGAGAAGGACTCACGATCTTCAGCCAGGATCTTCGCCTTGGCATCGAGCTCGGCCTCACTCGTCTTTGCCTTTTGCCCCAGTTCCTCCAGTCAGCTGCGCTCCGTGGCCTGCGCCTTCGTCAGCTCCCCCAACTTAGCATCGCAGCCCTTGATGGCGTCCTCCTGAGCCTTCATCTCCTCCTCCTTCGCTTGCGGTCGCGTGCTTCCTTTGCGCGCTCGTCGCGCAGCCTCTTGACCTCACCCTCTAGCTCTCGGCAGCGATCACGGGCGACCTCGGCATCTTTCAGCGCCGGCTCACGATCGGGCGCAGCTCTCGCGGCGGCCTGCTTCTCCTTCTCAGAGGTCGCCGCGGCCTGCCTCAGTGACACTCGAATGGCCGAGTTAGAGTGAATCCAGCCTGAGGTCAGCTGCAGGCATCCGGCCACCAGACGCGGGTCCGCACCCAGGAGGTCTTCCCGCAGCTTGTCCATCCCCGAGAAGACAGGCTCCAAGGCCACGGAGGGACCAGAAGATTGTGGGGCCAGAGAAGTAGCAGCAGGAGGAGGTGACGTCATTACCAAAGCCTAGAAGATCGAGGGCTCCGGAGCCCTTGGGACCTCATCATCAGAGCTGGGCGCCGGCACTTTTGGAGCCACTGGGGCCACGGGGGCTGGTTCATCCTGCCGATGCTCCTCTTGGCCTCGTGAGGGTGACTGGGCTAGGGAGGTGTGGGTGCCGTCGCCTCTCTTCTCCGCAGAGGGAGGCACGGCCGCGACATCCCCCTTCCTCTTCTTCGCTGAAGACTCCAGCCTGATCAACCAAAGGCGAATGTCAGAAAACAACAAGTACAAGCAGGAACAAGATTGATGAGGACATCAATACAATTGTTACACCCACAGCCCCTGCTGCTATAAATACTGGACCAATTACTAGAGCTCGCGCACGCCAACTAAATTACCGGGTACTTTCGTTTCTTGGTAATGATTCTAATGTTCATGAGAATATGATGCTGCCTAAATTGGATACATTTGTTTTGCTTACAAATGAAGGGCCTAGCTTGGAGAAGGATGAACATTGGATTAAGAACAAGCATGGAGATGATGGCATACGCAAGGGGAACAAGAACGGAGTTACAAGTGATGATTTCAGGACTTTGAAGCCACCATAATGGGTGCATGAAGCCTTGGACGAAATATACAAGATGCCACTTCATAAATTTCGTCCCGAGGCTATTATAGGTGCTGCATCACCTTATTATTGGGCCAGGCCCATGTAATTTCGAAATACATAAGTATAGGCTATTTTTAGAGTCCGTATGTGTGGGGAAACAAGAGATAGGGTTGATTTCGGACCCCTCCACCAAGGGTCACGAAATTCCCCCCTCTTCCTCCATATATACAACCCTTAGGGCATCGTTTAGACTTTGGGTTTTGTTTAGATTAAAAGTTCGCCATAGCTGCAACTTCGTGTACTACGTTTGTGTTCAACGACCAGACAAAGGCGTCACAGAACCCCACCTTGATCAATAAAGCTTTCATCTTATATTCGTAATATCCAGATTGCAATCTCAGTTTCTTGCTTGTTCTTCGTTTGCTCGCAGGAAATAGACCCTCGTGGTCAGGTTGATCGTGCTCCAGCGTGGTCAATAACCTCTCGGAGTTGGTTTAGCGATTGCTAAGGCGCGACGTCCTCGCACGTTCGTAGTCGGATCGTCAAAGTTGACTGCCACCAAAGCGATATCCATCATCTCATCGAAAGACGAGACACCTTTGCCTCTATCAAGTGGTATCAGATTTCCAGGTTGCTCGGTGAGATTTTACAGTTTTTCGTAGTTTAGATCGAGTTTGTTCTTCATACCTACAGTCCACGAAAAAGCCAAAAAAAATTAGGGTTAGTTCATCATATCCGAACCAATCTGAGCCTTTGCATAATCTTTTTAGGGTTTTGCTTTGTTGAATTTGCGGTTGCATCGTCGTGTCTAGTTGCTGGTCTTAGCGTTAGTCTTTTAGAGTTTCGAGTTCTGGTCATAAGTTGTCACGTCGCCACCGCACCATCATTATCGCCCCTGTCACCTACCACCACCGCTCCGAATCCGTATCCATATACCACCACCAATCCGTATCCATATACCACCACCGATCCATATCCATATATTACCACCGCTGCCATATAGCACCACCGCTGCCATATACCACCACCATATATCCACCACCAATCCGAGTTCCTTGCATATTAGGTGTGTTTTTGAGATCCATCTAGATTCCGATTCGTGTTTCCTTGCCGGAGTAGGTTTCGAAAAAAAAAGAGTCCGGAAACCACCCTCCGTTTAGGCCCAAAATTTTTCGAAAACGCATTTTTCGAAAAAAATTCTGGCTATCCTATTTTTAGGTGTTTCTGAGTGTTTTGAGACAGGTGCCATTATAGGAAGTTTTTTTTGACCCGTTTCCAGTTTTCGGGTCCGGGCAGTCGAAAAAAAAAATTGGTCGAAAAAATTTCGTGCCCATCCTGTCAGTTTGACCTAGGAAGAGTTTTCAGACACTCGCCATTATAGTGATTTTTCGCAAAAAAAACAGCGCAAAAAAAACAGCTAAAAAAAGGGCGAAAAAAAATCCAGAGTGTCCTTTTCCCTTGTTTACGTGCCGCGCCGTGGTTTTGTTGGTGTTCTAGGCTCGCGTCTCTAGCACAGTCTAGCCTAGAACCAGCACAGTACCGTCGTTGAGCGTTTATTCAACTTTGCATCTCTGAATTGATTATTGCTGACCATTTTTGCTACCATATTATAAGCCTTCCCAGCTCCACATACATCTACGTCGTGCGTTTGACTCTCCCTGGTAATCGCTCTATCCAAGCTTTGAGAGTTTTTGACTACAACGGTTGCCAATCACCGCCTGCTGCTGGGTAAGAACTGGTAAGAATTTGAGATTTGCTTGACGGATTTGTGACACCCACCACCACCTCTTGTTAGTAGTCTGTAGGATCATATTCTTGTGTGTTTCTATTGCTGCTAACCATGCCAGGATCACAAGCCGACGAGACTGACTGGGAGAACATGACGAATAAGGATTTGCATGATAAATTTCAGCAAATGATGAGTGGACAGGTGCAAGATGTGCTAAACAGATTTGAAGAGGCCATGGAGAAGATAGATGGCATGGAGAAGACGTTCAAAACAAAGCTCGATAACAAGTTTAATGAATTGCTCGCGCGTCTTCCACCACCACCACCCGCTGCACCTAACGCACCTCTCCAAAAACAACAACGACTACCTCCACGTCGCGAAACAGATCTCCGCCGAGCGAGCCGTGTTCCTCTTGCGTTTGGCCAAACTATTGGTGCTGCTGTTGATACTTCTGTGGCTCCTGCTGCTGATGCGGAGGAGGATGATTATGTGGGAGATTACGAGGATGAGGTTGCTCAAAATCAGAACTACGTGCAACCACCTGCACCACAACCACCAGGTCGTCCACATGCAAATAATCACAATTGTAGGGCTTTCCCTCAGGTACGAGATCATGACCATCTTCCTAAACTGAAATTGAATATTCCACCTTTCGAAGGTAGATATGTTCCCGATATATATCTTAATTGGGAGTTAGAAACTGAACAACGATTTACATGTTTACAATATCCCGAGGAGAGACGGGTTGCCGCTGCTGTTTGTGCTTTCACTAGTTTTGCATGTGTATGGTGGTCTGAACATTGTAGATTATATCCTATTCCAACTACTTGGGCTGCTTTGAAAATTGCTATGCGTACTCGTTGGGTTCCACCATATTATCAACGTGAATTGCTTCAGAAATTACAGCGCTTAAGACAAGGAAAAAATTCTGTAGAAGAATATTATCAGGAATTACAAACTGGCATGATTAGATGTGGTATTGTTGAGGAGAATGAAGCTATGCTTGCACGTTTTCTGGGTGGATTAAATAGAGAGATTCAGACCATTCTAGACTATAAGGAGTATACTAATATCACTCGTTTATTCCATCTTGCTTGTAAAGCTGAACTTGAAGTGCAGGATCGACAAGCATTGGCGCGAACTAACTTTTCTGCAGGCCGACCTTCATCATGGACACCGCGTGCATCTTCTACTTCAACTGCACCAGCACCTCAATCAGGTGTCTCCTCCAGTCGTGATACAAGAAAACAGGCACAACCACCATTATCTGCCAAGAGCGCACCTGCTGGGCCTGCACAGAGTTCTGCTTCTTCCATGGCATCAACAGGGCACACAAGTGATATTATTTGTCGTCGTTGTAAGGGAGGAGGTCATTATGCGAGATAATGCAAATCTCCGCCTGTGATGATTGCTACCGCGGATGGTGGATATGAGTCCGCTAGTGACTATGATGAGGAGACTTTGGCTCTTATTACACGTGAAGAACATGGTGGAGATGATTCTGATCATGAGACGCAATACATGGCTCCTGAAGACACTGACAGGTATGAATGTTTAGTTGCTCAACGTGTTTTGAGTGTGCAGGTCACACAAGCTGAGCAAAATCAGAGGCACAATTTGTTCCATACCAAGGGAGTTGTGAAAGAACGTTCTGTGCGCGTCATCATAGATGGAGGGAGCTGCAACAACTTGGCTAGCATGGAGATGGTGGAGAAGCTTTCTCTCACCACAAGACCACATCCACATCCTTACTACATCCAATGGTTCAACAACAGCGGCAAGGTTAAGGTAACACGTACTGTTCGTGTGCATTTTAGTATCTCTACATATGCTGATTATGTTGATTGTGATGTGGTACCTATGCAAGCATGTTCCTTATTACTTGGTAGACCATGGCAATTTGATAAAAAATCTGTACACCATGGTAGAAACAATCACTATACTCTTGTTCATAAGGATAAAGATATTACTTTGCTTCCTATGACTCCTGATTCCATTTTGAAAGATGATATTAATAGAGCTAATAAAGCAAAATAGGAGACGAATAAGAGTGAAAATCAGATTGTGGCAAAAGAATTTGAGCAACAAATGAAGCCTAATAATAAACCATCTAGTGTTGCTTCTGAAATTAAATTGAAAAGTGCATGTTTATTTGCCACCAAATCTGATATTGATGAGCTAGATTTCAGCAAATATGTTTGCTATGCTTTTGTGTGCAAAGAGGCATTATTTTCATTCGAGGACGTGCCTTCCTCTTTGCCTCCTGCTGTCACTAACATTTTGCAGGAGTTTGCTGACGTCTTTCCACAAGACGTGCCACTAGGATTACCGCCTATTCGAGGGGTTGAGCATCAGATTGACTTAATTCCCGGTGCTTCACTGCCAAACCGTGCACCATACCGTACCAATCCAGAGGAGACGAAGGAGATTATGCGTCAAGTACAAGAGCTTCTCGACAAAGGTTATATATGCGAATCCCTTAGTCCTTGTGTTGTTCCTATTATTCTAGTGCCGAAAAAGGATGGTACATCACGTATGTGTGTTGATTGTAGAGGCATTAATAATATTACTATTCGTTATCGTCATCCTATTCCTAGGTTAGATGATATGCTTGATGAATTGAGTGGCTCTACAATATTCTCCAAAGTTGATTTGCGTAGTGGATACCATCAAATTCGTATGAAATTGGGAGATGAATGGAAAACAGCATTCAAAACTAAGTTTGGATTATATGAGTGGTTAGTCATGCCTTTTGGGTTAACTAATGCATCTAGTACTTTCATGAGATTAATGAACGAAGTTTTACGTGCTTTCATTGGACGATTTGTGGTAGTTTACTTTGATGACATATTGATTTATAGCAGATCTTTGGAAGAACATTTGGAACATTTACGTGCTGTTTTTATTGCTCTACGTGATGCACGTTTGTTTGGTAACCTTGGGAAGTGCACCTTTTGCACCGACCGAGTATCTTTTCTTGGCTATGTTGTTACTCCACAGGGAATTGAAGTTGATAAAGCCAAGATTGAAGCTATTGAGAGTTGGCCGCAACCCAAAACGGTCACACAAGTGAGGAGTTTTCTTGGCCTTGCTGGATTTTATAGGCGTTTTGTGAGAGATTTCAGCACCATTGCTGCACCTCTCAATGAGCTTACAAAGAAAGATGTGCCTTTTCTTTGGGGTACCGCACAGGAAGAAGCCTTCTCGGTATTGAAAGATAAGTTGACACATGCTCCTTTACTCCAACTTCCTGATTTTAATAGGACTTTTGAGCTTGAATGTGATACAAGATGGCAAACCTGTTGCATACTGTTCTGAAAAATTGAGTGGGCCTAGTCTGAATTATTCTACTTATGATAAAGAATTATATGCTCTTGTTCGGACTTTAGAAACATGGCAACATTATTTATGGCCCAAAGAATTTGTTATACATTTTGATCATGAATCTTTGAAACATATTAAAAGTCAAGCTAAACTGAATCGTAGACATGCTAAAAGGGTTGAATTCATTGAGACTTTTCCTTATGTCATTAAACACAAGAAGGGAAAAGAAAATTTTATTGCTGATGCATTGTCTCGCCGCTATACTATGCTTTCACAACTTGACTTCAAAATATTTGGTTTGGAGACCATCAAAGATCAATATGTGCATGATGCTGATTTTAAAGATGTAATGCAGAATTGTAAAGAAGGAAGAATGTGGAACAAGTTCGTCCTTAACGATGGATTTGTGTTTCGTGCTAACAAGCTATGCATTCCAGCTAGCTCCGTTCGTCTTTTGTTGTTGCAGGAGGCGCATGGAGGAGGATTAATGGGACACTTTGGCGTGAAGAAGACGGAGGACGTACTTGCTACACATTTCTTTTGGCCAAAGATGAGACGGGATGTTGAGCGTTTTATTGCTCGCTGCACTACATGTCAAAAAGCTAAGTCACGACTCAATCCTCATGGTTTATATATGCCTTTGCCTGTACCTAGTGTTCCTTGGGAGGATATATCTATGGACTTTGTTTTAGGTTTACCTCGAACAAAGAAGGGGAGGGATAGCATATTTGTTGTCGTGGATAGATTCTCGAAAATGGCACACTTTATACCATGTCATAAAAGCGATGATGCTGTTAATGTTGCTGATTTGTTCTTTCGTGAAATTATTCGCTTGCATGGTGTGCCAAATACTATTGTTTCAGATCGTGATACTAAATTTCTTAGCCACTTTTGGAGATGTTTATGGGCTAAGTTGGGGACTAAACTGCTTTTTAGTACTACTTGTCACCCCCAAACTGATGGACAAACTGAAGTAGTCAATAGAACGTTGTCTACTATGCTTAGGGCTATTTTGAAGAATAATAAGAAAATGTGGGAGGAATGCTTGCCTCATATTGAATTTGCTTATAATCGTTCATTGCATTCTACTACTAAGATGTGCCCTTTTGAAGTTGTGTATGGTTTCCTACCTCGTGCACCTATTGATTTGTTGCCTCTTCCATCTTCGAAGAAGGTTAATTTTGATGCTAAACAACGTGCTGAATTGATTTAAAAAATGCATGAGTTAACTAAGGAAAACATTGAGCGTATGAATGCTAAATATAAACTTGCTGGAGATAAGGGTAGAAAACATGTTGTGTTTGCACCAGGAGATCTTGTTTGGTTACATTTGCGTAAGGATAGATTTCCGGATTTGTGCAAAAAAAGTTAATGCCACGTGCTGATGGTCCCTTTAAGGTGTTAAAGAAAATAAATGATAATGCATATAAACTTGAGCTGCCTGTAGATTTTGGGGTTAGTCCCACTTTTAACATTGCAGATTTGAAGCCTTATTTGGGTGAGGAAGATGAACTTCCATCGAGGACGACTTTATTTCAAGAAGGGGAGGATGATGAGGACATCAATACAATTGTTACACCCACAGCCCCTGCTGCTATAAATACTGGACCAATTACTAGAGCTCGTGCACGCCAACTAAATTACCAGGTACTTTCGTTTCTTGGTAATGATTCTAATGTTCATGAGAATATGATGCTGCCTAAATTGGATACATTTGTTTTGCTTACAAATGAAGGGCCTAGCTTGGAGAAGGATGAACATTGGATTAAGAACAAGCATGGAGATGATGGCATGCGCAAGGGGAACAAGAACGGAGTTACAAGTGATGATTTCAGGAGTTTGAAGCCACCATAATGGGTGCATGAAGCCTTGGACGAAATATACAAGATGCCACTTCATAAATTTCGTCCCGAGGCTATTATAGGTGCTGCGTCACTTTATTATTGGGCCAGGCCCATGTAATTTCGAAATACATAAGTATAGGCTATTTTTAGAGTCCGTATGTGTGGGGAAACAAGAGATAGGGTTGATTTTGGACCCCTCCACCAAGGGTCACGAAATTCCCCCCTCTTCCTCCATATAAACAGCCCTTAGGGCATCGTTCAGACTTTGGGTTTTGTTTAGATTAAAAGTTCGCCATAGCTGCAACTTCGCGTACTTCGTTTGTGTTCAATGAGCAGACAAAGGCGTCACAGAACCCCACCTTGATCAATAAAGCTTTCATCTTATATTCGCAATATCCAGATTGCAATCTCAGTTTCTTGCTTGTTCTTCGTTTGCTCACAGGAAACAGACCCTCGTGGTCAGGTTGATCGTGCTCCGGCGTGGTCAATAACCTCTCGGAGTTGGTTTAGCGATTGCTAAGGTGCGACGTCCTCGCACGTTCGTAGTCGGATCGTCAAAGTCGACTGCCACCAAAGCAATATCCATCATCTCATCGAAAGACGGGACACCTTTGCCTCTATCAAAGATGAAGCCCGAAGCACTTACTGATCCACCGCGACATAGTCCACCCTCCGCTTGGTGAGCCTAAAACCTGAAAGTGTCAGAGCCTAAGGAGTGGGCACACGGGCTCCGGGAGCAGAAGACAGCGCAGCGGTAGAACCGGAGCCGGTCCCAAGCGGTACCACGTCGGAGGCAGCATATCAAGAGACCAGCGACGATCTACCCCTTGTCGGGATGAGGGGCAGTTCCCTCACCTCCTGGTGGGCGACGACCTCGGCGTCATCTAGTAGGTCATGGAGGATGTCGGCTTTGCTCAAGGGGGAGTTCTCCCCCATTCGCTCAGGGATCTCCTCCGAGTCCTCCTCCTCCAATTCCTCCTCGCAGGACTCGTCAGAAGACACCTCCACCGGCTTCGGCGTTGTGGAGGCCCCAGCGAGTGCCGGCGGCACCAGCCTGCGTGCGTCAAAGGTCGGCTTTGAGGCAACAAGTTGCTCCTAGTCCTTGCGAAGGAACAAAGGAATAAAGGCGCTCGGTGGGTACTCTTGGTTGTCCCCAACCAAGAGACGCAGAACTATAGTCAGCTCGTCATCAGGAAAGGCCACCGGGCTCAGAGAAACCTTGTCTTCTTCATCTCCAAGCTTCCACAAAGGGCGTGTGCGCACCTGGAGTGGAGCGACGCACAGTGTCAAGAATTCCCTCAAGAGCATGACCCCCATCACCATGGCCGCCTTCGCATTACCCGGCTTCAAATCAGTCTTCATCTGCTCCAACACCGACAACGCCTGCTCGTCAATGAGCTCTACACGAGACCACCCCTTGTCAGACTGGGGCGCCTCCATGGGCAGTTCCAAGTGTGGATGGGCACACTTGGCACTCATCATGACCCATTTTGCCCTGATGTTGTCAACCCTCTTCCCGGCCATGATGAAGTTGGCACACCCGGATATATGGCCACTGGTGACGCGGAGGAAGAAGAAGTGGCGCAGTAGTGCCACGACGGCATCACGCCCAGGTATGCCTCGCAATAGTAGGCGAAGATAGACAAAAGAAGAACGGAGTTGGGATGGAGATGCAGCGCCTGCAACCCGAAGTGGTCGAGGACCTCGAAAAAGAAACCAGAAAGGGGGGAACCAACCCGGGGGAGATGCTGCTCATGAAGAAAGGGAAGAAGGTGCTTCCCTCAGGTTCCTACTCGTCGGAGGAAAGCCGGAGCTCCGTCTTTCCCCTCTCGTTGCTCACCCCCGCCGTCAACAAGCGCGTGGCGGCAAGGTTCTTCTCCGTGACGTTGGGCATATCGAGGGCTGGGTCGAACGAGGCCGATCCAAGGAGGACTTGACCTTGTGCGACGCCATTGGTCGCTGATGCGGAGCGAAGTTGAAGCAGATCTGGAAGTTCCGGTAGTAAGAAGCGAGAAAGGTGATCCGGAGCAAGGCAAGGAAGAAGCAATGAAGGCAAGCGCTGTCTGCACCAGCTTTTTTGTCAAGACGGGCAGTTGCCAAGGCAACTGGAGAAGAGGAAACGCCCATGTCCAATCAACCACCATGCGTCAACCAAGGCCACAGGCTTTTGGGGCCCGCGGTGCTCCGCGCTTGATCCTTTGGCTTCGGCTCGAAGCCAAGCCCGAGCGTGCCTTGGGCCCGGGGCTACTGTCGGCGTCCTGGGAATGGGGGTCCCTAGACTTGCCTGTGTGCGGCCCACGGCGTGGCTGGGCTGGCAGGTCTGTACGGCCTACCTTCATCGACAAAGCATTCAAGACCCTCGCGAGGGGCCAAGCCTCGTGAGGCGGACGATGCAAGACCTCCTCAGGAGCAGCCTCGCCAGGCAGGCTCACGATGGGTTGAGATATCAAGGCAAGGCAATCCTCGTGAGGTCCTCATGACATGAGCCATGACGATCAAGACCAGGCGGGCGTTAGGCGGTCGCCAGGGCGCGCGGTGTCCTTGTTTCCCCTTTGGTGCCAAGGGGGCAAGCGTAGGCGTGGAGTACCGAGGCATCAAGAAAAGGTTTCCATATTGGTGCAACGAGACCAAGACCAGAAGGACGGCAGGACGGAGGTCACGATGGAGCCCAAGATAGCGTCATCACCAGAACCTTTGACAGGGGAAGACCACCTTTTGTCAGGATAACTTGTACTAGATGTCCCCTTTCGAATTGGCCATTGTTGGCTCCCTTCGCGCTCAATATTTGGGGAGAGGACCAGGGCCTGTATAAGTAGAACTAGCCACCACAGTAGATCTTAGAGAGCATCGACCTTATCACAAGTCGAGAGCGGATCCAAGATCATCTCACCCACACAAGTTCACAAAGCACAAGAACACCTCAACCTCGGGAGGCTGTTCTTCCCCTTGTACTGTTCATCATCAGCCCCAGAGGCAATCCACCACCACACTGGAGTAGGGTATTACACCACAATGATGGCCCGAACCAGTATAAATCTTGGGTCTTTCTGTGTTGTGAGTTCGTTGAGTTCGTCCACAAGATCTTAGAGAGCTAGGGCGTGGATCAATAGGGAGAAAACCTTCGCGCGCACCCTAGTGTTCGAACCTCAAGGGTTTTCCGGAACCCGTGATCCGACATAAACACCTTTGGAGGAAGATGGATGAGTCTATGTTGGGGAGTCTTAGACGTAGAGTGCCTATTCTTTATGGAGAGTATTTTCATGAGTGGAAAAATGAGATGCTTGAGATTTTCAATGAATATCATTTGAACAAGTACATTACTAGCCCTTGTGCACCTCATGTTGATCCTTTGCACCCTACACTTGATGAGTCTATTGACATGATCCGTAATCTTAGAACTATCAATTTTATCACTAGAGGTTTGCCTAGAAACTTGCTTGCTAGCTTGCCTGCTCTTGATTGTGCCTACACCATATGGAGATTTCTTGAGGAACGATTTCCAAACTATTCCTTGCAAAACTTGGATGAAATTCTTCATAAGTCTATTGCCTTGAGTAAGATGAGTTCCAATGATCCCAAATTTGGTGATAGTCTATTCGAGCTTATAATCTTACGAGTGCCAAAGGAGATGTTGGAATCATTAGCAATATCATCTCCGAAGCCATTAGAATTCATAAATATGACTATTGTGATGACAATTTATATAATGAATTGCCCTTTCTAAGAATTGATCCGTCACAAGACAATGTTGAACATGGGTACTATGATGAGAATGATGATAGTGACTTTGATCTCGACGAGTCTATGAGACACTTTGGTTTTATGGCAAATCTTCGCAGCTACATGGCTGGAGGAAAAGAATGGGTTCTTGATAGTGGGTGTACCGATCACATGACCGGAGACAAGGATATATTTCGTGAGCTTTCTGAAAACAACGGCCCTCGGAAGTACGTCACTTTTGATAATAACTCAAAGGGTAAGGTGGTTGGCCTTGGTAAGGTGGCCATCTCACATGATAGCTCTATACAAAATGTTATGCTCGTTGAATCTCTTGGCTACAATTTACTCTCTGTATCTAGACTTGCTGACTTTGGTTTCAATGTCCTATTTACTGAAGTAGATTGCCAAGTGTTTCGTAGAGATAATCATAAAATGGTCTTTACCGGTATACATAGAGGTGATCTATATATTGTTGATTTCACTAAAAAGGCTCAACCTAGAACTTTCTTAATTGCTAAGTCTTCTAAAGGTTGGTTGTGGCATAGGAGATTAGGTCATGTGGGCATGCAAAATCTTGATAAGCTTATTAAAGGTGATCACATCCTTGGAGTAAAAAATGTTATATTTGACAAGGATAGATTGTGCAGTGCTTGTCAAGCAGGAAAACAAGTTGGAGGAAGCCACCCCGTGAAGAACATCATGACCACGAGAAGACCGCTCGAGCTACTTCACATGGATATCTTTGGTCCCAATGCCTACAAAAGTCTCGGTGGAAACTCATTTGGTCTGGTTATTGTCGATGATTTTTCATGATTTACGTGGGTGTTCTTTCTTGATGATAAATCGCAGGTCCAAAAGATCTTCAAAAACTTCGCTAGGAAGGCCCAGAATCAATTTGGAGTGAAGATCAAGAAGGTTCACAGCGACAACGGAATGGAGTTCAAGAACGCAAATGTGATTACCTTTCTTGACGAAGAAGGGATTTCACACGAGTTCTCGGCTACGTACACGCCTCAACAAAATGGAGTTGTTGAGAGGAAGAAATGAACTCTTATCGAGATGGCAAGAATGATGCTTGATGAGTACAAGACGCCAAAACACTTTTGGGCGGAAGCGGTTGAGATAGCTTACCACGCAACAAATCGCTTGTACCTTCACAAGCTACTCGGCAAGATGGCATACGAGCTTCTCACCGGTAACAAACCCCAAGTTGGATACTTTCAAGTGTTTGGTTCAAAGTGTTACATTCTTGATAAGCATCGTCATTCTAAATTTGCTCCTAAATCTCATGAGGGCTTCCTACTCGGTTATGGCTCAAACTCACACACTTACCATGTCTACAACAATTTCACCAGAAAGGTTGAAGAGACGCTAGGTGTGAAGTTTGATGAATCTAATGGCTCGCAAGTAGAGCAATTGCCAATTTATGTAGGAGACAAAGACCCTTCGGAAGCAACCCTAGACTTGTCTATTGGCAAGATTCGTCCAACGGAGGTGAAGGAGGGTACCTCGTCCGTCCAAGTGGAAGCTTCTACGTCACAACAAGGTGAACCAAAAGTTGACATGGAAGCATCCACAAGTGGGACACGCCAAGATGAAGAAAACGAGGAAGTACACCAAGATGAACCTCATCAACCTCCTTCTCCACCTAGACAAGAGAACGCCAACGCCAACAATGAAGAATGCCAAGAAGAAGAACGAGATGATGAACAAGATGCTCCACCCCGATCCAAACAAAAGCTCCCATGAGTTCGAGCAAGAGTTTCATGGGACCATCCCATTGAACAAATGTTCAACGATATTCAAACCGGGAGAATCACTCGCTCTAAAATTCGTTTGGCTAATTTTTGTGAAAATTATTCATTCATCTCTAGCATTGAACCTATGAAGGTTGAACAAGCATTGGAAGATCCGGATTGGATAAATGCCATGCATGAAGAGCTACACAACTTTGAGAGAAATCAAGTGTGGACATTGGCCGAGAAGCTCGACAACAACCACAACATCATCGGTACCAGATGGGTGTTTCGCAACAAGCAAGACGAAGATGGTCAATCATTCGCAACAAATCACGTCTCAGCGCCCAAGGATACACTCAAGTCGAAGGTATGGACTATGGTGAGACATATGCCCCCATTGCTAGACTTGAGTCCGTCCGCATCTTACTTGCCTATGCTAATCACCATGATATCACCTTGTACCAAATGGACATTAAAAGTGCTTTCCTTAATGGTGAAATTGAGGAGGAAGTTTATGTTAAACAACCTCCCGGCTTTGTTAATCCTAAGAAACCCGACCATGTTTACAAACTTCACAAAGCTCTTTATGGTCTTAAGCAAGCTCCCAGAGCATGGTATAAATGCTTAACCAAGTTCCTTATTGAAAAAGGCTTTGAGATTGGGAAGATTGATTCTACTCTTTTTACTAAAATGGTTAATGGTGAATTATTTGTGTGCCAAATTTATGTTGATGATATCATATTTGGTTCGACTAACCTCATTTTAGTGAAAAGTTTGGAAAGCTAATATCGGAAAAGTTTGAGATGTCTATGATGAGTGAACTCAAGTTCTTCCTTGCTACCTCTGGAGCACTGCGTTGGTTTTCCCCGAAGAGGAAGGGATGATGCAGCAAAGTAGCGTAAGTATTTCCCTCAGTTTTTGAGAACCAAGGTATCAATCCAGTAGGAGGCTACGCGCGAGTCCCTCGCACCTGCACAGAACAAATAAATCCTTGCAACCAACGCAAATAGGGGTTGTCAATCCCTATAGGTCCACTTACAAGAGTGAGATCTGATAGATATGATAAGATCATATTTTTGGTATTTTTATGATAAAGATGCAAAGTAAAATAAAGGCAAATTAAATAGCAAAGCAAATAACTAAGTAGTAGGAGTTTAATATGATAAAGATAGACCCGGGGGCCATAGGTTTCACTAGTGGCTTCTCTCAAGAGCATAAATACTCTACGGTGGGTGAACAAATTACTGTTGAGCAATTGACAGAATTGAGCATAGTTATGAGAATATCTAGGTATGATCATGTATATAGGCATCACGTCCGAGACAAGTAGACCGACTCCTGCCTGCATCTACCACTATTACTCCACTCATCGACCGCTATCCAGCATGCATCTAGAGTATTAAGTTAAAACAGAGTAACGCCTTAAGCAAGATGACATGATGTAGAGGGATAGACTCATGCAATATGAGGAAAAACCCATCTTGTTATCCTCGATGGCAACAATACAATACGTGCCTTGCTGCCCTTACTGTCACCGGGAAAGGACACCACAAGATTGAACACAAAGCTAAGCACTTGTCCCATTGCAAGAAAGATCAATCTAGTAGGCCAAACCAAACTGATAATTCGAAGAGACTTGCAAAGATAACCAATCATACATAAAAGAATTCAGAGAAGATTCAAATATTATTCAAAGATAGACTTGATCATAAACCCACAATTCATCGGTCTCAACAAACACACCACAAAAATAAGATTACATCGAATAAATCTCCACAAGAGAGGGGGAGAACATTGTATTGAGATCAAAAAAAGAGAAGAAGCCATCTAGCTAATAACTATGGACCCGTAGGTCTGAGGTGAACTACTCACACTTCATCGGAGGGGCTATGGTGTTGATGTAGAAGCCCTCCGTGATCGATGCCCCCTCCGGCAGAGCTCCAAAACAGGCCCCAAGATGGGATCTCGTGGATACAGAAAGTTATGGCGGTGGAATTAGGGTTTTGGCTCCAGTTCTGATCGTTTGGGGGTACGTGGATATATATAGGAGGAAGGAGTATGTCGGTGGAGCAACAGGGGGCCCATGAGGGTGGATGGCGCGCGTGGGGGGGGGGGGGGTAGGCGCGGTACCGAAGAGGCTAGCAAGGATGGAAGGGTGAGAGTGCGTATAATCCATGGACTCAACATTAGTCATAAAGAACTCACATACCTCGGTACTACGTGCATGCTCCTAGGGGGGATAGATTGGTAGGAAAAGACCATCGCTCATCCCCGACCGCCACTCATAAGGAAGACAATCAAATAACACCTCAGGTTTCAAATTTGTTGCATAACGTTTACCATACGTGCATGCTATGGGACTTGCAAACTTCAACACAAGCATTTCTCAATTTCACAACTACTCAACTAGCACGACTTTGATATTATTACCTCCATATCTCAAAACAATCATCAAGCATCAAACTTCTCTTAGTATTCAAAACACTCTTAAGAAAATTTTACTAATCTTGAATACCTAGCATATTAGGATTTTAGGCAAATTACCATGCTATTAAGACTCTCAAAATAACCTAAGTGAAGCATGAGAGATCGATAGTTTCTATAAAACAAATCCTCCACCATGCTCTAGATATAAGTGAAGTACTAGAGCAAAATTATATAACTCAAAAGATATAAGCGAAGCACATAGAGTATTCTAAAAAATTCCAAATCATGTATGGCTCTCTAAAAAGGTGTGTGCAGCAAGGATGATTGTGGTAAACTAACAAGCAAAGACTCAAATAATACAGGACGCTCCAAGCAAAACACATATCATGTGGTGAATAAAAATATAGCTCCAAGTAATGTTACCGATAGAAATAGACGAAAGAGGGGATGCCTTCCGGGGAATCCCCAAGCTTTGGCTTTTAGGTGTCCTTAGATTATCTTGGGGGTGGCATGGGCATCCCCAAGCTTAGGCTCTTGCCACTCCATGTTCCATAATCCATCAAATCTTTACCCAAAACTTGAAAATTTCACAATACAAAACTTAAAGTAGAAAATCTCGTGAGCTCCATTAGCGAAAGAAAACAAAAGACCACTTCAAGGTACTGTAATGAACTCATTCTTTATTTATATTGGTTCTATACCTACTGTATTACAACTTCTCTATGGTTTATAAACTATTTTACTAGCCATAGATTCATCAAAATAAGCAAACAACACACGAAAAACAGGATTTGTCAAAAACAGAACAGTCTGTAGTAATCTGTAGCTAGCGCAAGGTCTGGAACCCCAAAAATTCTAAAATAAATTTATGGACGTGAGGAATTTACCTATTAATCATCTTAAAAAGAATTAAATAAATATCTCTCTCCAAATAAAAATTAAAGCAGTTCTCGTGAGCGCTAAAGTTTCTGTTTTTTACAGCAAGTTCAACAAGACTTTCCCGAAGTCTTCCCAACGGTTCTACTTGGCACAAACACTAATTAAACACAAAAAAACACAACCAAAACAGAGGCTAGATAAATTATTTATTACTAAACAGGAGCAAAAAGCAAGGAATAAAAATAAAATTGGGTTGCCTCCCAACAAGCGCTATCGTTTAACGCCCCTAGCTAGGCATAACAATCACAAATAGATCTTGGTATTGCCATAATAGTTAGATAGATTATTAAAGATCATTTCATATTCTCAACGTTCGGCAGAAAGTTTTCTTTGAGGCAATCAAAAGTAATCAAAAGGGCTAAATTTAATGGTACAAAAGTCCCCAAGATCAACCTTGGGAGGTATAGGTTCCTCCTTTGGTCCTTCATATTGCACAACCAATTCATCATTATAAGCATTGTTTTGACAGAACTTTGTGAGCCTATATTCAAGAGAATATCCTAGTTCATTATTTCGAATAGCCAAATCATCATTAAGTTCAGAAATTCTATCAACTAAAACATTGGTAGGAACCCGTTTTCTAAGATTTTCATTGAAAGCAACATAATCTAGAGATTGAAAGCGCATTATTTCTTCTTGATCAAAGAGGATAGCCTCTATGGGAGGACGGCAAGCGTCCATCCTATAATGTGCAAAGATTTCTTTGGCCTCTTTTATTATGAATATAAACTCATGAGCCAAAAAGATAGTAGCGGCATGTTTAACAGAAGAATGCGCAATATTAGAGAATTCTAGGAAAATCCTTTGTATAGAAGCATGCATGTGCATGAATTGTCTTTCAAGCTCAACTACAAGCATAGCCATAGAGTACGCAAGACTACTAGTTCTATGAAGAATAGAACTACCCATAGAAGGTAAAGCACCAGCACAAGTAAAGAAATCTTGAATAACTCCTTTTCCAATAATATTACCACTACCAAAACGGAATCTTTCTATATGTGAGATAGTGGGTTCTTTAGTAGGAGCATCAGGATTATTATCGACAATAGTTTCCCCAATTTCAGACATAGAAGCAGAAGGTAAAGGACTAGCCATAACGACAAGCAAACAAACTAACACACAAGCAAACAAAAAGCAAGCAAACAAAAGAGGCAAATAGAGAGGGAGGATAGGGAGAGAGAGGGCAAATAAAACGGCAAGGGTGAAGTGGGGGAGAGGAAAACGATAGGAAAATGGCAAATAATGTAATGCGGGAGATAAGGGTATGTGATGGGTACTTTGTATGTTGACTTTTGCGTAGACGTCCCCGGCAACGGCGCCAGAAATCCTTCTTGCTACCTCTTGAGCACTGCGTTGGTTTTCCCCGAAGAGGAAGGGATGATGCAGCAAAGTAGCGTAAGTATTTCTCTCAGTTTTTGAGAACCAAGGTATCAATCCAGTAGGAGGCTATGCGCGAGTCCCTCGCACCTGCACAAAACAAATAAATCCTCGCAACCAACGCAAATAGGGGTTGTCAATCCCTATAGGGCCACTTACGAGAGTGAGATCTGATAGATATGATAAGATAATATTTTTGGTATTTTTATGATAAAGATGCAAAGTAAAATAAAGGCAAAGTAAATAGCAAAGGAAATAACTAAGTAGCAGGAGATTAATATGATAAAGATAGACCCGGGGGCCATAGGTTTCACTAGTGGCTTCTCTCAAGAGCATAAATATTCTACGGTGGGTGAAAAAATTACTGTTGAGCAATTGACAGAATTGAGAATAGTTATGAGAATATCTAGGTATGATCATGTATATAGGCATCACGTCCGAGACAAGTAGACCGACTCCTGCCTGCATCTACTACTATTACTCCACTCATCGACCGCTATCCAGCATGCATCTAGAGTATTAAGTTAAATAGAGTAACGCCTTAAGCAAGATGACACGATGTAGAGGGATAGACTCATGCAATATGAAGAAAACCCCATCTCGTTATCCTCGATGGCAACAATACAATACGTGCCTTGTTGCCCTTACTATCATCGGGAAAGGACACCGGAAGATTGAACCCAAAGGTAAGCACTTCTCCCATTGCAAGAAAGATCAATCTAGTAGGCCAAACCAAACTGATAATTCGAAGAGACTTGCAAAGATAACCAATCATACATAAAAGAATTCAGAGAAGATTCAAATATTATTCATACATAGACTTGATCATAAACCCACAATTCATCGATCTCAACAAACACACCGCAAAAAGAAGATTACATCGAATAGATCTCCACAAGAGAGGGGGAGAACATTGTATTGCGACCCAAAAAGAGAGAAGAAGCCATCTAGCTACTAACTATGGACCCATAGGTCTGAGGTGAACTACTCACACTTCATCAGAGGGGATATGGTGTTGATGTAGAAGCCCTCCGTGATCGATGCCCCCTCTGGCAGAGCTCCGGAATAGGCCCCAAGATGGGATCTCGTGGATACAGAAAGTTACGGCGGTGGAATTAGGGTTTTGCCTCCTGTTCTGATCGTTTGGGGGTACGGGGGTACGTGGATATATATAGGAGGAAGGAGTACATCGGTGAAGCAACAGGGGCCCATGAGGGTAGTGGGCGCGCCTGGGGGGGAGTAGGTGCGCCCCTCTACCTCGTGGACTCCTCTTTTCTTTCTTGATGTAGGGCCCAAGTCTCCCGGGTCTTGTTCGTTGATAAAATCACATTCCCGAAGGTTTCATTCTGTTTGGACTCCGTTTGATATTCCTTTTCTTCGAAACCCTAGAACAGGCAAAAAACAGCACTTCTGGGCTGGGCCTATGGTTAATAGGTTAGTCCCAAAAATAATATAGAAGTGGATAATAAAGCCCAATAATGTCCAAAACAGTAGATAATATAGCATGGAGCAATCAAAAATTATTCCAACGTATCATTCCTTTGTTTGCAAATCAAGCAAACTAAGGAGGGTATCTTTGTTTCCCAAACAAAGTATACCAAGGACTTATTCAAGAAGTTCAACATGCACGAAAGCAAAGGTATGAAAACTCCCATGCCTACTAGTGGACATCTTGACTTGACCAAGGATGGCAAACCGGTTGACCAAAAGGTTTATCGCTCTATGATTGGTTCATTGTTATATCTATGTGCATCTCATCCTGATATCATGCTAAGTGTGTGCATGTGTGCACGATATCAAGCAGCCCCCAAAGAATGTCATCTTAAGGTTGTGAAAAGGATAGTGAGATACCTAATACATACACAAATTTTGGCATTTGGTATCCTAAGAGGACTCCTTTTGATCTTGTTGGCTACTCCGATTCGGACTATGCCGGAGACAAGGTTGATAGAAAGTCCACTTCGGGTACTTGTCAATTCCTTGGTAGATCTCTCTTGTCTTGGTCCTCCAATAGACAAAACTCGGTATCCTTATCCACCGCCGAAGCGGAATACATTGCCGTCGGTTCATGTTGTGCTCAATTACTTTGGATGACCCAAACTCTTAAAGATTATGAGATCTATGTGAAACATGTTCCACTGCTTTGTGACAATGAAAGTGCTATTAAGATTGCTCATAATCCTATGCAACATTCTCAAACTAAGCATATTAAAGTTCTTCATCATTTTGTTCGAGATCACATTGCTAAAGGTGATATTGATCTTAAGCATGTTCGTACCGACAAGCAATTGGCGGATATATTCACCAAACCGCTTGATGAGAAAGTATTTTACCGTTTGAGAGGTGAATTGAACATCATTGATGCTTCAAACTTGGAGTAGAAACTCCATTCGGATACATGCAAGGCATGAGCCTTTGACTAATCCTTGATATTTCTCTTATGATGATGATCATGTGTCTTGGATATATTTGCACCCTTGCATGTTATCTAACCCTTGTAGGTACTTGGATGAACCAAAATCTATGAGATTGCAAATCACTTACATCTTGAGCAATCTCTACATCACCAAGTCTCTACAATATGGTGGTTGAAGACAAGGAAGCACGAAACCTTTCAACATATCCTTTGACCACTTCTATATATCAAATTTCATTTGGTATCAAATTCATGATTGTCAAATTGGATACACAAGTGCTCTTCCTTGCAAGACTAACCCATGTAGGTAGTTGAACTCAAACTACAAGTGGTGCTCCTAATTTGATGAGCTACATCAACCTTGAGCATCCCACACAAGTTCAACTACATGATCAAGTTCAACACCACCACCCAAGGTATGTTATTCCGTCTTAGAGAAGCTTTACTCCAAGTCAAGGGTCAAAGAAGCTCAACAAGATGCGAATACATCAAAAGTTTAAACGAAAAATGGTAACCCCATTTTGAGATTAAATGATGAGTATGACTTATGATCAAGTGTTCTCACTTGACTCCTTAGTCAATATACTCTAACATAGGTGACTTTGTCACCGCCCACTTCTGGATGAAGTTCTCTAGTGTTTCTCTGAGTCTTTGCATTTGTCCCTTGCATATTTATTTCCCTTCCTTTATCAAAAAAACTTCATCTAGATTTTGTTTTCTCTGTTTTGTTATGCATCTCTTGCATCCAATTCATTGCAAATCCTTCAGTTAATTCATTGCAAATCTTTGTGAGATCCTTTTTGCCTAGTGATCTGAGGTGACAAATGTTCTCTCTGTCTTGAACTCGGCCATACCGATTTCATCTCTTTCGGTCAAGCCGAACCATTTTGGTGCAACCGAAAAATATAACTCGGTGTCACCGCTTTCATTGTAGAGAAAACAATTTGCCACTTGTTCCTAGACCTTTGTTCCATCTCCACTCGATGATTCTTGTCCTCTACCAGCATCACAATCTATATGATGCTTTGCTCTGTGACTCAAGGACCAAACCTATTTTGACTCACACTCCAGAAGATCCCTTCTTGGAAATTGATGTCAAAGGGGGAGAGAGAGATCACAGCAAATCTTATTCACTTCAAAAGGTGGAGAGAGAGAAAGGTAATCACATCAAAGGCCCCAAATGCTTGGTGTTCAAGAGGAGAGAAGTCACATGTCTTTAAGAGGGAACATACATGTCTATATTTATGATCTGTTTTGCTCTGATTTTGTTTCCCTATGTTCTCCCATTATCCAATACAAGATTCAGGGGGAGAAATACTGCTAGGGAAGGAAGTCTTTGAATTCATTGCATATCTTTTACCTTTGGGAACATGTCTATATCGAATAGAGTACCCAGTACTCACACTCTACATGTCATCCCAATCTTGGTACTCTTGTGGCTTCCATTGTTTGCTCTGTCTAGTAGATGTATCTATGTTATCTAACCTTGTTTACTCAGGTTCAGCTCTTCCTAAGCCAGCTCAAGACCACAAGGTAAGTATATGCACCACACTCATGTGCATGAAGACTTCTTACTAATGTACATATTGTTTGCAAGAAGGAATCATGAACATGAAGTTACACTTCATATATTCATATCATTTGCCCTGATGCATATAGCCAAGATACATGTAGCACTTTGCCTCCTCTATCATGATTATGCATTCGCATGCTCTTACATTCCATATTGACATGGATGCATACATGTAGGGGGGGCCTATGCATGTTACATGTCTTTCCAAAGCTTTACTTGTTATCTTCTATATCTTTATCTAAAGATTTGATGTATATTGTCATCAATTACCAAAAGGGGGGATATTGAAAGCACAAGTGCTCCTGGGTGGTTTTGGTAATTAATGTCAACATATCTCTTGATTGGACTAATGTTTTCATCTAGTATATTTCAGACAAGTTCAACAGATGGAGTGGCATGGACAAGAGGATGTGTAACCCCTTTCAAAATGCTAAGGACAAAAGATTGGCTCAAGCTCTAAAGCTCAAGACTCTACATTTTACTTTTAGTGATCCAAGATCACATTGAGTCCATAGGAAAAGCCAATACTATTGAAAGGGGATGAGGTATTGCTTAATGGGTTGCTTGCTCAAAATGCTTAGTGATATGATCCAAAAACCCTCAACCACTTTCCCATATCCACATATGTCCCAAACCACAAGTCAAACTCGGCCCCACCGAAACTTCTATCCGGCGCCACCGAGTTCTCTTGACATAGCCACTGCCATAAACCCTGGGATCTCGGTCTCACCGATATGGGCTTGCATACTCTCTGTCGCCTATTGCAATAATTTCGGTCTCACCGAGATATGAAATCGGTCCCACCGAGTTTGCTTGACCAAATCTCTGTTTTGCTTATTACCAAAATCGGTCTCACCGAGTTTGCGTAATTGGTTAAACTGAGATGAGTTTTTACCCTAACCCTAGCACATCGGTCCCACCGAGTTGATCATATCGGTCCCACTGAAATGTCTAACAGTCACATTATGACCTAAATCGGTCCGACCGAGTTGTCTGATTCGGTCCCACCGAATTTGGTGATTTGTGTGTAATGGTTAGATTTTGTGTGTCGCCTATAAATACCCCTCCACCCACTCTTCATTTGTGAGGAGAGCCATCAGAACATACCTACACTTCCAGCATACATTTTTTGAGAGAGAACCACCTACTCATGTGTTGAGGTCAAGATAATCCACTCCAACCACATAAATCTTGATCTCTAGCCTTCTCCAATTTTCATTCCACTCAAAATCATCTTACCACCAAATCCAAATCAGTGAGAGAGAGTTGAGTGTTGGGGAGACTATCATTTGAAGCACAAGAGCAAGGAGTGTTGAGGCACTCAGTAATTTTAAAATAATTCCTACGCGCATGCATGATCCATCTAGGTGATGCATAGCAACGAGAGGGGAGAGTGTTTTCCACGTACCCTCGTAGATCGTAAGCGGAAGCATTATGACAACGCGGTTGATGTAGTCGTACGTCTTCATGATCCGATCGATCGTAGCACCGAAGATACGGCACCTCCGCGGTCTGCACACATTTAGCTCGGTGACGTCCCACGAACTCTAGATCCATCTGAGGTAGGGGGAGTGTTTTGTCAGCAGGACGGCGTGGTCATGGTGATGATGAATCTACCAGCGCAGGGCTTCACCTAAGCACTGCAACGATATGACCAAGGTGGAAATCTGTGGAGGGGGGCACCACACATGGCTAAACAATCAACTTATGTGTCTATGGGGTGCCCCCCTCCCCCGTATATAAAGGAGTGAAGGAGGGGAGGGCCGGCCCTCTCTATGGCGCGCCCCAAGGGGGATTCCTACTCCTAGTAGGAGTAGGTTTCCCCCTTCCCTAGTTGGAGTAGGAGAAGAAGGGGAAGAGGGAGAGAAGGAAAGAGGGGGGCGCCGCCGCTTCCCTAGTCCAATTCGGACCAGCCCATGGGGGCATGCAGCCACCCCTTGAGGCCCTTCTCACCTTTTCCGCATGGCCCATTAAGGCCCATTACTTCCCCGGCGAATTCCCGTAACTCTCCGGTACTCCGAAAAATACCCGAATCAGTCGGAACCTTTCTGATGTCTGAATATAGCCTTACAATATATTGATCTTTACGTCTCGACCATTTCGAGACTCCTCGTCACATCCGTGATCTCATATGGGACTCTGAACAACCTTTGGTACATCAAATCACATAACTCATAATACAAATCGTCATCGAACGTTAAGCGTGCGGACCCTACGGGTTCGAGAACTATGTAGACATGACTGAGACACATCTCCGGTCAATAACCAACAGTGGAACCTGGATGCTCATATTGGCTCCTACATATTCTACATTGTTCCCAGCAAAGATCTTTATCGGTCAAACCGCATAACAACATACGTTGTTCCCTTTGTCATCGGTATGTTACTTGCCCGAGATTCGATCATCGGTATCATCATACCTAGTTTAATCTCGTTTCCGGCAAGTCTCTTTGCTGATTCCTTAATGCATCATCCCACAACTAACTCATTAGTCACATTGCTTGCAAGGCTCATATTGATGTACATTACCGAGAGGGCCCAGAGATAGACGGAGTGACAAATCCTAATCTCGATCTATGCCAACTCAACAAACACCATTGGAGACACCTGTAGAGCATCTTTATAATCACGCAGTTACATTGTGACGTTTGATAGCACACAAGGTGTTCCTCCGGTATTCGGGAGTTGCATAATCTCATAGTCAGAGGAACATGTATAAGTCATGAAGAAAGCAGTAGCAATAAAACTAAACGATCATTATGCTAAGCTAACAGATGGGTCTTGTCCATCACATCATTCTCTAATGATGTGATCCCGTTCATCAAATGACAACACAGGTCCATGGCTAGGAAACTTAACCATCTTTTATTAACGTGCTAGTCAAGTAGAGGGGACACTCTGTTTGTCTATGTATTCACACATGTACTAAGTTTCCGGTTAATATAATTCTAGCATGAATAATAAACATTTATTATGATATAAGGAAATATAAATAACAACTTTATTATTGCCTCTAGGGCATATCTCCTTCAGTCTCCCACTTGTACTAGAGTCAATAATCTAGTTCACATCGTCATGTGGTTTAACACCAATAGTTCACATCTTTATGTGATTAGTTCACATCTCCATGCGACTAACACCCAAAGGGTTTACTAGAGTCAATAATCTAGTTCACATCTGTATGTGATTAACACCCAAAGAGTGATCATGTTTTGCTTGTGAGAGAAATTTAGTCAACGGGTCTGCCACATTCAGAGCCGTATGTATTTTGGAAATTTTCTATGTCTACAATGCTTTGCACAGAGCTACTCTAGCTAATTGCTCCCACTTTCAATATGTATCTAGATCAAGACTTAGAGTCATCCAGATCAGTGTCAAAGCTTGCATCGACGTAACTCTGTACAACGAACTCTTTGTCACCTCCATAACCGAGAAACATTTTCTTATTCCACTAAGGATATTTTTGACCGCTGTCCAGTGATCCACTCCTGGATCACTATTGTACCCTCTTGCCGAACTTACGGTGAGGTACAAAATAGGTATGGTACACAGCATAGCATACTTTGTAGAACATATGACTGAGGCATAGGGAATGACTTTTCATTCTCTTTCTATTTTCTGCCGTAGTAGGGTTTAGAGTCTTTACTCAACTTCACACCTTGCAACACAGGCAAGAACTCCTTCTTTTACTGTTCCATTTTGAACTACTTCAAAATCTTATCAAGGTATGTACTCATTGAAAATATATCAAGCATCTTGATCTATCTCTATAGATCATGATGCTCAATATGTAAGTAGTTTCACCGAGGTATTTCTTTGAAAAACTCCTTTCAAACATTCCTTTATGCTTTCCAGAAAATTCTACATTATTCCCGACCAACAATATGTCATTACATATACTTATCAGAAATGTTGTAGTGCTCCCACTCACTTTCTTGTAAATACAGGCTTCACCGCAAGTCTGTATAAAACCATATGCTTTGATCACTTTATCGAAGCATATATTCCAACTCCGAGATGCTTGCACCAGTCCATAGATGGATCGCTGGAGCTTCCTCACTTTGTTAGCACCTTTAGGATCGACAAAACCTTATGGTTGCATCATATACAAATCTTCTTTAAGAAATCCATTAAGGAATGCAGTTTTGACATCCATTTGCCAGATTTCATAAAATGTGGCAACTGCTAACTTGATTCGGACAGACTTTTTAGCATCAATGCGAGTGAGAAAATCTCATCGTAGTCAACACCTTTAATTTTTTGAAAACATTTTTACGACAATTCGAGCTTTGTAGATAGTAACACTACTATCAGCACCCGTCTTCCTCTTGAAGATCCATTTATTCTCAATGACTCACCGGTCATCGGGCAAGTCAATCAAAGTCCATACTTTGTTCTCATACATGGATCCCATCTCAAATTTCATGGCCTCAAGCCATTTTACGGAATCTGGGCTCATCATCACTTCCTCATAGTTCTTAGGTTCGTCATGGTCTAGTAACATGACTTCCAGAACAGGATTACCGTACCACTCTAGTGCGGACCGTACTCTGGTTGACCTACGAGGTTCGGTAGTAACTTGATCTGAAGCTTCATGATAATCATCAATTGCTTCCTCACTAATTGGTTTAGGAATCACTGGAACTGATTTTTGTATGAACTACTTTCCAATTCGGGAGAAGGTACAATTACCTCATCAAGTTTTACTTTCCTCCCACTCACTTCTTTTGAGAGAAACTCCTTCTGTAGAAAGGATCCATTCTTAGCAACAAAATATCTTGCCTTCGGATCTGTGATAGAAGGTGTGCCCAACAGTTTCTTTTGCGTATCCTATGAAGATGCACTACTCTGATTTGGGTTTGAGCTTATCAGTTTGAAACCTTTTCACATAATTATCGCAACCCCAAACTTTAAGAAAGGACAGCTTTGGTTTCTTGCCAAACCATAGTTCATACAATGTCATCTCAACGGATTTAGATGGTACCCTATTTAACGTGAATGCAGTTGTCTCTAATGCATAACCCCAAAACGATAGTGGTAAATTGGTAAGAGACATCATAGATAGCACCATATCCAATAAAGTACGATTACAACATTCGGACACACCATTATGTTGTGGTGTTCCAGGTGGCATGAGTTGTGAAACTATTCCACATTATTTCAAATGAAGACCAAACTCGTAATTCAAATATTCGCCTCTGCCATCAGATCGTATAAACTTTATTTTCTTGTTACGATGATTTTCCACTTCACTCTGAAATTCTTTGAACTTTTCAAATGTTTCAGACTTATATTTCATTAAGTAGATATACCCGTATCTTCTCAAATCATCTGCGAAGGTCACAAAATAACGATACCCGGCGTGAGCCTCAACACTTATCGGATTGCATACATCAGTATGTATTATTTCCAATAAGTTAGTTGCTCGCTCCATTGTTCCGAAGAACGGAGTCTTAGTCATCTTGCCCATGAGACATGGTTCGCAAGCATCAAGTGATTCATAATCAAGTGATTCCAAAATTCCATCAGCATGGAGTTTCTTCATGCGCTTTACACCAATATGACTTAAATGGAAGTGCCACATATAAGTTGCACTATCATTATTAACTTTGCATCTTTTGGCTTCAATATTATGAATATGTGTATCACTACGATCGAGATTCAATAAACCATTTATATTGAGTGTATGACCATAGAAGGTTTTATTCATGTAAATAGAACAACAATTATTCTTTGACTTAAATGAATAACCGTATTGCAATAAACATGATCCAATCATATTTATGCTTAACACAAACACCAAATAACATTTATTTTAGGTTCAACACTAATCCTGAAGGTAAAGGGGATGTGCGATGGTGATCTTATCAACCTTGGAATCACTTCCAACTCTCATCATCACCTCGCCCTTAACTAGTCCCTGTTTATTTTGCAACTCCCGTTTCAAGTTACTACTCTTAGCAACTGAACCAGTATAAAACACTGATGGATTGCTATAAACACTAGTAAAGTACACATCAATAACATGTATATCAAATATACCTTTGTTCACTTTTCCATCCTTCTTATCCGGCAAGTATCTAAGGCTGTTCCACTTCTAGTGACCATTCCCTTTGCAGTAGAAGCACTTAGTTTCAAGCTTGGGTCTATCTTTGGGCTTGTTCATGGGAGTGGCAACTTGCTTGCCATTCTTCTTGAAGTTCCCTTTCTTTCCCTTGCCCTTTTACTTGAAACTAGTGGTTTTGTCAACCATCAACATTTGATGCCTATCTTGATTTCTACCTTCATTGATTTCAGCATCACGAAGAGCTCAGGAATCATTCATCCCTTGCATATTATAGTTCATCACTAAGTTCTAGTAACTTGGTGATAGTGACTAGAGAACTTTATCAATTATTATCTTATCTGGACGATTAACTCCCACTTGAATCAAGAAATTGTAGTACACAAACAATTTGAGTACATACTCACTGGTTGAGCTATTCTCCTCCATCTTGTAGGCAACGTACTGTCACACGTCTCATACCTCTCGACACGGGCATGAGTATGAAATACCAATTTCAACTCTTAGAACATCTTATATGTTCCGTGGCATTCAAAACATTTTTGAAGTCCCGGTTCTAAGCCGTAAAGTATGGCACACTAAACTATCAAGTATTCTTCCTACTGAGCTTGCCAAACGTTCATAATGTCTGCCTCTGCTCCTGCAATAGGTCCATCACCTAGCAGTGCATCAACGACATAATTCTTCTGTGCAGCAATGAGGATAATCCTCAGATCACGGACCAAGTCCGCATCATTGCTACTATCATCTTTCAACTTCTTTTTCTCTAGGAACATATCAAAATTAAACAGGAAGCTACATCGCAAGCTATTGATCTACAACACAGATATGCAATTACTATCAGGACTAAGTTCATGATAAATTAATGTTCAATTAATCATATTACTTAAGAACTCCTACTTATATAGACATCCCTCTAATCATCTAAGGGATCATGTGATCCATATCAACTAAACCATGTCCGAACATCACGTGAGATGGAGTAGTTTTCAATGGTGAACATCTCTATGTTGATCGTATCTTCTATACGATTCATGCTCGACCTTTCGGTCTCTAGTGTTCCGAGGCCATATCTGCATATGCTAGGCTCGTCAAGTTTAACCCGAGTATTCTGTGTGTGCAAAACTGGCTTGCACACGTTGTATGTGAACGTAGAGCTTATCACACCCGATCATCATGTGGTGTCTCAGCACGAAGAACTGTCGCAACGATGCATACTCACGGAGAACACTTATATCTTGAAATTTAGTGAGGGATCATCTTATAATGCTACCATCGTACTAAGCAAAATAAGATTCATAAAAGATAAACATCACATGCAATTAAAATATGTGATATGATATGGCCATCGTCATCTTGTGCCTTTGATCTCCATCTCCAAAGTACCGTCATGATCTCCATCGTCACCGGTGATGACCCACAAGTATAGGGGATCTATCATAGTCCTTTCGATAAGTAAGAGTGTCGAACCCAACGAGAAGCAGAAGGAAATGATAAGCCATTTTCAGCAAGGTATTCTCTGCAAGTACTGAAATAAGTGGTAAGAGATAGTTTTGTGATAAGATAATTTGTAACGAGCAACAAGTAACAAAAGTAAATAAAGTGCAGCAAGGTGGCCCAATCCTTTTTGTAGAAAAGGACAAGCCTGGACAAACTCTTATATAAGGAAAAGCGCTCCCGAGGACACATGGGAATATCGTCAAGCTAGTTTTCATCACGTTCATATGATTCGCGTTCAGTACTTTGACAATTTGACATGTGGGTGGACCGGTGCTTGGGTGCTGTTCTTACTTGAACAAGCATCCCACTTATGATTAACCTCTATTGCAAGCATCCGCAACTACAACAAAATTATTAAGGTAAACCTAACCATAGCATGAAACATATGGATTCAAATCAGCCCCTTAAGAAGCAACACATAAACTAGGGTTTAAGCTTCTGTCACTCTAGCAACCCATCATCTACTTATTACTTCCCAATGCCTTCCTCTAGGCCCAAATAATGGTGAAGTGTTATGTAGTCGACGTTCACATAACACCACTAGAGGCTAGACAACATACATCTCATCAAAATATCGAACGAATACCAAATTCACATGACTACTAATAGCAAGACTTCTCCCTTGTCCTCAGGAACAAACGTAACTACTCACAAAGCATATTCATGTTCATAATCAGAGGGGTAATAATATGCATAAAGGATCTGAACATATGATCTTCCACCAATTAAACCGACTAGCATCAACTACAAGGAGTAATTAACACTACTAGCAACCCACTAGCACCAATCCCGGACTTGGAGACAAGAATTGGATACAAGAGATGAACTAGGGTTTTGAGATGAGATGGTGCTGATGAAGATGTTGATGGAGATTGCCCTCTCCAAATGAGAGGAGCGTTGGTGATGACGATGGCAATGATTTCCCCCTCTGGGAGAGAAGTTTCCTCAGCAGAACAGCTCTGCCGGAGCCCTAGATTGATTCCGCCTCGTGGCGGCGGAGTTTCGTCCGGAAAGGTTGCTTCTGGTTTTTTTTCTCGACGAAAGACTTCATATAGCAGAAGATGGTCATCGGAGAGCCACCAGGGGGCCCACGAGGTAGGGGGCGCGCCCTAGGGGGGCGCGCCCTAGGGGTGGGATGCCCCCCACCCTCGTGGACAGGGTGTGGGCCCCCTGGTCTTCATCTTTGGCGAGGGTTTTTCATTATTTATTATAAGGTATTCCATGGAGTTTCAGGAGTTTTGGAGTTGTGTGGAATAGGTCTCTAATATTTGCTCCTTTTCCAGCCCAGAATTCCAACTGTCGGCATTCTCCCTCCTTATGTAAACCTTATAAAATAAAAGAGAATAGCCATAAGTATTGTGACATAATGTGAAATAACAGCCCATAATGCAATAAATATCGATATAAAATCATGATGCAAAATGGACGTATCAACTCCCCCAAGCTTAGACCTCGCTTGTCCTCAAGCGAAAGCCGATAACAATAAATATGTTCCTATGTTTAGAGGTAGAGGCGTCGATAAAAATAAAATATGGACATGAAGGCATCATGATTATTCTCATAACAGCAACATATATAGATATTGTCATATGATTACTTATGTTCAAGTGATGATCTATTCACAACGCAAAAGTATGAATCAGAAACCTTATTAAGAACCAACAAACTGTAACCTTAGTCATTGAAGCAATTGCAATTTATCATAACATCAGAAAGAGTCTATGTCAGAGCTAAAAAGCAAGTCCACATACTCAACTATCATCTAGTCCTTCATAATTGCTAACACTCACGCAATACTCGTGGTTATGGAGTTTTAATTGGACACAGAGAAAGATAGGGGCTTATAGTTTCGCCCCACAATACCTCGAGGGTAATGTCAACAATAATAACTCATGCCCCCCTACATCCAATTAGATATATATATCAGGTTCTTTCCAACATGATGAGTTTGCCAAAGGATAAAATGAAAAAGGGAGAGGTGAAGATCACCTTGACACTTGCATAAGGTAGAAGATAATAAGAAAAGATAGGCCCTTCGTAGAGGGAAGCAGAGGTTTCCATGCGCTTTTATGGTTGGATGCACAAAATCTTAATGCAAAAGAACGTCACTTTATATTGCCCCTTGTGATATGAACCTTTATTATGCAGTCCGTCGCGTTTATTACTTCCACCTCACAAGATCGTATAAAGCTTATTTCTCCCACACTAATCATACATATTTAGAGCAATTTTTATTGCTTTGCACCGATGACAACTTACTTGAAGGATCTTACTTAATCCATAGGTAGATATGGTGGACTCTCATGGCAAAACTGGTTTAAGGGTATTTGGAAGCACAAGTAGTATCTCTACTTGGTGCTGAGAATTTGGCTAGCATGTGGGGAAAGGCAAGCTCAACATGTTGGATGATCCCTGACAACATACTTTATCTCAGATATAAGAAAACATAACCCATTACATTGTCTTCCTTGTCCAACATCAACTCTTTAGCATGTCATATTTTGATGAGTGCTCCCAATCATAAAAGATGTCAATAATAGTATATTTATATGTGAAACCTCTCTTTCCTTAATACTTCCTATTAATTGCAATGATGACCAAAGCTATGCCTGCCAACTCCCAACAACTTTTAATTATCACAATCTTTCTATGTCACTATCAATAAGATCAATATGATCTCTTGTTTGTTCTTATTATTTTTCTCTTTTCTTTTATTCACCCAAGATCATAGCAAGAAAATCAAGCCCTTGACTCAACACTAATCTTTATTATATAGCTCACGGACTCGATTACATAGAGAGATCATAAGGCAAAACTCAAAACTAGATCATGACATAAACTTTATTCTACTAGATCAAAATACTACTAATAGGATCGAACTAAGGAAAACGGTAAAGATATGAGTTGTGATTGTGATATGATACCGGGGCACCTCCCCCAAGCTTGGCTGTTGCCAAGGGGAGTGCCCATACGCACGTGATTATATCTCCTAGGTTGGTGAAGAAGGTGGAGGTGTTGTTGATGATGCGGGCTTGTCATCCATCTTCCAAGGCATGGGTTCACCATCATAGAAGGATGATCGAGTCTCCGGAATCCTCGAATCTGCAGCCGAACTCATTCTTTTGAATCTATATTCATACTCACAGTTTTGGTTTTGCGGGTCATAGATTTGGGCTTGGAGGTGCTCGATCTTCTCATGTAGCTTGCAGATGGCCTCCTCGGTGTTCTTGGCATCCGGCTTGTAGTTGTTAGTGAACTCCACGAGCATCGTGTGGCTAGCGTTGATCCCATGCTCCACCATCCCCTGGCACTTGAACACTTGTTGCTGCATTGCTTCGAGCCTTGTCTCCATGCTTCCGGTTCCCTTTGGTCCCTCGGCATCACGGATGTGCAGCAACCCATCATGCATCTCAATGGTTTGAGGGTGTTGCAGCACCTCCACGAGGTAAGGGTTGATGGCCTTCTCAAAGAACTTGTCCTTGGAAGCACTTGGGGACGTCATGATAATCTAGATCTGTCAGAAAAACAGCTCGAAACAAGAACAGAGAATATTTGCGTGATACGGGAGTCAAAACCTTCGGGAGAATATATAGTGAGTTTTACCGACCAAAATACGTATCGTGCAAGAAAACGGAGTCCGGAAGGCACACGAGGTGTTCATGAGGTAGGGGGCGGGCCCATGGGGGTAGGGCACGCCCTCCACCCTCGTGGGGCCCTCGTGTCCTTCCCGGACTGCTGCTTAATTTTCTATTTTTCTAAATATTACAAAATGGAGAAATATTGCCTTAAAAATTGTTTTGGAGTCGGTTTACTTACCGTCCCACATACCTATTCCTTTTCGGAGTCTGAAACGTGCTGGAAAGTGTCCCTTATGTATTCCTCTGGGGTTATGGTTTCAATAATATTGGTTTCAATATTTATGGGATTACCTGAGATATAGTGTTTAATTCTCTGACCGTTTACCACCTTCGGATTTGTGCCTTTGAAGTTGTTGATTTTTATGGCACCGGAACGATAGACCTCCTCGATAACATAGGGGCCTTCCCATTTAGAGAGAAGTTTTCCTGCAAAAAATCTTAAACGAGAGTTGTATAGCAATAAATAATCACCTACATTAAACTCATGCTTTTGTATCCTTTTGTCATGCCATCTTTTAACCTTTTCTTTAAACAACTTGGCATTTTCATAAGCTTGGATTTTCTCCATTCATCAAGTGAGCTAATATCAAATAATCTCTTTTCACCGGCAAGTTTGAAATCATAGTTGAGCTCTTTAATAGCCCAATATGCCTTATGCTCTAGTTCGAGAGGTAAGTGACATGCTTTTCCATATACCATTTTATACGGAGACATACCCATAGGATTTTTATATGGAGTTCTATAGGCCCATAATGCACCATCAAGTTTCTTGCACCAATTCTTTCTAGACCTATTGACAGTCTTTTGCAAAATTAATTTGAGTTCTCTATTACTCAATTCTACTTGACAACTAGACTGTGGGTGATACGGAGATGCAATTCTATGATTGACGTCATATTTAGTAATCATTTTACGGAAAGCGCCATGAATAAAATGTGAACCACCATCAGTCATTAAATATCTGGGGACTCCAAACCTCAGAAAAATAACTTCTTTAAGCATTTTAATAGAAGTGTTATGATCAGCACTACTAGTTGGAATAGCTTCTACCCACTTAGTAACGTAATCAACAGCAACTAAAATATGTGTATATCCATTAGAGGCAGGAAAAGGTCCCATATAATCAAATCCCTAAACATCAAATGGTCCAATAACAAGTGAATAATTCATAGGCATTTCTTGACGTCTACTAATATTACCAATTCTTTGACATTCATCACAAGATAGGACAAACTTACAGGCATCCTTGAAGAGAGTAGGCCAATAAAAACCGGATTGCAATACCTTATGTGCAGTTCTATCTCTCGCGTGGTGTCCTCCATAAGTTTCGGAGTGGCACTTGCGTAGGATATGTTCCTGTTCATGCTCAGGTACACAACGTCTAATAGCATCATCTACTCCTTCTTTATAAAGATGTGGGTCATCCCAAAAGTAATGTCTCAAATCATAGAAGAACTTTTTGTTTTGTTGGTATGTGAAGCTAGGTGGTATGAATTTAGCAACAATGTAATTAGCATAATCAGCATACCAAGGAGTACTACGAGAAATACTTATGACATTTAATTGTTCATCAGGAAAGCTATCATCAATAGGTAGTGGGTCATCAAGAACATTCTCTAACCTAGATAAGTTGTCTGCAACGGGTTTCTCAGCTCCTCTTCTATCAACAATATGCAAATCAAATTCTTGTAGCAAGAGAACCCATCTAATAAGTCTAGGTTTAGCATCTTTCTTCTCCATAAGATATTTAATAGCAGCATGATCAGTGTGGATAGTTACTTTAGAATCAACAATATAAGGTCTGAACTTATCACAAGCAAAAAGAACTGCTAAAAGTTCTTTTTCAGTAGTAGCATAATTTCTTTGAGCATTGTTTAGAGTCTTACTAGCATAATGGATAACATTTAATTTCTTATCAACTCTTTGCCCTAGAACAACACCTACAGCATAATCGCTAGCATCACACATAATTTCAAAGGGTAAATTCCAATCAGGTGGCTGAACAATAGGTGCAGAGACTAATGCTTTCTTAAGTATTTCAAATGCTTCTACACAATCATCATCAAAGACAAATGGTATATCTTTTTGTAATAAATTAGTCAGAGGCCGAGAAATTTTTGAGAAGTCCTTAATGAACCTCCTATAAAATCCGGCGTGACCAAGGAAACTTCTTATACCTTTGATGTCCTTGGGACACGGCATCTTTTCAATAGCATCAACCTTGGCTTTATCAACTTCAATACCTCTTTCAGAAACTTTATGCCCCAAGACAATACCTTCATTAACCATAAAGTGGCACTTTTCCCAATTCAAGACAAGATTAGTTTCTTCACATCTCTGCAAAACTCGATCAAGATTGCTCAAGCAATCATCAAAAGAAGATCCATAGACGGAAAAGTCGTCCATGAAAACCTCACAAATCTTTTCACAAAAGTCAGAGAATATAGCCATCATGCATCTTTGAAAGGTAGCAGGTGCATTACATAAACCAAAAGGCATACGTCTATAAGCAAAAGTACCAAAAGGGCATGTAAAAGTAGTCTTTGATTGATCTTTAGCCGACACAAGTATTTGAGAGAAACCAGAATAACCATCTAGAAAGCAGTAATGTGTATGTTTGCATAATCTTTCTAGCATTTGATCGATAAAAGGTAAGGGGTAATGATCTTTCTTAGTAGCCTTATTTAATTTGCGGAAATCAATTACCATCCTATAACCTGTAATAATTCTCTGTGGAATCAATTCATCTTTATCATTAGGAACAACAGTAATACCTCCCTTCTTAGGGACACAATGAACAGGACTTACCCACTGACTATCAGCAACGGGATAAATTATACCTGCCTCCAGAAGCTTTAGTATTTCTTTTCTTACCACTTCTTTCATTTTAGGATTCAGACGTCGTTGAGGATCACAAACTGGTTTGGCATCTGCTTCCAAATTTATTTTATGTTGACATAGAGTGGGACTAATGCCCTTAAGATCATCAAGAGTATATCCAATAGCATCACAGTGCTTCTTCAGAGTTTTCAATAATCTTTCTTCTTCATGCTCTGAAAGTTTAGCACTAATAATAACAGAATATATCTTCTTTTCATCAAGATAAGCATATTTAAGATTATCAGGCAACAGTTTAAGCTCAAAGACGGGATCACCCTTTGGTGGAGGAGGACCCCCTAGGATTTCAACAGGCAAATTGTGTTTCATAATAGATTCCTATTTAAAGAATACTTCATCTATTTCCCTTCTTTCATTCATAAACATATCATTCTCATGGTCTAGCAAATATTGTTCTAAAGGATCACTAGGAGGTACGGCAATAGAAGAAATACCAATAATTTCATCCTTACTAGGCAATTCTTCTTCACGGTGTTGTTCACTAAATTTAGAGAATTAAAATCATGAGTCATATCATCTAAGCCGACAGTAACAACATCCCTTGTGCAATCTATGGTAGCATTAACAGTATTCAAGAAGGGTCTACCAAATATAATGGACAAAAGCTATCTTGTGGGGAACCAAGAACAAGAAAATCAGCAGGATATTTAGTTTTCCCACACAAGACTTCAACATCTCTAACAATTCCCATTGGTGAAATAGTATCTCTATTAGCAAGTTTAATAGTGACATCAATTTCTTCTAACTCAACAGGTGCAATGTCATGCATAATTTCTTTGTATAGTCAATAGGTATTGCACTAGCATTAGCACCCATATCACATAAGCCATGATAACAATGATCTCCTATTTTGATAGAAATAATAGGCATGCCTACCACAGGTCTAGGTTTATCTGTATCACGGGGTTTAGCAATTCTAGCAGTTTCATTACAAAAGTAAATAACATGCCCATCTATATTATCAGACAAGAGATCTTTAACAATAGCAATATTAGGTTCAACTTTAACTTGCTCAGGAGGTGTATTTGTTTTAATATTGCTTTTACGAACCACAGTTGAAGCTTTAGCATGATCCTTTATCCTAACAGGGAAAGGTGGTTTCTCAACATAACAAGTAGGAACAATAGGATCATTATAAGTGACAGTCTTTCTTCAACTTTAATAGGTGCAGCTACTTTTACTTCTATGGGAGGATGATATTTAAACCACTTCTCCTTAGGGAGATCAACATAAGTAGCAAAAGATTCACAGAAAGAAGCTACTATCTCAGAATCAAGTCCATATTTAGTACTAAACTTACGGAAAATATCGGTATCCATAAAAGATTTAACACAATCAAACTTAGGTGCCATACCTGACTCCTTACCTTCGTTGAGATCCCAATCTTCAGAGTTGCGTTTAACTCTATCCAATAAATCCCATCTAAATCCAATAGTCTTCATCATAAAAGAGCCAGCACAAGAAGTATCGAGCATGGTGCGATTATTTTTAGAAAGTCGATCATAAATTTTTTGAAGAATTGTTTCTCTTGGGAGCTCATGATTGGGGCATGAATATAACATTGATTTAAGCCTCCCCCAAGCTTGAGTGATGCTTTCTCCTTCGCGAGGCCAAAAATTATATATATATAATCGCGGTCACGATGAACAAGATGCATAGGGTAATACTTTTGACGAAATTCCAATTTCAATCTTCTATAGTTCCATGATCTCGTATCATCACATAGCCTATACCATGTGATGATACCTTCTTCTTAGCAACATCATCGGGTATACCTACAAGCTTAAATAATCCACAAACTTCATCCACATATATTAGGTGTTCTCAGGATGCTTTGTTCCATCTCCTGTAAAAGGATTAGCTAGCAATTTTTCTATCATACCCGAAGGATACTCATAAGGAATTTCATTTTCAATAGGTTCAGTAGGTTGATGAGAAACTCTTTGCTCTACTGGTCGGGATGAAGATACCCCGAACAAGCCCCTCAGAGGATTACTTTCCATAGTAACAAGTGACAATAAATTTCAGCACACTACATAAATTTTTCCTACCAAATTCCACCTACCAAAGGCGCTTCACTCCCTAGCAACGACGCCAGAAAAGAGTGTTGATGACCCACAAGTATAGGGGATCTATCGTAGTCCTTTAGATAAGTAAGAGTGTCGAACCCAACAAGGAGCAGAAGGAAATGATAAGCGGTTTTCAGCAAGGTATTCTCTGCACGTACTGAAATAAGTGGTAACAGATAGTTTTGTGATAAGATAATTTGTAACGAGCAACAAGTAACAAAAGTAAATAAAGTGCAGCAAAGTGGCCCAATCCTTTTTGTAGCAAAGGACAAGCCTGGACAAACTCTTATATATGGAAAAGCACTCCCGAGGACACATGTGAATATCGTCAAGCTAGTTTTCATCACGTTCATATTATTCGCGTTCGGTACTTTGATAATTTGACATGTGGGTGGACCGGTGCTTGGGTGTTATTCTTACTTGAACAAGCATCCCACTTATGATTAACCTCTATTGCAAGCATCCGCAACTACAACAAAAGTATTAAGGTAAACCTAACCATAGCATGAAACATATGGATCCAAATCAGCCCCTTACGAAGCAACGCACAAACTAGGGTTTAAGCTTCTATCACTCTAGCAACCCATCATCTACTTATTACTTCCCAATGCCTTCCTATAGGACCAAATAATGGTGAAGTGTTATGTAGTCGACGTTCACATAACACCACTAGAGGCTAGACAACATACATCTCACCAAAATATCGAACGAATACCAAATTCACATGACTACTAATAGCAAGACTTCTCCCTTGTCCTCAGGAACAAACGTAACTACTCACAAAGCATATTCATGTTCATAATCAGAGGGGTAATAATATGCATAAAGGATCTGAACATATGATCTTCCACCAATTAAACCAACTAGCATCAACTACAAGGAGTAATTAACACTACTAGCAACCTACTAGCACCAATCTTGGACTTGGAGACAAGAATTGGATACAAGAGATGAACTAGGGTTTTGAGATGAGATGGTGCTGATGAAGATGTTGATGGAGATTGCCCTCTCCTGATGAGAGGAGCGTTGCTGATGATGATGGCGATGATTTCCCCATCTGGGAGAGAAGTTTCCTCGGCAGAACAGCTCTGTTGGAGCTCTAGATTAGTTCCGCCAAGGTACCGCCTCGTGGCGGCGGAGTTTCATCCCAAAAGGTTGCTTCTGGTTTTTTTCTCAATGAAAGACTTCATATAGCAGAAGATGGTCATCGAAGAGCCACCAAGGGGCCCACGAGGTAGGGGGCGCGCCCTAGGGGGGGCGCCCTCCACCCTCGTGGACAGGGTGTGGGCCCCCTGGTCTTCATCTTTGGCGAGGATTTTTCATTATTTATGATAAGGTATTCCGTGGAGTTTCAGGAATTTTGGAGTTGTGCAGAATAGGTCTCTAATATTTGCTCCTTTTCCAGCCTAGAATTCCAGCTGCCAGCATTCTCCCTCCTTATGTAAACCTTATAAAATAAGAGAGAATAGCCATAAGTATTGTGACATAATGTGAAATAACAGCCCATAATGCAATAAATATCGATATAAAAGCATGATGCAAAATGGACGTATCAACCGGCATGACACCATGATCTCCATCATCTTGATCTCTATCAATGTGTCGTCACATGGTCGTCTCGCCAAATATTGCTTTTGCAACTATTGCTATCGTGTAGCGATAAAGTAAACCAATTATATGGCGCTTGCATCTTATGCAATAAAGAGAAAACCATAAGGCTTCTGCCAGTTGCCGATAACTTCAATAAAACATGATCATCTCATACAACAAATTATATCTCATCACGTCTTGACCATATCACATCAAAACATGCCCCACAAAAACAAGTTAGACGTCCTCTACTTTGTTGTTACAAGTTTTACGTGGCTGCTACGGGCTTTGCAAGAACTGTTTTTACCTACGCATCAAAAACCACAACGCGGTATAGTGATTGCTTTTTGTTCTTTAGAAAGAACCATGTTCATTGAACCCGATTCAACTAAAGTTGGAGAAACTGACACCCACCAGCCACATGTATGCAAAGCACGTCGGTAGAACCAGTCTCGCGTAAGCGTACGCATAATGTCGGCCTGAGCCGCTTCATCCAAAAATACCGTTGAATCAAGAATCAACTAGTGACGGCAAGCAATATGTATATACCCACGCCCACAACTCCTTTGTGTTCTACTCGTGTATATAACATCTATGCATAGACATGGCTCGGATGCCACTGTTGGGGTACGCAGTAATTTCTAAAAAGTTCCTATGCACACACAAGATCCATCTAGGTGGTGCATAGCAACGAGAAGGGAGAGTGTTCTCCACATACCCTCGTAGACCGTAAGCGGAAGCGTTATGGCAATGTGGTTGATGTATTCGTACGTCTTCACGATCCGACCGATCCTAGCACCGAAGATACAGCACCTCCGCGATCTGCACATGTTCAACTCGATGAAGTCCCACGAACTCTAGATCCAGCTGAGGTTGGGGGAGAGTTTCGTCAGCACGACGGCATGGTGACGGTGATGATGAATATACCAGCACAGGGCTTTGCCTAAGCACTGCAACAATATGACCGAGGTGGAAATCTGTGGAGGGGGGCACCGCACACAGCTAAACAATCAACTTGTGTGTCTATGGGGTGCCCCCCTCCCTCGTATATAAAGGAGTGGAGGAGGGGAGGTCCATCCCTCTCTATGGCACGCCCCAAGGGGGATTCCTACTCCTAGTAGGAGTGGGTTTCCCCCCTTCCCTAGTTGGAGTAGGAGAAGAAGGAAGGGGAAGAGGGAGAGAAGGAAAGAGGGGGCGCCGCCCCTTCCCTAGTCCAGTTAACACCAGGGGGGCGCACAACCGCCCCTTGAGGCCCTTCTCTCCTTTCTCGTATGGCCCATTAAGGCCCATTACTTCCCCGGTGAATTCCCGTAACTCTCCGGTACTCCGAAAAATACCCGAATCACTCGGAACCTTTCCGATGTCCGAATATAGCCTTCCAATATATCGATCTTTATGTCTCAACCATTTCAAGACTCCTCGTCATGTCCGTGATCTCATACGGGACTCCGAACAACCTTCGGTACATGAAATCACATAACTCATAATACAAATCGTCATCAAATGTTAAGCCTGCAGACCCTACGGGTTCGAGAACTATGTAGACATGACCGGGACACATATCCGGTCAATAACCAATAGCGGAACCTGGATGCTCATATTGGCTCCTACATATTCTACGAAGATCTTTATCGGTCAAACCGCATAACAACATACGTTGTTCCCTTTGTAATCGGTATGTTACTTGCCCAAGATTCGATCGTCGGTATCATCATACCTAGTTCAATCTCGTTTCCGACAAGTCTCTTTACTTGTTCTGTAATGCATCATCCCGCAACTAACTCGTTAGTCACATTTCTTGCAAGGCTCATAGTGATGTACATTACCGAGAGGGCCCAGAGATAGATGGAGTGACAAATCCTAATCTCGATCTATGCCAACTCAACAAACACCATTGGAGACACCTGTAGAGCATCTTTATAATCACCCAGTTACGTTGTGACATTTGATAGCACACAAGGTTTTCCTTCGATATTCGGGAGTTGCATAATCTCATAGTCAGAGGAACATGTATAAGTCATGAAGAAAGCAGTAGCAATAAAACTGAACGATCATTATGCTAAGCTAACGGATGGGTCTTGTCCATCACATCATTCTCTAATGATGTGATCCCGTTCATCAAATGACAACACATGTCCATGGCTAGGAAACTTAACCATCTTTGATTAACGAGCTAGTCAAGTAGAGGCATACTAGGGACACTTTGTTTGTCTATCTATTCACACATGTACTAAGTTTCCGGTTAATACAATTCTAGCATGAATAATAAAAATTTATCATGATATAAGGAAATATAAATAACAACTTTATTATTGCCTCTAGGGCATATTTTCTTCAAGGAGTTCATCATCGACACACCGTCTGTCGTGGTTCTAAGTCTGACAGTAGTGTAGGGGGGTAAGTATGGAGAGGCAAGATCTTAGCTATGGAGAAGTTGTAAGCACGCAAGGTTTACGAGTTCAGGCCCTTCTCGAAGGAAGTAATAGCCCTACGTCTCGGAGCACGGAGGCGGTCGACTGGATTATGTGAGTATGAGTTACAGAGGTGCGAACCCTTGTCTCGGAGGAGGGGGGTGGCTTATATAGAGCGTGCCAGGACCCCGGCCAGCCCATGTTACAAAGGGTTCAATGTACATTAAGGCATGGCGTTACTGGTAACGCTAGTAATAAAGTGCTATGATGACCATAAAAGGTACTTAATGACCGACCGTTAGTGTGCGGAGTGACTTCAGGTCCCATGGCCGTCGAGTGGTTGGATGTTGGTCGAGTGATTGCTTCTTGGTCGAGCGTCTTCGAGTCTGTCGAGTGGAACACCTCCAAGTCGATTGAAAGGTGGTTTCTTCTAGAGATGTCCTTGGGTAGGGCAGTTAGGACAGGTCCATGACCCTACCCTAGGTACATAGCTTCATCATTAGCCCCCGAATGGATCGAGGTTTGAGTGGGGAAGGAGTTGAGAACATCTCCGGCTTGTTTTTCATGCTGTGAGCATATCTTGTTCCGGATCAATGGACCTGAGTGATGACAGCAACTTCCTTTTCAGTCGCCTTGATCCATTCTTAATTCTTCGTCGAGTGAGTTTCTTCACTTGTAAGGCTCCGAGTGACGGTGCGGAGGAGATCTTTTAGTCTGACAAGTTTGTTTGCTGCCCGCAGATTTCGTGGGATCCGAATTTTGGGAAGCACGCGGGACGGGGGAGGCCGCAGTAATCGGATGGGATAGAGCGGAGACGCCTCGATCCCCGCGCCGCCTTTTTTGCCACGTACTGCGTGCGCGATCGTTACGGGATTTGACAGAGCCACCTGGGCCTACCCGTCAGCCACTCGGAAGTGGCCTCATATAATGTGTTGGACCGGGGTCTCCCGAACACTGCGTTCCCATTTCCTCTTCTCCTCTTCACGCCCCTCTGCTGCGCTCGCTCTCGCCCCAGCATCACCGCTCCGTACGCGTCTGGCCGGTGACAATGGGGAAGGAGAAGACGGTGGCTCTGGAGCCGGCAAAGAAGGCGACGGCGAGGTCGAAGGGGAAGGCGACCAGCCGGGGCAGATCTTCCTCGTGGACCGGCCTGCCGAGGGGCTGGATCCAGGGCGACTGGATCCACTCGAGGATCACCCAAGAAGACCTCGACGACCTGGCCGAAGGGGAGCTGATCCCCTGTGACTCGGCGCGGCTTCTGGGGAAGGAATCTGAGCCGCAACCTCGGGAGGGTGAGCGTGTTCTTCTTGCCACCCACGTCAACCGTGGATTTTCCTTGCCTCCTCACCCTTTCTTTCGAGGGTTTCTGAACTTCTTTGGGGCACAACTCCACCATTTTACCCCCAACTCGATCGTTTATCTCGCCGCCTTCATTTCTTTGTGTGAGAATTTCCTAGGTTGCCGGCCTCACTGGGGTCTTTTCAATCATATTTTCACTTGTCGCTCCCAGACAGTGAAAAAGGCTAATCCGAGTGATGAGAGGACCCAAGTGATCCAGATGTGTGGGGGTCTTGGTATCCAGACGAGAGGGAAAAGCTCCTTTCCGGCCATGATTCTTCCTGACTCGGTTTGCGGATGGCAGTCGACCTGGTTTTACTGTAAAGACCAGTCGACGCCAGGGCAATCGACTGGCCTCCCTCCCTTTACCATGGACCGAGTGGAGAAACCCTCCCCTTTGAAGGTGCTCCTGGAGGAGAAGGTGCACGTGAAGCTGTTGGTTGATCGAGTGGTCCAGCTTATTCATGACGGGGTCACTGGTATGGATCTCTTGGAGGTCTTCCTTCAGCGGCGCATCCAGCCTCTTCAAGCTCGAGACCATCCGATGTGGATGTATTCAGGTCTTGAAGACTCCACTCGGATCCACCCGGAGGAGGTCGACGACGACACACTGGAGAAGTGGCTGTCGGGCATTACCAGGAACAAGGACAATCCCAGGGGAGCTAGGAGAGTTCCCCCATTCGACCAATCTCATGCACCAGAGCAGGTCTGATTCCGAGTTTTTGCTTGTAATCTGAATTCACTCGCGCAGCTGCCTATATTGCGTCGGCTGACTTTGTTCTCCTTGCTTCCTTTCAGGCTATTATTGAAAGGTATTCAATGCCCCACGGGGAGCAAGAGCAAGCACTGGAAGGCGAGGCGAGTGGCGGCGACAGTGGCGAGTGGACTTCCGATGGTGAAGGGGATAGACGAAGCGACGGCTCAAGTGATGGAGAAGAAGTCGAGTCGCCCCCTCGCAGGGAGAGGTGATCCAAGCTCGACCAAGAACGGCCGAGTGCCCGCGACAAGGCAACTACTCAGGCTGGTCAGTCTTCGAAGTGTCCTCGGATCTCTTCACCAACCCCGACTGAGAAGGCGCCAAAGCACCCCAAAGTTGCAGAGCCAAGGACTCGGAAGGCGTTGCCGAAGATCAAAATTGATATCCCCATCGCCTCCGCATGAGTGTCTCTCTTTGTATTCACTCGACGCTCCGCGCTGTTTGTTTTTCTTGTTTTGACTGGACGAACTTTGGAATTGTCAGCACTGCCACTTCCGGGACCTCAGCTTACAGGGATGATGATGAGGTGATGGAGGATGCAGTCACTTCTAATTCGGGTATGATTTCTGCCATGCTATCTTTACTCGGTCGATTCAACTGCAATGTGCATCATTGGGTGACGTGATTTTGGCAATTGAACTTTGCACAGCTCCCAACATTATTGACCTCCCTGATGATGATGAAGAGTCCGAGAGGCCTTTGACGAGGAAGAATAGGTGAGCTCCTGTAAGTGAGGCGCTACAGTCGACGCCAAGGGCAGATCCAGTCGTTCAGGACACTGGCGACGTCAATCGGGGTTCTGTTACCTTCGCCGAGCCACTGCCGAGTGCCTTGCCTTCTTCGTCGACTGCTCGAGCCCCTGTCGACCCGCCTTCACTTTTTGCGACCCATCATGTCCCAGAGGACGAGGTGAACGCTGCTAGGGAAGCCATACGCCAGGCAGGCATTATGATGGAGAAGATGAAGACGGTGCGGGACGCCAGCCAAGCCGCCTATGATGCCAGCTCGGATCTCCAGAGCAATGTTCAGGTTAGTTGGTCGCCGCTTGTTCTGTTAGGATATGCTACCTGAAGATTCTTTCCGAAAACCTTTGCATCTGTACACCCACTGGGTGCGTCGATTGAATTTTTGGACTAGTGGGGGCACGCTGAGTGCACCCACTGGGTGTAGTCCCCGAGACTACGGTGGACTGCTGGCAGTCGACTGTAGTCTTTGTATTTTGCCGAATGCATAAACCAAACTGGTAGTTTGTCTCTTCCACTCGGTCTGGTCGAGTGGGATCAGAACCGGTGGGGGCACGCTAAGTGCACCCACTGGGTGTAGTCCCCGAGACTATGGTGGACTGCGGGCAGTCGACCGTAGTCTTAGTATTTATTGCCTTTGTTGTTTTTTGCTGTAAAAATAACTTCTCCCCTTTGATTTCAGAAATCTTGTGATCTTGGAGCTCGCTTTGCTGACTTGGAGAAGCAGCAGATTCAACTAAACCTTGACTTGGAGCTGGCCAAGACAGAGCTGCAAAAGGTCAGAGACGGCGCCGCAGGTAAGACGAGTTTGTCGACTGGTGGCTTGAGTACCCTTCTACTATTTCTGAATCAATCATCATTTCTTTGCAGAAAAACCGAGAGAAGCTCTGGCGAAGAAGGATCAGGATTTGGCCGCTGCTCGTAAGGAGGCTGACGACAAGACCGCTCTGGCCGAACAGAAGCTGGCTTCGGTCGGCCAGTTGGAAGAAGAGAATACCAGGCTGAAGATCGCTCTGAATGACTCCAACAAGGAGTGCTCGCGCTGGAAGAAGGCGAATCTCATCCAGGGCGAGAAAATGGAAGGCATTGCTCGCAGGAGGGATGATCTGGAGAGCTATCTGAGAAGTCTTGCCAAGAAGTTGTTCATCAAGCTTGAAGGTGCACATTTTGTTCCGACTGATTTTTTTTGTGTCGACTCAGTGTACGAAAATTGACTTATCCTTGGATCGTGAATGCAGAGTTTTGCCAGAACTTTGAAGAGGAGGCTGGGCGGATTGAACCAGGTTTGGATCCAATCAACTCTCCCGTGAAAGATGAAACTGCCATGAATCTGCTCCGTCTGGAATCTTGCATCGACAGTACCGTGGACTACTTGGCTCGACTGAAGGTCGCCATGTTGCGGATTGACCCGGCACTTTGACCAGAGGCTGTGCTCCAAAATGATATTGAGTCCCTGATGACTCGACTAAATGAAATCCCCGACCGAGTGCAGGAGTGGAAGAAGTCTGCTGCTTGGTGTGGCGCTGACGTGGCTCTATCTTTGGTTCGTGTCCACTGCAAGGAGGTGCGAAAAGACAAACTGGCAGCAATCAAGGTCGCCAACACCCAGAAGCATGACTTCCGAACCTTTATGGAGACTTTCATCACTGCAACCACTCGGATAGCCGATGGCGTCGACCTGGATGAGTTCATCGAGCCTTCCAGCCTTCCTCCCGCGGAGTGAACAAACTCTTATGTCCCACCTTAAATTTGCCTCGGAATCCTGAGTGGTTTTTGTGACTGTGAAACTTTTTCGGGCTGCATGCCCGAGTACTTCGATCTGTGATCTGGAACCTTTGGAATTTACCCAAACTTGGTTTACCGTTGAATATCTTTATGAATCTCCTGCTAAGTGAACCCATTCTTCATTCGAGACAACTTTTGCATTCGCAGCGCAGCTCCGAAGGAGAGGTAAGCAGTCGACCCATGTCTTGTATTTGTGGCGAAGCTCCCCAGGGGAAGGCGGCGGTCGACCCACACCCTGTTACTGCAGAGTGGGACGGAGCGCACATTGTATTTGTGGCGAAGCTCTCCAGGAGAAGGTGGCAGTCGACCTGCACTTCGTTACTATAGAGCGGGATGAATCGCGCATTGTATTTGTGGCGAAGCTCCCTAGGAGAAGGTGGCAGTCGACCTGCCCCTCGTCGTCCTTGAGGAATGAGATGCGTTTCATACTTAGGCGAGTTCTGGACTGCAGCTAAGCCCCCGAGTGGGAGGATTCCTCTCCACTCGGTAGGATTTTTTTTCAAACTTAGGCGAGTGCCGGACTGCAGCTAAGTCTCTAAGTGAGAGAACTTAAGTGAGTACTGGACTGCAACTAAGCCCCCGAGTGGGAGGATTGCTCTCCACTCGGTAGGATTTTTTCAAACTTAGGCGAGTGCCGGACTGTAGCTAAGTCTCTAAGTGAGAGAACTTAGGCGAGTACTGGACTGCAGCTAAGCCTCCGAGTGGGAGGATTGCTCTCCACTCGGTAGGATTTTTTCAAACTTAGGCGAGTGCCGGACTGCAGCTAAGTCTCTAAGTGAGAGAACTTAGGCGAGTACTGGACTACATCTAAGCCTCCGAGTGGGAGGATTGCTCTCCACTCGGTAGGATTTTTTCAAACTTAGGCGAGTGCCGGACTGCAGCTAAGTCTCTAAGTGAGAGAACTTAGGCGAGTACTGGACTGCAGCTAAGCCCCCAAGTGGGAGGTTTGCTCTCCACTAGGTAGGATTTTTTCAAACTTAGGCGAGTGCTGGACTACAGCTAAGTCTCTAGTGAGAGAACTTAGGCGAGTACTGGACTGCAGGTAAGCCCCCGAGTGGGAGGATTGCTCTCCACTCGGTAGGATTTTTTCAAACTTAGCCGAGTGCCAGATTGCAGCTAAGTCTCTAAGTGAGAGAACTTAGGCGAGTACTGGACTGCAACTAAGCTCCCAAGTGGGAGGATTGCTCTCCACTCGGTAGGATTTTTTCAAACTTAGGCGAGTGCCGGACTGCAGCTAAGTCTCTAAGTGAGAGAACTTAGGCGAGTACTGGACTGCAGCTAAGCCCCCTAGTGGGAGGATTTCTCTCCACTCGGTAGGATTTTTCAAACTTAGGCGAGTGCCGGACTGCAGCTAAGTCTCCAGTGAGAGAACTTAGGCGAGTACTGGACTGCAGCTAAGCCCCCGAGTGGGAGGATTGCTCTCCGCTCGGTAGGATTTTTTCAAATTTAGGCAAAAAGGATTCGCAGCTAAGCCCCCGAGTGGGAGGCTGGCTCGCCACTTGGTAGGAAACTGTTTTTACAAACTTAGGCGAAGCGGATTCGCAGCTAAGCCACCCACTGGGGGATTTCTTACACAAACAAAAACAATAATAATCACTGGGAAAATTGTAATGCTCTTGTCTTTGATAAATAAACTACAGGAGTTTTTCTTATTACATCTCATCCGAGTGAGAATTCAAGTATAAAAGGGGCGGAGTAGCTCCGCATTCCAGGCTCGTGGCTCATCAATCTGGCGATCGACATTGTAGAGGTGGTATGCTCCATTGTGGAGGACTCTGGTGATTATGAAGGGGCCTTCCCAAGTAGGAGCGAGCTTGTGTGGTTTCTGCTGATCCACTCGGAGGATTAAGTCTCCTTCTTGGAAGGCTCGACTCTTCACGTTTCTGGCATGGAGTCAACGCAAGTCTTGCTGATAGATGGTCGATCGAATCAATGCCATTTCTCTTTCTTCTTCTAGGAGGTCGACTGTGTCCTGTCGGGCTTGTTCTGCTTCATCTTCTGAGTAGAGCTCGACTCTGGGAGCGTTGTGAAGTAGGTCACTCGGTAAGACTGCCTCAGCTCTGTAGACCAGAAAGAATGGGGTTCTTCCGGTCGATCGATTCGGGGTTGTCCTCAATCCCCAAAGGACTGATGGAAGCTCGTCGACCCATGCACCTGCTGCGTGCTTGAGATCGCGCATCAATCGGGGTTTCAGTCCTTTGAGAATTAGGACGTTTGCCCTTTATGCTTGCCCATTCGACTGGGGGTGAGCGACCGAAGCATAGTCGACCCGAGTGCCCTGAGAAGCGCAAAAGGCCCTGAATTTGTCGGAATCGAAGTTTGACCCGTTGTCGGTGATGATGCTGTGTGGAACTCCATATCTGAATATCAACTCTCTGATGAAACTGATAGCGGTGCAAGCATCAAGATTCTTGATAGGCTTGGCTTCAATCCATTTGGTGAACTTGTCGACTGCTACCAGCACATGAGTGAAGCCGCTCCTGCCTGTTCTCAGTGGTGCAACCATGTCCAACCCCCAAACAGCGAAAGGCCAGACGAGTGGAATGGTTTTCAGGGCTGATGCGGGCTTGTGCGGCATATTGGAGTAATACTGACATCCTTCACATTTGTCGACTATCTCTTTGGCCATCTCATTGGCTCTTGGCCAGTAGAACCCTGCTCGGTAGGCTTTAGCCACAATGGTCCGAGAGGACGCATGATGACCACAGGTTCCCGAGTGGATATAGTTAAGGATCATCTGACCTTCTTCTGGTGTAATACACTTCTGGCCGACCCCAGTCGCGCTTTCTCTATATAACTGTCCCTTTATGACTGTAAAGGCCTTGGATCGACGGATGATCTATCGAGCCTCTTCTTTGTCTTCTGGGAGTTCTTTCCTTAGGATGTACGTGATGTACGGTCCTGTCCAGACGGGAGTGATAACCAAGACTTCCATGATCAGGTGGACCACAACTGGAACTTCAACTTTAGTCGGATCCGTGGCACTTTTTGGCTGTGGGGCCTCTTCAGTGAAGGGATCCTCCTGGACTGAGTACGCTAATGGCGAAGATGAGGATCGACTCAGGAGTGGCCGAGCCCTCCAACATGAGAGGCAGGTGCTTCATGGCCACTTCATCATTGCCGCCGCTGATCTGGACGGCCACTCGGTAATCTTCGAGCCAAGTATCGGGCTTGGACTCGCCAGTGAACTTACTGACTCTAGTCGCCAACCTGAAGTTGGGAGGAATCACAACGGCCTTGATGGCTCTAGTACAGCACTCTGGCCCCGAAACATGTACTCTACTGCTGGTAGGTGCATCTCTGTCGTGACCTTCTCGGTGAGCCCTCTTCCTGTCGACCAAACCCTGGACGATAACGGATCTCGCGTCAAAGCCTGGCCCTCTGGGGTCGACTGGGATCCTTCGCCCACCACTATGAGGGCGCATGTCATCCTACTGGCGAGGCACATACGACCCGCTCCTCGGGGGAGGCGTGGGCACTCGACATCGACCGTCACAATCGACTCGGTGATCATACTGCTCATGGTTCCCATACTGGTCACGCCGGTCTCCACGTCCCTCACACCTCGGGGGCGATCTCGGGCTGTGAGCCGACTAGACTGCGTCTGCGGCAACGGATCTGCTGTGAATCTTGTTCCGCGTCTGAGAAACAGCGGAATTCTGATCTCCTGCTGGCCGGAGTAACGCTCTGATCTACAGCAAGCCTCAGCCAGCCTCCGACTGGGAAGGCTGAATCGACTCCGCTATACGGGTCGCAGCTGCTAAATTCTGAATCGGAGTTCGATATACCTGCGGGGGCGGGAAGAGCTGACGTCAACTGGATTCGGGAACCCGTTGTCGCGCACGCTCGTCGAGTGCTCGCTGGAGGTTCTCCAGTCGAGTGCGCTCGGCCAAGTTTGCCAGGCACGCGTCCTCCAAGGCGCGAGCCTCGGGGGTTTCTCCAACGATAGGAGTCTGCAGTGCATCCATGTTCCGGCGGCGAAGTTCTTCTCTCTACAGCGACGTGAGAGGCTCGGGACGATACTCCTCATGGAGACGCGACGGGTCGCCTCCACCTGCGCCTCCGTCGGTGCGGGGAAAACCAGGAGGACTGGGTGGTCCATCGACCATCAGAACCTCCGCCGCCAGATCGCTGCTGTCACACTCTGATGCGGTCTCTGCGGAGCCAGTCGACAGGTCGAACAGGCCGTAGAGGGATTCGTCGGGCTTGATTGCCGCGACTTGAGGGGTGGCCGACTGACGTGCCACCGCATGCCTCACCCACCGCTGAAGTCTCGACCGACTGGAGCGCTTGCGCCAGCGGGAAACAGGGAGGGAGGACAACACAGGAGCTGACCGGTAGGGGGTCGACGGTTGCCGCAGGAGAACGCCACGGACGCACGCGCTAAAGTGTGTTGCCCCACAAGCAGGGAGTGCGTCCACGTCGAGCGGAGCCTCCTGGAGCCAAGCAGAGTCGTCGACGATGAACGTGAGCACGCCGAGACGGATCTCGCGGCCCTCCACCGAAACTCCACCGAAAACCATGATGATTCGGGTCGGAAAAGGTCGCAACTCCTCCAACAAACGCTAAAACACCGGCCCCACGGTGGGCGCCAACTGTCGTGGTTCTAAGTCTGACAGTAGTGTAGGGGGGTAAGTATGGAGAGGCAAGATCTTAGCTATGGAGAAGTTGTAAGCACACAAGGTTTACGAGTTCAGGCCCTTCTCGGAGGAAGTAATAGCCCTATGTCTCGGAGCTCGGAGGCGGTCGACTGGATTATGTGAGTATGAGTTACAGAGGTGTGAACCCTTGTCTCGGAGGAGGGGGGGTGGTGTAACACCCCGGATATGATTGACCCAATATGTATTCCAACTCTTGCCGTTTCCGGCCTTAAGTTATTTTATTTTCTCGAGTTCGGGTCTTTGTCTCCGTGTGTTGTTTTCATTGTCATGCTTCTCATATCATGTCATCATGTGCATTGCATTTGCATACGTGCTCATCTCATGCATTCGAGCATTTTCCCCGTTGTCCGTTTTGCATTCCGGCGCTCCATTCTCCTCCGGTGGTCGTTTCTACCTTTCTTTCGTGTGTGGGGATTAAACATTTCCGGATTAGACCGAGACTTGCCAAGCGGCCTTGGTTTACTACCGGTACACCGCCTGTCAAGTTTTGTATCATTTGGACTTCGTTTGATACTCCAACGGTTAACCGAGGGACCGAAAAGGCCTCGTGTGTGTTGCAGCCCAAGACCCCTCCAATTTGGCCCAAAACCCATCAAAACCCTCTCCATCATCTAGAGCGTTCGATCGCGATCGCGTGGCCGAAAATCGCACCTCATTTGGAGCCTCCTAGCTCCTTCTATGTATAAATAGGCCTTCCCCGTCCAAATCCCGGATCTCCTCTCCCCCTAACCCTAAATTCCACCTCGCGCGCCACCGGACAATGTCCGTCCCGATCCGGACAACCGCCGCCGCCGCCCGCATCCACTGAGGAGCCGCCACCTGGCAGCCGGCGCCTCCCTCCGCCGAGGCCCGCGAGGCCCGCCGCGGGCCCTCCCGGCCCAAAGCCACTGCCGCCCGCACCCGTCTACCCCGTCGCCTCCTTCCCCGATTTCGGCGCCCGACGCCGCCGCGCCCTTCGCCGCTCTGCCGTGGCAAGTTCGCCGTCGCCGCCACCTACCCTCGCCGGCGCCGTACCAGGCCGCCGCGGCCACCGCCACACCCCGACGCCGAGCGTCGCCCCGCGCCGCCACCAGCCTCCACTCCGCCGTCCTCGCTCCGGGCCGGCCTCCCTTGCTCCCGCCGGCCTTAGTTCTTCTCCGGCGAACAGGACAAGTCCGGCGAACCTTGTTTTCCGCGCAGCCTGGATCTGGATCTGAGATCCACCTCGGTTGACTTTTTGCCCCGAAACCCTAATAATTTCCTCCTGTTCATCGCATCGTAACTTTGCATCCGTAACTCCATTTTGGGCTTATAGCATATCAAAATGTTCGTCTCAGAGAGCACATCATTTCATCTCATTGCATCATTTTCATTTGAGTTCATCTTGATGCCCGAAATGCTGTTAGAAGAGTGCTACTTGAGATAATTGTCAGATCTACTACTCCATTTAGATATTTGTCATTTTTGACATGATTAATGTGTGCATGATATGCCCATGAGCTCTACATATGTTTTGTTAAGGGTTTTGCCATCTTTCTAGAGGTGCAACCCATTTATTTTTGTGATGTGTGGGGTGACTAGCACAAGCTTGCAAAGTGAGGCACTTGGTAATGCTGATTTCAGGGACTTAGCATTTCCACTAAGTCCTTGGACTATTTATCTCATATGGCCATATGTTCATATTGTTTCCGAGTGATCCGTGCATCTTTTGAGGACGATCAGTAAGGATGTTTTGTTAATCTTGTAGTGCTAAATCCATCCATGTCTTTTTTTGCAATTATGGAGCACACTAGCTTGAGTCAATCGATCTCTACTTTTGCTACTTCGTGAATCTGGGCAGATTGTTCACTTGTTAGCGATTTTGCCAAGAATGTTATAGTTGATCCGTGCATGCTATGATATTGTTCTTGCCATGTCTAGCTTTCATTTTGTGTATTCTTGATGGGTGTATGCTTAGCTTGTCTTGACTTGCTCTGTAGTGAGTGCATCGAGCTCGTAAACATGCCTACTTGATATCTGTTTCAGCATGCTCCAGTTTTCACTAAGTCTGAGAACTGATTATGTTTTTGCCATGTTCACATGCTTGCAATTGTATTTTCTGACCCCTTTTGGCTCAAGGTCACTAAGGGACTTTTGTTAAGCTCTTTGAGTATCTCCATGCCATGTTTTACTTTGCCATGTTCAGGTCCTGTAGCATATAGTTTTCATGCTCCGAAGAGTGCTACCTGATCTGAAATTCCAGACAAGTGTTAATTTCACTAAGTCTGAAATCTGTTTACCATATGCATTTTTGCCATGCTTGTTTGAACCTGTTTATGGATGAATTGGCCGTAGCTCAGTGCTAGACTTTTGTTAAGAATCTTGAATTCATCCCTGCCATGTATTTTGTTGTCATGTTTGGGTGCCTTAGCATGTTCATCTTGTTGCATTTAGATGACTACTTGCTGTAAATCGCATAACGTGGTCATATTTGAATCGCTTGCCATTTCCAAACCGTAACTCCGATTCCGGCGTTCTTTATATCGTTTTCAAGCGATTTCATCTCATCTTTCCAGTGGCACACTTGGATTCCCAAGTTGCATCCAGGTTCATGCATCCCTTGTCAAATCTTGCATATGCATCCCGCATCGCATCCCGCATAGCATACCATCTTTGCATCATATTGTTTGAGCTTTGCACGTGGTTGATTGTGTTCCGTTTGCTTGTTTGTCTTGTTTGGGTACAGCCGGGAGACGAGTTCGCTAATGAGGATCCCGTTGAGTTTGCTTTCGACGATCCAGTCAACTCTGACAACTTTGCAGGCAAGATGATCATACCCTCGAAATCACTACTATCTTTGCTTTGCTAGATGCTCGCTCTTTTGCTATGCTATTGCTACGATGCCTACTACTTGCTTTCAAGACTCCCAAATTGCCATGTCAAACCTCTAACCCACCATGTCCTAGCAAACCGTTGATTGGCTATGTTACCGCTTTGCTCAGCCCCTCTTATAGCGTTGCTAGCTGCAGGTGAAGATTGGAGACCGTTCCTTGTTGGAACATTATTTACTTGTTGGGATACCATTATTTTATATTGTTATCTTAATGCATCTATATACTTGGTAAAGGGTGGAAGGCTCGGCCTCTCGCCTAGTGTTTTGTTCCACTCTTGCCGCCCTAGTTTCCGTCATATCGGTGTTATGTTCCCGGATATTTGCGTTCCTTATGCGGTTGGGTTATAATCGGAACCCCTTGATAGTTCGCCTTGATTAAAGCTTTTCCAACAATGCCCAACCTTGGTTTTACCATTTGCCACCTAGCCTCTTTTTCCCTTGGGTTTCCGGAGCCCGAGGGTCATCTTATTTTAGCCCCCCCCCCCCGGGCCAGTGCTCCTCTGAGTGTTGGTCCAAACTAGAGTCCTGTGCAGCACCCCCTCGGGGAAACTCGAGGTTTGGTTTTAGTTGTATGGAGAGCTCATCTGAGTGTGCCCTGAGAATGAGATATGTGGAGCTCCTATCGGGATTTGTCGGCACATTCGGGCGGTGGTGCTGGTCTTGTTTTAACCTGTCGAAGTGTCTTGAAGAACCGAGGTACCGAGTCTGATCGGAACGTCTCGGGAGGAGGTCTATTCCTTCGTTGACCGTGAGAGCTTGTCATGGGCTAAGTTGGGACTCCCCTGCAGGGATTTGAACTTTCGAAAGCCGTGCCCGCGGTTATGGGCAGATGGGAATTTGTTAATGTCCGGTTGTAGATAACTTGAACTTTAACTTAATTAAAATGAATCAACTGAGTGTGTTACTGTGATGGCCTCTTCTCGGCGGAGTCCGAGAAGTGGACACGGTGTTGGAGTAATGCTTGCGCAGGTTGCCCTCTAGTCTCTCGCTCGCGCTTTGCCTCCTCTTCTCGCTCTCTTTTGCGAACAGGATAGGCACCATATTTTCTAGTCGCTTGCTGCAGCTCCACATATTTACCTTGCCTTACCTATAAGCTTAAATAGTCTTGATCGCGAGGGTGCGAGATTGCTGAGTCCCTGTGGCTCACAGATTACTATTACACCAGCTGCAGGGCCTGATGATTCCGCTCCAGGTGACGCGCTTGACCTCAAGTGGGAGTTGACGAGGACTCTCAATGATACTACGTGTCTTTCCCTGATGATCAGTAGTGGTGCCCAGTTGGGGGTGATCGGGACCGTGTTGCATGTTGGGTTATCTTTTATTTTGGCGCCGTAGTCGGGCCATGAGTGTTTGGATGATGTAATGTTATTTATGTACTTGATTGACGTGGCGAGTGTAAGCCAACTATGTTATCTTCCCTTTTATTATCTATATATTACATGGGATGTTGTGAAGATTGCCTAACTTGCGACATATGCCTTCAATGCGATTATGCCTCTAAGTCGTGCCTCGACACGTGGGAGATATAGTCGCATCGAGGGTGTTACAAGTTGGTATCAGAGCCTTCCCCGACCTCAGGAGCCCCATTGCTTGATCGTTATTAGCGGCCGAGTTGTGTCTAGAAAAATGTTTTGAGTCATTTAGGAATTATATATCGAAGAGTTTAGGAATTCTTTTTACTTCCCAGTCTCCTCATCGCTCTGGTAAGGCATCCTAACGTAGAGTTTTGACTCTTCTCTTCTCAAATTTCACTAAAAAAAATTTAGGATCACGCGGGTATCTTGGAATCGTTCCGATGGTTTTATGACAAGAACATTGTCTTGGTGCCTCCTGTCAGGGGTTTTGTGGAAGTGTCCCGGGGAGTTGAGCTCTGAGGTGTTGTCGTCATAATTTTATCATTGCAGTTCTGGAATACCTGAGTTTAGTACGCCGACATCGAAAATCTCTTTTATGTAGTTCGTTGGTGAGATAACCTTGACGCCACCCAGTACTGGGGCGGGAGTTCGGGAGTATCGCCATAACTTATATAACGAATGCTTTTCGAAGGTTGAGGTAGATGGTTTCCGAAGTTTTCTCGGTTATGTGTTGAAGGATGGATACAGCTGGGTGTAGGATTTGCTAGATTTGGGTGAGATATTATGCTTCCCCTGTATCCCCAACACCTGATTGCATAACCGGAAAGGTTCGAGAGTTTCATAGGTGGGAATTCTTGTAGCTCTAGTTCTTCTTCCACGGATATTTGGTTTGAGATTGGGATTTCTTAACGAGTATTCGTTCTTGATCCGTACCTTGTTGATTTATCTCTCTACCTAAATTCTAAGTGGCTTCTCAATTTATGGATATGTGAACATTTCAAGAGGAATGCATTCGTTCATTTTGTTCGGATGTGAAGACTATATGTTGCAATTTTCATTCCGTTGGATTCAGCTTCATTTTATCTGTCTATGTGCTAACGGTGGTCAACCTCTTCAGGATGGCTCCCGCTAAGAGCACCAATCAGAATCAGAATCAAGATCCGCCACCTCCTCCTCCTCCTCCGGAGGCATGGCAAGCTGTGATGGCCGCAACCTATGAAAACACATAGTTGATCATGAAAATTCTCCAAGAGCACAATCAAGGCAACCAAGGGAACCAAGGCAACAATCAGAATCACTTTGCTACACTCAACCAGTTCCTTGCTAACGGGCCAAAGACTTTCAGCAATTGTGTTGAGGCAACCGATGCTGACGATTGGCTCGTGGATCTATGCAAGCATTTCGAGTGCAGAAACGTCAGGCCTGAGGACTTCGTCAAGTTCGCTTCCTTCCAACTCAAAGATCAAGCTGCAGAATGGTTCCAGCAGTACAAGGATTCCAGAGGTGGACGTGTGATCACATGGGATGAATTCCGTCAAGATTTCAGAGCTCACCATATCCCTCAGAGCGTGGTTGAAAGCAAGCGTGAGGAATTCCGCAACCTGAAGCAAGGCTCTTTGTCTGTCTATGACTACAACAAGTTGTTTCAGAAGCTCGCCCGCTTTGCCAAGCAGGACGTACCAGATGAGAAGAGCATGATATACCAGTTTAGGGGTGGTCTGAGAGAAGAAATTCAGCTAGCTCTTGTTCTCTTTGAGCCCTTGAGGTACGATGAGTTCTACAACATGGCATTGAAGCAAGAGGCTGCTCAATTGAGGTGTGATGCTTCCAAGAAGCGAGTCAGAGACACTACTCCTTCTTCCTCTACTCAAGTGGCCAAGCAGCAGAAGTATTGGCTTCCTCCTCCTCCGTTTCGTCAGCCGTATCAGCAGAAGAGCAAAGGTGGCAATGGATCTTCCCACCCACCCAACCCTGGCTTTCAGAACAAGACTTCGTCTCAAGCTCCAAGATCGAGTGCTCTGTATCACCGTCCGCTTTCAGAGGTCACGTGCAACAAGTGCCAACAGAAGGGTCACTATGCCAACAAGTGTCTCAACTAGAGGCGTCTTCCTCCTCCTCCTCCTGTCAGATCGGCAAGTACAGCTGTGGTCAAGCATAACCCCAAGCACGCCAAGGTCAACTTGATGAACGCAACTCAGGCAGAGGATTCGTCAGATGTCATCATGGGTAACCTTCCTGGTAACGATGTCCCTGCAAAAGTTCTTTTTGACACTGGTGCATCGCATTGTTTCATTCCAAACCTTTTGCATCGAAGTATGAGTGCTATTATCAGTATCTGCAAAATTCCTTGCAAATTGTGTCACCGGGCAAGCAAATGACAGCTAATTTCTGCGTCCCAGATATTACTATCACGTTGCGCGACTACAAATTTCTAGCTTCTCCTATTGTTCTGGGTGACTCAGATATTGATCTTATTCTCGGAATGGATTGGCTTTCTAAGCACAAGGCGCATCTTGATTGTGTTGCCAGGCAGATTCAATTGACTCATTCGTCTGAGGATGTAATTGTCTTTGCCGCTCGTGATGATACCATCTGTCTATTTTCTCTCAATGAGAAGGGTGAACTGGATGCTATCTCGCAAATTCCAGTCGTTTGCAAATATCAAGACGTCTTTCCAGAAGAGCTTCCAGGAATGCCTCCGCACCGGCCAGTTGTCATTATTGATCTTGAGCCTGGCACGGAACCTGTGTGCAAGCGTCCTTACAAGCTTGGACCTGAAGAGTTGAAGGAGCTGAAGAAGCAACTCGATATTCAAGAGAGAATGGGTCTCATCTGGCCTAGTTCTTCTCCGTGGGGTTGTGGTGTTCTTTTTGTGAAGAAGAAGGATGGAACGGACCGACTTTGTGTTGATTATCATCCATTGAACAAGAAGACCATCAAGAACAAATACCCACTTCCCAACATCAACGAGCTGTTCGAACAACTCAAAGGTGCCAAAGTATTCTCCAAGCTTGATCTCCGTATGGGTTATCATCAGATTCGAATCCGTGAGCAAGATATTCCCAAGATGGCTTTCAGGACAAGCTATGGTTCATATGAGTACACTGTCATGTCTTTTGGCCTCGTCAACGCTCCTCCGACTTTCTCTCGCATGATGAACTTCATCTTCAACGCCTACACCAATGACTTCGTTTTGGTCTATCTCGATGACATTCTGGTTTTCTCGAAGAACAAGGAAGATCATGCCAAGCACTTGCGTTTGGTACTCGATAAGTTGAGGGAACACTAGTTCTACGCCAAGTTCTCCAAGTGCAAATTTTGGCTCGACGAGGTTCTTTATCTTGGTCATATCATCTCTGCCAAGGGCATTGCGGTGAATCCTGAGAAGGTGTCTGCAATTGTGAATTGGGAACCTCCTCAGAACGTGAAGCAACTCCGTAGCTTCCTCGGTCTCGCAAGCTATTGCCGAAGATTCGTTGAAAACTTTTCTAAGATCGCGAAGCCTCTCTCAAATCTTCTCCAGAAGCACGTCAAGTACGTTTGGTCTCCGGAGTGTGACATTGCTTTCAACACTTTGAAAGAGAAATTGATCACTGCTTCAGTTCTGACTCTGCCTGATGAATCCAAGCCGTACGAGGTCTTTTGTGATGCCTCCCTCCAAGGTCTTGGCGCAGTGTTGATGCAAGAGAAGAAAGTTGTTGCTTATACCTCTCGCCAGTTGAAGCCCAATGAGAAGAACTACCCCACTCATGATCTCGAGTTGGCGGCAGTTGTGCATGCTCTTTTGACTTGGAGACATCTCTTATTGGGAAGAAAAGTGGACATCTTCACTGATCACAAGAGTCTCAAGTACATTCACTCAGCCTAATCTCAACCTCAGGCAAACTCGATGGGTCGAAATGATTCAAGAGTATAATCCGAGTATCGAGTATACTCCAGGCAAGGCCAATGTGATTGCTGACGCATTGAGCAGGAAAGCTTATTGCAACAGCCTGATTCTTAAGCCTTATCAACCCGAGCTTTGTGAAGCTTTCCGCAAACTTAATCTGCAAGTTGTTCCTCAAGGATCTCCTACCTTGGAAGACCAGATTCGCCAAGCCCAGCTTCTTGATGCTATGGTGAAAAAGGTGAAGATTGGGATTGCCAAGAGTCAACCCAAGTACAAGTGCTACCCCCTTGATGACAAGGACACTCTCTTCTTCGAGGATCATATTGTTGTAACCAAAGGTGACCTTCGTAAAGTGATCATGAACGAGGCTCACAATTCTCTCCTCTCCATCCACCCTGGGAGCACGAAGATGTATCAGGACCTCAAGCAGGCTTATTGGTGGACTCGAATGAAGCGCGAGATTGCTCAGTTCGTGAATGTATGTGATGTCTGCAGAAGAGTGAAGGCAGAACACCAAAGACCAGCGGGTCTCCTCCAACCTCTTGCCATTCTAGAATGGAAGTTTGACCACATTGAGATGGACTTCGTGACTGGGTTTCCAAAGTCCAAGCGTGGCAATGATGCTATATTCGTTGTCATCGACAAACTCACCAAAGTGGCTCATTTTCTGCCTATCAAAGAGTCAATCACTGCAGCTCAATTGGCGGAACTCTATACCTCTCGTATTGTCTCTCTGCACGGTATTCCACAAGTGATCTCTTCAGACTGTGGCAGCATCTTTACCTCCAAGTTTTGGGATTCTTTTTAGAAGGCCATGGGCACGAACATCCGCTTCAGCACAGCTTTCCATCCTCAAACTAGCGGTCAAGTCGAGCATGTCAACCATATTCTTGAAGTTATGCTCAGGGCTTGTGTGATCTCCTTCGGCATGAAGTGGGAGGATTGTCTTCCTTATGCTGAATTCTCCTACAACAACAGTTTTCAAGCAAGTTCGGGCAAGGCCCCATTTGAAATTCTGTATGGCAGGAAGTGCCGTACCCCTCTCAACTGGTCTGAAACCGGTGAACGTTAGCTTTTGGGAAATGACTTAATCACAGAGGCAGAGGAAATGTGCAAAGTCATTCGAGATAACCTCAAAGCAACCCAATCCCACCAAAAGAGCTACTATGACAGTAAGCACCGTGATTTGGCTTTCGAGATTGGAGATCATGTTTACCTCCGCGTCTCTCCTATGAAAGGTACTCATCACTTCAGTATCAAAGGGAAGCTTGCCCCCAAATACGTGGGACCTTTCAAGATTGTCAGCAAGAGAGGCGATCTCGCCTACCAACTCGAGCTTCCTTCAAACTTTGCAAATGTTCATGATGTGTTCCATGTCTCTCAGCTCCGAAAGTGCTTCAAGACTCCTGACCGCACCGTCAACTTCAAGGACATTGAGCTCCAAGAAGATCTCTCCTATCGTGAGCACCCAGTTGCTATTCTTGAAGAGACTGACCGCAAGACTCGCAACAAGTCAATCAAATTCCTCAAAGTCAAGTGGTCACACCATTCCGACCATGAAGCTACCTGGGAACGCGAGGATCACCTCCATTTCGAATACCCAGCATTCTTTCTGTCCTAGATCTCGGGATGAGATCCTTTCGTAGTGGTGGAGTGTTGTAACACCCCGGATATGATTTACCCAATATGTATTCCAACTCTTGCCGTTTCCGGCCTTAAGTTATTTTATTTTCTCGGGTTCGGGTCTTTATATTCGTGTGTTGTTTTCGTTGTCATGCTTCTCATATCATGTCATCATGTGCATTGCATTTGCATACGTGCTCATCTCATGCATTCGAGCATTTTCCCTGTTGTCTGTTTGCATTCCGGCGCTCCGTTCTCCTCCGGTGGTCGTTTCTACCTTTCTTTCATGTGTGGGGATTAAACATTTCCGGATTGGACCGAGACTTGCCAAGCGGCCTTGGTTTACTACCGGTAGACCGCCTGTCAAGTTTCGTATCATTTGGACTTCGTTTGATACTCCAACGGTTAACCGAGGGACCGAAAAGGCATCGTGTGTGTTGCAGCCCAACACCCCTCCAATTTGGCCCAAAACCCATCAAAACCCTCTCCATCATCTAGAGCGTTCGATCGCGATCGCGTGGCCGAAAACCGCACCTCATTTGGACCCTCCTAGCTCCTTCTATGTATAAATAGGCCTTCCCCGTCCAAATCCCGGATCTCCTCTCCCCCTAACCCTAAATTCCACCTCGCGCGCCGCCGGACAATGTCCGTCCCGGTCCGGACAACCGCCGACGCCGCCCGCAGCCATTGAGGAGCCGCCACCTGGCAGCCGGCGCCTCCCTCCGCCGAGGCCCGCGAGGCCCGCCGCGGGCCCTCCCGGCCCAAAGCCACCGCCGCCCGTGCCCGTCTACCCCGCCGCCTCCTTCCCCGATTCCGGCACCCGCCGCCGCCGCGCCCTTCGTCGCTCCGCCGCGGCAAGTTCGCCGTTGCCGCCACCTACCCTCGCCGGTGCTGTGCCAGGCCGCCGCGGCCACCGCCGCACCCCGACGCCGAGCGTCGCCCCGCGCCGCCACCGGCCTCCACTCCGCCGTCCTCGCTCCGGGCCGGCCTCCCTCGCTCCCGCCAGCCTCGGTTCTTCTCCGGCGAACAGGACAAGTCCGGCAAACCTCGTTTTCCGCGCAGCCTGGATCTGGATCTGAGATCCACCTCGGTTGACTTTTTGCCCCGAAACCCTAATAATTTGCTCATGTTCATCGCATCGTAACTTTGCATTCGTAGCTCCGTTTTGGGCATATAGAATATCAAAATGTTCGAATCATAGAGCACATCATTTCATCTCATTGCATCATTTTCATTTGAGTTCATCTTGATGCCTGAAATGCTGTTAGAAGAGTTCTACTTGAGATAATTGTCAGATCTGCTACTCCATTTAGATATTTGTCATTTTTGCCATGATTAATGTGTGCATGATATGCCCATGAGCTCTACATATGTTTTGTTAAGGGTTTTGCCATCTTTCCAAAGGTTCAACCCATGTATTTGTGTGATGTGTGTGGTGACTAGCACAAGCTTGCAAAGTGAGGCACTTGGTAATGTTGATTTCAGGGACATAGCATTTCTACTAAGTCCTTGGACTGTTTATCTCATATGGCCATATGTTCATGTTGTTTCCGAGTGATCCGTGCCTCTTTTGAGGATGATCAGTAAGGATGTTTTGTTAATCTTGTAGTGCTCTATCCATCCATGTCTTTTTTTGCAATTATGGAACACCCTAGCTTGAGTCAATCGAGCTCTACTTTTGCTACTTCGTGAATCTGGGCAGATTGTCTACTTGTTAGCGATTTTGCCGAGGATGTTGTAGTTGATCCGTGCATGCTATGCTATTGTTCTTGCCATGTCTAGCTTGCATTTTGTGTATTCTTGATGGGTGTGTGCTTAGCTTGTCATGACTTGCTCTGTAGTGAGTGCATCGAGCTCGTAAATATGCCTACTTGATATCTGTTTCAGCATGCTCCAGTTTTCACGAAGTCTGAGAACTGATTATGTTTTTGCCATGTTCACATGCTTGCAATTGTATTTTCTGATCCCTTTTGGCTCAAGGTCACTAAGGGACTTTTGTTAAGATCTTTGAGTAGCTCCATGCCATGTTTTATTTTGCCATGGTCAGATCCTGTAGCATATAGTTTTCGTGCTCCGAAGAGTGCTACCTGATCTGAAATTCCAGACAAGTGTTAATTTCACTAAGTCTGAAATCTGTTTACCATATGCATTTTTGCCATGCTTGTTTGAACCTGTTTATGGATGAATTGGCCGTAGCTCAGTGCTAGACTTTTGTTAAGAATCTTGAATTCATCCCTGCCATGTATTTTGTTGTCATGTTTGGGTGTTGTAGCATGTTCATCTTGTTGCATTTAGATGACTACTTGCTGTAAATCGCAGAACGTGGTCATATTTGAATCGCTTGCCATTTCCAAACCGTAACTCCGATTCTGGCGTTCTTTATATCATTTTCAAGCGATTTCATCTCATCTTTCCAGTGGCACACTTGGATTCCCATGTTGAGGCCAGATTCATGCATACCTTGTCAAATCTTGCAAATGCATCCCGCATCGCATCCCGCATAGCATACCATCTTTGCATCATATTGTTTGAGCTTTGCACGTGGTTGATTGTGTTCCGTTTGCTTGTTTGTCTTGTTTGGGTAGAGCCGGGAGACGAGTTCGCTAATGAGGATCCCGTTGAGTTTGCTTTCGAGGATCCAGTCAACTCTGACAACTTTGCAGGCAAGATGATCATACCCTCGAAATCACTACTATCTTTGCTTTGCTAGATGCTCGCTCTTTTGCTATGCCAATGCTACGATGCCTACCACTTGCTTTCAAGCCTCCCAAATTGCCATGTCAAACCTCTAACCCACCATGTCAGCGCAAACCGTTGATTGGCTACGTTACCGCTTTGCTCAGCCCCTCTTATAGAGTTGCTAGTTGCAGGTGAAGATTGGAGACCGTTCCTTGTTGGAACATTATTTACTTGTTGGGATATCATTATTTTATCTTGTTATCTTAATGCATCTATATACTGGGTAAAGGCTGGAAGGCTCGGCCTCTCGCCTAGTGTTTTGTTCCACTCTTGCCGCCCTAGTTTCCGTCATATCGGTGTTATGTTCCCGGATTTTTGCGTTCCTTACGCGGTTGGGTTATAATGGGAACCCCTTGATAGTTCGCCTTGATTAAAGCTTTTCCAGCAATGCCCAACCTTGGTTTTACCATTTGCCACCTAGCCTCTTTTTCCCTTGGGTTTCCGGAGCCCGAGGGTCATCTTATTTTAGCCCCCCCCCCCCCGGCCAGTGCTCCTCCGAGTGTTGGTCCAAACTAGAGTCCTGTGCAGCGCCCCCTCGGAGAAACTCGAGGTTTGGTTTTAGTTGTATGGAGAGCTCATCTGAGTGTGCCCTGAGAACGAGATATGTGCAGCTCCTATCGGGATTTGTCGGCACATTCGGGCGGCGTTGTTGGTCTTGTTTTAACCTGTCAAAGTGTCTTGAAGAACCGAGGTACCGAGTCTGATCGGAACGTCTCGGGAGGAGGTCTATTCCTTCGTTGACCGTGAGAGCTTGTCATGGGCTAAGTTGGGACTCCCCTGCAGGGATTTGAACTTTCGAAAGCCGTGCCCGCGGTTATGGGCAGATGAGAATTTGTTAACGTCCGGTCGTAGATAACTTGAACCTTAACTTAATTAAAAAGAATCAACTGAGTGTGTTACCGTGATGGCCTCTTCTCGGCGGAGTCCGGGAAGTGGACACGGTGTTGGAGTAATGCTTGCGCAGGTTGCCCCCTAGTCTCTCGCTCGCGCTTTGCCTCCTCTTCTCGCTCTCTTTTGCGAACAGGATAGCCACCATATTTGCTAGTCGCTTGCTGCAGCTCCACATATTTACCTTGCCTTACCTATAATGATGAGGACATGGCTACCACAGTTACATCCATATCCCCTGCTGTTTTACCTCTTAGAACAATTGCTAGAGATCGCATATGCCAGTTAAATTACCAGGTACTTTCGTTTCTTGGTAATATTTCTAGTGTTCATGAGAATATGATGATGCCTAACTTAGATACATTTGTGTCTCTTGCAATTGAAGGGCCTAGCACACACAAGAAGGATGGACATTGGAGCATGAGCAAGTACGGAGATGAAGGTGCGTGCGAAGAGAACAAGAACGAAGGTTCTAGTGGAGATTTTCGGACTTTGAAGCCACCATGATGACATACGAGAAGATGGAAAAAATATACAAGATGGACTTTCATAAATTTCGTCCATAGCTTATTATTGGTGTTGCGCCACCTTATTTTGGGCCAGGCCCAAGTAATCTATTTTTTAGACTCTGTTTTGTAGGGGAAACGACTTAGGAGGTGTTTTAGTCCCACCTTGCCAAGGGTGGACGAAATCCCCTCTCTTTTCCCTATAAATATAGCCCTTAAGGCATCGCTTAGACTTGGGTTTTTTTTAGATTAAAAGTTCGCCATAGCTGCAACTTCGCGTACTTCGTTTGTGTTCAACGACCAGACAAAGGCGTCACAGAACCCCACCTTGATCAATAAAGCTTTCATCTTATATTCGCAATATCCAGATTGCAATCTCAGTTTCTTGCTTGTTCTTCGTTTGCTCGCAGGAAACAGACCCTCGTGGTCAGGTTGATCGTACTCTGGCGTGGTCAATAACCTCTCGGAGTTGGTTTAGCGATTGCTAAGGCGCGACGTCCTCGCACGTTCGTAGTCGGATCGTCAAAGTCGACTGCCACCAAAGCGATATCCATCATCTCATCGAAAGATCGGGACCCTCGCTTCTATCAAGTGGTATTAGTTTTCAGGTTGCTCGGTGAGATTTTCGAGTTTTTCATAGTTTAGATCGCATTTGTTCTTCATACCTAGAGTCCAAAAAACAAGCCACAAAAAAAGTTAGACTAGTTCATCCATGTCCCAGACAGTTTGAGCGTTTTTGCTATTACCACTTCGTTTTTGCATTGTTGAATTTTTGGTTGCATCGCGTGTCGAGTTGCTGGTTTTAGTGTCTAAACTTTTAGAGTTTCGTGTTCTAGTCACGTTTTGTTCACACCGCATCCACACATACACCATTGCCCACTTCATTGTCATATTCTGCTGTCACATATTATTTCGATCGCCGCTGACACCATTCACCGTCATCATATTCATCTTTGTGTACGTCACATAGCAGACATAAGCAAAGGGAGAGAGAAGTTAAAAGAACTGCGGGTTGCCACGTTTGGCTTGGGACTTGTTTCCCACGTTGCTTTATCTTTGGGAAAGAGATATGTTGTGTTGTTTGGAAAGACATAAAGAATAGGCTGAAAAGAAAAGGGCAACCGCAGATCTGTTTGCTGACACTTTTGGAAGGTGGTAAGAAAAAAGTCTAAAAAAATATAGCAGGAGATATTCGCGTGGAGAGAAGTAAGGAAAAAGGAACGTGAAAGACAAGCTGCCACGTTTGGATTTGGGGAGTCTGATCCCTTTGTTGAAAAAAAAATCTGGTTTGTTGACCGCCTCATAATCCTAGCTGCCACGTTTGGATTTGGAAGTAAAAAATAATTGACCGGTCAATTATTAGAGCTGATCCGAATAGTCAAGAAAAAAAATTGAGAAAGGAAAGAGATTAAAAGGAGAAAGTTTGTCCATCGCTTGTTTGTATTTGGATGTTTTAATTAGCTGCTACATTTGTGCCTTGTTATTTTCGGCAGGAAAGGAGAGAGAATTACGTTCAGATCTCTTACCCCGTACAAGGAAAGAAACTTTGGATACTTGGAAGGTTCAGATTAGGATATAAAAAAAGGCAACTGCCAATCGGTTCGGTTGGAAGACAACGTGAATAGTGGGTTCGATATTGAGGTTGTTGGCGTGAGGTTGTTGGAAGAAAAAAAAGGAAAACCAAATTTCAGTTGGAGGTTTCCAAGTCTGGCCGTGTCTCAAAAAAAAGAGATAACGTAAGAAATTTGGAAGGTTTGGATCAGTTAAAAAAAGAGAGGAGGAATTATAGCAGATCAGTTGTCTTTTTGGGACGTTGCCAACAAGGAAAGATAGAAGAGAAAATTGAGAGAGATTTTTAAAGATTCTGCCATAATTGCTGCGATTTTTTGTGCTGTTGGGTTGCTTGGAAGGGCAAGTTCGGTCCTGTTGAAAAGGCAAGTCTGATAAAAAAAATAGAATAATTCAACGAGATATTAGAGAGAGTAGTAGGGAAGAAAAAAAAAGGAAGTGCAGGGGGATTTGTTGCCTTGGAGTTGAGCATCATGTTGGAGATAAAAAAAGGAAGGATTGCAAGTTGGCTGATTCGGTTTGGATTCCCAAGAAAGGTGTACGTGCAGTTTAGATTTGTTTTTCTTTTGGAGAATCCTAGTGGACACGTTTGGACTTTGGAGAGAGAGAAAAAATTAGTGGTGCTTTGTTGTGATATAAACAGTACGCACTAATAACTTTGGAGTGGAGAAAAAAGTGGAAGGAGGCTTGTACCAAAGTGTGATGTTGGCAACATCTTGTGAATTCGTCTGTGTCTTAGGCTCGCGTCTCTAGCACGGTCTAGCCTAGGGCCAGCACTCGACCACTTTGAGCGAATTTTCAGCTTGCATTAATTAACATGATGTAGCATTTTTTACCACGTATATCAAGCCAACCCAGCTCCACATATTTCTACACCGTGTATACATACGTTCACCTGGCAATAGCTTTACCCAACTTTTGGAGTTATTTGACACTGCTGGTTGCCGGTCACCACCTACTGCATGGTAAGAACTTGTAAGACTTTGATTTGCTGTACTGTGAGCGCTTTACCATCACATCCCAGTAGTTCATAGGAACATTATTTTTGGATTTTGTTTCTTGTTTCTACTAATCATGACAGGATCCAGAGTCAGTTCATGGGTTTTGTCGATCGTGGGAGACGTGCCACCACCTATGCAAGTATCACAACCGTCACGAGAGGTGCACAAACATCCAGATGCCCATGATCAGGTTAATGTTTCTATACCACCATTTAATGGCCGTTTTAGACCTGCTTTATATATTGAATGGGAGTTCGGCATAAATAATATATTTGCTTCCCATAATTTTGATGAACGTAAAAAAGTTAAGGTTGCGGTTGGTTCTTTCACTGGTTATGCTTTAGTTTGGTGGAGTGAATATTGTCGGTTACACCCTAATGATATACCTTCTACTTGGGATGATTTGAAACTTGCCATGCGACATACATTCGTTTCCGCTTATTATACTCGTGACATGATTAAAAAGTTGCAACATTTAAAACAAGGTAGTGACACCGTAACAAAATATTATGATGCTTTACAAACTACCTTGTTGCATTCCTCTTTAGAAGAAAGTGAACAAGATTTTATGGATAGATTTTGGGGAGGTTTAAACCGTGATATTCATGAGATACTAATTCATGAAGAGTGTTATCCTATGGATCGTTTGTTTCATCTTGCTTGTAAAGCTGAACAGGAAATAAAACGACGTGTTGCCCTCAAAGAGAACAAGCACAAGGTGCACATTCTAAGAGATGATGATACGGTTGTTCCTTCAACTACTAGGCGTGCTATGACAACCACATCCGTTGTTGCATCACCTCCACCATGTGACACAGCACCATCGATAGTGCCTACATCTGAGTTGATCATAAGAGGTAATGACAAAGGTACTGATCTCCCACCTCCACATGAGTATGATGAATGCCTTGTCAATTTTAATGAACCATACGATGAGCTACCCACTACTATGATCACACCAGCTATTTTAGAAGACTATGTTCATGATTTGACTTTGCCATGTGATCAAACAATTTTAAGTGAACCCATTGAATTAACTATTGATGCGAAAGAACCATGTGAATCCGGGAATAAATCAGATTTGGATCAAATATGTTTGAAAATAGTTGTGCCAATGTTTAATCATTTTGATATGACCTCTAATCTTGATGATGGTTCATCAAGGTTGGGATGGTTTAATGATGAGCATTGCCAATCTTTTGGTACGAGTAAGAGCTTCACTTATATGTGCAAACTGAGTTGCAATATTTTTATGCATTTGACTTCTTCTGATAATATATTGGTTTTATATTTCACGACTTTAGAAGGGTGCTCTTGTATAACTGTCTCACATGTGCCACAACTGAGATCAGTCAAAATGGATGACATATACATATACAACGTGTACACCTTGTCTCTTTTTTAGCCACATTTCAGGTTAAGCAACGCCGAGGATGGCTTTGTTTTCAAGAAGGGGAGGATGATGAGGACATGGCTACCACAGTTACATCCATATCCCCTGCTGTTTTACCTCTTAGAACAATTGCTAGAGATCGCATATGCCAGTTAAATTACCAGGTACTTTCGTTTCTTGGTAATGTTTCTAGTGTTCATGAGAATATGATGCTGCCTAACTTAGATACATTTGTGTCGCTTGCAATTGAAGGGCCTAGCACACATAAGAAGGATGGACATTGGAGCATGAGCAAGTACGGAGATGAAGGTGCGTGCGAAGAGAACAAAAACGAAGGTTCTAGTGGAGATTTTCGGACTTTGAAGCCACCATGATGACATACGAGAAGATGGAAAAAATATACAAGATGGACTTTCATAAATTTTGTCCATAGCTTATTATTGGTGTTGCGCCACCTTATTTTGGGCCAGGCCCAAGTAATCTATTTTTTAGACTCTGTTTTGTAGGGGAAACGACTTAGGAGGTGTTTTAGTCCCACCTTGCCAAGGGTGGACGAAATCCCCTCTCTTTTCCCTATAAATATAGCCCTTAAGGCATCGCTTAGACTTGGGTTTTGTTTATATTAAAAGTTCGCCATAGCTACAACTTCGCATACTTCGTTTGTGTTCAACGACCAGACAAAGGCGTCACAGAACCCCACCTTGATCAATAAAGCTTTCATCTTATATTCGCAATATCCAGATTGCAATCTCAGTTTCTTGCTTGTTCTTCGTTTGCTCGCAGGAAACAGACCCTCGTGGTCAGGTTGATCGTGCTCTGGCGTGGTCAATAACCTCTCGGAGTTGGTTTAGCGATTGCTAAGGCGCGACGTCCTCGCACGTTCGTAGTCGGATCGTCAAAGTCGACTGCCACCAAAGCGATATCCATCATCTCATCGAAAGACGGGACACCTTTGCCTCTATCATATAAGCTTAAATAGTCTTGATCGCGAGGGTGCGAGATTGTTGAGTCCCTGTGGCTCACAGATTACTATTACACCAGATGCAGGGCCTGATGATTCCGCTCCAGGTAGCGCGCTTGAGCTCAAGTGGGAGTTCGACGAGGACTCTCAATGATACTACGTGTCTTTCCCTGATGATCAGTAGTGGTGCCCAGTTGAGGGTGATCGGGACCGTGTCGCATGTTGAGTTATCTTTTATTTTGGCGCCATAGTCGGGCCATGAGTGTTTGGATGATGTAATGTTATTTATGTACTTGATTGACGTGGCGAGTGTAAGCCAACTATGTTATCTTCCCTTTTATTATCTATATATTACATGGGATGGTGTGAATATTGCCTAACTTGCGACATATGCCTTCAATGCGATTATGCCTCTAAGTCGTGCCTCGACACGTTGGAGATATAGTCGCATCGAGGGTGTTACAGGTGGCTTATATAGAGCGTGCCAGGACCCCGGCCAGCCCATGTTACAAAGGGTTCAATGTACATTAAGGTAGGGCGTTATTGGTAACGCTAGTAATAAAGTGCTATGATGGCCATAAAAGCTACTTAATGACCGACCATTAGCGTGCGGAGTGACTTCAGGTCCCCTGGCCGTCGAGTGGTTGGATCTTGGTCGAGTGATTGCTTCTTTGTCGAGCGTCTTCGAATCTGTCGAGTGGAACACCTCCAAGTCGATTGAAAGGTGGTTTCTTCTAGAGATGTCCTTGGGTAGGGCAGTTAGCACAGGTCCATGACCCTACCCTAGGTACATAGCTTCATCACCGTCTATTACCTTTTGGAGAGTGGTGTCTCCTAGATTATGGTGTCACTTGGGAGCCTCCTCAAGATTGTGGAGTTGAACCAAGAAGTTTGTACGGGCAAGGAGATCGCCTACTTCGTGAAGATCTACCCTAGTGAGGCAAGTCCTTCGTGGGTGATGGCCATGGTGGGATAGACAAGGTTGCTTCTTTGTGGACTCTTCATGGATGGAGTCCTCCATGGACTCGCGCAACCGTTACCCTTCATGGGTTGAAGTCTCCATCAACGTGGATGTACGATAGCACCACCTATCGGAACCACGCCAAAAATCTCTGTGTCTCCAATTGCGTTTGCACACTCCAATCCCATCCCTTTACTTTCTTGCAAATTGCATGCTTTACTTTCCGCTGCTCATATACACTTGCCATGCTTGCTTGAGTGTATTGTGGATGTTTAAACTTGTGCTAAAACTATACCTTAACTTGAAGAAAATAAAAACTGCAACTTTTCTTTGTTAGGAGTCTATTCACCCCCCCTCTAGACACCTCTTCTCGATCCTTCCACACCCACCTCACGTCAGTTCGCTCCACTCGGACCCCCCAAATTCCTCGCCTCACTCCTACAGAAAAGCCCAGCTCCCCTTCTTCCTCACTACTACAGAAAAAACACCAACTCCCCTTCTTCTTCACTCGCACTACAACTAGGCTCGTCATTTGTTACTCTGCTCAAATCCGTGAGCGCGACGTGACGCCTTTGAGGAAAATGGAGTCGGCTGACCCCAGCGCTAAGAAGATGAGGCTCCCGCCAGCGGCGATGCCTATTGTAGATCCCGCACTTGGCAGCGCGGGGAGAAGCGGCGACCCCACCCCCACCGGATCCCAGGAAACCGTAGAATCTCGGGTGGACCGCATCAGCAATCTCTCGGACGCCATCCTTGGGGAGACCACCTCGCTTATCCCCACGAAGGATTGCTGCCGCACCCAAGTCCTCTCAATTCGGTGGCGCCCTCTATGGCGTGTTGTGCCCCTTAATCTCGACTGTCGTCCGCTATCTCTCTTCAATGGTTTTGAAATCCTCAGAGCCATCATCTCCTCCCATGAGGGCTCCGTTCAAAGCCTCTGCATCCTGTCATGCTACCTGAGAAACCATACCATGCCCTGGACGGTGGACGCCTGGCTGAAATCCCCTGAATTCACAAAACTACAGCTGCTTGAGTTCTACTATTCCCCTGGAAATCACCTACCAGATACCAAATGCCATGTACTTGTGCCCTCAGCACCGATGTCCATCTCGCGGTTTTCCTCCTCTCTCCACACTGCCACCTTTGCGTTGTGCTTCCTACCAGACAATCTGGTACTAAACCTTCAACTCCCATTTCTCAAGAAACTTTCACTTGTGCGGGTTCATATACAGGAGGCCTCAATCCACAACGTCATCCACTCCCGTTGCCCTGCCCTCGAATGCTTGGTGCTTGTTTGCATAGTTAGAATTGGTTTTCTCCAAATAAAGTCGCCTAACCTTGTAGGAATTGGAATTTCTTTTGACGGAAGGCAGCTCATCATCCAAGACGCCCCTTCACTTCAAAGGTTGATCCTTGATTCTAGTTATTCACCATCGCAAATAACCATCCTCTCTGCGCCTAAACTAGAGACCTTGGGTGTAATACATGATCTCTGTGCTCATTTCAATATGGTGTTTGGCTCCACAGTTGTTCAGGTACTTTATATTATCATCTACACTTGTAACCATAAGCTGCATTTTAAATTTCTGCGCATAAGTTATATATCATCTCAGAGTACACATTTTGTACTAATATTATGTTCTATGCTCAATGAATGTTTCTCCATAGATAGCCTATCAATGATGTTGGATTTTGTCAAGATCTTATATATCCAAATGAATAGTTTTGATCTGAACATGATTATTGGCTTGCTGCAATACTTTCCATGTCTAGAGAAGTTGTATATAAAGGTGATAATTTCACGCACATTGGAAGCCTGCATATTGTGTACTAGAATTAACCGTTCAGCTGTTGCTCTTTCGACACTCTTTTTTGGACCTTAACTATTTTCAATCTTCATGTCTATTTAGGCAATATGATGGGGTAAGAAAGTTATAACCAATCCGTGGATTCGTAAGCACCGGGATTTTCTCACTTCTCATGACATTCGACTGAAGACAATAACGCTAGAATGATACGTAGCCAACCATCCAACACTAGATTTGTCACATTCTTCCTGCTAAATGAGAGGTTAGTATTGTCCATCAAGCTTAAGTTTATCAGCAGCATGGTTTTGACGGATGGGTATGTCAAAGAGCAAAAAAAGGAGTTTCGGGTGGGCAAAAGAGCTTCTGAACGTGTTGGGCTTCTATTTACAACATATTGTGGTCATAATCCAGTAAATTTTACGACCCAGGATGTTCATTCTATGGACCTGACCAATCCATTTGACTGTGACTGCCAAAAATATTGCTAGAGTTAGATGTTGTTGCCCTTTTCAACCTGGGTTTTGTCTAAACCTGATGAACAATTAACCCTCGTGCTTTTGTACAGTTTGTAAGCTGGGGTTAGATGTTCTTGCCCTTTTCAACTCGGCCGTGACTATCATATTTTCTTTGAAACAAGGTAAATGGATTTCCATTCATTTAATTTAGAGTGAACTATTGTAACAAATCCCAACCAAGGGAAATAACATCACTCTCACCGGCTGCTTGACTCACTGTGCATTACAGAAGCCAAGTAATTAGGCCCCACCAGCACCCACAAACTTATTTCGAACTAGCACACCAAATGGGATGTAAATTTTCATAGGAAAGGCTGCATCACCGTGACAGATTTGGATTCTGACATTTGGGACCCACGAGGAAATAGCCTATCCAAGGTGGTGTCGACTTACTAGCTAGTCAACAAACGATTCTACCTACCAGCCGTTGGATTAACATCCAACATCTGTCGTATATCTTCTATCTCTTGTCTTCTTCCTCCAGCCACACAAACCAAACCACCCCATTGGCTCTGCCTGCTCCCGCCTCCCAGGGCTGGCTGTGCCTCCGCCGCCCTACCGTACCCTCCAATGTTGGCCAGTCCCTCCCTCTATTCCCCCACATGTCCTGTTGTTCTCCAGCGACGTCAGCCCCAACACGCACGATCAACCGAACCAGTCAACCCTCGTACTCCCCTCCGCTTGCGACTGCATCAACACATCTTCCACAGCTCGTGTTTGTTCTGTCCAAGTCCTCGCTGTCGTCCTCCACCTTGGTTCGCTCACCGTGTGTGGTGCGCCGCCCTCTTGCATTGTCAGTGTCGTCAACAACCGAGAGGAATAAGGAGATGACTGTACGTGGAGAGGATGAGAGTAGGGGCCCACCAGCATCATGGCAGTACGCAAGCAAGTGACTCATTATTACAAGCCCAAAAAATGGTTCCTCCTAATGGTTGGACATCTGGGGATCACGCCATTGTCAACATAGTCAATAAAGGAGAGAATTACACAATGAGCGGCTGACACCAGGGACTCAGTAGGTCGCGCAGTTGTTATTTACTTTTTTTAGAACCAAGCAGTTGTTATTTATACTAGTTTTAGCGATAGATCAGGGTAACAACGGGGTTGTGCGGGGGATGTGGCTCGTCTAGCCAGGGTTTTATTTATGTTTACCACATCATGAGCCTAGTTGTGTTTTTTTTCTTGCTAAAAATGGCTAGCCTAGTTATATTTTTTTTAAAGAAATAGCCAAACGAGGCCTACTTGCTTTATCAGCCCTGCTGGGCTGCAAATCTTTCAAGACGAGGAGAGTTTCATTCGGCTTGCCCAGAAATGGGATGTACATTTTTAAAACACATCAAACCGGGAATTAGTTTCAATTTTTTTTCATTACAAGATTTTAAATTCCATTGATTTTTATGCATGGACAATTATTTGGATTTTATATTTATATAAATTATTTTTCAAAATAGTTTGAATGTGACTCGATATTTCAGGATTAAAAACAGTGGACCGCACCGAAATATGCAAAATATTGTATAATTTTTAACCGTGGCCACAATATGGGATGTAATGCTAACAAAAAGAAGGTGGGCTCCAAAAAAATTCTTAAAGATTAGCAAATGGGTTGTAAATTATTAGAAATAATGGCAAATGGGTCGTATGTTGTTTTCCACAGATTTGAGGCTGACTTGTGCGCCTACTACAGGTTGACGCATATGCTTTCCTAAAAAAAAGGTTGACGCACACGCAACACCGTGTCAACTTAGTCAACACGCGAGAGTAGTGACTGTTGGATGTCCATCCAACGGCCGTCGTGCTTCTTCAATCTCTGCTCTTCTTGCTCCAGCCGCTCAAACAAGCACCGGCGGGACTGCCTGCTCCCTCCTCCCGCGGCTGGCTATGCTACCGCGCAGGCCTCACCGCCCCACCATACTCCCATTGCTGGCCTAGCCATCCCTCTACTCACCCACACCTGCTGTTATTCTCCGGCGACGGCAGACGAACCAGTAAACCCTCGTACTCCCCTCTGCATGGGAAACAACTACCGACTCTTCCCTGGCTCTGTGTCGTTCCCATCCTAGGCCTCGCCGTCGTCCACCACCCTGGTGCTCTCGGCGCGGAGTGGTCAATGTGGTCAAAGAACGACATCCATCGGAAGTGGACTATATGTGGAGAGGCTGATAGCTAGGTCCCCGGTCACACGCAAGGAAATGCTTCCTCATTACGCAGAAAATAATGATCCTCCACCTGAAAGCTAGGACCCATCGGAAGGGCCTCTATATTTCATGAAAAAACGTTCCCCGCGCTGACAGGTCGGACCCACCAGCTATATCTTTGCACGCAAGGAAGTGTCTGCTTATTACGCACAAAAAAAGAATACCCCCTACTAGCTGGGACCCACCATAGTGGGAGGCTGACTTGTGGGCCTACTAAGTTGACAGGGATGGAGGGCTTTGTCAACTTAGTCAATATGAACGATTCTAGCTCCAGTGACCATATGATGTCCATCCAATGGCCGTAGTGCTTCTTCAACCTCTGGTCTTCTTGCTCCAGCCGCCCAAACCAGCGTCGGTCGTGCCGCGTGCTCCTGCCTCCCGTGGCCAGCTGTGATGCCACAGAGGCCTCACTGCCCCCAGCTACTCCCACCGCTGGCCAGACCATCCACTCACCCAGCCCCCCTGTTATTCTGCGGCGACGGCAGCCTCACACCGGAGTCGAACCAGTGAACCCTCATACTTCTCTCCGCGTGGGCTTCCACTGCCGCGTCCTCCCTGGCTCCGCATCGTCCGGTTCCTAGGCCTCGTCGTCGTCCACCGCCTTGGTGTTGTCGGCGCGGCGTGGTCAACATGGTCAATAAATGACTTCCATCGGAAGAGTACTGTACGTGGAGAGGCTGACAGCTGGGTCCATGGCCGCAGCAAGGAAGTGCCTCCTTATTACGCATAAAACAATGATTCCTCCACGTGACAACAAGGACCCACCGTACGGGCCACCATATTTCGTGAAAAAAACGTTTCCTCTTGACTGTTGGGACCCACCAGCTACATCTTCGCACGAAAGGAAGTGCCTGACAGTCGGGACCCACCTGGTCGAAGCGTACGTGGCGTTGTCATTCTGGTCGTGAATGTGTACGTACATACTGGTCGATCGGTCTGTCTGCAGGCTGCAGCGATGAACTGTGACCATGTAAGGAAGGGCATGTGTCATAGTAGAGGCGTGCACGTATCATAGTAGAGGCGCACACGTAGCATGTACACGTACATACAGGTAGGGTGCAAGAAAGTAAATACGGTCACATATGTACATACGGGCAGGGTCTCAAACGCCTACTCGCGCATATGTACTGATAGAGGCACAGGTGTCCCGTCTTTTGATGAGATGGTGGCTATCGTTTTGGAGGAAGTCCACTTTGACGATCGGACTACGAACGTGTGAGGACGTCGCACCTTAGCAATCGCTAAACCAGCTTCGAGAGGTTATTGACCACGTCGGAGCACGATCAACCTGAGCACGAAGGTCTTTCCTGTACGCAAATGAAGAACAAGCAAGAAACTAATATTGCAATATGGATATTGCGAATATAAGAGGAAAGCTTTATTGATCAAAGGTAGGGTTCTGTGACGCCTTTGTCTGGTCGTTGAACACAAACGAAGTACGCGAAGTTGCAGCTATGGCGAACTTTAATCTAAACAAAACCCAAAGTCTAAACGATGCCCTAAGGGCTGTATATATGGAGGAGAGAGAGGGGAATTTCGTTGCCCTTGGAAGAGGGGTCCAAAACCAACCCTAACTCTTGTTTCCCCACACATAGGGACTCTAAAAACAGCCTATAATCAAGTATTTCGAAATTACATGGGCTTGGCCCAAAAATAAGGTGATGCAGCACCTAGGATAGCCTCTGGACGAAATTTATGAAGTGGCATCTTGTATATTTCATCCAACGCTTCATGCACTCATTGTGGTGGCTTCAAAGTCCTGGAACCATCACCTGTAACTCCGTTCTTGTTCCCCTTGCGCACGCCATCATCTCCATGCTTGAACTTGCTCCAAGGTTCATCTTTCTTGTCCAAGCTAGGATCTTCATTTGTAAGCACAACAAATGTATCCAATTTAGGCAGCATCATATTCTCATGAACATTAGAATTGTTACCAAGAAACGAAAGTACCTGGTAATTTAATTGGCGTACGTGAGCTCTAGTAATTGGCCCAGTATGTATGGCAGCAGGGACTATGGGTGTAACAATGGTATTGATGTCCGCATCATCCTCCCCTTCTTGAAATGAAGTTGTCCTCGATGGAAGCTCATCTTCCTCACCCAAATAAGGCTTCAAATAGGCAATGTTAAAAGTGGGACTATCCCCAAAATCTGCAGGCAGCTCAATTTTATATGCATTATCATTTATTTTCTCTAACACCTTAAAAGGACCATCAGCACATGGCATTAGCTTTGATTTGTGCAAATTAGGAAATCTATCCTTACGCAAATGTAACCAAACAGGATCTCCAGGTGCAAACACAACATGTTTTCTACCCTTATCTCCAGCAAGTTTATATTTAGCATTCATAAGCTCAATGTTTTCCTTAGTTATCTCATGCATTTTTAAAATCAATTCAGCACGTTCTTTAGCATCAAAATTAACCTCTCCGAAGATGGAAGAGGCAACAAATCAATAGGTGCACGAGGTAGGAAACCATACACAATTTCAAAAGGGCACATCTTAGTAGTAGAATGCAATGAACGATTATAAGCAAATTCAATATGAGGCAAGCATTCTTCCCACATTTTCTTATTATTCTTCAAAATAGCCCTAAGCATAGTAGACAATGTTCTATTGACTACTTCAGTTTTTCCATCAGTTTGGGGATGACAAGTAGTACTAAAAAGCAGCTTAGTCCCCAATTTAGCCCATAAACATCTCCAAAAGTGGCTAAGAAATTTAGTATAATGATCTGAAACAATAGTATTTGGCACACCATGCAAGCGAATAATTTCATGAAAGAACAAATCAACAACATTAACAGCATCATCGCTTTTATGACATGGTATAAAGTGTGCCATTTTTGAGAATCTATCCACGACAACAAATATGCTATCCCTCCCCTTCTTTGTTCGAGGTAAACTTAAAACAAAGTCCATAGATATGTCCTCCCAAGGAACACTAGGTACAGGCAAAGGCATATATAAACCATAAGGATTAAGTCATGACTTAGATATTTGACATTTAGTGCAGTGAGCAACACAACGCTCAACATCCCATCGCATCTTTGGCCAAAATAAATGTGTAGCAAGTATGTTCTCCGTCTTCTTCATGCCAAAGTGTCCCATTAATCCTCCTCCATGTGCCTCCTGCAACAACAAAAGATGAACGAAGCTAGCTGGAATGCATAGCTTGTTAGCATGGAACACAAATCCATCATTAATGACAAACTTGTTCCATGTTCTTCCTTCTTTACAATTCTGCATTACATCTTTAAAATCAGCATCATGCACATATTAATCTTTGATGGTTTCCAAACCAAATATTTTGAAGTCAAGTTGTGAAAGCATAGTATAGCGACGAGACAATGCATCAGCAATAACATTTTCTTTACCCTTCTTGTGTTTAATGACATAAGGGAAAGTCTCAATGAATCCAACCCATTTAGCATGTCTATGATTCAGTTTAGCTTGACTTTTAATATGTTTCAACGATTCATGATTAGAATGTATAACCAATTCTTTGGGCCATAAATAATGTTGCCATGTTTCTAAAGTCCGAACAAGAGCATATAATTCTTTATCATAAGTAGAATAATTCAGACTAGGCCCACTCAATTTTTCAGAAAAGTTTGCAACAGGTTTGCCATCTTGTAATAACACACCTCCTAATCCAATTCCACTAGCATCACATTCAAGCTCAAAAGTCTTATTAAAATCAGGAAGTTGGAGTAAAGGAGCATGTGTCAACTTATCTTTCAATACCGTGAAGGCTTCTTCCTGTACGGTACCCCAGACAAAAGGTACATCCTTCTTTGTAAGCTCATTGAGAGGTGCAGCAATGGTGCTGAAATCTCTCACACGCCTATAGAATCCCGCGAAGCCAAGAAAAATCCTCACTTGTGTGACCGTTTTGGGTTGCCGCCAACTCTCAATAGCTCCAATCTTGGCTTTATCAACTTCAATTCCCTGTGGAGTAACAACATAGCCAATAAAAGACACTCGATCGGTGCAGAAGGTGCACTTCCCAAGGTTACCAAACAAACATGCATCACGTAGAGCAATAAAAACAGCACGTAAATGTTCCAAATGTTCCTCCAAAGATTTGCTATAAATCAATATGTCATCAAAGTAAACTACCACAAATCGTCCAATGAAAGCATGTAAAACTTTGTTCATTAATCTCATGAAAGTACTAGGTGCATTAGTTAACCCAAAAGGCATGACTAATCACTCATATAATCCAAACTTAGTTTTAAATGTTGTTTCACATTCATCTCCCAATTTCATACGAATTTGATGGTATCCACTAAGCAAATCAACTTTGGAGAATATTGTAGAGCCACTCAATTCATCAAGCATATCATCTAGCCTAGGAATAGGATGACGATAAAGAATAGTAATATTATTATTGCCTCTACAATCAACGCACACACTTGACGTACCATCCTTTTTCGGCACTAAAATGATAGGAACAACACAAAGACTAAGGGATTCGCATATATAACATTTGTCGAGCAGCTCCTGTACTTGACGCATAATCTCCTTCATCTCCTCTGGATTGGTACGGTACGGCGCATAGTTGGGTAATGATGCACCGAGAGTTAAGTCAATTTGATGCTCAATCCCTCGAATAGGTGGTAATCCCGGTGGCACGTTTTGTGGAAAGACATCAGCGAACTCCTGCAAAATGTTAGTGACAACAGGAGGCAAAGAGGAAGGCATGTCCTCGAATGAAAATAATGCCTCTTTGCACACAAAATCATAGCAAACAGATTTGCTAAAATCTAGATCATTGATATCAGATTTGGTGGCAAGTAAACATGCACTTTTCAATTTAACTTCAGAAGCAACACTAGATGGTTTATTATTAGGCTTCATTTGTTGCTCAAATTCTTTTGCCACAATCTGATATTCACTCTTATTTTACTCCTGTTTTGCTTTATTAGCCCTATTAATATCATCTTTCAAAATGGAATCAGGAGTCATAGGAAGCAAAGTAATATTTTTGTCCTTATGAACAAGAGTATACTGATTAGTTCTACAATGGTGTACAGATTTTTTATCAAATTTCCATGGTCAACCAAGTAATAAGGAACATGCTTGCATAGGTACCACATCACAATCAACATAATCAGCATATGTAGAAATACTAAAATGCACACGAATGGTACATGTTACCTTAACGTTGCCGCTGTTGTTGAACCATTGGATGTAGTAAGGATGTGGATGCGGTCTTGTGGTGAGAGAGAGATTCTCCACCATCTCCATGCTAGCCAAGTTGTTGTAGCTCCCTCCATCTATGATGATGCGAGCAGAACGTTCCTTCACAACTCCCTTTGTACGGAACAAATTATGCCTCTGATTTTTCTCAACTTGTGTAACCTACACACTCAAAACACGTTGAGCAACTAAACATTCATACCTGTCAGCATCTTTAGCAGCCATGTATTGCGTCTCATGATCAGAATCATCTCCACCGTGTTCTTCATGTGTAATAATAGCCAAAGTCTCCTCATCATAGTCACTAGAGGACTCATACCCACCATCCTTAGTAGCAATCATCACACACTGAGATTTGCATTCTCTGGAAAAATGTCATCTTCCCTTACAACGGTGAAAAATAAGTCACTTGTGTGCCCTGTTGATGCCATGGAAGAAGAAGAGCTCTGTGCAGGCCCGGCAGGTGTGCTCTTGGCAGATAGTGGTGGTTGTGCCTGCTTTCTTGTATCATGGCTGGAGGTGGCACCTGATGGAGGTGCTGGTGTAGTGGAAGTATAGGATGCATGTGGTGTCCATGATGAAGATCGACCTGCAGAAAAGTTAGTTCGCGCCAATGCCTGTCGATCCTGCACTTCACGTTCAGCTTACAAGCAAGATGGAATAAATGAGTGATATTATTATACTCCTTATACTCTAGAATGATCCGAATCTCTCAATTTAATCCACCCACAAAACGTGCAAGCATAGCTTCATTCTCCTCAACAATACCACATCTAATTAAGCCAGTTTGTAATTCCTGATAATATTCTTCTGCAAAATTTTTTCCTTGTCTTAAACGCTGCAATTTTTGAATTAATTCACGTTGATAATATGGTGGAACCGAATGAGTACACATAGCAGTTTTCAAAGTAGCCCAAGTAGCTGGAATAGGATATAATCTACAATGTTCAGACCACCAAACACATGCAAAGCTAGTGAAAGCACAAACAGCAGCAGGAACACGTCTCTCCTCAGGATATTGTAAACATGTAAATCGTTGTTCACTTTATAACTCCCAAGTAAGATATATATCAGGAACATATCTACCCTCAAATGGTGGAATATTCAATTTCAGTTTAGGGAGATGGTCATGATCTTGTACCTGAGGGGGAGCCCTACCATTGCCATTATTTTCATGTGGATGACCTGGTGGTTGTGGTGCTGGTGGTTGCACGTAGTTCTGATTTTAACCAACCTCATCCTCGTAATCGCCCGCATAATGATGCTCCTCCGCATTAGCAGCAGGAGCCAGAGAAGTATCAACAGCAGCACCAACAGTTTGGCCAGGCACAAGAGGGACATAGCTCGCTCGGCGGATGCTGTTTCGCGATGTGGAGGTAGTCATTGTAGTTGTTGTTGTTGTTGTTGTTGTTGTTGTTGTTGTTGTTGTTGTTATAGAGGTGCGTTAGGTGCAGCCGGTGGTGGTGGTGGAAGACACGCTAGCAATTCATTAAACATGTTATTGAGCTTTGTTTCGAACGTATTCTGCATGCCATCTATCTTCTCCATGGCCTTTTCTAATCTGTTTAGCACATCTTGCACATGTCCACTCATCATTTGCAGAAATTTATCATGCAACTCCGTATTCGTCATGTTCTCCCAGTCAGTCTCGTCGGCTTGTGATCTTGCCATGGTTAGCAGCAATAGAAACACACAAGAATATGATCCTACAGACTACTAACAAGAGGTGGTGGTGGGTGTCACAAATCTATCAAGCAAATCTCAAATTCTTACCAGTTCTTACCCAGCAGTAGGCGGTGATCGGCAGCCGTCATTGTCAAAACTCTCAAAGCTTGGATAGAGCGATTACCAGGAAGAGTAAAACACACGACGTAGATGTATGTGGAGCTGGGAAGGCTTATAATATGGTAGCAAAAAGGCTCAGCAATAATCAATTCAGAGATGCAAAGTTGAATAAACGCTCAACGATGGTACTGTGCTGGTCCTAGGCTAGACCGGGCTAGAGACGCGAGCCTATAACAGTAACAAAATCACTCTGAATTTTTTTCTTTTTTCTTTTTTTGCACTTTTTTCCTCTCTTTTTTGCTCTGCAACAATTTTTTTTGAAAAAGTCTACAAATGGTCTAAAAACTGCCAAGCCAAAATTTTCCAGACTTAGTTGTTTTTAGTTGGAACTATTTTTCTACTGCGGGTAGCATGGAATCTCGGGAGTCCTACTCTGACACGACTCGAAGTATCGCGTGATCTGGAACTCGAAAACAAAGTGAAAAATACTAGACTCGGACTAGGACTGGTGGCGGATATGAATCTGGTGGAACTCGGATTGGTGGCGGCGATGAATCTGGTGGAACTCGGACTGGTGGCAGATATATGTTGCAGGTGGACTAGGATTGGCGTGATGGGGGCGGATATGTGGTGGCGTATATGGACTCGGATTGGCGGTGAATATTTCGTGGTGGTATATGGCAGCGGCGATGAAGTTGGTGCGGTGGTGGTATACGACAGCAATGATCATGATGATGCGGTGGTGATATATGGCAGCGGTGACGTGACAACCTGTGAATAGAACTCGAAACTCTAAAGGATTAGACGCTAAGACCAGTAACTTGACATGACGATGCAACCGCAAATTCAACAAAGCAAATGCATAAAAGATTATGCAAAGGCTCAGATGGGTTCGGATAGGATGAACTAACCCTAATTCTTTTTGGCTTTTTCATGGACTGTAGGTATGAAGAACAAACTCGATCTAAACTACAAAAAACTGTAAAATCTCACCGAGCAACCTAGAAATCTGATACCACTTGATAGAGGCAAAGGTGTCCCATCTTTCAATGAGATGGTGCCTATCGTATTGGAGGAAGTCGACTTTGACGATCCGACTACGGACGTGAGAGGACGTCGCGCCTTAGCAATCGCAAAACCAACTCCGAGAGGTTATTGACCACACCGGAGCATGATCAACCTGACCATGAAGGTCTGTTTCCTGCAGGCAAACAAAGAACAAGCAAGAAACTAAGATTGAAATCTAGATATTGCGAATATAAGAGGAAAGCTTTATTGATCAAAGCTTTGGTTTTGTGGCGCCTTTGTCTTGTCGTTGAACACAAACGAAGTATGCGAGGTTGTAGCTATGGCGAACTTTAATCTAAACAAACCCAAAGTCTAAACGATGCCCTAGGGGCTATATATATGGAGGAGAGGGGGGTGGGGATTTCGTGGCCCTTGGAGGAGGGGTCCGAAACCAAACCTAACTCTTGCTTCCCCACACATACGGACTCTAAAAACAGCCTATAATCAAGTATTTCGAAATTACATGGGCATGTCCCAAAAATAAGGTGACACAGCACCTAGGATAGCCTCTAGACAAAATTTATGAAGTGGCATGTTGTATATTTCGTCCAAGGCTTCATGCACTCATTGTGGTGGTTTCAAAGTCCTGGAATCATCACTTGTAACTTTGTTCTTGTTCCCCTTGCGCACGCCATCATCTCCACGCTTGAACTTGCTCCAAGGTTCATCTTTCTTGTCCAAGCTAGGCTCTTCATTTGTAAGCAAAACAAATGTATCCAATTTAGGCAGCATCATATTCTCTTGAACATTAGAATTGTTACCAAGAAACGAAAGTACCTGGTAATTTAATTGGCGGGCGCGAGCTCTAGTAATTGGTCCAGTATGTATAGCACTAGGGACTATGGGTGTAACGATGGTATTGATGTCCTCATCATGTATGGCTAGGTCTCGTGTACATGGCTGGGTCGGAACAGAGAAACTGCGTCGTCATGTTCATCGGGAGGCAACGGAATGCGTCGTGTTCATCGGGAGGCAATGGAATACGTCTTGTTCATCGGGAGCCAACCGGCTTGGACGGAATAGCCGATCAAAACAAGGCCTGGTGTACCGCGGAATGGAGGAAATGGCCTTGTGTTCGACCGGCCATGGTCGAAACGGGATCCTATTCATTGGGAGGGGTCTGGCGTACCGCATAATGGAGGAAACAGACTTCTCTTGGACCTTCTATGGTCGAAACGGAGTCCTGTTGATCGGGAGGGGTGTGGCGTACCACAAAACAGAGGAAACAAACTTGTGTTCGAGCGCTATGGTCGAAACGGGGGTCCTGTTCATCGGGAGGGGTGTGGCGTACCACAAAACGGGACTCCACGGGATACTGTTCATCTCCACCGTCGACCTCCTCCAGCCTCCACGAGCTACTGTTCATCCACTGTCGACCTCCTCTAGCCTCCACCTGCGAGTGTTCATCCACGGGCTCCTGTTCATCTAGCCTTCACCGCTCCTCCACCGGCTACTGTTCAACCAGCCCTCTCCACGGGGTCCTATTCAACCACCCCTCCACGGGCTATTGTTCATCCTGCCCTCCACCGTCTACTATTCAACCCGCCCTCCAAGGGGTCCTGTTCATCCAGCCCTCCACGGGGTCCTGTTCATCCACCTCCAACCGGCTCGATCGGGGTCCTGTTCATCCAGCGGCAATGGCCTCTACTACCACATGGTCCTATTCATCCAACCCCCACCAGGAACTATTCATCCACCCCCCCCCCCAACAACGCTCACTGTTCATCAAGGGAAGGAGGCAGCAGGGTTCGATCGGCTTCAGTTAGCAGCAGTAGCGAAGGAATCACTTGGGTTTAGTTAACAGCAAGGGATCAATCGCTCGGGTTCAGTAACGTAGCTAGTGCAATCGCTCGGGTTCAGTTAGAGCGCAATGCCTCGCACACATGCACGTACGTGTACGAGAGAAACGCGAATCACTCGGCCCCAGACCACCCACCATAACCGGGAACTCCCCGATATTGTCCTCGCCCTCACTTCTACGACGGTTTTTTCCGTCATGGACGTCCCAAAGAATGTCATGCAGCTGCGTCTCTGGCCCGCCCAGGACGAAAAGCCCATTTTCCGTCATGATATTTTTTTCATAGAAGTAGGAGCCCACCACATCTATGATGATACTGGGTTTTGTCACAATTATCATCATAGAAGTATCATAAGCATGACAGAAAATTTTTTCGTTCGGCCCAAAATGTCGCGGATGTGTCTTTTTTTGTAGTGATGAGTAGCGCAATTTCTTATCATTAATTTCGTCCTCTCCCAAGATTGGGCAACATGTTCATGATCAAGTTGCTTAAAATTCACAATCTGTTTTCTAAGATAAATAATTTTCGCGGGAGGAAAATACTTGGCAATAAAAGCATCTTTATACTTATCGCAAGAATCAATACTATTTCGTGGCAATGATGAAAACCAAGTTTATCGAGATCTCGTAGTGAGAACAAAAATATTTTCAATTTTTCAATATCACGTCCACATATTTTTGTTCTTTTGCATGTCACACAATTCAAAGAAAGTGTTTAGATGGGACGTGACATCTTCATGAGGACTACCGGAAAATTGTTCTTTCATAACAAGATTTAGCAAAGCCACATTAATATCACAAGACTCTGCACTAGTGCTGGGAGGAGAAATCAGAGTACTAATGAAATCATCATTTTTAGTATTGGAAAAAGGACACGATTTTGTATTTTCTTGAGACATCATGACTACGCAAATGAGATAACAAGCAAACAAGCAAAAGGCAAATGGAAAATATTTTTGTATTTTTGTGAAAATATTTTAGAAGTTGGGGTGATGAAAATGAGAGGCAAATGACAAATAAAGTAAATGCAAGGAGATGAAAGTTTATGCGATGGTACTGGATAGATGTTGATGATGTTTCCCCGACAATGGCGCTAGAAATTATTCTTGGTACTTGTGAGCTATGTTGTGATTCCATCGAAGAGGGGAGAATGATGTAGTAAAGTAGAGATAAGTATTTCCCTAAGTTAAGATCAAAGGTTATCAATCCAGTAGGAGAACCATGCAACACCTCGTTAGCAGTACCTACACACAAAATAACAAATCCTTGCACCCAGCGTGAAGAAGGGGTTGTCAATCCCTCGGCGGTTACTTGCAAGATTAAATTGCATGGTGATAGATATATAATTTAAAAAAATTACAACAAGGTATTTTTGATTTCAATACATGATAAAAAGTATACCAGGGGGGCATACTTTTCACTAGAGGCTTCTCTCTTGAAAATAGCATATGGTGGGTAAACAAATTACTGTTCGGCAATCGATAGAAAAGAAAATAATCATGATGATATCCAAGGCAATTATCAGGTATATAGTCATCACGCCCGAGACAAGTAGGCCGAAACGATTCTGCATATACTACTATTACTCACATCGACCGCTATCCATCATGCATCTAGAGTATTAAGTTCATGAAGAATGGAGTAATGCCTTAATCAAGATGACATGATATAGAGAAAGTAAACTCCCTCTATAATTTTTTATTGTTCCATGCTGTTATATTATGAATCTTGGATGTTTTATATTCATTTAGTGGAAACTTTATATCATTTTTGGGACTAACCTATTGACATAGTGTCTAGTGCTAGTTGTTGTTTTTTTGTTTTTTTTACTTTGCAGAATATCCATATCAAAAGAAGTCCAAATGCAGTGAAACTTTTTGGAGATTTTTTCCTGCCCGAAAGAGACCCAGGGACCCTGGAGGTATACTAGAGGAGGCCCATGGGGCCCACAAGACACTATGGCGCGCTAGAGGCCCTAGGGGCGCCCTGATGCCTTATGGGGCCTACGTGATCTTTTCCATTGCCTCTAAGCTCTATAAATACTCAGATATTCCAGAAACCCTAGGGGAGTTCACAAAACACAATTCCATCCGCCACAAGTTCTAGAACCACGAGATCCACTTTAGAGCCCTTCTCCGACACCTCGCCAAAGGGGGAAACGACCACGGAGGGGTTCATCATCCTCATTGGTGCTCCTTTGATGATTTTTGAGTAGTTTACCACAGACCTACGGGTTCATAGGCAGTAGCTAGATGGCTTATTCTATCTTTTTTATCTTCAATACAATGTTCTCCTCGATGTTCTTGGAGATCTATTTCATGTAATGACTTTTTGTGGTGTGTTTGTTGGGATCCGATGAATTGCGAGTTTATGGTCAGTTCTATCTATGAATATTATTTGAGTCTTTTATGAACTCTTTTATGCATGATCTTTATAGCTTGATATTTCTTCTCCAAAACTTTGGTTTGGTTTGGCCAACTAGATTGATTTTTCTTGCAATGGGAAGAGGTGCTTTGTGATGGGTTCGATCTTGCGGTGCTTATTCTCAGTGTGAGAAGGAGTCATGACACGCATGTATATCGTTGCCATTAAGGATAAAAAGATGGGGCCTATCCCTACATGAATAGATCTTGTCTACATCATGTCATCATTCTTATTGCATTACAACGTTTTTCCATGAACTTAATACAATAGATGCATGCTGGATAGCGGTCGATGTGTGGAGTAATAGTAGTAGATGCAGGCAAGAGTCGGTCTACTAATCTTGGACGTGATGCCTATATACATGATCATTACCTTGGATATCGTCCTAATTATTTTCTCTTCTATGCTTTGCCCAAAAGTAATTTGTTTACCCACCATATGCTATTTTACCTAGAGAAGCCACTAGTGAAATCTACTGCCGCGGGGTCTATTTCCTATCATATTATTTTTAGATCTATTATAGGAAAACCCAGAAATACATTGCTGCACTTTTTCTTTATTTTTTGTGTTTTTAACAGATCTATTTATCAAATCTCATACAATTTTATCTATCTAAATACTGAGGTGGGATTGACAACCCCTCTTACGTGTTTGATGTAGGGTGGAGCCCTATACGGTCGATCTTTCATGAAAGGAGCGGACCCCACGAAGAACACGAAAAACACGGGGAAGAACGGAGAGAAAGCACAAGGGGAAACACTCAAGAACAAGTCCAATTACACATCCACTAGACAATCAAACAGACAAGATCCACGAGGTACATGAACAACAAAGGGAAAGATACAAGGGAAGGTTCATCTCCATGAGGAGGTCTTGATGGTAGAGTTCATCCCAAATCCAAAGGAGATGGGGGCTTGAATCCTACAAGGATCTTCCCACAAGGGGGTCTTGAATCCAAGGTGGATCTTCTCCGAAGAGGGGCCGCATTCTCTCTTGTGGAGTAGATCCGTAATGGATGAGCAAAGCTCTATCTCTAATGAGCTACTACTTTGCTAACCTTAGTATGGAGCTAGGAGACAAGTATATATAGTCCAAGGGGTAAGTTGGGGGATACATGGGGTGAAACCCCTCTCACTACGCACAGACAGGGCGGTTGTACCGAATATGTGAGTGGTTGTACCGCTAGGAGCTCAGGTACTGGTTTCTGGGGGTGTACAAGAATGTAGGGAGCTTGTACTCGTGGTAGGACCGGTTGTATCGGTCTAGTCGCAGCTGGGCGGAAACCGGGGCTGTACCGGCCTTGCACCGCTCGAGCCAGAAGTTGGGCCGGTAGTTGGGCTGTAGTCGAGCGGTTATACCGCCCATGTGTCTTCAGCGGCAGTACCGCCTGGTGTGGGCGGTAGTACCGCTCATTTCAGACTGGGCGGGTCCTCTTCTTCCTTCTCTTCCATGCTTCTCTCGCGGATGGTGTAGTTGTACACTTGTGCTCGCACTCCTCCTCCTCGTCCATGGTGTTCCGACAATACCTATGCAAGCACTCGAGAGGAGTGTCAAGTAGTATACCATCCTCGAAGGGGTCAAGTGAACACCCGTAAAGGAGATGATTCACCTTTATGTATGTGAAGTAGATGTCGCACGTGTCGCTTGCCGAACGGACTCTTGACATGGTGATGTCCATAGGATGCTCCGCATCATCCCCTCCTCCTTGGGAAAGATCCGACCTCGGATTGTAATCCAAATCACCATGGGAAAGATATGGCGTCGCCATGTAGGAGTGGTCGATCACCAAGTTCTCATCATCTTGAAGCTCGAAATGGGCACTCTCCAATGTCGCACCAACTTGGGATTACTTCAAAAGGAGCAAAGACAACAAACACTTGGAAAACAAATGTAGTTAGCGTTAGTGCAAAACCAAGAATTCAAGAGGTGATTCACCCAACAAGTGTCGTCGTCATGCAAAGCATATGGTTTGACAAAGGATTGTGACATGGTATGTAAGCATATCAATCGAGCACAAGCAAAGAAAGCATGGGGACAAGCATGTGTATGTGAGGTAGTGATGCAAATATGTGTGACAAGAGAAGAAGCATCTACCTCAAGTTCATAGCAAGCATTCACAAATTGTTCAATGAAAGGTCAATGGTAGGCATAGGAATCATTCACAACACCAAATAAAATGAAGTGTCTAAACACATGGGTCAAGTGCAAGACAATCCAAGCATAATGTGCATTGAGTGTAGTGAATAACGTGTGGCACTCAACACAATAGGAAGAGCAAGTGTTCATCACGTGTGAGGCAATCAAGGCAAGCATGTAGCAATCAATGGGACATGGCATATGTGAAATGATGACATTGTTGCAACCAAACATATGGGAGGAGCAAGTAACCAAGAATTGGATGCAACACACAAGGCATATATATCATGATGCATGGAATGGTGAAAATGACAAGTCAAAGCAAGATCTCTAACAAGTGTGCAATCATGTGGTCCAAGATGAATAATAAGTTTCATGCGGAAAGAAACACAAGTAGTGTGATCCATAATATCCATTCTCATGGTTTGGAGTTTCTCAAAACAGAATGATATCACCTTGAAAGGATGTCCTTGTGCGTCCTTCACAATGCTGAAGTACAAGCAAGTGCGATGTAGAATCGTCGTGGTAGAAGGTGGTTCGCTCTCAAGAGCTTGGATTGTCAACTCACGTGACGTGGAAGTTGGCACGAAGTCCAAGTTTCCTACACATGCACAAAACAAAGAAAAGAACGTATGCGCATGGTAGATAAACACATCATCCATCATGATGGTTCTCCACTATTGCACATAACCATTAGTAGCACAAGTGCATGAATAATATGATGCAGTAATGGCTATATTCATGGCACTAGGTATATGGTGCAAAGAGGCAAGACAAGCATGCTTCACAAGCAAAATGTCAAAATCTCCAATCATATGTGAGAACTAGTGGTGTGACCCGTGCATTTGCGCGGCTAGATTTAATACAATGTTATGTGTGATGTTGTTTTCCAGCACTTCCTTCCTCGCAACACATTATCCGATTTGATTCGTGAAGACAATATCTTTGTTGTTCGATTTGATTTGGAACACCATTAATATTTACAATAATTTCTATGTTTAATCTTTTAGTCATAATCTCTCGATGTCTTTATCCTCCCAACAAACTTTTCATGGGAGTTGATCTACCAAGAATTAAACCTAACATTAGCAAAGACTTTTTATGGTCGTATGAATGCACCTATCATATTTATTGAATTCTAGTTGTTCATGCATATTTGGATGATCATTACCTAGATGTCCCTCACTTTATGCATCATATTACTAGAAAATTCATGCCCCAAAAAGGAGAAGCACGGTTGGATGATTTCCTTTCTGATTTTATTGATGTTTTAACCAAGAATTAAGTATAACAATAATGACTCTTATCTCGAACCTTTTTTTCTTTCTTCATTCGCCTGCTCAGTGGTTGTATATAGTGTATAATCATCAAATATATGGATCTTTTTAACACTTCTTACAAAGTTTTTACAGCAAGTGGTCCTTTTTGAATTCGGATCCTTGGACTATTGATATAATATTATTTTTCTGTTGGCCCATATACTACTTCATCTATGTTTTCATCTTCTATTTTTTGTAGTGCATATCATGGTATGCTTGTATAAACTTGTACGTGCAGCTACTCATGTGCCTAGTTTCCAAATTGTCTACATCATTGGTGTCATTCAGATCAAACACCAATATATTTGAGTGCATGCTAGCTTGTCTACCCGTCGTCTCTTCAAAGCAAGCTTGCCTGTATGCTTTGTACAATTGAAGTCGATCGGCCCAAGCAAGGTGAAGGTCTCCAGTAAACCATAACGACACAACTTTGTTACTCTCACTAATCTTCTCTTTAAAAAGGTTTTTTAAGCATTTTGTAACCATTGTAGATGTAAAAATTTATTATATTTTCTTTATAGATTTAAAATAACACCGTTTAGAGCCTATCGGGTTTCTTTCTAGCGCAAAAATTAGCATTAAATCACTGTCGTGCATATCACATGTGATTGCAGCAACAGCGGGAAGCTCCGGGGATCACCTAATGATTGCTAGCGTGCATGAAAATGCTAGCACATCATGGTTGATGAATGTACTCCTACCATTGCATGAGTAGTATGCATGGTTCTCAAAAAGGACAGTTTCCACACAAACATAGTACAGTTTCGTAATGCAAAAAGTAACTTTGTACTACTGTCGCGGGAGAGATACATTGAAATTTTATAGTGTGTCACCTCTCCTCTGGGCTACTGCACAGCGTGAGCGACGTATGGGCTGTGGCCCATGCGATAGCCGGTTGGGGAGTAGTGTGCTTCGTCGGGACGGGCGAATCTTTCCCTGCTCCTGCTCGAACGATGGAACGACGCATGAAACGTGAACAGTTTCTTTTCATTTACCGATGGTATGGTGGGTAATTATTGACAACTTCGGAGGTAATTTAGATGACGGTGAGCAGGCGGGCAGAAGCAATAGCCGCTTTATTATTATTACTACTATTATTATTAGGGAAAGATTAGAGATTGTTCTTATTATTTTTATTTTATTTTTGTACTGGCTTCTTTTTTATTGAATACGAATTGTTGCTTTAATATTGTCATATTTGGGATGTCTATTTAAAAAAAAGAACTGCCCTATATATGCGTATAGACGTGAGAATTTCACGGACACGGATATGTAGTTCTTCTTCGCAAAAAAACATAGATGTCCTAGCACATCACGATTTGCATTAGTCTATGACATCAGTAGTATGTGTTCTTTTTCTTGAGAAACACATCATCAGCATGTGCAATTAGCCCAGACTTTTTTTTCAACGCATGCATCTTGGGTCGTGCTTTTTTCAACGTCTCCAACCCGGACCTGGACTCTCGTTCTTTTTAACATGTGTGATTTGGTCGCTCTATACGGTGCACTTGTAATTCTTTCCACACTTGTAATTCCATTTTTTACTTGCACTAATTATAACTCTTGTCGGACACCAATTCATGTGTCGAGCGTGTCAACAAAACATATGTATGCACCTCTATATTGTTGTACGTAACTCTTGATTTTTTTAGTTTAGCCCTTTTAATTCAGATCAACGCATCAAATATTTTTAACCTATGGGGATTAACGTGATGACTTATTTGCTGCCCGGAGATTTCTTTTTTGCTAAAATCATCAGCGATATTAGCGTACGCAATGAGATGAATCAAAAATGCGCCTAATTTTTTTTGAGAGGTTGCTTCATGTGACCATATCTTACAATAATACATTAGTTTTATTGGTGTAATAGTCTTTCTGCACAAACCGGACTGCTTTCCGTTTGCTATGTTTTTTAAGTCTTCCTCTAGTCATGTACACATACGAGAGATTGTTTAAATATGTGTAGCGTGCCTTTTTTTAGGCAGTGCCTATTACTTTTTTTCTTTGAAAATAGTGCCTATTTCTTTTTTGTTTCCTATTCTCTCGTTATGCTTTTTTCTATTTTATAGAACTTTTCTCTAGTTATGTATGGACATGAGATTGTTTTTTTCTGAAAGCACGTACGTGAGATTATTTGGTATGTGTAGTGTGCCTCTTTTCTTCTCTCCTATTGTAAAAGAAAAAACGAGTCCAAACCGGAATTGGTTGTTCCCTTTTTCCATGCACAGAACACGTGCCTGATGTTTTCTCTTTTTAGTGTAGCACGTACATGATGTTGGCATTGCTACTTCTAGGTGTCCTCCTTATGCACGGTGTGGTTGCATTTTCTCATCGCAGAACCATATACGTGATAGGACATTAGATGCGCACAACTTTATTTTTGGATGTGACAGGTCCAATTTTTTCTACATAATAATATTTGGATGTGACAGGTCCAATTGTTTCTACGTAACAATATTTGTATGTAACGTTTATATCTTTTAATCTCAGCCCTTGATATCTAAAATTAGTGGTCAAGATAATTTAATCTATGTGGATCAATATAATGGCTTGTTTGCCTCTTGTTTTAATTATATAATAGATTATATGGGGGCAATCTCATTAGCAAGGCTAAATGTATCGTTGCACTCAATACATGGCAAATCATCTAGCATGAGAGAGGCAACATATGGAGATATATGATAAGAAGCAATAACAATCATGTGCAGAGCATGGTAATGGTTGTCATTAACCACAATAAATGAGCAAGTATGAATCATTGGTGATGCAACACAAGCAAGCATATCAATCATGTCGTGCAAACTAGTGGAGCGAAGATGCATCATAATAGAGCAAATCATGGCAATCATGTCATGTGAGCAAATAGTTGATATAGAAAATGCACATGACATATCGAAAGCACGAACACAAATCAAGATCATAGTATCATCATAGGCATGGGGCCCAAAGCAAACATAAAAATAACAATTGATATCTCCACCAAGCTTGCAAATAGATATACAGGTATGAGAATCAATCATCATGTGTAATGCAAAGCATGGGTCACAAATGCATGGCAATGGCATAGGAATGAGCATATCATGCAAAGTGAACATGGCAAGATGGGCAAATGATATATAATGGACAATAACCCATAGCCAAGTGAGGGCCAAGTAGAAGAAATGCGCGAAGAGAGCGGTGGGAAAGACACTCCATGGGCTCCTGAATCATCATTGCTCTCTAGAGCTCGTTTTGTCAACTCGTGGGATTGCGAGGTTGACAAGAATTCATGGGTACCTACACAAAGGAGACACAAACGAAAGAGATTGTGTGTGTGGTAAATGTACACATCATCCATCATGATGTGTATGTGCACGTGAGTGTTAGTACAAGATAAGCATCGCTCAAAGAAATTTGATGCATGGTATAAGAACATGTCATCCATCATGAAAGAATAGTTATTGTGTATAACACGATGGGGATGCAAATTGAGCATACAAGTATAAGGCACAACAATAGCATTTTTATTAATGGGAAGCATATTGTGCACACAAGTATGAGGATCATGCAATGGATGGGATGAATCAAAATATCCTAAAATGTATGAGGAAACTATGGGGATCTCCTCATGAGCAATATTGGAAACATCATATGGAGAAAATGGACAACATCCAAAACAATGCATATCCGAAGCTATGTGGTCATGGCATGGCATATGAGATAAAATGATGCAAAGGGAGCATATCAATATCATCACAAGAAAAACAAATGCCAATAACCATGGGATTGTCATCTATGCCATAAGTGCAAATTGGGTCAATTTTAATGTCGTATGCATAGTCACTATGAGGAGATTGCAAATATGACATATGATTGATCTCATGCATAGCATATGACAAGTCAAGCGGATTGGCAAACATGATGTGACCTAAAGAATGATCACAAGAAATCCTATGTAACATGGCATCACAACTAATAGAATCCACATGGCAATCATCATATTCATCATAAATGGGTAAATCATCGCTTGGGGAAGTCGCACTAGCATGACACATGCTAATAGGTTGATCAACATCATGCAAGCAATCAATGTCAAGAATGTCCACTAGTGGGACTAGAGCATCACCTTCACCTATGTTACCTTTGTCATTCCACTCAAGTTGTGTAGGTCAGGTGGTAAAGGCCAAATGGTGCTCATCATTATCAACTTGATGGAACCATGTGGGGGGTGCATCATATTCCACCATGTCCATCTTCTTGTCCAAAGGTAGGACGTAGTCGTCGTGAATCAGCGTGTCCTCATATATGGGACCTAGCACCAAATGAGAAGACACAATAGAGGTAGAGGTTAAGTCGTTAGAAATCATAGTGGCCTCACATGCCTATCAACTACCTCACTCTCTCTATGTGGTGGTTCACTCACTCCCTCAAAATAGGTGCACTCAAACTCACATACGGTGGAGTCACTAATCTCACTCAAGTGGTGGGGGTTGTGGCTCTCCTCACATGGGAATTGTGGCAACACATCATATATGGGCTAGTGGTGAAGTCACTCTCACTCTCAATATGGTGGCAAAAGTCACTCAAGTCATCATATGTCGCTATGGTCGAAGGGAAAATCCCATGCTCAACCATATCATCGTCGTCGCCGTGGATGAAAGCCGAACATGGCACATGATCACTCTCGCCTCCTAAGATGGAAGCATCATCCTTTCTCGTCACCATGTCACTCGCCTCCAAATCTTGGTCCTTGATGGTCTCCGTAGTCGTAGTCGTCGCCGCACCAACTTGAAAAAGAGTCGAAGTAGACTCGGCACCATCAATGCCACAAAGAGGGATGGCAGTGAAGGCAAACTTGGGAGCATCATCTTGGAGCCCGTTGGGCTTGGACATCGTGGTGGTACTAGCCTCATGCTCATTCTCATGGAGCTTGGTCGTTGCGAAGTGAGCTTGGGGTGGAGAAGCTTTGGCCTTCATGAGTTCGTGTTCCACCTTGAGAGCACCAATGTAGTTGTCGTCGCGGGACTTGTAGTTCTCGAGGAAGATCATCTTGGAGATGTAGTTGTGCAATCCCATCATGAAGTGGAACTTCATCGAAATGGGGCCATCCACGTCGGCTCGTTGCAAGGCAATCTTCATCTCCTTGAAGTACTCGTCGATGGACTTGCACCACAAGAAATATGTCAACTTGTGACCACCACTATTGGTCACTGAATGGTCACAAATTTCCATTTGTGACCTTTTTGTGACCAAAAACATAAGGTCAAAAGCTGGCCGTCATAAACTGACTATAGCGACCTTTCTTCTGGAATGGTCGAAGACGTTTATGACCAAAATACGTCTACTGTGGTATTTTGGTCACTAGCAACCTCCCCAGGCCACGTAGGCATCCAGCGTGGCAATCTGACGTGGCACAAGATTCAGCCCGGTCCAATTCGATTTTCTACATGGGCCTAGCCCAACAATTCGGCCTTTTTAATGTATTTTTTCCTGTGCTTTTATTAGCTACATGGGTTTGGCCCAACAATTCAACCTTATTGATTTCTTTGTGTGGCCCTTTTAACAACATATTTTCTTTTTGATCATGTATTTTTCTGGGCCTCTCATGTTTTTCCCTCAAAAATAATTGTCCAATATAACTTGGGCCTAGCCCAGTTCCGAAAAAATTGATCCAATACAAAAGAAGTTATTATGCCATTGACATTACAACACATCACACCACAAGCTATCTTGGGCAACGCGCAATGTTATTATATTACAACCATTCATTCCAGCAATACATATCTACGATATCTTTACATCCCAGGAACAGTAACTGCAAAACAAAACTATTCTACAATAAAGAAAATTAAAACAAAAATTTAGATGCTAAGACATAACAGAAGTTCCTATTGTCCTCCTCCTTCCAACATTTGAAAACCTCATGCACCTGCAGTAGATCAATCATGAGTGAGAAACTATATAGCAGAAAAAATGTTTAAATGATGCAAAAATAACAATCATTACACATGGTATTCGGGTACAAATTCATTAGTCATTCCACATGGTATGGCAGGTACAGATTCATCAGCCATTAGAGTAGATAATAACATCACTGGCAACAATTAATACGGCTTGGATCAAGTCTCAAGCATAATAGAGTACAGATTAGTCCAGTTTATACTCCTCTTTTAGAGGTACAGATTATAGCTAATGGGAGCCGATGTCCAGGAGTATTTGCAAATGATACAACATCATGGAGTGGGATAACATGTTTAGCAGTACAGGTTATATAGTAAGCAAGTAAGCAATTTGGCAAGCTATGTTGTAAGATAATTGTTGTGTCGCTAACAATCACCATGTAAGAATGCTTTGTTGTACTAATACATGCACATCAAGCGAGAGTGGTGTTCTATTCTTACCACATAGGCACAAGTGAGATGATGCCCGATTCGCCCTGCTTCTCCACAAGACTCGGCCAGGAGCACAAGAAAGTAGGCTGGTAACAAAATAACAAGCCACACATAAAACTGTTATGCCCTGGACAACTACAGAGAAGAAATCAAAAGTAACCATAATAGTAGAGGTGTGGTGATCAAGTATATAAACACTCCTAGCAGCTAATTATATAAGGGCATTGCTCATAATGAAGAGCAAAGTATTTTTATGGGGAGGAAAGGCTCCCAGCTTCACCACCCCCAGGATATGCATTCAAACAAGAATTTATTAGTGAAGAACAAAAAGAGCGGCTCCCCTATTTTTTGCTGGAACTATAGTAGCCTAGCTTAGCTTCAAACAAGAATAACGAATTTGTAAGACATGTATGTCTGCCATAACCAAGCAAGCAGATTCAGTAGCTACTTAAACAGTTTAATAGTTGGACTCCAGAGACAATTCTTAGTGCTTCAAATCATTCAGTTATCTGAATTAACAGTACAGAAAAGAATTGAAGATCTCAATGACAGTAGTAATTGGAGGGATAAATCAACACTTGTTCTAAGGACAATAAGATGATTGGTGCCAGGCAGTGTGGGGTCTGATCAGTCACCAAGCTGAACATGAGTGTTTAAATTTGCCAACTAGGACTAACAAAAGTGCCAAACAGAGCTTTTCAGGCTACAACAGCAACATATTAAACTATCATGGACCTACCTAACTCTCAAAGCACTAATCCATCCCCAATTAGTTCAGATAAAAAAATCCCACATGGCTAAATGGGCATGCACCTCTCTGTAATTCTGCAGATAAACCTTGAGGGGCTCAATGTACTCCTGAAAGCCTAGTGTGGCCATCGCCAAGAGCAGGTCGTCGATGTTGATGGTCTTGCACTTCTCCCTCTGGCACTTGTCGCTCGCCCTACAATACATACAAGACAAAACGGCGATAGGTCAGCACCAGACCACACTTGATTCGGGCAGGTAAAATAGAGCGGCAGCGGCCAACAAAGGCACTCACTCGCTGGTGATGAAGCAATGAACTCCGAGATGCACTCCCGCACGGTCTCCTTGGCATCCTTAGTGATCTTGCCGTTGGCCAGGATGGCCTTCTTCATGATGCTGCTGATGTTGGCGATGGCAAGAACCTGTGCTGCTCCCTGATGCCGCCGAAGCCGCCGCCCGGCGGGCTCGCCGGCGCGTCCGACATCCGGCCGCCCTCCTGCAGCACACCAGCAACCCCGCCAGATCCATCAGCGCACCGGCGCACCAAACCCTAGACCCCGACTTCCGGAAGCGCGGGGAGAGAGGTGAGGGAAGAGGGAGGCGTACCTTATATAGACGAGCGTGTAGAGGGAGGGAGGGAAGGTGGTGGAGGGGAATGGAGGTGTGGTGAGGGCGGCGAGCGACGTCCCCGTGCTCCGTGAGCCTCCGCGACGCCTTTCTGGCCACCGGAGGAGCTGAGGGCCGAATCCGCTGCGGTTGGCTCGCCTGCCCAAGCCCCATCGGTGGAGAGCGCCTGCTCGATCCAGATCGAGGACCTGATTGGCGTGGGGTTGCCTGCGAATCTTGGGGGCGGCTCTGGGCATGGGCTCGATCTTGGGTCGGCCTCAACCTCGTCTACGGCGAGGGTCATCGATGGTGGCGGTGGCGGTAGGGTTGGGGGCGGCGGCAGATCGAGATCTGAGGGAAGGAGAAGGGGTGGGGTTGGGGGCGTGGGCGGAGGAAGAAGAGCTGTGAGCAGGAGCGAGGTCCGGGTGCAGCGCGAGGGAAGGAGGGCGCCGCCGGTGACAGAAAGGAAGGAGGGCGCCGCCGGTGATAGAAAGGAAGGGGGGCGCCGCCGGTGCCAGCGCGAGGGAAGGAGGGCGTGGCGCGAGGGGTGAGGGAGAGGCCGATCTGGATCAGGGACAGAGAGAGGGAGGCGGCGGGCGGAAGGAAGGGACGAGAGGTGAGAGAGAGGTAGGGTTTGGTGCGGTGGGTTTTTTTACTTTCTTTGCATGGACGGATGGATGGACGTTGGATTGCTAGCAATGGATGGTAGGATGTCTGCCATCTCATCGATCCGTGCCACAAACGGTTCCACCAATCACAATGTAGTACACACTTTGACGATTTTATAACCATCTAAATTGGTCGTAATCAATTAAATAATATGCTAAATCATGTCACCTATTTTATAACATCATAGAATTAAAAAAAATAAGAACAATAGCATCGTGTCACAAGTGAGACTTGTTTTTCAGAAAAATAACAAACCTGGAATAATACAAATATCTTTAAAAATTGATCTCAAAAATGAGTTTTATTTGCAAAAAAACATTTTCAACCTTTGGAGTGTCGAAAATGGTATATATTTTTTGAAGCACCTACCAATATTTGTTGCAAAATGGAACCACTCTATTTTTCAATAATATTAGATCATATTTTAGGTACAATTGACCAAATGCTTGTGTCTCAATAGCTGTCTATCCACCTCTCGTCAATAATTGAGGAGGTTTTTCAAGTGCCCATTTTTCATTTTTCGAGTGTCCAAAAGGGTTTTTTTGTGAAGAACCTACCAAATAATTGTTGCGAAATTGGACCAAATCATTTTTCTAAAATGATATGCCACATTTAATGCACATTGACCAAATGGTTGGGTGTAAAGAATTTTGATCCTCCTCTCGTGAAAAAGACAAATTTTCGCGGATTCAGCTGGAAGCGGGTCAAATTTGAACTGTAGTTGCCTTATAGTTTGCTCTTTATTTTTTCCAAAAATCATTTCTAGGTACATAAGTTTCTATTTAATCAGAGAAACACCAAAAAAATGCAAGATTCAACCACTAGCTAGGAACAGTTATTCCCGCCGTTTTGACCGCATTTTGAAACGGGCATAAAAAATTCAAAAAAATCAAAAAATTGGGAAACCTTCGCATTGTGTCATTATATGTGGCCAAGTTTCCAGGAAAAATAACAAACTTGTAATATGGCAATTATTTTAAAAAAGTGTTCTCAGAAACGAGCTATCACGTGTGGAGATCAATGACGTTCAAGCCAAATGATCAATCTTATGGCCACATTCATGGCATAGTTTGTTAAAATGATCTCATATTGTGCACAAGGGTGCATATTGGAATGACAAACAATATTGCCTAAGGAAGTTTTCATTTTCCTTGGACGGAAAAACCATTTTCAATTTTTCGAGTGTCCAAAAGGGTTTTTTTTGTGAAGAACCTACCAACTAATTCTTGCAAAATTGGACCAAATCATTTTTCTAAAATATTAGGCCATATTTAATGCACAATTGACCAAATGGTTGGGTGTAAAAGTTTTGATCCTCCTCTGGTGAAAAAGACAAATTTTCGCCGATTCAGTTGGAAGCGGGTCAAATTTGAACTGTAGCTGCCTTATAGTTTGCTCTTTATTTTTTCCAAAACTCATTTCTAGGTACATAAGTATCTATTTAATCAGAGAAAAACCAAAAAAATTTGAAGTTTCAACCACTAGCTAGGAATGGTCATTCCCGCCGTTTTGACCGCATTTTGAAACGGGCATAAAAAATTCAAAAAAAATCAAAAAAATTGGGAAACCTTCGCATTGTGTCATTATATGTGGCCAAGTTCCAGGAAAATAACAAACTTGTAATACGGCAATTATTTTAAAAAAGTGTTCTCAGAAACGAGCTATCACGTGTGGAGATCAATGGCTTTCAAGCCAAATGATCAATCTTATGGCCACATTCATAGCATAGTTTGTTCAAATGATCTCATATTGTTCACAAGGGTGCATATTGGAATGACAAACAATATTGCCTAAGGAAGTTTTCATTTTCCTTGGACAGAAAAACCATTTTCAATTTTTCGAGTGCCCAAAAGGGGTTTTTTGTGAAGGACCTCCCAAATAATTGTTGCAAAATTGGACCAAATCATTTTTCTAAAATATTAGGCCATATTTAATGCACAATTGACCAAATGGTTGGTAAAAAGTTTTGATCCTCCTCTCGTGAAAAAGTCAAATTTCCGTCGATTCAGTAGGAAGCGGGTCAAATTTGAACTGCAGCTGCATCATAGTTTGCTATTTATTTTTTACAAAAATCATTTCTAGGTACATAAGTACCTATTTAATCAGAGAAACACCAATAAAATTCCAAGATTCAACCACTAGCTAGGAACGGTCATTCCCGCCGTTTTGACCGCATTTTGAAACGGGCATAAAAAATTCAAAAAAATTCAAAAAATTGGGAAACCTTCGCATTGTGTCATTATATGTGGCCAAGTTCCTAGGAAAAATAACAAACTTGTAATACGGCAATTATTTTAAAAAAGTGTTCTCAGAAACGAGCTATCACGTGTGGAGATCAATGGCTTTCAAGCCAAATGATCAATCTTATGGCCACATTCATGGCATAGTTTGTTCAAATGATCTCATATTGTGCACAAGGGTGCATATTGGAATGGCAAACAATGTTGCCTAAGGAAGTTTTCATTTTCTTTGGACGAAAAAACCATTTTCCATTTTTCGAGTGCCCAAAAGGAGGTTTTTTGTGAAGGACCTCCCAAATAATTGTTGCAAAATTGGACCAAATCATTTTTCTAAAATACTAGGCCATATTTAATGCACAATTGACAAAATGGTTGGGTGTAAAATTTTTTGATCCACCTCTCGTGAAAAAGACAAATTCCCGCCGATTCAGTAGGAAGCGAGTCAAATTTGAACTGCAGCTGTCTCATAGTTTGCTATTTATTTTTTTTCCAAAAATCATTTCTAGGTACATATGTAGCTATTTAATCATAAATACATGGTTTGGTGGCGATACGTCGAGGTTTTTTGCGGTGGCTGAGGGCCCTAACTCTAGAGCACGTAAACTCGCATGCCCGCCGCGTGGTCACCGCGTGACCCTGGCATTGCCATGTGTTCTGGCGGCATAGGCATGTCTAGTGGGTTGGGCACTCCCCAGGTAGGTGCTAGGAAGAAAATTACAACATAAGATTCTCACGAGGAGACCGATCGATGCTCAAACATGAATAAGCAGCCAAGTGTTTGATTAGCGGTACGGGAAATGCACATGGCCAATGGGCGTGAGTTTTGGCCGAGGATGATCATCTACTAAGGAGAATGTATTCACAAATTTTCAGCTCAAAAGGAGGATCCTAGGTGGTACTTGCTTTGCAAAGTACCACACTGGACAAAAATATGAATGTTGAAGCTGGGCTCAAAATAATGAATGGATTGAGCTGAAATTTGGTGGAGGATGGTTATTTGGGCATAGGAAAGCATTGTAGAAAATTGATATCATTTTGACATGCCAAAGTAGTACTTCCTTCACAATGCTCTTCTATGGACAAAAACTTGGGAAAACTAGTGAGAGAGATTGGATGAATGAAATGAGCTAAAAATTGGTGTAGGTAAGTTACATAGGTATGGTCATGCGCTGGTAAATTTTCAGATCATTTGGGTAAGCCTAGCTAGTACTTACTTCACAAAGCTTCTCTCGAGGTAGAAACTTTGGAAATTTCCTGAGAAAGATTTACTAGGAAAATTGAGCTGAATATTATCATGTGGCAATGATTTGGGTATGGAAGAGTGCCCGAAAAGTTTGAGGGTAATAGGAGGGGTCTATATAACACTTGCTTTGCAACGTGCCAATTTGGCCATAAAATATAAATTGAACCTGGGCTCACATAGATGATTTGACTGAGCTGCAATTTGGAGGAGGGTGATAATTTGGGCATATGAAGGAACTGTATAAATTTCATGTCATTTAGAGATATAAAAAAGGTACTTCCTTCACAATGCTTCTAGGTGGACAAAAACTTTGGAAATTTGCCGAGGAAGATTTGCTAGGCAAATGGAGCTGAATTTTGTCATGCGGTAATGATTTGGATAGGAAAGAGTGCCCAAAAATTCCGAGGGCAATCAAGAATATATAAATAGCACTTCCTTCATAAAGTGTTGTTGTGAACAGAATAGGAAAATGAATATTGTTGAATTAGTTTTGAACTAGGCAAGGAAGGATTTTCACATATTTGATGAAGATATGCCCCAAAGAATTTATGAGATTTTTTTGGGAATTTTGGGAATGATAGAAATATAGGTTGCTTCACAACCTAGGGCAAAAACTGCCACATGGACATGACACATAGGCAAAACTGATGAGATGGCGCCTAGTCATCACAACCCACCACAATCTACAAGGCTATGACCATCTATATTGGTCATTAACAACTAGAAATAAGGCAGCGGACTAGCACTGTTTGCTTTCTGACCATTTCATGTAGGGAAATTACGACCTTTCTGACCAAAATGGTCGCAATGGTTTAGGGTTTGGAGCCCCCTGAACAGCTTTTGACCAATTGGTCTAAAATGGTCATAAATTTATGACCAATTCTTCGAGGGTCACTGACAGAAGGTCATAAGTTGACATATTTCTTGTAGTGTTGGATCCTTGGATTGTGTTCTCCAATTGGTGTTGAAGGTGTTCCGTGTAGCTTGCAGGCACGAACTCTCGCTGCAAAGCTCTCTCCGTCTTGGGCCAACTCATGTTGTAGGTCTCCGAAGGTGTGTGAAGCCACCATGTGGACACGTAGTCATGGAAGTTCCTTGTGGTGCACTTCACTTGATCTTCGGGAGGAACTTGATGTAGCTTGAGGTAGTCGTCCATCAAACGCTCCCACTCGAGATACTCCTCGGGTTCTAGAGTCCCATAGAAAGGAATCTCATGGTTGGTGTTGAGGTCGTAGTAGCTCGTGGAAGTCACGGACATGAGCTTGGGGAGCTTCTCTTGAAGTGCTTGTGGGCGAAGATGTTGTATGTCCATATGCGAAGATGCCTTGAAGTCGCTTGGCGAAGATGCCAATGGAGATGGTGAAGTCGTTGAGCGGTTGTTGGTGTTGAGCTCTTGATCGTCACGTTCGTGGTGGTGATGGTCTCGATGCCGATATGACCTTGCCGGAGATGGTAGCTTGGAAGCATGTGTACTTGAGCGTATTCTCGAAGATGAGGAAGATCGCTTGTAGGACTTGATGAGGGCTTTGATCTCATCCATTTGAGCTTTCATCTTGGCGTTGGTAGAGTTATTTGTGGCATCGAACTCGTCGTTGTTGTTGTAGACTAAAGATTAAATGCCTTACCTATCCATCACAAGACTCGAGTAGAGGTGATTAGGAAATGAGATAAACAATACCAAGTTACCTTTTCCTAAAGTTGAGGATGTATCCCGTTTCACTCAATGTGAGATGGAAGAATAGTGGAATTGGTACTGGACTTGTTCACTCACACCTACAAACTAAAGCTTATGGAGTAGCTCGGTGAGGATAGTGGCACAAAAATTTAATGCAAAATGTTAGCAAGAGTCAATAATGTTGAAAGAGATTCACAAATTCACAAGTGAAACAAGTAGACCAATAGAAATATGGGTGGCACACGGAAAAACACACACAGATAGATAAATGGGGTCGTGCAACCAAGGGTGAGCTCAAAATGTGGAATCCACGGAAAATGCTCTTGTTGCACAACTCTAGAGAGACGCTAGCCCGATTGCTCAATAGGCGGATACGACACTTGTGCACAACCTATAGGAGACAAAAATGTAACGACTTCTATCCCAAATATGCTATGTATGATGTTCCGGTGGTATGATCCAAGATGATCGGATATGACAATCTTATTTGCAATGTGGTATGTGTAATGCCTCGGACACACCCGCTGGTGGTCGTTACTCCTGGCAGGATCTAGACTGACCCCATAGATCAATACTAGTCCTTTCTGCGCACTTTGTCCTCACTCGCGCGCACCCGGGAGCAACTTCCCAGTCGGTCACCCATCCTGAAATTACTCCAAGAAGAGCATGCTTAACTTTGGAGTTCTGTCCGAATGGGCTTTCGGAAAAGAAGGAATTCCTTATTGATATGAGTAGTCTATCATCCCTCTTAAGCTAGGCTATCACATACACCCTCACTCAGAGGAACCGACATCCTCGTCGGGCCACGGGAATGTTCCCTCTTGGCACATACGTCTGTGCATCCAGTCCGGTACATGTGCCATGCCGGGTGCCACGACGGGTGACAAACGTCATGAACAACATGACCGTGCACCTGTCTGCAAACATCTATGTAACCGCGAGGGTTGGCTCTGATACCAACTTGTAATGCCTCGGACACACCCGCTGGTGGTCGTTACTCCTGGCGGGATCTAGGCTGGCCCCACAGATCAATACTAGTCTTTTCTGTGCACTTTGTCCTCACTCATGCGCACCTGGGAGCAACTTCCCGGTCGGTCACCCATCCTAAAATTACTCCAAGACGAGCACACTTAACTTTGGAGTTCTGTCCGAATGGGCTTCCGAAAAAGAAGGAATTCCTTATTGATATGAGTAGTCTATCATCCCTCTTAAGCCAGGTTATCACAGTATGATGCTATGGCTATTACTTACAAACTTCTTTGCTCTCTTTTTTTCTTTTTTTTTGTATATGGCCACAATGTGGAATGCACAAACCAAGATAGCTATTGGGTATATGAGGGAACAAACTTGAGACACAAGGGATGATATGATACTAATATGATATGGTATGTATGTAATGGGAGGTGTAGATCACTAATGTGCACAAGTAACATTGTCGGCAATACTCAAATGGCTAGTCTCGATAGGCAAGTGACACAAAATGGGTTAGGGGTTATCAATGCAATGGCAAGGGAATATACAATGGAGGGGTACCACGATACCAAGATGATATATGGAGGTTACCGTCCGCGGTGATGATGAGTGGCGGTGATCTTGATGGAGATACCAAGATGATGGAGACTCATCCCTAAGTAGCCGAAACACCTTAGGAAATGGGAAAACCATAAACTCAAAATCTCAAATGTCAAATGGTTGTAGCGGGAATGTGGTGGTGGCTGCGGAAGCTCAATGGGATTACAGAAATGCAATGATGGGTTATGCGAGTAGGCAATACGGAAATGGAGGATAACATGGTGGACTATACACGGTGTCTAAGTTGGAAGAACGGTCCCTAAGTAGCCGAAACACCTTAGGAGACACAACTCACAACACAAACAAAATTGGGTTAAGTTGGGGTGGCAGAAGTGTATGGTGGGCAAGCCAATGCGGAAGTTATGCTGGTAGTTGATGAAGAAGCAACCGTCCCTAAGTAGCCGAAACGCCTTATGAGACTTGAATCGCTACTCACGCAACCACTAATGCTACGGGGAACAAAATTGGTTAGGTTGTGGAAGGCTACGGTGGTTTTGCGGAGGATGTGGTGGAAGCCCTCGGCAAAGATGCCAAAGTTACAAAAATTTGATGGTGTCAAATGGTGTTGAAACCTATGTATATGTATGGGGGATGTCAATAGCTACTCAACGAGCTAAAGAACGCGGAAATCGGACTCCGGATGTGAAAGTTATGGTCAAAACAGTCAATCAGCCGAGGCTGAAACTGGGAGGGGCGGTTGTACCGCTTGCTAGGGCGGTTGTACCGCTCCAGGAGCGTCCTGGGGTTCCAGTTTTGTGTTGGCGAAGTATCAGGTTATGGGGTGGGAGCAGTAGTACCGCCTTGGGGGCTGGTTGTACCGCTGGTGTCGGAAAAAATTCGCAGATCCGAATCGGGGTGGTTTTGGTGCGGAAATGGGTGATTTCGGGGTCAAAATTCGAAGGATTTCGTGGATGGAAAGTGGAGAAACTTGGGGAGATGCTAGATCCACTTGAAAAGAAGCAAATCCATGGATCAAGTCCAATAAAACTTCGTCAAACCAACAAATCACAAAAAAATTGGGGCTATTTTTGGTGGGGATTTTCAAAATTGGGGAAGAACACAACAAAATTAGGCTAGAAAACAATGAGGGGGGCTCCGAAATCATGATCAAAGTGGCTCATGATACCAAGATGATGTAGGGTGGAACCCTATATGGCCGATCTTTCACGAAAGCAGTGGATCCCGCGAAGAACACGAAGAACACGGGGAAGAACGGAGAGAAAGCACAAGGGGAAACACTCAAGAACATGTCCAATTACACATCCACTAGACAATCAAACACACAAGATCCACAAGGTACATGAACAACAAAGGGAAAGATACAAGGTAAGGTTCATCTCCATGAGGAGGTCTTGATGGTAGAGTTCATCCCAAATCCAAAGGAGATGTGGGCTTGAATCCTACAAGGATCTTCCCACAAGGGGGTCTTGAATCCAAGGTGGATCTTCTCCGACGAGGGGCCACGGTCTCTCTCGTGGAGTAGATCCATAATGGATGAGCAAAGCTCTATCTCTAATGAGATACTACTCTGCTAACCCTAGTACGGAGCTAGGAGACAAGTATATACAGTCCAAGGGGTAAGTTGGGGCATATATGGGGTGAAACCCCTCTCACTACGCACAAGCAGGGCGGTTGTACTGGATATGTGAGCAGTTGTACCGCTAGGAGCTTAGGTACCGGTTTCTGGGGGTGTACACGAAGGTAGGGAGCGGTTGTACCGGTGGTAGGGCCGGCTGTACCTGTCTAGTCGCAGCTGGGGGAAAAACCGGGTTTGTACCAGCCTTGCACCGCTCGAACACAGAAGTTGGGCTGGTAGTTGAGAGGTAGTCGAGCGGTTGTACCGCCCGTGTGTCTTCAGCGGTAGTACCGCCTGGTGTGGGCGGTAGTATCGCTCATTCCAAACTGGGCGGGTCCTCTTCTTCCTTCTCTTCCATGCTTCTCTCGCGGATGGTGTAGTTGTACACTTGCGCTCGCACTCCTCCTCCTCGTGCATGGTGTTTCGACAATACCTATGCAAGCACACAAGAGGAGTGCCAAGTAGTATACCATGATCGAAGGGGTCAAGTGAACACGCGTAAAGGAGATGATTCACCTTTATGTGAGTGAAGTAGATGTCGCACGTGTCGCTTGCCGAACGGACTCTTGACATGGTGATGTCCATAGGATGCTCCGCATCAGCGTTGGGTTGCAAGTATTTGTTATTTGTGAGCAGGTGTTGTTTACATAGTGTTGCTTGGTTCTCCTGCTTGGGTTGATAACCTTGGTTTCATAACTGAGGGAAATACTTACCGTTTCTGTGCTGCATGATCCTCTCCTCTTTGAAGAAATACCAACGCAGATACAAGGAATCAGGAATAATTTCTGGCGTCGTTGCCGGGGACACATCATCGACATCTATCAGGTACCCAATCACAAATCTCATCTCCTTGCAATTTAATTTATTTTCCATTTGCCTCTTGTTTTAATCTCCCCACTTATAAAACATTTTTACAAAAACACAAAAATATTTGCCTTTTTAGTTTGCCTTCTTTTCGTTTGCCTTTTTTGCCCGATCCTTTGCTTGCTTTGAACCTGTCATCGTGAGTAATTTTGGTATGGCAGAATTAGATGATGGTAGCAGTCCTCAGATTGGATGTTCTGGTAATCTGGATGCCAAAACCTTTGTTTTGGGACAAGTGGATGTTATTGGAAAAAGCACCATCCAAGATTTTTTTAATTGTGTTGGATCTTTGACTTGTGATGATTCTCATATACTTAAAAGAACTAAAACTTATGTGGAAGCTATTTCAGCACCAGTTCTGAAACTTGAGAATAGATTTATTCTTACTCATCCTACCTTGCAAAGATTGTTTTATGAGCTACCTGTTATAAAGGAATCTAGAGCTAAAAAGATAGCCACCCTTGTTCTTATGAATGAATTTGATCACATAGTGCGGGAAGCCACAGAGATCTTTGATTTTTGTGGTATGAACCATGAAAAACCGGTAATAGATGAGATCCTTTACAATAGTGATTATGTATTAAGTGCTTGGTAATAATCAATTTTTGATGAGAACCTTAAAAAGGAAATTCTAGTTTTGGATATGATCCAATAAGTTTTTTATGATGTTAATCAACAATATTCTTGGATTGTAGTCGGGAATCAAATGGGATACAAAGATGGAAAACTTGATAATGCTAAAATTTCTATGGACAATGTATTTTAAGTTATATTTGAGAAACCTCCTGACAGAAGCACACCTATAAAAAATAAGAAGAGAGATGACAACACTTGAATCTATGCATTGTGCCTAGCTAAGGGCGTAAAACGATAGAGCTTGTTGGGAGGCAACCCAATAGTTATCTTTAAAATTTCTGATATTCTTTCTGTTATTCAATAAATATGCAATTATACTTATGTTATGATTGTGTTTTTTATATTTTAATTAGTGTTTGTTCCAAGTAAAGCCTTTAGGATCATGTTGGGTGATACTTGATTTGATCCTATTGAAAAATAGAAACTTTTGCGTCCAGTAGCTGAATTGTTAAAAATCACAGAAGTGACGAAAAATTCTAAAATTTTTACACAAGGTTGATATACAAATTTCCTATGTTTTTCTAATGTTTCAGAATTTTTGGAGTTACAGAAGTATGGACAAAGTCTAGATTACTACAGTGTGTTCTGTCTTTGATAGATTCTGTTTTTGTCACATTGTGTGCTTATTTTGATAAATCTATGGATTGTATCGAGGGGGGTATAATACATGGTAAAGTTATAATAAAGTAGGTATAATGCAATAATAAAATATGAATGAGTTTGCAACAGTACTTAAAGTGGTGATTTGCTTTATTATACAAACAGATCTCGCGAAGGTTTTGTTAAGTTTTGTGTGATTGAGTTTTCAAGTTTTGGGTAAGATCACGATGGATGATGTAATAAGGAGTGAAAAGAGCCTAAGATTGGGGATGCCCATGGTACCCAACGTAATATTCAAGTAGAACCAAGCAACTAAGCTTGGGGATGCCCCGGAAGGCATTCCCTCTTTCTTGTAACGACCATCGGTAATTTTAATTGGATCTATATTTTTATACGTCACATATCATGAGTTTTGCTTGGAGAGTCTTGTATTATATAAGTCTTTGCTTGTTTTGATTTTTAGTTTGTCACCATCATCCTTGCTGGATACACCTATTTGAGAGACCATATTGATGCTATGATTTGTTAGAATTTCTCTATGTGCTTCACCTCAATTTTTTGAGCTATGGAATTGCTCTAGTGCTTCACTTATATCTTTTTGAGCATGACAATGCCTTAATTTTTGAAACAAATACTCTCATGCTTCACTTAGATCAACTTGAGAGTTAGTAATTTTTTTGCAGAAATTCTCTCATGCTTCACTTATATTATTTTGAGGAATGGAAAATTATTTATGCTCATGTTCTTCACTTAATTTTTTGAGAGCTTGTTTTAAGCAATGGTAATATACAAAACTAGTCCCAAAGTGATACATATTCAAGAAGGATATAATAAAAACTTTTATGAAGATCATTGGATACTATAAACTTGATTCTTTGTAATAGTTTTGAGATATGGAGATAGTAACATGTGAGTCATGTTGGTGAGTAATTATGCTTTAGTAAGAATATTGGTGTTAAGGTTTGTGATTCCCAATGCAAGCAAAAAAGTCAATATTTATGCAGTGAAGTTACATCCTACTTGTGGTGCATTATTTGGTGTTAGGTATGTTTGATGCTCATTTATGATCGTTTTCATTTTTTGGTTGGTTGCTTCTCAATATATTTGCTAGCCTTTCCTTGTACTAAGTGGGAATACTACTTGTTGTCTCAGTACCAATTATTTCATTTGCACATTGTTATTTTTGAGAAGATATGTCATAATTAACATGTTTCTTCAGTTTTTCAAAATAACCATTGGTGATTTTCTATGTTGCTATAAACCCATTTCCCCTACAATTGTTACTAATCTAGTTTTAAATATTATAGGATGAAGGGAAGTGTTCTTACTTGGAGTGGGCTAATCAAGAGTGGCCACAGTCTTTGAAGATGTACCTAGCGAAGCTCTGGAGCATGTAAGAGGAAGAGAACACACGTAGGCTTAGAGAAAGTGTTGTCTACGCTGAAGCATATTTCAAGATGCGGGATAAAAAATTGAAGGTGGAGAATTAGCTCAGATTTTTTAAATCAGACTTTGCTAAGATGGTGTTGGCAAAGGAGGAGGCTCTTTCCCAGTTGGCCCGTGCAAAACGGGTTCTTACTGAACTGAAAGCAGAGGTGGATAAGACAAACCTGGATGATCTCGATTAGGGAAATGAATATATTGTTCCTATGAAGTTGAACTAGATATATGTTGTACTGTGCTGTTTTCATGTAGCTACCGTACTATGATGTTATAATATATTTATGTACCTGACATGAAATTGGCAAACAGCTGTTTGATATGAAATGTGAATTTGCGTAATACCGTAATTATTAATTGTAAACTAATAAACCTGCTAAATGTGTCATGGACCTTTGCAAACGGTTCTAGCAGTAAAAGTGCTTGCGATGGATAGCCCAATGCCACACAGTTTTATTCATCAAATCGTGTGTGATATAGTTGAAGCAAATAATTAACCATGGCAAACCGTGTGTGATAGTTACACCTTTCACACACGAGCCTACACATAAAACTGTGTGGGATGTACGTACGAACGGAAACGTGTTCCCTGGATTGACTATGTAGGATGTACATAAGAACGGAAACGTATTCCTTGGATTGACTGTGTGTGATATACATACGAATGAAAATGTTTTTCTGGGATTCACCGTGTGGGAGGTACATACCTTTGGAAATGATTTTCTCGGATTACCGTGTGGGATGTACATACCTACGGAAATGATTGGGTTTCGATGCCTCGCTCGATCGCACACGGCCCCAGCCTAGGCCCCGGAGGGCCTATCCCCGATGATTTTCTGGGTCGCGTGGGAAGGACACCCTATCGCACACACTCATTTGGTGACGGTTCCAAATGCCGTCGCAGAAAGGGATTAAAAATCGTTTGTTTAGGACTGATGCGCACCAGTGTTGGTTTCATATCTGAGGGAAATACCTATCGTCGCTGTGCTGCATCATCCCTTCCTCTTCGGGGAAATACCGACGTAGCTTCAAGTGACATCAAAAGGAATTTCTAGCGCTGTTGCCGGTGAGGATCTTCAACATATACCAAGTTCCTAATCACAAATCTCATCTCCTTGCAATTTACAATGTTTGCCATTTTCCTCTCGTTTTCCTCTCCCCCACTTCACAAAAATTCACCGTTTTATTCGTGCCCCTCTTTCATTCGCCGTTTCCTTGCCAGATCTGTTTTTGAGTGCAATCTTGTTGTGTGGTCATCATGACTCAGGAGAACACCAGTTATGCGATTTCTCAAATACCAACAAGAATGATTTTATCGGCACTCTGCTTGCTCCACCCGCCACTAGTGTGGAGACTTGTGATATCAATACTGCTTTGCTAAATCCGGTTACAAAAGACCAATTTTCCAATACTCCTAATGAGGATGCCGCGTCCCATCTTAATACCTTCATGGAATTATGCGATATGCAAAAGAAAAAAGATGTGGACAATGATGTGGTCAAGATGAAATTATTTCCGTTTTCCTTGTGTGATTCTACAAAAATTAGGTTCTCTTCTTTGCCTCGCAATAGTATCAATTCTTGGAATAAGTGCAAAGATGCTTTTATCACTAAGTATTCTCCACCCACAAAAATTATTTCCATTAGAACCCAGATCATGAATTTCAAGCAACTTGAACATGAGCATGTTGCACAATCTTGGGAAAGGATGAAAATGATGCTAAGGAATTTCCCAACTCATGGGTTAAATCTTTGGATGATCATACAAAAAATTTATGCGGGGTTGAATTTTGTTTCTCGAAATCTGTTAGATTCCGCCGCGCGTGGTACTTTTATGGAAATTACTTTGGATGAAGCCACCAAATTGCTTGATAATATTATGGCAAATTATTAGCAATGGCATACCAAAAGTGCTCCTACTAGTAAAAAAGTTAATTCGGTTGAAGAAATTTCTTCTTTGAGTTAAAAGGTTGATGCTCTTATGAAATTGGTTGCTAATAGAAGTGCTCCTATTGATCCTAATGATATTCCTTTGTCTACTTTGATTGAGCAAAATAGTGATCCATAGATGTGAATTTTATCTCTCGAAATAATTTCAACAACAATACTTATAGAGGTAATTTTAATCCTAGGGCTTTTCCTAGTAATTGCTCTAATAATTATGGTAATTCCTATGGAAATCAATCTTATAATAATAGGAACACCTTTGATGTTGAGAAAAATATTAAAGAATTTATCAATACACAAAAAGTTTTCAACACTTCTATAGAAGAAAAGTTGAGTAAGATTGATGATTTGTCCAGAAGTGTTGATATAATTGCTCGTGATGTGGAAAATCTCAAGATGAAAATTTACGTGCCTAAGGTTGATGAATCAATTAAATCTCTTTATGTTTCTGTGGATGAAAATTAGAAAATAACAGCTATGCTTAGATCTAAAAGAGAATTTTTAGAAAAAAGCGTTTTCTAGTGATTTCTTTCGTAAATGTGACAAAGATCTGAAAATGATTGGTGTTTCTTCTATTGATTCATTATTTAGTAAAGTTAATATTGATGAAAAAGGGACTAGATAATAGTCAACTTTAGGTAGAAGGCATCCCGATATTTCGGAGGGTGAAAATCTTATTGAGAAAATTGACAAAAGTGGGTTTGAAGAGGTCAAAACTTTAGCTAGTGATGTACCCACTCTTTTGGATTACAAAGACATTAATTATGATAGTTGATCTTTGATTGATTGTATTTATTTGTTGCAATCCATGGTAAATTCACCCCATGCTTATGAACAAAATAAAGCTTTTACTAAACATATTGTCGATGCTATGATGAAAGCTTTTGAAGAAAAAATGGAATTAGAATTTTTATTTTCTGTTTTTGAGTGTTAGATCCTTGAAGAAAACGGCATAAAACTATAGCGCCTGTTGGGAGGCAACCCAATGAATAAAATTTATTTTTTTCTTTTTGGTTTCTGTTTTTGAGTGTTAGCACAATTATGCTACTATTATGATGGTGCTTTTTATGTTTTAATTAGTGTTTGTGCCAAGTAAAGACTTTAGGATCTTGTTGGGTGATAGTTGTTTGATCTTGCTGAAAAAACAAAAACTTTTACGCTCACGAAAATAATTATCATTTTTTACCAGAGAGCGATAAAATATCCATTCTACTTGTAGTACATCAATATGAAAATTGCTCAGGTTGTCCTAATTTTTAGAATTTTTGGAGTTAGAGAAGTATTCGAAATAGTCAGATTTCTACACACTATTCTGTTTTGACAGATTCTGTTTTCTTTGTGTTGTGTGCTTATTTTGATGGCTCTGTGTTTTCTCTGGTGAGTTTTTCTCATAGAAAAGTTGTAATACAATAGATATAATACAAGAACAAAATATGAATTGGTTTGATGCATCACTTATAGTAGGGATCTATTATTCTTATACTAATGGATCCCACGAAGGTTTTGTTGAGTTTTGTGTGATTGAAGTTTTCAAGTTTTGGGTTATCTTACAATTGATGAAGGAATAAGGAGTAGAAGAGCCTAAGCTTGGGGATGCCCCGGCATCCCAAGCTATTATCCAAAAATGAGCAACCAACTAAGCTTGGGGATACCCCGACATCCCAAGCTATTATCCAAAAATGAGCAACCAACTAAGCTTGGGGATGCCCACGAGTGGCATCCCCTCTTTCTTCTAACGACCATCGGTATATTACTCGAAACTATATTTTTATTCGTCACATACTATGTGTTTTCCTTGGAGCGTATTGTATGATATGAGTCTTTGCTTGTTTTATTTTGTATTTTAAGTCTTGATCCCTTGCTGGACACACCTATTTGAGAGACCGAAAATTATTGTATGATATGAGTCTTTGCTTGTTAGAATTGCTCTCTATGCTTCACTTAATTTTTTTATGAGCTATGGACTTGCTCTAGTGCCTCACTTATATGTTTTTGAGCATGGTGTGCTTAGTATTTTTGAAGAAATGCTCTCTCGCTTCACTTAGGTTTATTTGAGAGTTAGTAAAAATTTCAAGAAATTCTCTCTTGCTTCACTTAAATTAATTTGAGAGAAAGAAATCTTATGCTCATGATCTTCACCTATATTTGTTTGAGCTTGTCAAAATAAACACATGAAAATTAGTCCCAAAGTGATAGATATCCAAGAAGAATATAATAAAAACTTTCATGAAGATCATTGGACAAAATAAACTTGATTCTTAGTAATAGTTTTGAGATATGATGATGTGATATGCGAGTCATCTTGATGAGTAATTATGCTTTAATAAGAATATTGGTGTTAAGGTTTGTGATTCCCTATGCAAGCACGAAAGTCAACAGTTATGCAGTCAAATTATATTCTACTTGTGGTGCATTATTTGGTGTTAGTTATGCTTAATGTTCGCTTATGAGATTATTCGTTTCTTGGTTGGTCGCTTCCCAATATTTTGCTAGCCTTCATTTTGCACTAAGTATGATGTCTACTAGTGCATCCAAAATCCTTTAACCCATTTTAGCCACATGAGTCCACTATATCTACCTATATGCGGTATTCTTTTGCCGTTCTAAGAAAATTTGCATGTGCCATCTCTAATTTCCAAAAATAACTTCTCTTTTGTGTGTTTGTTTCGCTCGCGGAGCGGTGAGGGGTGGCTAATATTTTGCATGCTAGATGTGTTATTCTCAAGATGAGTGTTTATTCACTTGCCATTGCATGAGAGTAAGGCAAAGGTATTAGGGATGCCCAGTCCCGAAATGAAAAAATGAATTTACTTTATGTTGTCAAATAATAAATTCCTTGGAAAGTGTTGGTATGGAGGGCACCCGTGGATACGGTTAGCCATGTAAAGTTAAAGTATGGTGGGAAAAGGAATAAACTTTATTTACTGTTTGAGAACCGCCTATGATATATCTAAGCATGGAAAGTATTGGGAACTCTAAGTTGTTTTCGTTGCTGGGATGGATACACCTCCCAAAATGTTTTTATCTCTAAGTTTTTCGCTTTGAGATCTGTCACCTCTACAAATCCCTTCTTCCCTCCGCGAAGGACCTTTCTTTTACTTTATGCAATTAAATTTGAGTCTCCATATTCTCTTATAAAAAGCACCAACTAGGAGGCAATATGATCGTACTTGAGTATTGGACATAGCTAATATGCGAGTGTGTTTCATGAATGGGTCAATGGTTGACCATGATGGGCTAGGGATAGCTTATTTTAGCGTTGATATTTTGGAAGACATGGTTGCTTGTTGATATGCTTGAGTATTTAAATTATCATGTCAAAACTAGACAATTGCTTTGAACAATATAAAAGTCCAAATGTCCATGCTATAAAGAAAGAAATATGATATGACATGTTAGGCAGCATTCCACATCAAAAAATTCTGTTTTTATCATTTGCCTACTCGAGGACGAGTAGGAGTTAAGCTTGGGGATGTTGATATGTCTCCAACGTATCTATAATTTTTGATTTTTCCATGTTGTTATATTATCAATCTTGGATGTTTTATAATCATTTTATATCATTTTTGGTACTAACCTATTGACATAGTGCCAAGTGCGAGTTGGTGATTTTCCCATGTTTTTTACATCGCAGAAAATCAATATCAAATGGAGTCCAAATCCCATGAAACTTTATAGAGAATTTTTATGGTCCAAAAGGAACACAATGGACCCTCGCTGCGCCTGGGGGTGCCCCGAGGGAGGCACAACCCACCAGGGCGCGCCTGGAGGCCCAGGTGTGCCAGGAGGCCCAGGTGTGCCAGGAGGCCCAGGCGCGCCCTGGTGGGTTGTGCCCACCTCGGGTGCCCCCCGGACCGCCTCTTTGCTCTATAAATACCCCAATATTCCCAAAACCCTAGGGGAGTGGATGAAATATTGATCTAGCTACCGCAGAGTCCAGAACCACCAGATCCAATCTAGACATCATCTCGGATGGGGTTCACCACCTCCATTGGTGCCTCTTCGATGATGCGTGCGTAGTTCTTTGTAGACCTTCGGGTCCGTAGTTAGTAGCTAGATGGCTTCATCTCTCTCTCTCTGTCTCTTGATTCTCAATACAATGGTCTCTTGGAGATCCATATGATGTAACTCTTTTGTGATGTGTTTGTTGGGATCGATGAACTTTGAGTTTATGATCAGATCTATGTTTTTATATCCATGAAAGTATTTGAGTTTCTTTGATCTCTTTTATGCATGTTCTCTTATAGCCTCGTATTTCTTCTCCGATATTTGGTTTTTGTTTGGCCAACTTGATCTATTTATCTTGCAATGGGAAGAGGTGCTTTGTAGTGGGTTCGATCTTATGGTGCTTGATCCCGGTGACAGAAAGGGAACCAACACGTATGTATCGTTGCTACTAAGGATAAAACAATGGGGTCTATCTCTACATAGATAGATCTTGTCTACATCATGTCATCGTTCTTAGTGCATTACTCCGTTTCTCCATGAACTTAATACACTAGATGCATGCTGGATAGTGGTCGATGTGTGGAGTAATAGTAGTAGATGCAGGCAGGAGTCGGTCTACCAATCTTGGACGTGATGCCTATGTAATGATCATTGCCTGGATATTTTCATGAGTATTTGAAGTTCTATCAATTTCCCAACATTAATTTGTTCACCCACCACTTTGCTATTTTTCTCGAGAGAAGCCACTAGTGAAATCTACGGCCCCAGGGTCTCTCTCTCATATTATTTGCCTTTGTGATTTACTTTTATTTGCATTTATTTTTAGATCTATTAATCCTAAAATCCTAAAATACTTTGCTGCACTTTATTTTATTTGCGATCTATTTATCCAATCTATTACAACATTTTTCCCGTCACGCACCACTTTCTGGCACCGTACCCGGAAAGATTGACAACCCCTTTAACACGTCGGGTTGCGAGGATTTGTTATCTGTGTGCAGGGGCTGTTTACGTTGTGTTTCTTCGTTCTCCTACAGGTTCGATAACCTTGGTTTCATATTTGAGGGAAATACCTCCCGCCGCTGTGCTGCATCATCCCTTACTCTTTGGGGAAATACCAATGTAGCTTCAAGCGACATCAGCACCTGGGTGGGCACAACCCACCAGGGCACACCTGCCCCCAGGTGTGCCCAGGTGGGTTGTCCCCACCTGGTGGCCCCGCAGACCTTGAAACCTATGCTATAAAATTCTATTTTTCTAGGAAAAATTGGTGGAGAAAGAATTATCGCGATCCACGAGATGGAGCCGCCGTCACCTCCCGTTCTTCATCGGGAGGCCAGATCTGGAGTCAGTTTGGGGCTCCAGAGAGGGGGATCTTCATTCTTCGTCATCACCAACCCTTCTCCATCGCCAATTCCATGATGCTGCCCACCGGGGGTGAGTAATTCCTTCATAGGCTCGCTGGTCGGTGAGTAGTTGGATGATATTCATCATGTAATCTAGTTAGTTTTGTTAGGGCTTGATCCCTAGTATCCACTACGTTCTGAGATTGATGTTCCTATGACTATGCCATGCTTAATGCTTGTCACTTTGGGCCCGGGTGCCATGATTTCGGATTTGAACCGTTTATGTTATCACAATTATATCCATGTTCTAGATCCAATCTCGCAAGTTATAGTCACCTACTACGTGTTATGATCCCGCAACCCCGGAGTGACAATAGTCGGGACCACTTCCGATGATGACCGTAGTTTGAGGAGTTCATGTATTCACTGTGTGTTAATGCTTTGTTCCGGTTCTCTATTAAAAGGAGGCCTTAATATCCCTTAGTTTCCATTTGGACCCCGCTGCCACGGGAGGGTAGGACAAAAGATGTCATGCAAGTTCTTTCCATAAGCACGTAGGACTATTACGGAATACATGCCTACATTATATTTATGAACTGGAGCTAGTGCCGTATCGCCCTAGGTTATGACTGTCACATGATGAATATCATCCAAGAAATCACCGATCCAATGCCTACGAATCCTTATTATATTGTTTCTGCTAAGTTACTACTGATATCATTACTGTTGCACTTGCTACAAAATTACTGCTATCATTGTTACCATTGATATTGCTATTGCCACTATTATCAAAACTATCATATCACTTTGCTACTGATCACGTTGCTGCAAATAATTAATCTCCAGGTGTGGTTGAATTGACAACTTAGTTGCTAATATGTGCAAATATTCTTTGGCTCCCCTTGTGTTGAATCTATAAATTTGGGTTGAATACTCTACCCTCGAAAACTGTTGCGATCCCCTATACTTGTGGGTTATCAGGACCTTTTTCTGGCACCGTTGCCGGGGAGCATAGCTATATTTGTTGAGTCACTTGGGATTATTATCAATTTATCACTAGGAAGAATCTAAAGGATGCTAAGACTAAGATATTTCCCTCTAAAATGAGGGGAGGTAAGGAACTACCATCTAGCTCTACTTTAGATTCACCTTCTGTTATACGTAAACTTGCAACACCACCACATGCTATTAATCCTGATATGCCGCAAGTTGTTTATGATGCTACTTCTGCTATGAATGATACTTATGATGATGCTAGTACCTTTCTTGATGATGATGTTCCACTAGGTGAATTTCTTGATGAACAAATTACTAGAGTAAGAGAGCATGATGTTGTTGAAACTGATGATGAGCTTGAAATTAAAAATCTTGAAACACCTACTAGAACTAGCCCTCCTAGAAATGAATTTCCTAAGGTATCGTAAGGCTATGTTATGAATGAGGAGACAACTAGAGACATTCTTGCTTGTAAGGATAGAGATGATCTAGAGAAATTATTATGCAAGTATAAAGAAAAATCTCTGAATGCTAGAATGCAACATGTTCCTAAGTTTGCTACTTCACATGTCTTTATTGATGATAAGAATTATGAATTCTCTATCGACCTAGAGTTAATTACTTTGGTTGAATCTGATCCTTTCCATGGTTATGAAACTGAAACTGTTGTGGCACATCTTACTAAGTTGAATGACATAGCCACCCTTTTTACTCATGATGAGAAAACACACTATTACTATATTCTCAAATTATTTCCTTTCTCATTAAAGGGTGATGCTAAAGCTTGGTACAATACTCTTGCTCCTGGTTGTGTGTGTAGTCCCTAGGATATGATTTATTACTTCTATAAAAAATATTTCCCTGCTCATAAGAAACAAGCTGCCTTACAGGAAATATTTAACTTTGTGCAAACTAAAGAAGAGAGTCTCCCACAAGCTTGGGGGAGGCTTTGACAATTTCTTAATGCTTTGCCTGATCATCCTCTTAAGAAAAATGAAATACTTGATATCTTCTATAATGGACTAACCGATGCTTCTAGGGATTTCCTAGATAATTGTGCTGGTTGTGTTTTCAGGGAACGAACTATTGGGCAAGCTGAAGAATTATTGAATAACATATTGAAAAATTATGACGATTGGACTCCCCCTGAACCACCGTCTAATGCCTCACTAAAGAAGAGGGGTATATTATATGTCAATCCCGAAGATAAGCAAGAGGCAAAGAAATCCATGAAGGAAATAGGTATTAAAGCTGAGGATGTCAAAAATTTACCTCCTATTGAAGAAATACATGGGCTTAACACACCACCGCCTAAGGTGGTAGAGGTAAATTTTCTAATGAATTCAATGATAATGACAATCCTCGCAATATGCACCCTAGCCAATGCCTTTATGAGTTTGAAAACTACATTAGAAAACAAGATCCAATGCAAATGTTATGAAACAGTTGAAATACAATTTTCATATGATTGCTCCCTTAAGTGACTTGTTATTTAGAATCTCAAATGATGTTAGAGGTGTGGGGAAACATGCTTCTATGGTTCAAACCCAGTTAGAACAAGTTGCTAAATCTCAAAGAGAGTTGCTAGATGAAATGAATAATAATATACATGACTTTGTTGTTACAGTAACAACTAGAGGAGGTAAAATGAATCAGGAACCACTTTATCCTAAAGGACACCCAAAAAGAACTGAACAAGACTCTCAAAAGGTCACCCCTGGACACCGCCATCGCCTGCAGAAGGTGCTCCTCCCTTGGTAGTGTCGTCTTCACCTACACAGCCAGCTGCAGGATCGGTGGCATCGCCAGTCGAGGGCGCGAGGATGAAGCCGCGGAACTTCTTTAGCAGGGGCTCCACCTGACCTTTCACAGTTGCGGCGGCGGCCGCACAATGTTCATCAACTACATGCTCTAGTAGCTCGTCAAGACGAGCATTGGGGTCGCGAAGGTACAAATGGCTGAAGACACGTGTCAGCGCAGCAGAAGAAAGGACACGAGCCTGTGCCTCAGCCATGGGACCGATGCCCTCCACGACTTCCTCAAGCGCCTTCACCAAGTGGGGAAGCAGCTGAGCAGGGCCATCCTCGTTGGTGGTCAGCGGCTTCTCCAGGCCCTTCTCGTACAGTGACTTCAGCGCCACGCTGGACCTCTTCTCAAGAAGCAAGAAGGCCACGTGGTCTTCGGCCAGGACCTTCGCCTAGGCATCGAGCTCGGCCTCCCTCGCCTACGCCTTCTGCTCCAGCTCCTCCAGTCGGCTGCGCTCCACGGCCTGTGCCTTTGTCAGCTCCCCCAGCTCGGCATCGTGGCCCTTGATGGCGTCCTCCCGAGCCTTCATCTCCTACTCCTTCGCCTTGCGGTCACGTGGTTCTTTTGCGTGCTCATCGCGCAGGCTCTTCAGCTCACCCTCCAGCTTTTCGAAGCGGTCGCAGGCGGGCTCAGCGCCCTTCAGCGCCGCCTCGCTATCCGCCGCCGCTCTGGCGGCAGCCTCCTTCTCCTTCTCAGAGGCCGCCGCGACCTAGCTCAGCGACGCTCGAACCGCTGAGTCGGAGTGAAGCCAGCCTGATGCCAGCTCCAGGGGCCCGGCCACTAGATGCGTGTTCGCGCCTAGGAGGTCTTCCCGCCGCTTAGCCATCCTCGAGAAGACACGCTCCAAGACTATAGAGGGAGCAGAAGAATACGGGGCCAGAGGCGCAATAGAAGGAGGTGACATTGTTACCAGAACCTAGAAGACCGAGGGCTCTGGAGCCCTTGGGACCTCATCAGCCGATCCGGGTGCCTGCACTTCCGGAGCCAGCGGGGCCACGAGGGCTGATTCATCCTGCCGATGCTCTTCCTGGCCTCGTGAGGGCGACCGGGCTGGGGAGGTGCGGGTGTTGTCGCCTCTCTGCTCTGCAGAGGGGGGCGCGACCGCGGCATCCTCCTTCCTCTTCTTCGCTGAAGACACCTGCCTGATCAACCAAGTGCGAATGTCAGAAAATAGCAAGTACAAGCAGGAACAAGATGAAACTCGAAGCACTTACTAATCCACTGCGACATAGTCCACCTTCCGCTTGGCGAGCCTGAAACCTGAAAGCGTCGGGGCATGAGTGGGCACACGGGCTCCGCGGGCAGAAGACGACACAACAGAAGGGACGGAGCTGGCCCCAGGCGGTGCCAAGTCGGAGGCAGCATCTCGAGAGACCAGCGACGATCTACCCCTTGTCGGGATGAGGGGCAGCTCCCTCTCCTCCAGGCAGGCATCGGCCTCAGCGTCGTCTGGCAAAGCGTGGAGGAAGTCGGCCTTGCTCAAGGGGGAGTTCTCCCCCATTTCCTCAGGGGTCTCCTTTGAGTCCTCCTCCCACTCTTCCTCCCCGCGGGACTCGTCAGAAGACACCTCCACCGGCTTCAGCGTTGCAGAGGCCCCAGTGAGCGCCGGCGGCACTAGTCCGCGCGCGTCAAAGGTCGGCCTGGAGGCAACAAATTGCTCCCAGTCCTTGCAATGGAACAAAGGAACAAAGGCGCTCGGCGGGTACTCTTGGTTATCCCCAACCAAGAGGCACAGAACTGCAGTCAGCTCGTCATCAGGCAAGGCCACCGGGCTTAGACGAATCTTGTCTTCTTCATCTCCAAGCTTCCACAAAGGGCGCGCGCGTGCCTGAAGTAGAGCAACGTGCAGCGTCAAGAATTCCTTCAGGAGCATGGCCCTCACCTAGGCCACCTTCGCATTGCCCGGCTTCAAATCGATCTTCATCTGCTCCAACACCGACGACGCCCGCTCGTCGGTGAGCTCTACACGAGACCACCCCTTGTCAGACTGGGGCGCCTCCATCGACAGTTCCAAGCGTGGATGGACGCACTTGGCACTCATCATGACCCATTTGGCCCTAATGTTGTCAACCCTCTTCCCGGTGTTCGAGATTGAGTTGGCCTGGCCGGCCGCAATGAAGTTTGCGCACCCGGAGATATGGCCGCCGGTGAGGCGGAGGAAGAAGAAATGGTGCAGCAGTGCCACGGACGGCATCACACCCAGGTACGCCTCACAATAGTAGGCGAAGATAGACAAGAGAAGAATGGAGTTGGGATGGAGATGCAGCGCCTGCAGCCTGAAGTGGCCGAGGACCTCGAAAAAGAAATTAGGAAAGGGGGGAACCAACCCGGCGGTGATGCTGCACATGAATAAAGGGAAGAAGGTGCTTCCCTCAGTCTCCGGCTCGTCGGAGGCAAGTCGGAGCTCCGTCTTCCCCCTCTCGTTGCTCTCCTTCGCCGTCAGCAAGCGCGTGGTGGCTAGGTTCTTATCTATGATGTTGGGCGCATCGAGGGCTAGCTCGAACCAAGCCGGCGCCGAGGAGGACTTGACCTTGCGCGGCGCCATTGATTGCAGATGTGGAGCAAGGTCGGAGCGGATCTGGAGGTTTCGGCAGCAAAGAGCGAGAAAGGGGATCTGGAGCAAGGCGAGGAAGAAGCTATGAAGGAAAGCACTATCTACGCTAACCTTTTTGTCAAGTCGAGTAGTTGCCGAGGCAGCATGGGGAAGCGGAGACGCCCATCTCCAATCAACCGCCACGCGTCAACCGAGGCCGCGGGCTTTTGGGGCCCACGGCACTCCGCGCTTGACCTTTGGCTTCGCCTTGAAGCCAAGCCCGAGGGCGCCTTGGGCCCGAGGGCTATTGTCGGTGTTCTGGGAACGGGGGTGCCTAGACTTGCCTGCCTGCGGCCCACGGCGTGGCTGAGCTGGCAGGTTTGTACGGCCCATCTTCATCGACAAGGTATTCAAGACCCTCGCGAGGGGCCAAGCCTCGCGAGGCGGACGATGCAAGACCTCCTCAGGAGCAGCCTCGCCAGGCAGGCTCACGAGGGGCGGAGAGATCAAGGCAAGGCAAACCTCCCGAGGTCCTCGTGACGTGAGCCATAACGATCGAGACCAGGCGAGCGCCAGCGCTCGCAGTGTCCTTGCTTCCTCTTTGGTGCCAAGGGGGCAAGCGCAGGCGTGGACTACTGAGGCATCAAGCAAAGGTTTCCATATCGGTGCAACGAGACCAAGACCAGCTGGATAGCAAGATGGAGGTCACCGTAGAGCCCAAGACGGCGTCACCACCAGAGCCTTTTGCAGGCGAAGACTACTTTTGTCAGGATAAGCTGTACTAGCTGTCCCCTTTCAAATTGGCCATTGTTAGCTCCCTTCCCGCTCAATATTTGGGGAGAGGACCAGGGCCTATATAAGTAGAACTAGCCACCACAGTAAAAAAGACAACAACAGCGAGAGAGAACTCATTCAGAGGCATCTCACCCACACAAGTTCACCAAACACAAGAACACATCAAACTCAGGAGGTTGTTCTTCCCCTTGGATTGTTCGTCATTAGCCCAAGAGGCAATCCACTACCACCACGTTGGAGTAGGGTATCACACCACAACAGTGGCCTGAACCAGTATAAATCTTGTGTCTTTGTCTTGTGAGTTCGTCGAGTTCGTCTGCCCGATCTTAGAGAGCTAGGGCACGGATCGATAGGGAGAAAACCTTCATGTGTGCCCTAGTGTTCGAACCTCGAGGGTTTTGCCAGACCCGTGATCCGACAGATATCATGGGATATCACAAGATCTCTTATTTATTTAATGCATCTATATACTTGGTAAAGGGTGGAAGGCTCGGCCTTATGCCTGGTGTTTTGTTCCACTCCTGTCGCCCTAGTTTTTGTCATACCGGTGTTATGTTCAGCGTTTAAACTTTTAAGAGTCGTGCCCCTAACACAATGAGGGGTACGGGACCCTATTGATAGTTCCCTTTCAATAAAACTCCTCCAGCAAGGCCCAACCTTGGTTTTAACGTTTGCCTATTTACAACCTAAACTTTTCCTAGGGAGTTATAAACTCGAGGATCATCTTTATTCAACCCCCACCCCACCCCGGGGCCAGTGCTCCTCTGAGTATTGGTCCGAACCGGGTAGCCAGCGGGGCCACCTCAGGGAAACTCGAGGGCTGGTTTTACTCGTAGCTTTTCCCATTTGGTGTGTCCTGAGAACAAGATATGTGCCGCTCCTATCGGGATTTGTCGGCACATCGGGCGGTCTTGCTGGACTTGTTTCACTATTGTCGAAATGTCTTGTGCACCGGGATTCCGAGTCTGATCGGGTGTACCGTGATGGAGGATTGTCTCCGCGGATCGTGAGCTTGTCATGGGCTAAGTTGGGACACCCCTACAGGGTTTAAAATTTCAAGAGTCATGTCCGTGGTTATGTGGCAGATGGGAATTTGTTTATATCCAGTTGTAGAGGACTTGAAGTAAACTCTTTTAAAATACACCAACCGTGTTGTGTAACCGTGATTGTCTCTTTTCGGGGAAGTTCGAGAAGAGAACACGGTTGGTTTATGTTTGAACGTAAGTAGTTCAGGATCACTTCTTGATCATTACTAGTTTGCGACCGTTTGCGTAGTTTCTCATCTTACTCCTGTACTCATAAGTTAGCCGCCATACATGCTTAGTCGGTGCTGCAACCTCACCACTTTACCCCTTCCTTACCCATTAAGCTTTGCTAGTCTTGATACCCATGGTAATGGGATTGCTGAGTCCTCTTGGCTCATAGGTTACTACAACAACAGTTGCAGGTACAGGTAATGCAATGATCTGAAGTGAGAGCGATGCTTGATTGCTTTTGGAGTTCTTCTTCTTCTTCGATCAAGGGATTAGTTTTCGGGTCGGGGGAGCCTGGGCTAGCAGGGTGGATGTCATTCTTCTTTTTTGTTTGATTTCATCCGTAGTCGGATCCTTCTCTTCTGCATGATGGTTGCCATGCATTGGTGTATTGTTGTATGAATGATGTAACTTGTGGCAACTATAAGCCTTTATCTTGTATTCCCATCTATTCAGCACATGGTATGTTGTAATGATATCCACCTTGCTATATGCTCGAAATGCGGTTGTGCCCCAATCATGAGTTCATCACGTGATTGGGATAAAATCGCATCTTTGGCGCTGCAAGTTGGTATCAGAGACTTACCAACCTTAGGAGCCCCCTGCTTGATCGAATTGCTGATGTTGTTGAGTCTAGAACAAAAATGTTTTGAGTCTTAGGATTATATATATCGGAGAGGAGGATTATTTTTACTCCTCAGCCCCCTTCGTCGCTCTGGTGAGGTCTCCTGACGTAGATGTTTTGACTTTCCTCTCCTCTTTTTCACTAATTTTTTTAGGATCACGCGGGTATCTTGGGATCGTTCCGATATTCTTGTGACGAGAACATTGTTCTCGATGCCTCCTGACATTTAGGGGTTGTGGCGGTGTCCTTGGGAGTTGAGCTCCAAGGTGTTGTCGTCACAATTTTATCATTGTAGTTCTAGAATACATGAGTTCGCCGACATTGAAAATCTCTTTTATGCAGTTAGTGGTGAGATAACCTCGACGTCACCCAGTACTAGGAAGGGAGTTCAGGAGTATTGTCGCAGCTCGTATAACGGATGCTTTTCGAAGGTTGAGGTACATAATTTCCGGAGTTTTCTTGGTTATGTGTTGGAGGATGGATACAGTTGGAGCGTAGGGCTTGTTAGTTGTGCGATATATATTGTGCCTCCTTGTATCCCCAACACTAGATTGCATAACCAGAAAGTTTCGGGAGTTAATAGGTGGGAATTCAAGTAGCTCCTAGAATATCTTTCCGACAGATGCATGATATGGGATTGGGTAAATCTCTATCATATGTATTTGTTCCGGCTTATTCTGCAAGCCAAATCCTTTGTTTTTGTTGTGAGTTGTGGTATTCGAGTTGTTTCCAAGTCAACTATTGATTCCATACCTTTCCTAAGCGGTGTTCTCATATTTCTATGTGAATACTAATCCTTCTTTATCATTGAGGTTGTCATGTTAATTCTTTTCCAAGCGGCGTGCCTCTCTTCAAGTGGATCCGATCATTTCAACATTCACAAGATCAAATTTAAGTTCTTCTCAATGGTGTTTGTTTCATTCGTCCCTAAGTTGCGTTTGTTTTCCCACCCTCCCACCCTTTTTCTTCAAGGACTCAGAGATATCAAATCAACTATCCATTTTATTCATGTGAAGTCTCTTCATTTTTGTTCAATCAATGTTCTTACCCGGTGATTATCATGAAGATCGTCAGGAGTTTCAAGTTCATCATTCTTCGTTCTTTTTATTCTCCGGTGGATTCAATTCAAGCTTTCGGTGTTGATAATATCACTTTCCTCCTTTTCAAATGTTTTCTCATGCCGGTGGACCTCATAATCATTCACTTCTCGCTATTCAAGGGTTCCGGAGTGCTGAAGATATCTTAGAAGACTTGTCTTTCCATTCTCAATCCATTCAAACTATTTCAAGGTTGTTATCTCATTCAAACCACTTAATTTATCCGGTGCAATCTCTCTTTCAAGAAATCGTTCAATGATGTTTCTTTTGAGTGGGCCCTAACCCGCAGGTCTTTCCCAGCATCTTACCTAACTCTTCTAATTTTTCGGAGTTATTCTCAAATTATTTCGAAGTTTGACCTAAGAATGAATTATCATCAGTCATATGTCTTTCTCCAAGACCGCTTTCCAATTCTTTTCATTGTTGGTTCAACCTTTCTATTCTTCGTTGTTCCGGAGTGGCTCAACAATTAATGGTGGTGTTTATCATCGCCATTCTCAGCTTTTGAAGAGTGAAGAAGAGTTTATCTTAAATCCTTGTCCATTCTCTTAAAGATTTGTAGTTCAAGCTTGATGCCATCCTCTCAAATCGGTTTTGTTTGTGAGAAATTCTTTTCATACCCATCCAGAGCATTTCAGGAGTTTCTTTCCTTTCTCGATCATATGAAGGCCATCATCTCTGAAAGATTCTCTTTGTTCTAAGTTTTCAGCTATCATTCCCAAATTTTCCCGGTGCATCGTTCAAATATCCTCTAATCAGTTCATGATCTCTTTAATCTCTTGTATCTAAATTCCCACAAGTATATTCATTCTCTTTCTAATTCTTTCCGGTGATTCCTTCTCTTTTCTTCATTTGTTTTCAATTGGTACAGTGGTTCTTTCGATATTCCCCTTCCTTTGTTCTCGTATCAATTAATTTCATCTTCCCAAAATTCTAGTGGTGCTTCGTTGAAGTCTTTCTCAAGTTTGCGTTATATCTCTCTTCAATCCCTTTTTCAATGAGAATGAGTTGTATGCCAAATCCATTGTCTGTCATCAATTTAAGTTGAAGAAGGATAAACATACAATAAATCTTATTCTTGTTTTCCTCAAGGTGGTTCAATTCTTTTCTTCCGGAGTTTGTTCATGATGAAGAAATTCTCGGTTCCAAGTTGTTCATCTTTCTTTTTCGGAGATCCAAGTTATTTCAATTATATTGTTGCAAAGCTCCATCTAAATCATTGCAAGGCTTCCTTCGCCTTGTTCTTTCAACTTCTCTTTCTTTCCATCATCCTTTTATTACCGGAGTTCTTCACGAAGGCTCAACATGGTGGTTTGCCAAGGATACCTTTCATCCTTCAATTGTTCGTCAAGATTTTTCTTAGAGTTATGTCCGCTAAGCTATACTCAAAATTAAACATGGTGCTCAACACATGTTTTGTTTTGAGGAGTTCAAGCATTCTTCACCTTGCATTCCAAAATGCAATTCTTTCTACAATATCTTTTGAGGTGGTGTTATGTCATTTTTGACGATTTCCGTTCGTGTTTCATGTGCATAAGTTAGCAGGAATGAGATACCTTAAATCCATCAATTTCTTTGTTGGAGTTATCTTGTGTCATATTTCACCTAAAGCCTTCCCTAAGGAATATTGCTATTATGGTGTTTATGAATGATCCAAGTTTCCTCCTATTTTCGCGGTGAAAGAAGTTTTTCCATCTCTTCGTTCCTCTCAGCTAATCAAACTTTCGGGTAGTGGTTGGTTGTCACCTCATAATTTTGAGATGTTTCCATAAGCCCGCGAGGATCATATCCCTTCGTATTTATTTTCCAACAACTCCATTCAACCCTTCTTAGTAAGGATGCTCTTTCAATATTAATTGGGAGAGTTGTCATTCTTCTGCTCCATTCTTTTCTTTCCAACCATCTAGTTTTACATTCATTTGTTCCAGAGGCATTATGATATTGCTCTCTTCGTCCCATCATCTCATTTTGCCAAGATCATGTTCTTTTCATTGCTTATCCATTTAACCGGAGTGTTGGGTCCTATTTTCAAGTTCTTTTCATCTTATCAAGTTTTCCTTCTCTTTTCTATCAGAGTGCTATACAAATTCTGTCATTCTTGTTCCTTGACTATCTCGTTATACCAGTGTTGTCATATTCTTTCGGTTCGTGAAGCTCTTATCTCATGTCTTTCAACCTATGAGGTTCTCATAATGTTCCTTATTCCTCTTTGCTAACAGAGTGTTTGCAATCTCGTTCATCTCCATTGCATTCTTCCTTTCAATTTGTTCAACCTCTCAAGGTTTTTTGGTTTCACTCTTTTGTAAAAGAAGCAACTTTGTTTTACCTCTTGCTCTTCCACTTCTCTCTGGTGCCATCCATAGATCTCGGGACGAGATCTCTTGTAAGTGGAGGAGTGTTGTGATGACCCGAGACCGAGGCTCTAGATGCCTTCCATGTATTCCGAGTTTCATCGCGTGATTTGTTTGTTTGTTTCATTCTTCATGGTATCTTTTGCATTGCATCATGATCATCATGCCTGGGTCTACATATTTAAGTTTCGTCATGTGTTCTTGTGTGACCCCTCCTCTTCTTATCTCCACCCCATTTTTGTAGCGACCAGACCTCAAACAGTCTGATCTCTGTGCTTTAGTGTCATCCCTGGATGAGTAATGCTAACACGCACAATACTTGAAGGGTTTATAACAGAGTAGCGATCACACACTTGTTACAACGAGTGTCTCAAAATAGAACTTATTACAAATAATATGGCTTAACGCCATCTAATTACGATAACAGCGGAAGGCTTTGAAGATAAGTGAGTCCATCAACTCCAACGACATCACTGAGTATAAAACCACGACCTAAAGGCACCTTACTCGTCGTCTGAAAAGTTTGCAACATGAACGTTGCAGCCCGAAAACGGGCCAGCACATGGAATATGCTGGCAATGTAACACATAGAGAGTAAATGAACGGAATAATGCTATCACTACATGCATATTTGGCTGGTGGAAAGCTCTATGGTTACAGTTTTGCGTAAAGCCAATTTTTCCCTACTACAAAGGAATAAATTTTATTTAACTATCATGGTAGTTGTTAAACATTGAGAGCATAGACACCCTCTCAATCCCAATTAAACAACATCATTAAAACCCAAAAAAATTAATTAAAGTCACATGATGAGATTCACATGATAATCCGAGTACTAGATACTCAAGACATCCATAACCGGGGACACGGCTAACCATGATTAGTTTATACACTCTACAGAGGTTTGCGCACGTTTCCCCGCAAGACTCGATCTCCTCCGTTGGAATTCTCGCACTACATGGTGTTTGAGAAACGGATGACCGAGACATAGTCTTTAAGAAGTGCTAGCACCTTACGATCGGGTAGACCGTTACACCTACTTTCCCCTACATCTGCTAGTCTACCACTGTAAGAGTTCGCACGACTTAATCAACTATGCTAGAGCCCATAGTAGCTTGTGGCTGCGCACGGAAGTTTCTAGTATGAAATAATCTCATGATCCCTTTGAGCTTGGGTGGCGGTCCATAAAGAAAAAAAGGCAATCGCTAGAATACCCAGGTGCCTCAATCCACCCAGATGTGTATTAAAGTTGCCACCTTAAATAAACCATTAATTAACAATCTCACATCTGTCATGGATACACTCACCCAATCCACGTCTACTAGCATAGCATGGCAATATAAGCAAACGTAGAAGTAACTCCCAAGGGTTTGATAATAAACAGGTAATAGGTACTACCTCATCTACTTTCCCAAAACCCACAATTTAATTAGATCATATTCATGCAATGTTTGAGGATTGACCTAATGCAATAAAACTGGGTAGTAAGAGGTATGATCAAAGTGTTACCTGCCTTATTGATGGTCCGTGAAACCTAGAGATTCGAAGTAGCAAGCGGCGCACTCCGGGTACTCTATCGCAAACAAACAAGCACACAATAAGCACTCATCTAATGCACAGGTAAAACTCAAATAAGAGATCTAACCGGAAAGTTCAACTTAAGAACTCTGGTTTGCAAAAAGAATCAAATCAAACGAAGCAGCGAAAGTCAAACGGCGAAAGAAACAAGCTTCGTTTACTAATCTGAATCTAAGTCAAATTTTACAGAAGCAAAAACTTGTTTGAGTTAGTTAAACGGAAAGAGGGTTTCGAGGCGAAACTCTAGGCGCTTGAATCGCCTGATTCCGATAAACGAGCGAAAAGATAAACTAAAACGAAAATCAGATCAGAAATCGTGATCAGAAATAATCGCGGAAAATCCGAGAAAAACAAAAAAACGACGAACAGGCTAATGAGCGAACGTTCGCTGTCTGCGGCTAAACGACAAAAACCATTCGTAAAACCGAACGTATGGACGAACGTACGCTAAATAAACTAAACCGGAGAAAAAAATAAAACGATCTAAAAAAACAAACGACCGTGGTTTTTATAAAAAAACCGGGCGGTTAACCGGTGAAGACCTGCGCGGTGGCTACCTCCGGCGGCAGCGGACTCCGGCGGGGCGACGACGGCGCGCGGCGCGAGCGGCGACGGCAGTGGGCGGCGGCAGCGGCTCGGGGCGGCGGCGGCTAGGGTTAGGGCGGGGCTGGGTGGCTCGGGCTAGGCTCCCCAGGCTTATAAAGGCCGGCCGGGCTAGAGTCCGGGTCGGGTACGGCCCGGCTAGGTCGGTTCGGTTTTTTTAAATAGTTTCGCGCAGAAAAACAAATAAAAGAAATACCAAACTGACTCCAAAAATCCCGAAATAAATTTTCTCCGACTTCTAAAACCAAGCCAGACAAGGTGAACATTTATTTGGGGCCTAAATGCAATTTTGAAATATGCGCATTTTTCCTAAATTCAAATAAAACAGCGAAAAACTCCAAAATAAAATCTTATTTGATTTTTTTATTAAATCCTCAATATTCCTTTAATTTGGGAAAGTCATTTTATTCCCTCTCACTTATTTTTATAATTGGAATTATTGAAGATAAAATAATTAAATCAAATGATCCTATTTTCAAAATTTGAGAAAACCCCAAATATGAAAATAACGAAATTCCCAACTCTCTCCATGGGTCTTTGAGTTGCGTAGGATTTCTAGGATCAAGCCAAAAATGCAAATAAAATATGATATGCAATGATGATCTATGTATAACATTCCAAATTGAAAATTTGGGATGTTACAAACCTACCCCCCTTAAGATGAATCTCGCCCTCGAGATTCGGGTTGGCTAGAAAATAGGTGAGGGTGGTCCTTCAGCAGATCTTCCTCTCGCTCCCAGGTGGCTTCATCCTCGGTGTGGTGACTCCACTGAACTTTACAAAACCTGATAACCTTGTTGGGGGTGACTCGACTGGCATATTCGAGAATCTTGACTGGTTTCTCCTCATAGGTCAAATCACTATCCAACTGAATCGCTTCCAGCGGCACTGTATCTCTCAGCGGTATATCCGCCATCTCTGCGTGGCACTTTTTCAACTGGGAAATGTGGAACACGTCGTGAACTCCTGACAATCCTTCGGGCAACTCCAACTTGTAAGCAACTTCTCCCATACGCTCCAAAACTTTGTATGGTCCCACAAAACGTGGCTCTAATTTTCCCTTAACTCCAAAGCGCTTAACTCCTCGAAGTGGAGATACACGAAGATAAACACTATCTCCGGCTTCGTAAACTGTCTCCTTGCATTTGGAATCTGCATAGCTCTTCTGCCTGGACTGGGCTACCTTGAGCCTATCGCGAATCAACTTCACTTTCTATTCAGACTCCTTAATCAAATCTGGTCCAAAAAACTGGCGGTCTCCAACTTCATCCCACAACAATGGTGTTCTGCATCGTCTTCCATACAAGGCTTCAAAAGGGGCCATCTTCAAACTGGATTGATAACTATTGTTGTAAGAGAACTCCACATATGGCAAGTTGTCATCTCAACTAGATCCATAATCTAGCGCACAAGCTCTTAGCATATCCTCCAAAATCTGGTTGACTCTCTCGGTTTGTCTATCGGTCTGCGGCTGAAAAGCTGTACTGAACTCTAGTCTGGTACCCAAAGTTTCGTGCAACTGATTCCAAAACTTTGAGGTAAACTGGGTTCCTCTATCTGATACAATGCTCCTCGAAACTCCATGCAGACATACGATCCTGGTCATATATACCTTTGCCAAATTAGCACTGGTGTAAGTGGTCTTTACTGGGATGAAATGAGCTACCTTCGTCAAGCGATCGACTACAACCCATACCGAGTCATAGCCTGAGCGGGTCCTGAGTAATCCCGTGATAAAATCCATGCCTAGCTTATCCCACTTCCATTCGAGTATTGGCAATGGCTGTAGCAATCCTGCTGGCTTCTAATGCTCTGCCTTTACTCTCTGACATACATCACAAATGGCTACATACTCTGCAATATCCTTCTTCATTCCGGTCCACCAAAAAGTGTCTTTCAAATCCAAATACATCTTGGTATTTCCTGGGTGAATCAAGTACGGCAAATTATGGACCTCTTACAAAATTAACTTCCTGATCTCTGGGTCATTGGGCACATAAACGCGGCCCTCAAGCCATAAGGTATCATGTTCATCCTCACGAAATCCTTTAGCTTTTCCCTTGCTCGTTTTCTCTTTAATAGAGGCAATCTCCTTGTCAGTCTTCTGAGCTTCTCTGATCTTATCCATCAGAGTAGATTGAATCTCCAATGCTGCTACATAGCCTCTCGGAACTATCTCCAAACATAGCTCACGAAGATCCTCTGCTAACTCCTTTGGTAACCCTCCGGTCATTAGTGTGTTGACATGGCTCTTGCGGCTCAACGCATCGGCTACTACGTTAGCCTTTCCGGGGTGATAATGCAATCTCATGTCATAATCCTTGATGAGCTCCAACCATCTTATTTGCTCGAGATTCAACTCCTTCTGCGTGAAGATGTACTTCAAACTCTTGTGATCCATGTACACCTCACAATGGTTTCCAATGAGAAAATGTCTCCAAGTCTTCAATGCGTGCACTACGGCTGCTAACTCCAAATCATGTGTAGCATAATTCAACTCGTGGGGCTTAAGCTATCGTGAAGCATACGAAACAACTCTTCCCTCCTGCATAAGCACTGCTCCAAGTCCTCGACGTGAAGCGTCGCAATACACCTCATAATCCTTGCGCTGATCTGGCAGAATCAACACTGGCGAGGTAACCAAACGTTTCTTCAACTCCTAGAAACTGGCCTCACATTCCTCAGTCCAATTGAACTTGGTATCCTTCTTCAACAACTCCGTCATAGGTTTTGTAATTTTTGAGAAATTTTCAATCAATCTCCGGTAGTATCCTGCAAGTCCAAGAAAACTCCGGATCTCTCCAACTGTTGTTGGAGCTTCCCAATTTGTCACAGTGGCAGATTTGGTGGGATCTACTACTATTCCATCTCCGGATATAACATGTCCGAGGAATCCAACTTCCCTCGACCAAAACTCATATTTGCTGAACTTGGCGTATAACTGATGTTCTATGAGCTTACCAAGTACCAAACGCAAATGTTCTTTATGTTCTTCTTCTTTCTTTGAGTAAACCAGAATATCATCAATGAATACTACGACGAACTTATCCAAAAACTCCATAAACACTTTGTTCATCATGTTCATAAAATAAGCAGGTGCTTTAGTCAGACCAAATGACATAACGTTATACTCATACAACCCAGACCTGGTGGTAAAAGCTGTCTTAGGTATGTCCTTCTCTCGAATCTTCAATTGCTGGTATCTTGATCGCAAATCGATCTTGGAAAATACCTTAACTCCATGCAATTGGTCAAACAAATCATTGATCATCGGCAGTGGGTGCTTATTGTTGATCGTCACTTCATTCAATCCTCGATAATCAACAACCGTTCCTTAACGATCCATCCTTCTTTTCCACTAGAAGTACCGGTGATCCCCAAGGTGACGAACTTGGGCGAATATATCCCTTATCCATTAACTCCTTAATCTGCTTCTTAATCTCCTCCAAATCCTTTGCAGGCATTCTATACGGTCTCTTAGATATTGGTCCTGTGCCTGGCAAAAGCTCAATCAAAAACTCAATATCTCTATCTGGTGGCATGCCGGGTAATTCTTCTGGAAATACATCCGGAAAATCCTTTACCACCGGTCCTTCTCCTGTACAACTCCTGATAGGGAATTTACTTGTGTCCTCTTCGGCTCATGCCGTGATACATACTTGATCCTTCTTCCTTCTGGGGTGGTAAGCAAAATCGACTTACTGGCGCAATCGATGTTTCCTCCATACATCGCTAGCCAATCCATACCCAGAATTACATCCAAACCTTGCAATTCCAAAATCCGAGGGAAACACATGCCTACCTATACTCAATGGCACTTGAAAAAATCTTTTACTGGCCATATACTCCGCTCCTGGTGAGCTTACTAACATAGGTGTTCTAAGAGCCTTGGTGGGCAGTTTATACTTATCCACGAATCCCCTTGATATGTATGAATGCGATGCACCAGTATCAAAAAAGAATGATTGCAGTAAATGACTTAACCAAAAACTTACCTATTACTGCATCTGGCTCGGCTTCAACCTCCTCCACATTAACGTGGTTCACATGTCCCCTGTTGAAAGGGTTCGGCTTCTTCCCAGAGCTTCCATTGCCATTTCCATTCTGGGTTTCAGGACATTCATTGGCATAATGTCCGGTCTTCTGACACTTATAACAAGTGACTTGGCTCATGTCTCTCTTGGCTGGGGTTGATGGGTTGGTACGGTTCTGACCGTTGCTTCCCCCATTCCCATTACCGTTCTTGGGGCCATTATGATTATGCGAACTTCCTCCTCCATGGGTATGCTAAAATGTCCTCCCATCTTCGGGGTAAAACGTGGCTTCTGCTGAGCTCCTGAGTTGTACTTCCCATGTCCATACTTCCTCTTGCGGTTGTCAATCTGCTGCTGCTTCCCTTTAATCATAAGAGCATGATCTACCAGTTCCTGATAGTTGTTGAAAGTTGCTACCATCAACTGCATGCTCAACTCATCATTCAGTCCTTCCAGAAACTTTTCCTGCTTAGCTGCATCCGTAGCAATGTCATCCGGGGCATAACGTGCTAACTTACTAAAGTCATCCATGTATTGGACAACTCTCCGTCCTCCTTGGCGCAAGTTGCGAAACTCACGCTTCTTCATGGCCATAGCTCCTGCTGAAACATGGGTAGTATGGAAAGCCTGCTGAAATTGGTCCCATGTCACTGTGGCTATAGGGTAGGTGACAGTGTAATTCTCCCACCATGATGCTGCTGGTCCATCCAACTGGTGTGCGGCAAAACGCACCTTCTCAGCATCTGTGCATCCTGTAGTGGCTAACTCCCTTCCAATCTTGCGGAGCCAATCATCTACTACTATAGGCTCGGTGCTACTGGAGAACACCGGCTGATTCAGTCTAAGGAAACGGGTTAAGTGATCAACAGGTGGTGGTGGCGGTGGGTTGTTGTTGTTCCCCTGATTCTGATTCTGGACTAGCAACTACATCAACGCATTCTGCTGCTGGATCAACTGAGTGAGCTCCGGTGGGAGGGCAAATCCATTGTCACGTCTCGGAGGCATCTGATGGGTTTAGAGGGGAGAGATTAGAATAGAATGAGGTCTAATGAGAAAGCACTACCCATATGCACATGAGACAAACACAAACATTTCACTCAATCAATCAATCAAGTCATACAATTGGTCTAACTATCGCAAGGGTGCTCGGACTACTCTATTTACAAGGTGGAATACTACTACTGATGTGGTGGTCTACTAGAAATATTCCTCGGTTGCTGACTCCATGATATCTGCTCCAGCTTCGTCTTCATAGTCATCATTGCTCAGGTCAGAGTTGGTGTCGCCGATGATGATGTAGTCTTTCGGGCGAATCTCCTTGGGTTCTTTGTCTTCTTCTACTGGTGTGGGGTCTCCCATGAATATTCCGATCTTCTTAATCAGGTCGTCATTCTTCTCCACTAGTACGACGATTTCCTCCTCATAATCTTCACGTGTAGCCTTGAGTTCTTCCTCCAGTTCCGTGATTCTTGTCATCGCCTTCTTCAGATCTAACATGCCTGCGCACATCTGGTTCTCCTGACGTCGAATGTGCTGGTTTAACTCCTGGATAAAAGCTGCAATTGATCAATCCTTCTTGGTGCTAATCATCTCCCAATGCTCATCTCAGCGCCCACAAATCTGGTAGATAGTATCCTTGAGATCATTGCGGTAAACTTCTCCAATACGTCCCATGGTGTTGTGGGCCGCCATGCTCTTTCCTAGACTCCAGGTTGGTGCATCAAAGGAAAACTCTATGGGCTCGGTCACTGGTGCGAACGTCCTTCCTGGAACTTGAACTTGAATCATCCAGCGCTCTACTTCGGGTAAAGTGGCGTTGTAGGTCCCGGTGAAGCTTGGTACTCCGATGTTCAGGTACTTAGTGACTTCCTTCAGGTGGCGTCCAAAGGGTGTATCTTCATCCGGTTGTGTGAACTTGTTCCTTGCATCTGTCATCCTAAAAGAGTAGAAAAGATGAGGAGTCAGAAATGAGAAGAGTGAGTAGTGATCTAGGGCTTTAGCTTAGTGGTCGTGTCCTACAGTCAGCGTGTGCTCTGATACCATCTTGTAGCGACCAGACCTCAAACAGTTTCATCTCTATGCTTCAGTGTCATCCCTGGATCAGTAATGCTGACAGGCACAGTACTTGAAGGGTTTATAACAGAGTAGCAATCACAAACTTGTTACAACGAGTGTCTCAAAAGAGAACTTATTACAAATAATATGGCTTAAGGCCATCTAATTACGATAACAGCGGAAGGCTTGGAAGATAAGTGAGTCCATCAACTCCAACGGCATCACTGAGTATAGAACCACGGCCTAAAGGCACCTTACTCGTCGTCTGAAAAGTCTGCAACATGAATGTTGCAGCCCGAAAACGGGTCAGCACATGGAATATGCTGGCAATGTAACACATAGAGAGTAAATGAACGGAATAATGCTATCACTACATGCATATTTGGCTGGTGGAAAGCTCTATGGTTACAGTTTTGCGTAAAGCCAATTTTACCCTACTGCAAAGAAATAAATTTTATTTAACTATCATGGTAGTTGTTAAACATTGAGAGCGTAGACACCCTCTCAATCCCAATTAAACAACATCATTAAAACCCAACAAAATTAATTAAAGTCACATGATGAGATTCACATGATAATCCAAGTACTAGATAATCAAGACGTCCATAACCGGGGACACAGCTAACCATGATTAGTTTATACACTCTGCAGAGGTTTGCGCACTTTTCCCCACAAGACTCGATCTCCTCTGTTGGAATTCTCGCACTACATGGTGTTTGAGAAACGTATGACTGAGACATAGTCTTTCAGAAGCGCTAGCACCTTACGATCGGGTAGACCGTTACACCTACTTTCCCCTACATCTGCTAGTCTACCATTGTAAGAGTTCGCACGACTTAATCAACTATGCTAGAGCCCATAGTAGCTTGTGGCTGCGCACGGAAGTTTCTAGTATGAAATAATCTCATGATCCCTTTGAGCTTGGGTGGCGGTCCATAAAGAAAAAAAGGCAATCGCTAGAATACCCAGGTGCCTCAATCCACCCAGATGTGTATTAAAGTTGCCACCTTAAATAAACCATTAATTAACAATCTCACATCTGTCATGGATACACTCACCCAATCCACGTCTACTAGCATAGCATGGCAATATAAGCAAACGTAGAAGTAACTCCCAAGGGTTTGATAATAAACATGTAATAGGTACTACCTCATCTACTTTCCCAAAACCCACAATTTAATTAGATCATATTCATGCAATGTTTGAGGATTGACCTAATGCAATAAAACTGGGTAGTAAGAGGTATGATCAAAGTGTTACCTGCCTTATTGATGGTCCGTGGAACCTAGAGATTCGAAGTAGCAAGCGGCGCACTCCGAGTACTCTATCACAAACAAACAAGCACATAATAAGCACTCATCTAATGCACAGGTAAAACTCAAATAAGAGATCTAACCAGAAAGTTCAACTTAAGAACTCTGGTTTGCAAAAAGAATCAAATCAAACGAAGCGGCGAAAGTCAAACGGCGAAAGAAACAAGCTTCGTTTACTAATCTGAATCTAAGTCAAATTTTACAGAAGCAAAAACTTGTTTGAGTTAGTTAAATGGAAAGAGGGTTTCGAGGCAAAACTCTAGGCGCTTGAATCGCCTGATTCCGATAAACGAGCAAAAAGATAAAGTAAAACGAAAATCAGATCAGAAATCGTGATCAGAAATAATCGCGGAAAATCCGAGAAAGAGAAAAAAAACGACGAAGAGGCTAAAGAACGAACTTTCGCTGTCTGCGGCTAAACGATGAAAACCGTTCGTTAAAACGAACATACGGACGAACGTCCGCTAAATAAACTAAACCGGAGAAAAAAAATAGAAGGATCTAAAAAAACAAACGACCGCGGTTTTTATAAAAAAAACCGGGCGGTTAACCGGTGAGGACCGGCGGCGGCGACGGCTACCTCCGGCGGGGCGGCGGTGGCTAGGGTTAGGGCGGGGCAGGGTGGCTCGGGCTGGGCTCCCTGGCTTATAAAGGCCGGCCGGGCTAGAGTCCGGGTCGGGTATGGCCCGGCTAGGTCAGTTCGTTTTTTTAGATAGTTTCCCGCAGAAAAACAAATAAAAGAAATACCAAACGGACTCCAAAAATCTCGAAATAAATTTTTCCCGGCTTCCAAAATCAAGTCGGACAAGGTGAACATTTATTTGGGGCCTAAATTTAATTTTGAAAAATGCGCATTTTTCCTAAATTCAAATAAAACAGCGAAAAACTCTAAAATAAAATCGTGTTTGATTTTTTATTAAATCCTCAATATTCCTTTAATTTGGGAAAGTCATTTTATTCCCACTCACGTATTTTTTATAATTGGAATTATTGAAGATTAATAATTAAATCAAATGATCCTATTTTCAAAATTTGAGAAAACCCCAAATGTGAAAATAACGAAATCCGCAACTCTCTCCATGGGTCCTTGAGTTGCGTAGGATTTCTAGGATCAAGCCAAAAATGCAAATAAAATATGATATACAATGATGATCTATGTATAACATTCCAAATTGAAAATTTGAGATGTTACAATTTTCTTCATGATGCACATACCAACAGCCAATCATCAAGTTCACCCAAGTTTCTATCCCATCCAAACTTCTCCCTCCTTCTTTGTTCATTTTTTACTTCTTGTGACATTTTTCCTGATTCGTAAAATGTTCAACCTTTCCTTATAAATCCTAAATAATGCCAAGAGCACCTCCTCAAATTTTCAGGTCTTTTGGAAGTGTTTTGGTTGGGCTAAGGATTTATTCGAGTTTGAGTTCTTTTCAAGCTTGTATAAAATTTGCAGCCTCTAAAAATTGCCAAGACTTTTAGTCAAATAGTGGATTGATCCAGGAGCACAAGGGTATGTTTATATCCCTCATATTCCTTTTCAAATTTGCTAGCCTTTTCCTTTTCTGAACCTAGGAATTCCAAATTTTCAGAAAAGAGAGAAAAGGAAATAGGGTCTCCCGAGCAGTGCCCCTAGGCCTCTCTTCAAGCCCAGGAGCCAGGCCGGCCCACCATCCCACCTAGGCCCAGCCGCTACCTAAACCTAACCCTCTCGCCTGCCCGATCCCCATCTCTGCCTCTCCCTCGTCTCCACCCTGCCACCAGAGAGCCCCACGATCGATCCCCATCTCTCCCTTCGTCCTCCTTCCTCCTGGCGCCGCCGCCACACACACACAAACACACGCACACATCGCCAAGCCTCCTGATCCGGCGACCCGCGCCTAGGCTGACCCTCCTTCGCCCGGATCCGGACTGTATCGGTGTCCCGTGACCTCCTCCTCCTTCGTTCCGGAGCCCCCGGAGGCTACCAGCGTCGCCCAGGCATCGCAGCTCCTCCATGCGCGTCACCGACCCTCAAGCTCGCCCCTGTCTATTGCGGCGCCCATCCACCTTGCAAGACCTGCACGGCGGCCGGCCATGGAGGCCTTCGTGCTGGCTGCAGCTTCTCCTTCGTGTCCTGGTTCTCCTCCTGCACCGCGTCGCCGGACGGCTCGCCTCCCGCGGCCGCACCGCCGCAACCTCGCCCTGCTGCAGCTGGTCTTCTCTGGCTGCTCATCCCGTCATGGCTGCCGTGGCTAGTTGCTCCGCCCTTCCTCGATTTCGTTCCCACGTGCGCCTCGCCCCTCGTGCCTCTGCTGCCTTGCTGCTGCTGTCATTCCAACCTCCTCGTAACAGTAGCACCTCGGTTTTCCGCACCGCCATGGCCGCCGCCCGTTTGTTGCGTCGTTGCTCCCCTGACCCGCTGCTGCCATGGCCTTGCATCCATCTGGCCCTGTTGTGTTCATGGAGCCACTGTACCATGGCCAAGAACGAGACCCCGTGAACGTCAAGTTCTTCCACGACGCCAGAACGACTACAGGCCTAAACGGCATGTCCCACTTCAGCAAGTGTACCTCTACTTCGGATTCGCCAAGTACCACGACATCCGAAGCCCTCGGATACGTCAAGTTCGACTACCGTCGCAAGAACGAGACCGACAAGTCCGAAGACCACAAGTACCACGATGACCGACGAATAGTACCACTACCTTCTTGACCCTCGACCCTGTGGACATCAAGTTCCTCGCCGTGACCCCGATCATCTACGGAAACTTGTGCGACTATGAACGTGCACGACCACCGTCAACCCGAAGTGTCTCGGATTCGTCAAGTCCCTCTACAAAAACGTGTATCACTACTTCCATTACCGATGTCGTGTACCACTACTTCCACTACGACCGCCCGAGAACTTCAACCTCCTCTACTTTGTACCGAACTGGAACCGTCCCGTTTGCACGCTACAAAGGTATAACCCTGAGAGACGTGTGGATGAATCCATGAGTTGTATGAGATGGATGTTTGAATGTTGTATGCGCTCGTGAACGTTAGTTGTTCCCTCGTTTGACACCGCCATTGACCCGTGGGACCCCGTTAACCGGGAGCACCCCACCATCTCTTGTGTGTTCCACACATCCACACACTTCTCTTTTGCATCGGTATCTCAATCGAGTTACCGGAACTGATATGTTGTCATGGCATCATTTTCGGATTCGTTGTCGTGGAACACTTTCTTTCCACCATGGTGACAAATGCTTCATAATATGCTCATGTCAACATTTTCATAAAAATTGCATAAAACTTGTATGTCATCCGCATCATGCTAACAACATTGAAAATGTTAAAAATTTGTGTTTGCATTGAATTGCTAAATGCATATGGGGACTTTTCTGGAATGGTTGTTATTTCCGTTCATTTAAACTTGCCTAAATGTGTAGTTTACTTATGCTTCACCTTTTGCCATGTTAACCAACATTTAATTTTGATGAGTACTTAAACGGCAGAGAACTGAATAATTGTTGTGGTGTTTCGTCAATATGCAACTCGTTGCATATTGAGCTCCACTTAATTTGTAGTATTGTTTGTTGCACTTTGCTGTGCCATGCCATGCCCTTTTAAACCGGACATGCATCATACTTGTTTGTGCATCATGCCATGTTTATGTGATGGTTGTTTACCATGTTGTTTGTTTGTTTCCGGTTGTGCTCCTTCTCGATAGTTCCTATTTCACTGCGATTGTGAGGATTCGTTCGACTACGTGGGATCGTCTTCTTCATGGAGTCATTCTTCTTCCTAGCGGGATTTCAGGCAAGATGACCGTCACCTTGGATCGCACTACTATCTTTGCTATGCTAGTTGTCTCGATGCTATCATTATGTCGCGCTACCTACCACTTGTTTATTAAGCCTTCTAAATTGCCATGATAGCCTCTAACCTTTTCTACCATCCTAGCAAACTGTTGTTTGGCTATGTTACCGGTTTGCTCAACCCCCTCCTATAGCATTGCTAGTTGAAGGTGCAGTTGCAGGTTGTTCCATGTTGGAACATGGATATCATGGGATATCACAATATCTCTTATTTATTTAATGCATCTATATACTTTGTAAAGGGTGGAAGGCTCGGCCTTATGTCTGGTGTTTTGTTCCACTCTTGCCACCCTAGTTTCTGTCATACTGGTGTTATGTTCCTTGATTTTGTGTCCCTAACACGATGAGGGGTATCGGACCCTCTTGACAGTTCGTTTTGAATAAAACTCCTCCAGCAAGGCCCACCCTTGGTTTAAACATTTGCCTAATAACAACCTAAACTTTTCGTAGGGAGTTATAAACCTGAGGATCATCTTTATTCAACCCCCCCGGGCCAGTGCTCCTTTGGTTGTTGGTCCGAACCAGGCAGCCTGCGGGGCCACCTCGGGGAAACTCGAGGGCTGGTTTTACTCGTAGCTTGTCCCATCCGGTGTGCCTTGAGAACGAGATATGTGCAGCTCCTATCGGGATTTGTCGGCACATCGAGCGGTCTTGCTGGACTTGTTTTACCATTGTCGAAATATCTTCTGCACCAGGATTCCGAGTCTGATCGGGTGTCCCGCGATGGAGGATTGTCTCCGTGGATCGTGAGCTTGTCATGGGCTAAGTTGGGACACCCCTGCAGGGTTTAAACTTTTGAGAGCCGTGCCCGCGGTTATGTGGGAGATGGGAATTTGTTAATATCCGGTTGTAGAGGACTTCAGGAAAACTCTTTTAAAATACACCAACCGCGTTGCGTAACCATGACTGTCTCTTTTTCGGGAAGTTTGAGAAGAGAACACGGTTGGGTTATATTTGAACGTAAGTAGTTCAGGATCACTTCTTGATCATTACCAGTTTGCGACCTTTTGCGTAGTTTCTCATCTTACTCTTGTGCTCGTAAGTTAGCCACCATACATGCTTAGTCGCTGTTGCAACCTCATCACTTTACCCCTTCCTTACCCATTCAACTTTGCTAGTCTTGATACCCATGGTAATGGGATTGCTGAGTCCTCGTGGCTCATAGGTTACTACAACAACAGTTGCAGGTACAGGTAATGAGATGGTCTGACGTGAGAGCAATGCTTGATTGCTTTTGGAGTTCTTCTTCTTCCATCAAGGGAATAGGTCCCGGGTCAGGGGAGCCTGGGCTAGCAGGGTGGATGTCGTTGTTCTTTTTCGTTTGATTTCATCCGTAGTCGGATCCTGGTCTTCTATATGATGGTTGCCATGTATTGGTGTATTGTTGTATGAATGATGTAACTTGTGACAAGTGTAAGCCTTTATCTTTTATTCTTGTCTGTTCAGTACATGGTATGTTGTAATGATATCCACATTGCTATGCGCTCGAAATGTGGTTGTGCCCCAATCATGAGTTCATCACGTGATTGGGATAAAATCGCATCTTGGGCGCTACACATGCGCACTCCGCCGCAATGGTGAAGGACAAGACGGCGGCCTTGGAGCGCACGAAGAAGGCAGCGGCGACAGCAAAGGGCAAGAAGACGGCTCGGGGGATGTCGTCGTGGTCTGGTCTGTCGCTGGGTTGGATCCAGGGGGACTGGATCCTCTCCACCGTCGAGCGGGATGACCTGGAGAGGCTTGTTGAGGACGGCCTGATTGTCGTTGGATCTTGGAGGCTGCCGGAGGGGGAAACTGAGCCTCGGCCACACGAGGGTGACAATGTCCTCCTCACCACCTATGTCGACCGAGGTCTTTCTCTTCCTCCGCACCCGTTCTTTAGGGGTTTCTTGAACTTTTTCAGTGCCCAAATCCACCATTTCCCTCCAAACACAATCACGTATCTTGCTGCGTTTATCTTGTTGTGCGAACATTTCCTGGGTTGCCAACCATAGTGGGGTCTGTTCAAGCATATCTTCACTTATCGTCCTCAGTCAGTGAAGAAAGCCCATCTGACTGACGAAAAGACGCATGTAATTCAGATGTGCGGGGGTTTAGGGATTCAAACTAGAGGTAGGAGTACTTTCCCTTCCATTTCCCTTCCCAAGTCAGTCTGAGGATGGCAGTCGACCTGGTTCTACTACAAGGACGTCCCGACTCTTGGCCAGTCGACTGGTCTCCCCCCTTTCACTATGGAGCGACTCCGCCAACCTTCTTCATTGACTGTGACCCAAGAGGAGAAAGGCGAGGTGACTCTTTTAGTCGTCCAGGTCGTCAACTTAGTCCGGGAGGGGATGACTGGCATGGATCTGTTGGAGGTGTTCCTCAGTCGACACATCCAACCTCTCCAAGCCCGAGACCAGCCGATGTGGATGTACTCAGGCCGTGGAGAAACCGCTCAGGTCCACCCAGAGGAGGTCGCCGAGGAGACGGTGGTTCAGTGGCTGCGAAACATCACTGGAAATAAGGACAATCCCAGGGGGTCCAGGAGAGTTCAGCCATTCGACACCAACCATGAGCCGAAGGAGGTCAGGCTTAAAATACCGAGTGCTTTCTTCTTTTGATCTACTATCGCTCTTAAATCTGACTGACTCTTGCTGACTTGCGCCTTGCAGATTTACACCAAGATGTACTCGATGCCAAATGGGGAACAACTCCAGGAGGGAGAGGAGAGCGCAGATGAAATCACGGACTGGCAATCCGAAGATGACAGTGACGACTCGGGAAGCAGCGAAGAGGTCAACTCGCCGCCCCGCTTAGAGCGTTGATCCAAACAATCCCAAGACCCTGCAGGTGGGCGCAGCAAGGCAGCTCCTCCAAGCATGCAAGTGCCAAAAGTGCACTTGAACTTCTTCTCCAGAACCGTCAGAGAAGGCTGCTAAGCAACCCAAGGTTGCCCCACCGAAGCGTCGGAAGGCCATGCCCAAGATCAAGGTGGATGTTCATGTCACTTCTGCGTAAGTGTTTTGTTTCTTCTCTTTGTCTTCTATGTTATTGTCGACTCATCCACTTACTTGACCGAGTGAGTTTTGGAACTTTTAGTGCTGCTACTTCTCGGACGTCCATGGATATCGACAAGGAGCAAGATGACGAGGAAACTGCAGATGTGGCCACTTCTTGAGTAGGTACAACTCCACAGCCATGCTCTTACTTTGTCAATTGTCCTAGTCATCTACTGAATTCTTATGGTCGAGAGTTTTGTAGCGCCACAAAATGTTATTGAACTTCCAGACGATGATGACCATGAGCATGTGCCACAGAAGAATGCAGGGAGAAGGGATAGGACTTTGAGCAAGAAGGTGCCTGCCAGCAAAGTGTCTCACTCGACTTCAGTGCCAGAACCAGTCATTCAGCATTTCGGAGATCCAGTTCGAACTTCTATTTCTTTATCTAATCCTGTGTCGACTGATCAAGCCCTTGCTCCGATGTTGCAACTCCATGCTTTAGATCCCCTGGCTGCCTTGTCTGTTCCACCAACTCCGCTTTTCTCACCCATCATGTCCCAGAGGACCAGGTAGGCGCTGCTAAGCAAGCTGTGATCCAAGCAGGCCTAATGATGGACCGAATGAAGGTGGTATACGAAACCAGTAAGGCTGCCTATGATGCCAGCTCTGCTCTTCAAGTCAACGTCAAGGTAAGTGGGATTGTAAGTTGACCTCCGACTGGCTTTCAGCTTGATCTTTGCTTTGTTAGGATATGGTACTTGAAAATTGCTGCTTTATTATTCGTAAGATGTCCGTGGATGAGCGTTTTCAAACCTTATATGCATCTATCATGAATTTGCACTTTGCCTCTGTTTACACCCGTTGGGTGCGTTCTTTTGCTTCGTAGCTTTTTTAGTTGAATCGACTAGGTTGTGTCGAGTGAACTCTTGAACCAATGGGGGAACACTGAGTGCACCCACTGGGTGTAGTCCCCGACACCGGCGTCAAATGTTTGATTCGGCGGGGGTCTTTCCAAAGTGTCATTTCACCATGGTAGCCTTTAAACTTGTTTGTTTGCAGTACATTCACTCGATCTTAGATGGATCATGTCAAGTGAACTCTGAGCCAGTGGGGGCATGCTAAGTGCACCCACTGGGTGTAGTCCCCGAGACCGCGGTCGACTACTGGTAGTCGACGGTAGTCTGAGAACAAATATTCCTGTTGTTTTACTCCTTCCACTCGGGCTGGACGGGCCATGGCGAGTGGGAAATTGAACCAGTGGGGGCAAGCCAAGTGCACCCACTGGGTGTAGTCCCTGAGACTGTTGTTGAATGTTTGATTCGGTAGTAGTCTTAGAACTCTTTTTGTCGCAATAATTTGAACTTGTATCTTATCGCTCGGAAGCAATCGGTCTTTGTTTCTATCGACTAATGTGTCTTGTTTGTCGGTTGCAGAAATCTTGTGAACTTGGGACCAAATTTGCCGATTTGGAGAAGAAGCGGATTGAACTTAACCTCTATCTGAAATTGGCCAAGAAGAACTTGAAGAAAGCTCAAGACGAAGCTGCTGCCAAGGGAGGTAATCAGTTTTGTCGACTGCTCACCTTGTGATCTTTTCTTTTCAACCGTTAAACCGAGTGATTCCACTTGAACAGAAGTGCTTAGTGAAAATCGCCAACTCCAAGCTTGTTTGAAGAATGTTATTTCGCAGCCGCACAGAAGACGGCGCGGGAAAACACTAAACTTGCTGACAAAAAGTTGGCTTCAGTCGGCAATTTAGAAGAAGAGAACGCCAAGTTGAAAGCCACTGTTGATGAAGCCAAGAAGGAAGTCAAGCAGCTACAGGAGGAAAAGGTGGCCTTGACAGACAGAGTCGGCGATCTCACTCGGAAGAGGGACGAACTGGAAACTTATCTGGGAGGTCTCGCCAAAAAAATGTTCCTCATGCTTGAAGGTACCTCTCTTTATCCGACTGGCTGCAAAGAAATTTTCATTGTGTGTTTGTCATTTCAACACTCCCTTTGTTTGCGCAGAATTTTGTCATAACTTTGAGGAAGAAATCGAGTGGATTGAGACAAGCTTAGACCCCATCAACTCCCTCATCAAGGACAAAGCTGCTATGAATGTGCTGCGACTGGAATCTCGTCTCGCCAGTGTTTTGGACTACCTTGGCCGACTGAAGGTAGCGGTGTCGCGGATTGACACGGAGCTCTGGCCTGGTGCAGCATTCCATAATGACCTTGAGTCACTGATGACTCAACTCAACGGCATCCCTGAGCGAGTGCAGACGTGGAAGAAGTCATCTGCTCGTTGCGGCGTTGACATGGCTCTGTCGCTGGCGGCTCTCAAGGTTTCCAACACCAAGAAGCTTCAATTCCAATCCTTCATGGAGACCTTCATCGACGCCGCAACCCGCATTGCATACAACATCAACCTTGATAGTTTCGTCGAGCTAGCAAGTCCTACTCCTGCCGAGTGAAAACTTGAAAACTTGATTTTATTTGCCATGGAATGTTGAGTGATCCTGTAATCGTTAAAACTCTTTCGAGCTTGATGCTTGAGTACTTCTCCCGGTGGTTCTGAACCTTTATGGATTTATCCAAACTTGGATTTTCTTTTGAATGTGGTTGCTTTGTCTTTATTACCTTCAGGTTTCTTAACTCGAGAGAATTGGGAATCATAACTGAATCTTCAAGTGAGAGGGTCGTTCTTCACTCGGAGTAGATGTTGTACTTGCGGCGCAGCTCCAAGTGCGACCTGGCGTTCTACTTGTGGCGCAGCTCCGAGTGCAGGCGGACGTTGTACTTGTGGTGTAGCTCCGTGAGTAGCCAGATGTTGTACTTGTGGCATAGCTGCAAGTGCGACCAAACATTTTACTTGTGGCGCAGCTCCGAGTGCAGCCAGGCGTTATACTTGTGGCGCAGCTCTGAGTCCAGCCAGACATTGTACTTGTGGCGCAGCTCAAGGTGCATGGCCGAGCCTCCGAGTGAGAAGGTTGTTCTTCACCCAAAGTATATTTTGAAACTTAGGCGAGTACGGGGTCGCAGCTAAGCCCCCGAGTGGGAGGATTACTTTCCACTCGAAGTAGTTTTCTAACTTAGGCGAGTAAGGGATCGCGGCTAAGTCCCCGAGTGGGAGGGTTGCTCTCCACTCGGAGTAGTTTTGTAACTTAGGTGAGTACGGGATCGCGGCAAAGTCCCCGAGTGGGAGGATTGCTCTCCACTCGTAGTAGTTTTGTTACTTAGGCGTATACGGGATTGCAACTAAGCCTCCGAGTTGCAGGACTGCTCTCCACTCGGAGTAGTTTTGTTACTTATGCGAATAGGAGATCGCGGCTAAGCCTCCGAGAAGGAGGATTGCTCTCCACTCGGAGTAGTTTTGTTACTTATGCGAATAGGAGATCGCGGCTAAGCCTCCGAGAAGGAGGATTGCTCTCCACTCGGAGTAGTTTTGTTACTTAGGCGAATATGAGATCGCGGCTAAGGCCCCGGGTGGGAGGATTGCTCTCCACTCGGAGTAGTTTTGTTACTTAGGTGAAAACAGGATCGGGGCTAAGCCCCCGAGTGGGAGGATTGCTCTCCACACAGAGTAGTTTTGTTACTTAGGCGAACGCGGGATCACGGTTGTAACACCCACAATGCGGTTATATCTCCCACGTGTCGGGGCATGACTTAGATGCATAGCCGCATGGTAGGCTTGTCGCAAGAGGGTAATCTTCACACATCCCATGTACTGAAAAAGAAAGGGATAAAGAGTTGTCTTACAATCGCCACTTCATACAAGTACAAATTAAACATACATCATCCAGAATACAATCAAGGTCCGACTACGGAACCAAAATAAAAGAAGACAACCCCAAATGGTAGATCCACGATCGTCCCAACTAGGCACCACTATTGATCATCCGGAAAAGAAACGTAGCAACGGAAAGATCTTCATCGAGCTCCCACTTGAGCTCGATTGCGTCACCCACACTGGTATCATCGGCACCTGCAACTGTTTGGAAGTATCTATGAGCCACGAGGACTCAGCAATCTCACACCCGCGAGATCAAGACTATTTAAGCTTAAGGGTCGGAAAGGGTAGTGAGGTGGAGCTGCAGCAAGCACTAAGCATATATGGTGGCTAACATACACAAATAAGAGCGATAAGAGAAGCAACACAACGGTCGAGAAGCTAGAAGTGATCAAGAAGTGATCCTGAAACTACTTACATTCAAGCATAACACGAGAACCATGTTCACTTCCCGGACTCCGCCGAAAAGAGACCATCATGGCTACACAATCGGTTGATGTATTTTAATTAAGTTAAGTGTCAAGTTCTCTACAACCGGATATTAACAAATTCCCATCTACCACATAACCGCAGGCACAACTCTTGAAAGTTTATACCCTGCAGGGGTGTCCCAACTTAGCCCATCACAAGCTCTCACGGTCAACGAAGGATATTCCTTCTCCCGGAAAGACCCGATCAATCTCGGAATCCTGGTTACTAGACATTTCGACAATGGTAAAACAAGACCAGCAAAGCCACCCGATGTGCCAACAATCCCGATAGGAGTTGCACGTATCTCGTTCTCAGGGCAACACCGGATGAGACATCCTTCGAGTAAAACCAAACCTCAAGTATCCCCAAGGTGGCCCGCGGTCTACTCGGTTCAGACCAACACTTAGAGAAGCATTGGCCCGAGGGGGGGTTAAAATAAAGATGACCCTCGGGTTAATTACTCCCAAGGGTTATATGTTGTTAGGCAAATGTAAAACCAAGGTTGGGCCTTGCTTGAGGAGATTTATTCGAAGCGAACTGTCAAGGGCTTCCCATAACACCCAACCGCGTAAGGAATGCAAAATCAAGGAACATAACACCGGTATGACAGAAACTAGGGTGGCAAAAGTGGAACAAAACACCAGGCATAAGGCAGAGCCTTCCACCCTTTACCAAGTATATAGATGCATTAATTAAGATAAGAGATATTGTGATATCCCAACATATCCATGTTCCAACAAGGAACAAACTTCAGCTTCACCTGCAACGAACAACGCTATAAGAGGGGCTGAGCAAAAGCGGTAACATAGCCAAACAACGGTTTGCTAGGAAAGCTGGGTTAGAGGCTTGGCATGGCAATATGGGAGGCATGATATAACACGTGGTAGGTAGTGCAACATAGCGATAGAACGAACAACTAGCAAGCAAAGATAGAAGTGATTTCGAGGGTATGGTCATCTTGCCTGAGATCCCGCAAGGAATAAGAACGAGTCCATGAAGAAGACAAACAGACGTAGTCAAACGGATCCTCACAACTTTAGAACGAAAGCGAAGCTAACGAGAGAAGCAACCCGGAAAGAAGCAAGCAACATAGTAAACAACCATTACACAATCATGGCATGATGCACAACCAAGTATGATGCATGTCCGGTTTAATGAGGCATGGCATGGCAAAGTGCACAAACAATACTACAAATTAAGTGGAGCTCAATATGCAACGAGTTGCATATTGACGAAACACCACAACAATTATTTAGTTCTCTCCCGTTTAAGTAGTCAACAACATTAAATGTTTGTTAGCATGGCAAGGGGTGAAGCATAAGTAAACTACACATCTAGGCAAGTTTAAATGAGGCCGGAACAATAAGCAACAAGTCCGAAAAAACCTCATGTGCATATTTTAGGTTTGGTACTGTTCTGCCCTAAACCATATTTTAGAGTTGCTAAACATGCAAAGTAACGCCACCATGTTAAACTAGGCATTTTCGACCCCATTTACATCTAAAGTTTGTTACAAACCGAGTTACGGTTAATTAGTTATGAATTAAATCATTTAATAAGTTATTTGAGAAAATTAATGCAAACAGCAAGTTAAACATTTTTAACATGCATGAAAGTTGGATATTATGAAACTAGATGAATTTCTAAGCATTTTCCATATATAAAGCATTATAATCCGATGCACGGTTTATTAGTTATTAAATGCTGACCTCGAAGGGGTTTTCTGCAAAACTGGAAACTCTGGATAAAAGGACAGATCGCAGAACAGAAAAAAAATATGTCATGGGCCGAATCTGGAGCTACAGGAACTGGACGGCTCACCAGGCCTCATGGGCCGGTTGATGAAAGAGGCCCCACAAGGGGCGCAACTGGGCTTGGTGTACGCTTGTGGCCCGAGAACAGAGAAGGCCGGCTCGGGGGACACAGTCAACGGGCACGGGCGCTGCTCATCCTCCTCTGGAGCAGGGAAGAGGTAGCCATGGCAGGCGGGCACCGGGAGGCTCGGGCGATGGCGTTCTACGGACCGGCAAAGCGGTGAGTTTGTACGGCGGCGGAGGGGTTGAGCTCGATGGAAAACGGCACTCCGACGAGGTTCGAGAGGCGCGAGGGGAGCTGCTGGCGTTAGGGACGAGGGCAGGCAGCGGTGCTCGGGCGGCGAGACGCAGGCGTCCTCCTCCTCTGCTCAAGGCAGAGAGGCGGGGCGTCGGGGCTCCAGGTCCAGTGCTGGGACGGGACACAAGAAGCTGTCGGAGGCTGCTGCTTGCGACACGACGTCCACGACTGCTCCTGCTGCAAGAAGAGAACGAGGGAGAGACGTCATGAGATAGAGCCGGGGAGGAGACAGGTGAAAGAAAACGGGAAAGGAGAAGGCACGGCCTGGCCATGGTCTTGCCGGCGGCGGGGTTCGCTCGCGGCGGCGGGATCGCGAGGTGGAGGAGCGCTCAGGCCGAGGGGGGGAGGGTTCAGGACTGCGGGGTCCGACGGGGATGGACGAATAGGAGGCACAGGAGCTCTCGGCTCCATGGAGGTGCTCGAGATGGAGTGCATCTAGGGAGTGGTGGAGAAAGGCAGGGGTGTCGGGCCTGCTGCTGCTGTGGCCTCGATCCCAAACTGGATCGAGCGCCGACAGGGGAGGATCGGTCAGGGGAAGATGAGACTACGAGGCTGGGGGTGCTGCGAGAGGATCCCGATGGAGAGGCGAAGTGGAAGGAGAGGCAGCTGGCTCGGTTGGTGTGCTGGTGAAAGTGAGGAGGGGATTGTATTTGATTTGGTTCGAGCGATGGGGATCCCGAGTGTGGAAGATGAGTGTGGCGGCGGTGGCAGGGACAACCGCCTAGAATTTAGGGTTGCTGGTTATATAGTGAGTGGGTTAGGTTAGGGGCTAATTGGAGCCTCCGATTTAGATCAGATGCTCGAGATAAATATGCTAGGGAGACCAAAAAGAAAAACAGAGATGTTTTAGGGATGTTAGGGGATGCTCTGAACGCAACAGTGTTGACTGAGAGGTACAGGTTTGGGGGATTTTTCGGACGCGCACGAGAGGGGTCGATGCACTGTGCAAGGGGGGTCAGGTGGTTAGGAGGGGTGTGAAGAAGGTCTTGTACTGAGAGGAGAGAAGAGAAAGCGGCCCAACATGGGTTTTCGGAGACTTAAAACGTCCGACTTTTGACCGGCTATTATGCCGCTATAGTTATCCGTTGGGGCATCAAATAGTCTCCGAATGCGATGAAACTTTGCAGGCGGCCTACCTGCAACATAAAAACACCACACGCCAACTTTCATCCCGTTCCGAGAACATTTTCTGGCCACTTATAAAATAATATTTCGGACGTGCCGCGGGTGCGTGCGAGTGTGGTTGGGCTCGGAACGGATAACAGGGAGAACTGGGGAACCCGGACGGATGCAAGTTTTGAAAACATGATGATGCAAGGCACATGCTGACATGGCAAGATGCAACACACAAGCAAAAGACAAGGCAACAACAACGAATAACTGGAAGACACCTGGTGCAACGGTCTCGGGGCGTCACAACACTCCACCAATACAAGAGGATCTCGTCCCGAGATCTAGAATGGCACCAGAGAGAAACGGAAGAGGAAGAGCTAAACTAAGTTGCTTCTTTGACAAAAGAGTGAAACCAAAGAACCTTGCGAGGTTGGACAAATTGAAAGAAGAAAACAACGAAGATGAACAAAGTTGAAAACACTCCGTTGGAAAAGAGGAACACGGAACATTACTAGATCCTGGTAGGTTGAAAGACATAAGAAAAGGGTTGCAATGGACAAGACGTACATGCAAGCTCTCCAGTTGAAATGAGATGTACAATGAATGATAAAGATCAATTACGACAGCACTCCAGTTAGAAATGGAAGGTAGAGAATATGAACTTGGAAAAATGAAAGCACTTGGATGAGAGTCCGGTTAGAAGAGGAATGATACACACAACACTCCGGTTAAAACAAGATAGAGAAGGAATAAGAATGATATAATTTGGACAGCACCCCGACAGTAAATGGAATGAATTGAACATAAACTTAGGAAGATTGGATGATACTTGACGAAACCAACAACACCTTGCCTCTAGAACTACTAAAAGAATGGCACAATGGGTAAGAAAGATTTTAGACAGCACTCCGGTTGAGAAGGGAGGTAAAACTTGACAAAATGGGAAGAACTTGAAAAGAGGGCACGACACTTCGGTTAAATAGATAAGCACGAAAAGAACACGATACTCACCATTCGAGATGATGAGAGAAAAGAGCAACATTGCAAAGCCTCCGGAAGCAAGAATAGAAGATAGATCATTGGAATAACAGAATGGAGAAGAAAATGCCAGCTTCTGCCATTGAGCTTGGAAAGCATCCTTCCAAGAAGGTTATAACGGAGTTGTTGGAAAACCAACAACGAAAAGATTAAGCTTGTAGTGGGATTATCGAAACATCTCAACATTATGAGGTGACAAACAGCCACTAAAGGAAGCCATTGATTTGAGTGAGAGCACCAAGGCGATGAAAAACTTCTTTCACCAAGAGGATAGGAGAAAAAACTTGGGTCATTGATAAGCACCACCATAGCAACATTCTATAGGGAAGGCTTTAGGTGAAACATGACACAAGATAAGTCCAACGAAGAGATTGATGGATTGAGAAGAGCTCATGCTCAAAGAAATTGATGGGTTTAACTATCTCATTCTTGACAACTGTTGAATCATGTCACACGAAGGGAAATTTTCAAGAGTGACATAACACCACCTCAAAAGGTAAGATGGAAAGAATTGCACTTCGGAATGCAAGATGAAGAATGCTTGAACTCCTCAAAACAAAGCATGTATTGAGCACCATGTTTATTTTTGAGTATATAGCTTGGCGGATCATAATTCCGCGAGAAATCTTGAAGAACAATTGAAGAATGAAAAGAATCCTTGATGAGCCACCATGTTGCCTCCATCAAGAACTCCAATAATAAAAGGATGATCAAACAAAAGGAATGAGAAGTTGAAAACACAAGGTGAATCCTTGCAATGATTTAGATGAATCTTCGTGGTGATATAATTGAGAGATCTTGGAACTCCGGGAAAGTATAAAGCACTTGAACCGAGAATTTACTCATCGTGAACAAACTCCGTAAGAATGAATACATCATTTGGATGAATCAAGAATAAGAATTATGTTATGCGTATCCTTCACCAATTTGAATTGATGACCAGCAACGGATTTGGCATACTACTTACTCTCGTAGAAAGGATCAAGATAGATATAGCGCAAACTTGCGAAGGACTTCAACGAACCACTGGAAGGATTGGGAAAAAACAAATGAATTGATACAATAACAAAGGAAGAGAATTCTTGAACGAACCGTCGTAAGAATTAAAAAGGAACAAAGAAAAGATAAAGAAACACCGGTAAGAATTAGAAACGAATGAAGATCCTTGAAGCAATTTAGATACAAGGGAAACAAAGAGATCATGAACTAATTAGAGAATACTTGAGCGATGCACCAGTAAGATTTGGAGAATGCGAGCTGAAAGCTGAAATGAATACTTCTGATGATGGGCTCCGGAGCATCAAACTGAAAAGACTCCTGAATTGCTCCGGATGGGTGAAAAGAATTCTCACAATCGCAAAACAATTATGAGAGGATGGAATGAAGTTAGAACCATGAATCTTGAGAGAACGGATAAGATTTGGAAGAAAAACTCTTCTTTAGTCTTCAAATGTTGAGAATGACGATGAGAAACACCACCATGAATTGTTGAGGCACTCCGGGAGAATCAAAAGCGAAGAGGTGGAGCCAACGATGGAAAGAATTTGAATGATCTTGGAGAAATACATATGACTGATCATAATTCATTCTTACGTCAACTTTGAAAGAATTTGAGGATAGCTCTGGGAAAATTAGAAGAGTCTGGTAAGATCCTGGGAAAAGACCTGTGGGTTAGGGCCCACTCAAAAGAAAACACCGTTGAGCGATTTAAAAGAGAGATTGCACCGGTTGAATTAAATGGCTTGAATGAGATAACATCCTCAAAAGAACTTGAGCGAATGGAGAATGGAAACTTGAATCTTCTGAGATATCTTCGGCACTTCGGATACAAGAAATCACAATGTTAATGATCAAGAGATGCTTGGATAAGAACTTCCTACACGAGAAAGCAATTGAAAATGAGGAAAGGGATATGATCGACAAAGCTTGAATTGAATCCGCCGGAGAAGAAAAGAGAACAAAGAATAATACACTTGAAGCTCCGTTAGTATCTTCCTGTGAATCACCGGATAAGAACATTGACGGAAAAGAATAAAGAGACTTCACATCCATAAAAAGTGTACTTGATTAAGAAATCTGAGTCCTTGAAGAAAAAGGGTGTGAGGGCGGGAAAAACAAAGACAACTTGGGACGGATGAAACAAACACTGGAACGAAACCGAAGCTAACGAGAGAAGCAACCTGAAAAGAAGCAAGCAACATAGAAACAACCATCACATAATCGTGGCATGATGCACAACCAAGTATGATGCATGTCCGGTTTAATGAGGCATGGCATGGCAAAGTGCACAAACAATACTACAAATTAAGTGGAGCTCAATATGCAACGAGTTGCATATTGACAAAACACCACAACAATTATTTAGTTCTCTCTCGTTTAAGTACTCAATAATATTAAATGTTTGTTAACATGGCGAGGGGTGAAGCATAAGTAAACTATACATCTAGGCAAGTTTAAATGAGGCCGGAACAACAAGCAACAAGTCCGGAAAAACCTCATGTGCATATTTTAGGTTTGGTATTGTTCTGCCCTAAACCATATTTTAGACACCCACAATGCGGTTATATCTCCCATGTGTCGGGGCACAACTTAGAGGCATAGCCGCATGGTAGGCTTGTCGCAAGAGGGGTAATCTTCACACATCCCATGTACTGAATAAGAAAGGGATAAAGAGTTGGCTTACAATCTCCACTTCACACAAATACAAGTTAAACATACATCATCAAGAATACAATCAAGGTCCGACAATGGAACCAAAATAAAAGAAGACAACCCCAAATTCTAGATCCCCGATCATCCCAACTGGGCACCAATACTGATCATCCGAAAAAGAAACATAGCAACGAAAAGATCTTCATCGAGCTCCCACTTGAGCTCGATTGCATCACCTGCACTGGTATCATCAGCACCTGCAACTGTTTTGAAGTATCTGTGAGCCATGAGGACTCAGCAATCTCACACCCACGAGATCAAGACTATTTTAGCTTAAGGGTAGGAAAGGGTAGTGAGGTGGAGCTGCAGCAAGCACTAAGCATATATGTTGGCTAACATACGCAAATAAGAGCGAGAAGAGAAGCAACACAATGGTCGAGAAGCTAGAAGTGATCAAGAAGTGATCCTGAAACTACTTACGTTCAAGCATAACACAAGAACCGTGTTCACTTCTCGGACTCTGCCGAATAGAGACCATCATGGCTACACACGCGGTTGATGTATTTTAATTAAGTTAAGTGTCAAGTTGTCTACAACCGGATATTAACAAATTCCCATCTGCCACATAACCACGGGCACGACTCTCAAAAGTTTATACGCTGTAGGGGTGTCCCAACTTAGCCCATCATAAGCTCTCACAGTCAATGAAGGATATTCCTTCTTCCAGAAAGACCCGATCAGTCTCGGAATCCCGGTTACAAGACATTTCGACAATGGTAAAAGAAGACCAGCAAAGCCACCCGATGTGCTAACAATCCCGATTGGAGTCGCATGTATCTCGTTCTCAGGGCAACACCGGATGAGACATCCTACGAGTAAAACCAAAACCTCAAGTTTACCCGAGGTGACCCCGTAGTCTACTTGGTTCGGACCAACACTTAGAGAAGCATTGGCCCGGGGGGTTAAAATAAAGATGAACCTCGGTTTAATTACAACCAAGGGAAAGGTATTGATTGTTAGGAAAATGTAAAACCAAGGTTGGGCCTTCCTGGAGGAGTTTTATTCAAATTGAACTGTCAAGGGGTTCCCATAACACCCAACCGCGTAATGAACGGAAAATCAAGGAACATAACACCGGTATGACGGAAACTAGGGCGGTAAGAGTGGAACAAAAAACTAGGCATAAGGTCGAGCCTTCCACCCTTTACCAAGTATATAGATGCATTAATTCAGATAAGAGATATTCTAATATGCCAACATATCCATGTTCCAACAAGGAAGAAACTTCAGCTTCACCTGCAACTAACAACGCTATAAGAGGGGCTGAGTGAAAGCGGTAACATAGCCAAACAATGGTTTGCTAGGAATGGTGGGTTAGAGGCTTGGCATGGCAATTTGGGAGGCATGATATAACATGTGGTAGGTAGCGCGACATAGCGATAGAACGAACCATTAGCAAGCAAAGATAGAAGTGATTTCGAGGGTATGGTGATCTTGCCTGAGATCCTGCAAGGAAGAAGAACGAGTCCATGAAGAAGACAAACAGACGTAGTCGAACGGATCCTCACAACTCCGGAACGAAACCGAAGCTAACGAGAGAAGCAGCCCGGAAAGAAGCAAGCAACATAGTAAACAACCATCACACAATCATGGCATGATGCACAACCAAGTATGATGCATGTCCGGTTTAATGAGGCATGACATGGCAAAGTGCACAAACAATACTACAAATTAAGTGGAGCTCAATATGCAACGAGTTGCATATTGACGAAACACCACAACAATTATTTAGTTCTCACCCGTTTAGGTACTCAACAACATTAAATGTTTGTTAACATGGCAAGGGGTGAAGCATAAGTAAACTAGACATCTAGGAAAGTTTAAATGAGGCCGGAACAACAAGCAACAAGTCCAGAAAAACCTCATGTGCATATTTTAGGTTTGGTACTGTTCTGCCGTAAACCATATTTTAGACACCAACAATGCGGTTATATCTCCCACGTGTCGGGGAACGACTTAGAGGCATAGCCGCATGGTAGGCTTGTCACAAGAGGGGAATCTTCACACATCCCATGTACCGAATAAGAAAGGGATAAAGAGTTGGCTTACAATCTCCACTTCACACAAATACAAGTTAAACATACATCATTGAGAATACAATCAAGGTCCGACTACGGAACCAACATAAAAGAAGACAACCCCAAATTCTACATCCCTGATTGTCCCAACTGGGCACCACTACTGATCATCCGGAAAAGAAACATAGCAATGAAAAGATCTTCATCGAGCTGCCACTTGAGCTCGATTGCGTCACCTGCACTAGTATCATCGGCACCTGCAACTGTTTGGAAGTATCTGTGAGCCACGAGGACTCAACAATCTCACACCCACGAGATCAAGACTATTTAAGCTTAAGGGTAGGAAAGGCTAGTGAGGTGGAGCTGCAGCAAGCACTAAGCATATATGGTGGCTAACATACGCAAATAAGAGCGAGAAGAGAAGCAATGCAACGGTCGAGAAGCTAGAAGTGGTCAAGAAGTGATCCTGAAACTACTTATGTTCAAGCATAACACAAGAACCGTGTTCACTTCCCGGACTCTGCCGAAAAGAGACCATCATGGCTACACATGCGGTTGATGTATTTTAATTAAGTTAAGTGTCAAGTTCTCGACAACCGGATATTAACAAATTCCCATCTGCCACATAACCGCGGGCACGGCTCTCAAAAGTTTATACCCTGCAGGGGTGTCCCAACCTAGCCCATCACAAGCTCTCACGGTCAACGAAGGATATTCCTTCTCATGGAAAGACCCGATCAGTCTCTGAATCCCGGTTACAAGACATTTCGACAATGGTAAAACAAGACCAGCAAAGCCACCCGATGTGCCGACAATCCCGATAGGAGTCACACGTATCTCATTCTTAGGGCAACACCGGATGAGACATCCTACGAGTAAAACCAAACCTCAAGTATCCTCGAGGTGGCCCCGCAGTCTACTCGGTTCAGACCAACACTTAGAGAAGCATTGGCCCGGGGGGGTTAAAATAAAGATGACCCTCGGGTTAATTACTCCCAAGGGAAAGGTATAGGTTGTTAGGCCAATGTAAAACCAAGGTTGGGCCTTCCTGGAGGAGTTTTATTCAAAGCAAACTGTCAAGGGGTTCCCATAACACCCAACCGTGGAAGGAACACAAAATCAAGGAACATAACACCGGAAAGACGGAAACTAGGGCAGCAAGAGTGGAACAAAATACCAGGCATAAGGCCGAGCCTTCCACCCTTTACCAAGTATATAGATGCATTAATAAAGATAATAGATATTGCCAACATATCCATGTTCCAAGAAGGAACAAACTTCAGCTTCACCTGCAACTAACAACGCTATTAGAGGGGCTGAGCAAAAGCGGTAACATAACCAAACAACGGTTTGCTAGGAAAGGTGGGTTAGAGGCTTGGCATGGCAATATGGGAGGCATGATATAACACGTGGTAGGTAGCGTGACATAGCGATAGAACGAACAACTAGCAAGCAAAGATATAAGTGATTTCAAGGGTATGGTCATCTTGCCTAAGATTCCGCAAGGAAGAAGAAAGAGTCCATGAAGAAGACAAACGGACGTAGTCGCACGGATCCTCACAACTCCGGAACGAAACTGAAGCTAATGAGAGAAGCAACCCGAAAAGAAGCAAGCAACATAGTAAACAACCATCACACAATCATGGCATGATGCACAACCAAGTATGATGCTTGTCCGGTTTAATGAGGCATGGCATGGAAAAGTGCACAAACAATACTACAAATTAAGTTGAGCTCAATATGCTACGAGTTGCATATTGACGAAACACCACGACAATTATTTAGTTCTCTCCCGTTTAAGTACTCAACAACATTAAATGTTTGTTAACATGGCAAGGGGTGAAGCATAAGTAAACTAGACATCTAGGCAAGTTTAAATGAGGCCGGAACAACAAGCAACAAGTTCGGAAAAACCTCATGTGCATATTTTAGGTTTGTCACTGTTCTGCCCTAAACCATATTTTAGAGTTGTTAAACATGCAAAGTAATGCCACCGTCTTAAGCTAGGCATTTTCCACCCCATTTACATATAAAGTTTGTTACAAACCGAGTTACGGTTAATTAGTTATGAATTAAATCATTTTAACAAGTTATTTGAGGAAATTAATGCAAACAACAAGCTAAACATTTTTTACATGCATGAAAGTTGGATATTATGAAACTAGATGAATTTCTAAGCATTTTTCATATATGAAGCATTTTAATTGGATGCACGGTTTATAAGGTATTAAATGCATGATCCTGAAGGGGTTTCTGGAAAACTGGAAACTCTGGATAAAAAGGACCAATCGCAGAACGAAAAAAAAATGTCATGGGCCGAATCTGGAGCTACACGAACTGGGCGGCTCACCAGGCCTCATGGGCCGGTTGATGAAAGAGGCCCGACAAGGGGCGCAGTTGGGCTTGGTGCACGCTTGTGGCCCGAGAACAGAGAAGGCCGGCTCGGGGTGACGCAGTCAATGGGCACGGGCGCTGTTCGTCCTCCTCTGGAGCAGGGACGAGGCGGCCATGGCAGGCGGGCGCCGGGAGGCTCGGACGATGGCGTTCGACGGGACCAGCGAAGCGGTGAGTTTGCACGGCGGCGGAGGGGTCAAGCTCGACGGAAAACAGCACTCCAGCGAGGTCCGAGAGGCGCGAGGGGAGCTGCTGGCGTCGGGGACGAGGGCAGGCAGTGGTGCTCGGGCGGCGAGACGCGGACGTCCTCCTCCTATGCTCAAGGCAGAGAGGTGGGGCATCGGGGCTCCAGGTCTAGTGCTGGGACGAGACGGAGGAAGCCGGCGGCTGCTGCTGCTTGCGACACGGTGTCCATGGCTGCTCCAGCTGCAAGAAGAGAACAAGGGAGAGACGTCGTGAGATAGAGCTGGGGGAGAAGAGAGGTGAAAGAAAAGGGGAAAGGAGACGGCACGGCCTGGCCATGGTCTTGCCAGCGGCGAGGTTCGCTGGCGGCGGTGGGATCGCGAGGTGGAGGTGCGCTCAGGCCGAGAGGGGGGTTCGGGACTGCGGGGTCCGGCAGGGATGGACGAACAGGAGGCACGGGAGCTCTCGGCTCCATGGAGGTGCTCGAGAGGGAGTGGATCTAGGGAAAGGTGGAGAAAGGCAGGGGCGTCGGGCCTGCTGCGGCTGTGGCCTCGATCCCAAACTAGATCGAGCGCCGGCAAGGGAGGATCGGTCAGGGGAAGATGAGACTGCGAGGCTAGGGGTGCTGCGGGAGGATCCTGATGGAGAGGCAAAGTGGAAGGATAGGTAGCTGGCTTGGGTTGGTGTGGTGGTGAAAGCGAGGAGGGGATTTGATTTGATTTGGTTCGAGCGATGGGGATCCCGAGGTGTGGAAGATGAGTGTGGCGGCGTCGGTAGGGACAACTGCCTAGAATTTAGGGTTGCTGGTTATATAGTGAGTGGGTTAGGTTAGCGGCTAATCGGACCCTCTGATTTAGAACAAACGCTCGAGATAAATAGGCTAAGGAGAACAAAAAGAAAAACAGAGATGTTTTAGGGATGTTAGGGGATGATTGGAACGCAACGGTGATGACTGAGCGGTATGGGTTCGAGGCAGTTTCCGGACTCGCACGAGAGGGGTCGATGCACTGTGCAAGTGGGTCAGGTGGTTTGGAGGGGTGTGAAGAAGGGCTTGGACTGAGATGAGAGAAGAGAAAGCAGCCCGGCATGGGTTTTCGGAGACCGAAAACGTCCGACGTTTGACCGGCTATAATGCCGCTATAGTTATCCGTTGGGGCATCAAACAGACTCCGATTGCAATGAAACTTGGCAGGCGGCCAACCTGCAACATAGCAACACCGCACGCCAACTTTCATCCCAGTCCGAGAACATTTTCTGGCCACTTATAAAATAATATTTCGGACGTGACGCGGGCGCGTGCGAGTGTGGTTGGGCTCAGAACGGACAACGGGGAGAACTGGGGAACCCGGACGGATGCATGTTTTGAAAACATGATGATGCAATGCACATGCTGACATGGCAAGATGCAACACGTAAGCGAAAGACAAGGCAACAACAACGAATAACTAGAAGACACCTGGCGCAACGGTCTCGGGGCGTCACAGCGGCTAAGCCCCCCGAGTGGGAGGATTGCTCTCCACTTGGAGTAGTTTTGTCACTTAGGCAAATATGGGATCCCGGCTAAGCCCCCGGGTGGGGGGATTGCTCTCCACTCGGAGTAGTTTTGTTACTTAGCCGAATACGGGATCGCAGCTTGATGCGGAGCATCCTACGGGCATCACCATGTCAAGATTCCGTTTGGCAAGTGACACATGCGACATCTACTTCACATACACAAAGGTGAATCATCTCCGTTACACGTGCTCACTTGACCCCTTCGAGGATGTATACTACTTGACACCCCTCTTGTGTGCATGCATAGGTATTGTGGGAACTTCATGGATGACGAGGAGGAGTGCAAGCGCCAAGGGACACCTACACCATCTGCGAGGGAAGCATGGAAGTGAAGACGGAAGGAGTTGCAGAGTCTACAGCGACCGGACGACCGGAAGCCACCGGACGATCGACGAACACTGGACGTCCGACGCTTACCGGAAATCTGGTGCCACCGAGCCCGAAGCAAAACGTCGGACAACCGTCACCAACCGGACGTCCGGCGCCACCTGTCCCAAGAAGAATCAGCGGACGTATGATGCGTGCCGGACGTCCGGACCATCTTGAGCCACCGGACGTCGGACTCCCACCGGTCGTCCGGTACCTGCCTGTGCGCAGTTGGGCCTTTGTCCTTGTATCTCTCTCCCACTTACCCCTTCATGGCTTAGACTATAAATAGACCACCCCACCTCCTTTCTAGGGTCAGCAAAGTAGTAGCTCATTTAGAGATAGAGCTTTGCTCATCCATTACGGATCTACTCCCCAAGAGAGACCGCGGCCCCTCATCGGAGAAGATCCACCTTAGATTCAAGACCCCTCATGGGAGATCCCCTCGTGGATTCAAGATCTCTTCACGGAGAAGACCGGTTACCATTTGTATCGTCCCTTGTTGACTTTGGATCGTGTATCTCTCTTTGTGTTTCGAGGATCTAGCACATGTGTGATCGTTCCTGTTGGTTTGAGTGATTCTCTCGTGTTTCCCCTCGTGTTTCTCCTCGTGTTTCCCCTCGTGTTCTTCGTGTTCTTCGCGGGATCCACTCCTTTCGTGAAAGATCGACTACTAGGGTTCCTACCCTACATCATAGCTAAGCCCCCGAGTGGGAGAACTGCTCTCCACTTGGAATAGTTTTGTTACTTAGGCGAGTGCGGGATCGCGGCTAAGACCCCGAGTGGGAGGATTGCTCTCCACTCGGAGTAGTTTTGTTACTTAGGCGAGTACATGATCGCGGCTAAGTCCCTAAGTGGGAGGGTTGCCCTCCACTTAAAGTAGTTTTGTTAATTAGGCAAAAACGTGATCCGGGCTAAGCCCCCTAGTGGGAGGATTGCTCTCTACTCAGAGTAGTTTTGTTACTTAGGCGAATGCGGGATTGCGGCTAAGCCCCCGAGTGGGAGGATTGCTCTCCACTCGGAGTAGTTTTCTTACTTAGGCGAATATGAGATCGCGGCTAAGCCCCTGGGTGGGGGGATTGCTCTCCACTCGGAGTAGTTTTGTTACTTAGGCGAAGACGGGATCACAGCTAAGCCCCCGAGTGGGAGGACTGCTCTCCACTCGGAGTAGTTCTGTTACTTAGGCGAGTGCGGGATTGCGGCTAAGCCCCCGAGTGGGAGGATTGCTCTCCACTCGGAGTAGTTTTGTTACTTAGGCGAGTACAGGATCGTGGCTACGTCCCCGAGTGGGAAGGTTGCTCTCCACTCAGAGTAGGTTTTTTACTTAGGAGAATACGAGATCGCGGCTAAGCCCCCAAGTGGGAGGATTTCTCTCCACTTGGAGTAGTTTTGTTACTTTGGCGAGTATGGGATCACGGCTAAGTCCCCGAGTGGGAGGGTTGCTCTCCACTCATAGTAGTTTTGTTACTTAGGCGAATACGGGATCACGGCTAAGCCCCCGAGTGGGAGGATTGATCTCCACTCGGAGTAGATTTGTTACTTAGGCGAGTACGGGATCGCGGCTAAGTCCCCGAGTGGAAGGGTTGCTCTACACTCGGAGTAGTTTTGTAACTTAGGCGAATCGGGTTCGCGGCTAAGCCCACGAGTGAGAGGGTTGCTCGACACTCGGAGTGTTTTCGAAACTTAGGCGAATAGGGTTCACAGCTAAGCCACCCACTGGGGGATTTGAACACATATTCTTATGCGATAAAAATCATTAAGATACTGTGAAAATCATGTCTTTGATAAGAAAACTGAAGGATTCTTTATTACAACTCGCTTATCTGAGTGTTCTAGGTATAAAAGCGGCGGAGCAGATCCGCATTCCATGAGCGCGGCTCGTCTTCTTTCTTAGCTACGTTGTAGAGGTCATCTGCCCCATTGTGGAGCACCTTGGTGATGATGAAGGGCCCTTCCCATGCCAGAGCGAGCTTGTGAGGCCATTCCTAGTGCACTCGGAGCGCAACGTCTCCTTCCTGAAATGCTCGGCCTCTGACGTTTCGGGCAGGTTGATGCGAGCATCCTACGGGCATCACCATGTCAAGAGTCCATTTGGCAAGTGACACGTGCGACATCTACTTCACATACAGAAAGGTGAATCATCTCCTTTACATGTGCTCACTTGACCCCTTCGAGGATGGTATACTACTTGACACCCCTCTCGTGTGCATATATAGGTATTGTCAGAACTTCACGGATGACGAGGAGGAGTGCAAGCGCCAAGGGACACCTACACCATCCGCAAGGGAAGCATGGAAGAGAAGACGGAAGAAGAAGGACTTGCAGAGTCTACAGCGACCCGATGACCGGAAGCCACCGGACGTCCGACCCTCAACAGCCGCCGGACGACCGACGAACACCGGACGTCCTACAGGTCCCAGGCACCAGACATCCGACGCTTACCGGAAATCCGGTACCATCGAGCCCGGAGCAAAACGCCGGACGACCGTTGCCAACCGGGCATCCGGCGCCACCTGTCTCGAGAAGAATCAGCGGGCGTCCGACGCGCGCTAAACATCCGGACCATCCCGAGCCACCGGACGTCCGATCCCCACCGGTCGTCCGGTACCTGCCTGTGTGCAGCCGGGCCTTTGACCTTGTATCTCTCCCCCACTTACCCCTCCGTGGCTTAGACTATAAATAGACCACCCCCACCTCCTTTCTAGGGTCAGCAAAGTAGTAGCTCATTTAGAGATAGAGCTTTGCTTATCCATTACGGATCTACTCCCCGAGAGAGACCGCGGCCCCTCTCCGGAGAAGATCCACCTTGGATTCAAGACCCTACACGGGAAGATCCCCTCGTGGATTCAAGACCTCCTCATGGAGATGAACCTTACCTTGTATCTTTCCCTTTGTTGTTCATGTACCTTGTGGATCTTGTGTTTGATTGTCTAGTGGATGTGTGATTGGACTTGTTCTTGAGTGTTTCCCGTTGTGTTTTCTCTCCGTTCTTCCCCGTGTTCTTCGTGTTTTTGCGGGATCCGATCATTTCATGAAAGATCGGACATATAGGGTTCCACCCTACATCATCTTGGTATCTTGAGCCACGTTGATCATGATTTCGGAGCCTCCCCGTTGTGTTTTCTAGCGTAATTTTTTTGTGTTCTTCCCCAATTTTGAAAATCCCCATAAAAAATATACCCAATTTTTTTTTGTGATTTGTTGGTTTGACGAAGTTTTGTTGGATTTGATCCATGGATTTGCTTGGTTTCAAATGGATCTAGCATTTCTCCAAGTTTCCCCATCTTTCATCCATGAAATCTCATCAATTTTGACCCCCAAATCTTCATTTTCCGCCAAAAATCGCGTCCCGAAACTTGCATCTCGCGTTGACCCCGACCCACCGGACGACCGAAATTTTACTGACGTCCGGAGCTCCTGGAACGACCGGACATCCGACCTTTTTCGGACATCCAGAACTCCTAACCGGAGCCAAATTTACGGATTTCCGAGGCCGCCCGGACATCAGACTCCCAGACATCCATCCTTTTACGGACGTCCGTAACCTGTAGCTTCAGACTTCGACTGATTTTTGTTTCGGCCATAACTAATTCATCCGAACTCTGATGTTGACGTTATTTAGCTCGTTTTGAAGCTCTTGACATCCCCCTTCCCACAAAAATAACACCAACATCATTTGACAATCTGAAATTTTGACAATTTTGGCATCTTTGCCTAGGGCTTCCACCTCATCATCCGCTACACCACCACCGACTTCCGCAACCTAACCAATTTTGTTCCCCATCGCATTAGTGTTTGCTTGAGGAGTGATTTGAGTCTCCTAAGGTGTCTAAGCTACTTAGGGATGGTTGCTTCTTCATCAACCACCACCACCACTACCGCATAGGCTTACTAACCATACACTTCTCCCACACCGACTTAACCCAATTTTGTTTGTGTTGTGAGTTGTGTCTCCTAAGGTGTTTCGGCTACTTAGGGACCGTGCTTCCAACTCCGACACCGTGTATAATCCACCACCTTACCCTCTACTTCCGCATTGCATACTCGCATAACCCATCATTGCATTTCCGCAATCCCATTGAGCTTCTGCAATACCATCATTTGACATTTAAGATTTTGAGTTCGCGGTTTTTCCATTTCCTAAGGTGTTTTGGCTACTTAGGGACGAGTCTCCATCATCTTGGTATCTACATCAAGAACACCGCCACTCTTCATTGCCAAGGACGGTAACGTCCATATCATCTTGGTATCGTGGTATCCCTCCATTGTATATTCCCTTGCCATTGCATTGATAACCCCTAGCCTATTTTGCGTTACTTGCCTATCGAGACTAGCCATTTGAGTATTTCCGGGAACGTTACTTGTGCACATTAGTGATCATCGAGCTACACCTTCCACTGCATACATACCATATCATATTGGTATCATATCATCTCGTGTGCCTTAAGTTTGTTCCTGCATATATACAATTGGTATCATGGTTTGTGCATTGTGCAAAAGTGGCCATACAAAAAAGAGAATAAGCTTTTAAGCAAAGAAAAAGAGTGAACAAAGAGCTTGTAAGCAAGTGCCATAGCATCATACCACATTGCATAATATTGTCATATCCGATCATCTTGGATCATCTTGAGAAACACCGGGAACCATACATACATAGCAGACTTGGGATAGAAAATTCATACATTTTGCATCTTATAGGTTGTGCACAAGTGTCGTATACGCCGATAGAGCAATTGTCCTAGCGTCTCTCTTGAGTTGTACAACACGAGTGGTTTCCGTGGATTCCACATTTTGAGCTCATTCCTTTGTTGCACGACCCCATTTATCTATCCGTGTGTGTGTTTCCGTGTGCCACATATTGCTATTGGTCTACTTGTTTCGCTTGCGAATTTGTGAATCTCTTTCAACATTATTGAATCTTGCTAACATTTTGCATTAAATTTTTGTGCCACTATCCTCACCGAGCTACTCCATAAGTTTTAGTTTGTAGGTGTGAGTGAACAAGTCCGATACCAATTCCACTATTCTTTCATCTCACATTGAGTGAAACGGGATACATCCTCAACTTTGGGAAAAGTTAACTTGGTATTGTTTATCTCATTTCCTACTCACCTCTACTCGAGTCTTGTGATGGATAGGCAAGCAATTTCATCTTCGGTCTACAACAACAACGATGAGTTCGATGCCACGAACAACTCCAACGACACCAAGATGCAAGCTCAAATGGAGGAGATCAAATCCCTCATCAAGTCCTACAAGCGGTCTTCCTCATCTTCGAGAAGACGCTCAAGAGCACATGTCTCCAAGCTACCATCTCCGAAAAAATCAAATCGGCATCGACACCATCACCAACAAGGACGTGAAGGTCAAGAGATCAACACCAACAAACGCTCAACTACTTCACCATCTCCCTTGGCATCTTCCCCAAGCGACTTCAAGCCATATTCGCCTATGGACATTCAGCATCTTCGCCCACAAGCACCTAAAGAGAAACCCAACAAGCTCAAGTCCGCGACTTCCACGAGCTACTATGACCTCGACATCGACCACACGATTCCTTTCTATGGGACTCAAGAACCCAAGGAGTATCTCGAGTGGGAGCATTTGGTGGACGACTACCTCAAGCTACATCAAGTTCCTCCCGAAGATCAAGTGAAGTGCGTCACAAGGAACTTCCACGACTATGCGTCCACATGCTGGCTTCACACACCTTCAGAGACCTACAACATGAGTTGGCCCAAGATGAATAGAGCTTTGCGGTGCGAGTTCATTCCTCGAACCTACATGGAACAACTTCTACGCCAATTGGAGAACACCACCCAAGGATCCAAGTCCATCGACGAGTACTTCAAGGAGATGAAGAAAGCCTTGCGACGAGCCGGCGTGGATGACGCCATTCCGATGAAGTTCCACTTCATGATGGGATTTCACAACGACATCTCCAAGACTCTCTTCCTCGAGAACTACAAGTCCCTCAACGACTACTACATTGGTGCTCTCAAGGCGGAACAAGAACTCATGAAGGCCAAGGCTTCTCCACCCCAAGCACACTTCTCGAAGACCAAGCTCCAAGAAGGCGAGCATGAGGATAGTACCACCAAGATGTCCAAGCCCGACGAGCTCCAAGACAATGCTCCCAAGTTCGACTTCATCTCCATCCCTCTTTGTGGCATTGATGGTGCCGAGTCTACTTCCACTCTTTTTCAAGACGGTGTGGCGACGACTACGACTATGGAGCCAATCAAGGACCATGCTTTGGAGGTATGCGACATGGTGACGAGCACGGAGGATGCTGCCATCTTAGGAGGCGAGAGTGATGATGTGCCATCTTTGGCCTTCATCCATGGCGACGACAACGAGATGGTTGAGCATGGGATTTTCCATTCGACCATGGCGACATATGATGACTTGAGTGACTTTAGCCACCACACTAAGAGCGAGAGTGACTTCATCACTAGCCCCATATATGATGTGTTGCCACAATTCCCATGTGAGGAGAGCCACAACCATCACCACTTGAGTGAGATGAGTGACTCCACCATATGTGACATTCAGTACACCTACCTTGCGGGAGTGAGTGAACCACCACATAGAGAGAGTGAGATAGTTGATAGGTCATATGAGGCCACTTTCAACACTAATGACTTGACCTATACCTCTATTGTGTCTTCTCATTTGGTGCTAAGTCCCATCTATGATGACGCGCTGATTCACGATGACTTCGTCCTCCCTTTGGACAAGACGATGGCCATGGTGAAATATGATGCACCCCCACATGGTTCCATCTCACCTACATCAAATTACTTTAATGAACAAGGTAACATAGGTGAAGGTGATGCTCTAGTCCCACTAGTGGACATTCATGACATTGATTTCTTGCATGATGTTGATTCCCCTATTGACATGCTTCATGCTAGTATGATTTCCGCATGCGACGATTTACCCATTTATGATGAGTATGATGATTACCATGTGGAGTCTATTAGTTGTGATGCCATGTTACATAGGATTTCTTGTGATAATTCTCTCGGTCACATCATGTTTTCCAATCCGCTTGACTTGTCATATGCTATGCATGAGATCAATCATATGTCATATTTGCAATATCTTCATAGTGACTATGCATATGCTATTAAAATAAACCCAATTTGCACATATGGCATAGATGACAAGCCTATGGTTATTGGCATTTGTTTCTCTTGTGATGATATTGACATGCTACCTTTGCATAATTTATCTCATATGCCATGCCATAACCACCTAGCTTCGGATATGCATTGTTTTGTATGTTGTCCATTTTCTCCGTATGATGTTTCAAATATTGCACATGAGGAGACCCCCATAGTTTCCTCATACATTTTAGGAGATTGTGATCACTCCCATCCATTGCATAATCCTTATACTTGTATGCTCAATTTGCATCCCCATCGTGTTATACACAATAACTATTCTTTCATGATGGATGACATGTTCTTCTACCATGCATCAAATGTTTTGAGTGATGCTTATCGTGTGCTAACTCTCACGTGCACATACACATCATGATGGATGATGTGTACCTTTACCACACACACAATTTCTTTCGTTTGTGTCTCTTTTTTGTAGGTACCCATGAATACTTGTCAACCTCACAATCCCATGAGTTGACAAATGAGCTCTAGAGAGCAACGATGATTTGGGATCTCATGGATTGTCTTTCCCACCGCTCTCTTCGCGCAAAGACTTCACGCATTTCTTCTACATGGCCCTCACTTGGCTATGGGTTATTGTCCATTATATATCATTCTATCCCATCTTGCCATGTTCACTTTGCATGCTATGCTTATTCCTATGCCTTTGCCATGCGTTTGTGACCCATGCTTTGCATTACACATGATGATTGATTCTCATACTTGTATGTGTATTTACAAGCTTGGTGGAGATATTGCTTGTTATTGCCATGTTTGCTTTATGCCCCATGCCTATGATGATACTATGATCTTGCTTTGTGTTCGTGCTTGCGATATGTCATGTACATTGCCCATGCCTATTATTTGCTCACATAACATGATTGCCATGATTTCCTCTAGTATGTTGCATCTTCGCACTACTAGCTAGCACAGTTGATTACTATGCTTGCTTATGTTGCATCACCAATGATTCATACTTGCTCATTTCATGCGGTTGATGACAACCATCTACATGCTTTGCACATGATTATTATTGCTTCTCATCATATCTCCCCATATGTTGCCTCTCTCAAGCTAGATGATTTGCCATGTATTGAGTGCAATTTTTGCCTTTAGTCTTGACAATGAGTTTGCCCCCATAGCATTCTCACATATATTTGGAGATTTTGACATAATTCTTGTGAAGCATGCTTGTCTTACATCTCTGCACCATATACCTAGTGACATGATTATATCCATTGTTGCATCATATTATTCATGCACTTGTGCTTCTAATGGTTATGTGCAAGAGAAGAGAACCATCATGATGGATGATGTGTTTATCTACCATGCGCATACATTCTTTGCTTTCTTGTGTGTATGTGTAGGATACTTGGACCTTGTGTTGACTTCTGCTTCACATGAGTTGACCATTCAAGCTCTTGAGAGCAAGCCTCATACATTCGACCACGACTTGCTTCTCCAACACCTTTCCTACCACTTCGGCATCGTGAAGAATGCACAAGGACACGCCTTCAAGGTGACATCTTTCTTGAGCATGGATATTGCGGATCATTCTACTTGTGTTGCTTGCACCATGAGACTTATTGTTCATCTTGGACCACTTGATTGCACACTTGTTAGAGATCTTTCTTCGACTTGTCATTTTCACAATTCCATGCATCGTGATATATATGCCTGGTGTGTTGCATCCAATTCTTGGATTACTTGCTCCTATCACATGTTTGGTTGCAACAATGCTGTTTCTTCACATATGCCATGTCCCATTGATTGCTACATGCTTGCCTTGATTGCCTCACACATGATGAACAATTGCTCTTTCTATTGTGTTGAGTGCCACACTATATTCACTACACCCCATGCACATTATGCTTGGATTGTCTTGCACTTGACCCATGTGTTTAGACACTTCATTTTTTTGGTGTTGTGAATGATTCCTATGCCTACCATAGACCTTTCATTGAGAAATTTGTGAATGCTTGCTATGAACTTGAGGTAGATGCTTCTTCTCTTGTCACACATATTTGCATCACTACCTCACATTCACATGCTTGTCCCCATGATTTCTTCGCTTGTACTAGATTGATATGCTTAGACGCCATGTCACAATCCTTTGTCACACCATATGCTTTGCATGATGACGACACTTGTTTGGTGAATCACCTCTTGAATGCTTGGTTCTGCACTAACGCTAACCACATTTATTTTTCCAAGTGTTTGTTGTCCTTGCTCATTTTGAAGGAATCACTAGACGGTGCGACATTGGAGAGTGCTCACTTCAAGCTTGAAGATAATGCCCACTTCACGGCGAAGCCATCTCTTCCCCATGGTGATTTGGTTTTCGATCCGAGGTCGAATCTTTCCCAAGGGAGGGGAGATGATGCGGAGCATCCTACAGGCATCACCATGTCAAGAGTCCATTTGGCAAGTGATACGTGCGGCATCCACTTCACATACACAAAGGTTAATCATCTCCTATACACATGCTCACTTGACCCCTTCGAGGATGGTATACTACTTGACACCCCTCTCGCGTGCATGCATAGGTATGGTCGGAACTTCACGGATGTCACAACCCTAGAATTGTTTGCAATAGTTGCATAAGAGAGCATCCATGCATCATGTCTAAATTCTAAAAGTTGAATTGAGGTTAGTTGAAACCCTCAGAAATTACTTTAGAGATAATCAACATTAAAAATCTTTTCAAATGAGTCCAAGGAAATGTTCCTGTTATTGTGTAAAAATATTGGCAAGAGGTAAAATTGAAACCAATATTTTTGGAGTCTCAGAAATATTTATTTTGGTCATTTGAAATTAATTCAATAACTATTTGAATTGGATATATATTTATTATATAATAAATATATGTTCAATAATTCTGAAAATTGTTGTGTGGCTTTGGATAAGTCCACTTAGCTAGCACAATTATTTTCATGAAGTTTAAAGTTGATTTGGTGTTAAAACTAAATCGCAAACAAACTGCAAAAAAAAAAGAAAAACAGAAACAATTAGTAAAAGAGAGAGAGAAGGCCACTGGGCCACCTACCTAGACCTACCTGGCTGGCCCAGCTCCTGTGTAGCCCATCTGGCCCAGCCACTAGCCAGCGCCAGTCATCTCCTAGCTCGCGCCAGGAGGACGAGCGCGTGGCTAGCGCGCGCGAGCACGTGCCCCGGCCACCTCCTGCCCGCCTGCCTGCGTGGACGCCGCGAAACAGCTCACCGGAGACGTCCGGATCGAGCCAACGCTGCTCACTTTCCCCTCGCCCTCTCCCTCGCTCTCTCTCTCTCTCCCTAAGACGAACGCCGTCGTAGTCATCAGCGCTGTTCGCCGTAACCACCGTGCTCCTCACTGCCACCCGAAGTGCCCAGGAGATCCGCCTCGACCACCTCTTCCTCCTCGCCGAGAAGCGCACCACGGGAGCCCCTGCAACGCCGCCACCGTCGTCGTCTTCAACCTCCAGCGCGTGAGATCGCCTGCAACGCCACATCGCCGTCCGGCCTCCCCCGAGCTCGCTGACGCCTCCAAATGACGCGAGGTGAGCCCCTCTTAGTTTCGCCCCTAACCCCATTGCCCCGCACGTCCTCTAGCGCTCGCGCCGCCATGCCCGAAGCTTGCCACCGTCGTTTCAGACGCTGTAGCTCGCGGGCGAGCACATCAATGTGCTCAGCGTCCCTCCACGAGCCCGTAGACACTAACGGCTTCCCCTCTTGAGCTCCGTAGCGCCGAACCTGCCGTTCCCGTAGCTCCATCCACCGCCATGGTTGCCGTGGCCATCATCTCCGGCCACCCCGCAGCCTCCCGTGTGATCCCCTGGATGCGCGTGAGGATGGGCATCCCTCTGGTGCCTCCAACGCTTCGAGCCGACCCCTATAGCGCCGTCCCGAGCAACTCCGGCAATCCTCCGCCGTCGGGTTTGGTCGCCGGCATCCAACTATGGTGGCTGGTGATGTGGCACCGTCATTAGCGCCTAACTAACCCCCCTAGAGTCACTGATAGTGGGACCCGCATGTTTAACTCAACGGCCTAATTTTCCTGGTTAAGATTAGTTTATAAACCAGCGGGACCCACTTGCCAGAGTTGACCGTGCTAACTTGGCAGTTGACTGACCCCACACGTCAGGTTTGACCTGGACTAGCGCCGTTGACCTGTTGACCTCATGGTTATGTCATGCTGACACAGTAAATAATTTCTGTATTTAAAATAATTCGGAAATTCTAGAAAATAGTATAAACTTCTAAAAATCATAGAAATTCAACCGTAACTCCAAATGAAATAATTTATATATGAAAAATGATCAGAAAAATCCAATCTATCCATTTGTACTGGTCTCATGCATGTTTGAGCAACTTAACCTTCCTATTAATATCAAAACATGATAATGCACTTTATGAATTCATAGTTTGAGTTTGAATTTGAATCTTTGGTTCAAATAAGCTCAAACCCTTATGTTCTTAGCTGCATTAGCTCAAATCACAGCATATTGCCATGTCATGATCATGCATCATATTGTGGCATTGCATTGATTGTGTTCTTTCTCAGTTGCCGGTGTTTGTCCCATGTCGGTAGACGTGTATCGACGATGTGATCGATGACACCGATGAAGAACTATATTATCTTCAGAAGCGCCAGGCAAGCAAAACCCCCTTGTTCATTCCAATGCAACCCCACTCTCTCGCTCCTGCTCTCTTTTACTGCATTAGGACAACAACGATTCAACTATTACATGTTGCGGTAGTTGAACCCCTTTCCTCTACATGACCTGTCATTGCCACAGTAAATAGATGAAACCCACGAGCATGAGTAGGAGTTGTTTGAGCCCTGATGTGCCTACTCATTCATGCTTGTTGTCATGCCTGCTACTGCTTAGAGTTGAGTCAGGTCTGATTCATCGAGGATAAATTGGAAAGTTGTGAACATGTCCTACTGTTGAGAGCTAAGTGTGTGAACACGATTTGGTAAAGGTAGCGGTGAGAGGCCATGTAGGAGTACATGGTGGGTTATCTCATTGTAGCCATCCTCAAGAACTGAGTTCTGTGTTTGTGATCCATGAACAGTTACTTCCACACATTGGGTTCCGGTAACTGGACCCCTCTCGACTTATTAATCAACTCGATCTCTGTCCAGGAGTTGCAACTAGTTTCTGGTGTTTGTAGGTAGTGTTAGAAGTCTACCAACTGGCACCCGATACAGGTGGGCTGGGGACAGACTAGGCACAGTGGCATGGTGTACCAAGTGGCACCCGGATGGTGGGCTTGGGAACCCTGCTCACATCGTTTGGGGCCGTGAGCGACACCCCGGCCGGATCTCCTCGCGGATGGAACCCGAATAGGCGATAAACCTGGACTAGAGACTTGTCGGTTAGTCAGGTCGTGGCCGACTCCCTCGCCAGGCTTCCGCTTGAAGGTTACCGAGATACACGATGTGTACATGGTGGTAAGTGGCGAGAGCGTGTGTGATGAAGTACATCCCTGCAGGCTTATCATTATCTATTCGAATAGCCGGATTCCTCGGATATGGAAACTTGGACCCCTTGCATTGTTCATACACAAGTGAAAGTGGATACTCTAAAATGCGCAAGATAAGCGTGAGTGATATGGATGGCGTTCTCGTAGGGAGACGGGAGCGGGTCCATAGTGGTGTATTGATATGGTGAATATGTGGACTCGTGTGCGCCACCTCAAAGAGTTATTTGCAGTAGTAGTTCAGGTTAGCCACTGAGTCAAAGCTGATTTGCTGTAGTTAAACTCCACCACCCCCTTGTTGCTACCAATGCATATGTAGTTAGTTCTGATGTAAGTCTTGCTGGGTACACTTGTAATCACGTTTGCTTATTTTATGTTTTGCAGAGAGACTTCGGTCTCGCTAGTAGTTCCACGTGGACTTTGATGTTTAGCTTGATACCTCAGCTACGATCTTGTGCCCTCGGCAGGATCTGGTAGATAGACAGGCTTCTCAGCCTTTTCCATTTGTAGATGTCTGTACTCAGACATGTTAAGCTTCCGCATGTGCTTTGACTTGTATGCTCTGAATGGTGGGTCGTGAGACCCATGTTTGTATTATCTGGCTCTTCGGAGCCTAATGAATAAATACTTGAGTCGTAGAGTTATGTTGTGATGCCATGTTGTATTTACACATATCGAGCATATTGTGTGTATAATTGAAATGCTTGGTATGTGTGGGATCCGACAACCTAGTTGTTCATCCTTGGTAGCCTCTCTTATGGGGAAATGTAGTCTTGTGCTTCCATGAGCCATAGTAGTCCTCTACAGCCCGGTTCACCGGAGTCCTGCTAGCCCAGCACTACTGCTCTAGAACACTTGACTGGCCGGCATGTGATTCACTTCGTTCCTGTGTCTGTCCCTTTGGGGAAATGTCACACTATGACATCCGGAGTCCTGCCTAGCCTGCTACAGCCCGGTTCACCGGAGTCCTGTTAGCCCAGTGCTACAGCCCGGATTCACACGCTGCCGACCGACATGCTCGATGTTGATTCATGTATGCCTGTCCCCGTAAGTTAGTGCCACTTTGGGTTCACGACTAGTCATGTTGGCCCGGGTTCTCTGTCATATGGATGCTAGCAACACTATCATATACGTGAGCCGAAAGGTGCAAACGGTCCCAGGCATGGTAAGCCGACTCCCGTGGGAATACCGTGTGTGAGGCCGCAAAGTGATATGAGGTGTTACAGGCTAGATCGGTGTGACTTACAATCGGGATCCTGACAACTTGGTATCAGAGCCTGACTGCCTGTAGGATTACCAAACCAAGCTGGTCGAAGTCGTGTCTAGAAATGCTTTAGTTATATAAGAGAATTGATTGTGGATGAGAACGTAAGGCTCTTTTACTCCTTATCCTCATGACCTTCTGATCTGAGTCATCTTATCTTTTCTATGGGGTTAAGAACAAGGCTTCTCTTCTATCTCTCAGGATGACGTGTTACTAAACCATAGTTGCCTAGGATTGTTGCGTTCAAGCCTCAGTTCAGTTCCTACTACTTCCATATGTTCATAGCTGGCCTCAGAACTTTGATATGGTGATGTTGAGTGGTTATGCCACCATTTTGCAGGATGTCTCAAATCATTTTGAGCATTTACAACCGTTATGCTGTCCGAGTCGTCCCAGGTTTCTAAATAGTCTGATGCATCTGCAAATCCCTTCTTCCCGTTCCTGATGTCCTTTTGGGCTAGATTAAGCACACTAATCGGTGAGTTGAGGTACTCTATTGCCTCGACATATATGTTGGAGTTGTTATTATGACACTAGGGTATCTTAGAGTTAGTAATCTAGCCATGTTTGGTGTTCCCAGTGTGATGATTCTGCCCACCATTCTTGAAAGCATCTTGTGATGTTATTTAGTTAGTAGGTATTCTACTCCTGGGTTTTGAACCCGAGATTCACCCTACTTCATGTTGTTCGTATTTGCTAGGTCCCTTAAGATATTAGTAACCTTGTGATAGTCCTCGAGGTCTGTGGTATATCGTTCTTCCAATACCATGAGCCAATATGGCAGAAGTTATTTGAACCAAAATATCACAATCAGAGTACTCTTGAGGAGTTCTCCATTCATAATTGTGACTCTGCCAGTCCTACCTCTCTGCATGGGTTATCCGGAAGAAACATGTTGAACTTGGTTCGGCATACTAATCTATGGATCCACAACTCAGAAAGTTATATGTTCCTTGAGTTGACCCCCTCAGCTGTATTCTGACCCTAATCTATCAATTGATAGCCAGGAATAGTTGTGCATTCGTGTTCATCGATGCTTATTATTCTTGTGGTCCGTCAAGCCATTCTATTCCGGAATGACTAGGAGAAACAAACTCTAGTATGTTGTCCACTTTGAGGATTGGGTCAAAGTAGTTGTATTCCACAGATCAAAATGCCAATTCAGCTTTTGCTCTGCTCTACCTTGGAGTGTCACCCTCTTTCATATCAAGAATGACGTGAGAATTGTACACTCTCTTATGAATTCTTGATATAGTGATATTTTCGCCATCATTATTCATTTCTTGGTCTCCGTGTTGGTTGTAACCGGAATGCCGATAGGTGAACCATGATGTGTGGAACCAATACTGCTAGCAACCCCGTTGCTTGGTAGTTAATGGACAATAATCTCATTCTTAGCATGTGGTTATTGAATCACTATTCTAGGATTGATCATGCTACCTAGTCCTTATTTCTGGTGCACTCTTTGATCAATGAGTTAGGATTTTGTCAAACCCTTGCTATGTTGATCATATCGTCTTTCCCTAAAAAGCAAGATTGTTCTCGAGCTTAATAACATATCGGTGGGTTGTGATTTTCCAAATATCTTCTTGTATGGATGGTGCTCGGGCAATAGAGGGCCCCGAACTGTACTTCCCGCATGTTATGGATGGTGCTTGGGCAATAGAGGGCCAGTACTCCGAAGATGTAGTCGTTGACTGATTGTATTGATTTTTCAACAGGACCTTTTGCTTTATAATGCGGCCCATTTGTGTGTTATATACTATGGTAATTTTATTTCGACTCATGTGCAGCTTTTTGTTTGTTCTGAAAGTTACTAGTGGTCGGCTTCAGCCCCCAAGTGAATAATACGAGGGGTGTTTCGTCTCCGCACTGTTACCCTTAGCCAATGTCTCGGTGCCTAAAGGTGGTAGTGCGTGAGAGAGACTAGGCAATCAGATTATTCGGCTTTATTTCTTTCACTTAGCCGTAGGAGCTTGACTGTGGGAGCTAATGACTAGCTCCCAATGCTTTGTGATGTACGGGGGAGCCGAGGCATGCCTTTGTAATCACGTGGTTTGTTCTAGGACGAACCCTGCGTACGAAATGGATAAATCGCCAACGATTTTTGAGTTTAACACTTGTCATTGGATTGCTGACCAGTTCGTGCTTACTATGATAGTCAGTTTTCGGCTTTCTCCCCTGAGGTGCTTAGTTGGGCTAGCCAGAAGTACAATCCCAGGGGCTCTCCATTGACCTTCTTATCGGAACATGCGAAACATAAGAAGGTAAGCACAGGAGCCGGGAAACCCAACAATTGACCAAGACATAGTTCAGGACTGATGCATATAGTGCAATATCTGAGACACCGAACACACAGCAAAAAGCAGTGCCGGACTTTGTACGTGGAGCTGATGGAGAGATCAAGCTCTTGGTATATTAACCGATTTGTATTTGTTACACAATGTGTGCATGCCAAGCTATTCGAAGAGCGGGAAAAAGGAAAAAGGAAAGGGCTACACAATACAGATGCTCGGACACCGTGAAAGGTGTTTTTATTTTCCCTAAGCTCGGGACGTCTATCTATACAATTCAAACTGCCAAGACGTTTATTATAATTGAGAAAACAAAATTTCATAGAGGAAATGTTTACATAGGGTCTTGATGTGTGGGTCAAAGCCTCAACTGTGCCCTTTTGCACATCCGCGCCTTTGCTCCTTCAAGGTGAGGGAGGGGTTGGACACCCATGTAGAAAAACGCATGCCAACCGGGGGGGGGGGGATTTGATAGGAACCATGAGAGGTGGCCATGTTGTCGCAACTTGATGTTGGGCAAGTCTAGACTCATACCCGTTGCTGTCCGAGGATGTGACAATACCTTTGTTTGGTTAAGCCGAACACATGGTGTTGTTGTTTGATATAGACCCCACGGCTACCCACGGTATCTTGAGCACGAAGTTGTGCTGACGAGGCACATAGAGTACGATTGTGTTGGGTGTGCCGTGGGGCGCGTGTCCCTATTTGCGATGGCTGCAGGTGGGCTCCCATGATGGAGACCAGGCTCGAGCCCGTTTAGTTGTATCTCTAGCCTTTACATCGGGCTGATACCTAGGCCCATTGGCGACAGCTTGGTCTTCAGCTGGCAGGGCCGCAGTATGTTCCTTGGTCCGGAGTGAGCGCTCCATGTTGCCATTGATCGTTATGACACCCACAGGGCCAAGTATCTTTAGCCTAAGGTATGCGTAGTGTGGGACGTCGTTGAATTTGGCAAACGCCGTTCGGACAAGGAGGGCATGGTAGCCACTGTGAAAAGAAGCAATATTGAAGATCAAGTCTTCGCTGCGGAAGTTGTCTGGCGAGCCGAATACCACTTCCAGAGTCACCGTGCCTTAGCTGTGGCCTCTATGGCCAGAATAACCCCCTTCATGGTGGTGCTACTGGGTTTGGTCCTTGATGGATTAATCCCCATTTTCCTCATTGTGTCTGCACAAATCAGATTGAGGCTACTGCCACGTCCATAAGGACTCTCCTGAGGTGGTATCCATCGACAATGGGGTCGAGTACCAGGACTGCCAATCCTCCTTGATGGATACTGGTTGGATGGTTCCTGTAGTCGAAGGTGATCAGGCAAGCTGACCTTGGGTTAAATTTTGGCGCGGCGGGCTCGACAGTGTAAACACATCATAGCGCGCGCTTCCTCTCCTTGGTATATGGGTGGCATAGATCATGTTCACCATATGGACCTTAGGAGGGAAGGGTTTTTAGCCTCGACTGTTCGGCATGCAGGGCTCCTGATCGTCTTCGCTTCGGGGGCTTTTGCGAGAGTGCTCGGCTGTGAGCTTGCTGGCCTGTTTTATCACCCAACAGTTATGGTTGGTGTGGTTGGCGGGCTTCTTAGGGGTGCCATGGATTTGGCAGGCCCTATCCAGGACTGCATCCAGCTTGGTTGGCCCATCCTGGTTGCCTTTAGAGGGCTTTTTCCATGACCCGGACTTGGATTATGGAAACTGGCATTTACTACCATCTCATCAGCTTCGCCATCATTGTGGGGACATTTGTTATTGTTCCATCATGGCTTCCCGTTCCCATCCCGGGCTTTTGGGTTGATGCTTCTACGAGCTAGCCAACTATCCTCTCTAACGCAGAAGCAGGTCATCAGGGAGGTAAGTGATGGCATCCTTCTCGGCTTGTCCTGGCCAAGCTGACATGCAAGCCATTCATCCTGAATACTATGCTGAAAGGTAGCCACTGTGAAAAGAAGCAATATTGAAGATCAAGTCTTCGCTGCGGAAGTTGTCTGGCGAGCCGAATACCACTTCCAGAGTCACCGTGCCTTAGCTGTGGCCTCTATGGCCAGAATAACCCCCTTCATGGTGGTGCTACTGGGTTTGGTCCTTGATGGATTAATCCCCATTTTCCTCATTGTGTCTGCACAAATCAGATTGAGGCTACTGCCACGTCCATAAGGACTCTCCTGAGGTGGTATCCATCGACAATGGGGTCGAGTACCAGGACTGCCAATCCTCCTTGATGGATACTGGTTGGATGGTTCCTGTAGTCGAAGGTGATCAGGCAAGCTGACCTTGGGTTAAATTTTGGCGTGGCGGGCTCGACGGTGTAAACACATCATAGCGCGCGCTTCCTCTCCTTGGTATATGGGTGGCATAGATCATGTTCACCATATGGACCTTAGGAGGGAAGGGTTTTTAGCCTCGACTGTTCGGCATGCAGGGCTCCTGATCGTCTTCGCTTCGGGGGCTTTTGCGAGAGTGCTCGGCTGTGAGCTTGCTGGCCTGTTTTATCACCCAACAGTTATGGTTGGTGTGGTTGGCGGGCTTCTTAGGGGTGCCATGGATTTGGCAGGCCCTATCCAGGACTGCATCCAGCTTGGTTGGCCCATCCTGGTTGCCTTTAGAGGGCTTTTTCCATGACCCGGACTTGGATTATGGAAACTGGCATTTACTACCATCTCATCAGCTTCGCCATCATTGTGGGGACATTTGTTATTGTTCCATCATGGCTTCCCGTTCCCATCCCGGGCTTTTGGGTTGATGCTTCTACGAGCTAGCCAACTATCCTCTCTAACGCAGAAGCAGGTCATCAGGGAGGTAAGTGATGGCATCCTTCTCGGCTTGTCCTGGCCAAGCTGACATGCAAGCCATTCATCCTGAATACTATGCTGAAAGGTGGCTATAGCTTCGGTGTCCGTACAGTCAATGATCTGGTTTTTCTTAGTCAAAAAACGGTTCCAAAATTGCCGGGCTGCTGGATTATGTGGCGCGGGTCATCGGCGTCCGGGGGTCGGACATAAGTGCCTTGAAAGTTAGCTTGGAAGGCATCCTCGATCTTGTCCCAACATCCTATGGAGTCTATGGGAAGGCTATTTAACCAGTGTCTGGCCGGACCCTTAAGCTTTAACGGTAGGTGGTGTAGGGTAGGAACCCTAATCGGCCGATCTTTCACAAAAGGAGCGGATCCCGCTATGAACACGAAGAACATGAGGAGGGGTGAGGGAGTCCTGGATTAGGGGGTCTCCGGACAGCCGGACTATATCCTTTGGCCGGACTGTTGGACTATGAAGATACAAGATTGAAGACTTCGTCTCGTGTCCGGATGGGACTCTACTTGGAGTGGAAGGCAAGCTAGGCAATACAGATATGTATATCTCCTCCTTTGTAACCGACCTTGTGTAACCCTAGCCCCTTCTGGTGTCTATATAAACCGGAGGGTTTTAGTCCGTAGGACAACATACAATCATACCATAGGCTAGCTTCTAGGGTTTACCTCCATCAAGAGGGCCCGAACCTGGGTAAAACATCGTGTTCCCTGCCTCCTGTTACCATCCGCCTTAGACGCACAGTTCGGGACCCCCTACCCGAGATCCACCGGTTTTGACACCGACATTAGTGCTTTCATTGAGAGTTCCTCTGTGTCGTCGCTGTTAGGCTTGATGGCTCCTACTATCATGGATAGCGATGCAGTCCAGGGTGAGACTTCCCCCCCGGACAGATCTTTGTGTTCGGCGGCTTCGCACTGCGGGCCAACTCGCTTGGCCATCTGGAGCAGATCGAAAGTTACGCCCCTGGCCACCAGGTCAGGTTTGGAAGGTTAAAATACACGGCCGATATCCGCGGAGACTTGATCTTCGACGGATTCGAGCCCCTGCCTTGTGCGCCATGCGGTCACGATGAGTACGATTTAGCTCTACCATCGGACCGTATTCAGGAGATCGCACCGGCAGCCGCTCTGAGCCTCAATTCGGAGCCAGTTGCGCCATCCATGGACGGGTGGATAGACCCCGTCACGGAGGCCGTATCCTCAGCGGCGATCGAGCCGAATATCGACCTTACCCTTCACGAGAGCCGTGTTACGAAACTGCCGGATCCTTCTCCGGCCACAGACTTCGAACCGCCTGCGCCCATTCCTATCGAATCCGATTGGGCGCCAATCATGGAGTTTACCGCCGCGGATATTTTCAGCACTCGCCCTTCGGCGACATATTAAACTCATTAAGGTCTCTCTCCTTGTCAGGAGAGTCCTGGCCGAACTACGTCCGGCAGGATTGGGATGTGGATGACGAAGAGATTCGCCACCCACCCACCACCCACTTAGTAGCCACTGTTGATGACTTCACCTACATGCTGGACTTTGACTCCGAAGACATCGATGGTATGGACGATGATGCGGGAGGTGAAGAGGAACCACTGCCCACAGGGTACTGGACAACCACCTCATCATACGATATATACATGGTGGACACACCCAAAGAAGGCAATGGCGACGAGACAACGGAGGATGACCCCTCCAAGAAGCAACCCAAGCGCCGGCGTCAGCGGCGCCGCTCTAAGTCCCGCCAAGGCAAAAGTGGTGATACCGGCACAGGAGATAATAGCACTCCGGACAGTGCCGAGGACGGCAACAATCCCCTCCAGCAAGATTTAGGGTAGGAGGATGGAGAGACCAGCCCTCCTGAGAGAGTGGCAGATGGAGAGGCAGAGGATGATAATTACATGCTTCCCTCTGAAGACGAGGCCAGCCTGGACGACGACGAATTCGTCGTGCCAGAGGATCCCGTCGAACAAGAGCGCTTCAAGCGCAGGCTTATAGCCATGGCAAATAGCCTTAAGAAAAAGCAGCAGATGCTTCAAGCTGATCAAGATTTGCTAGCTGACAGATGGACTGAAGTCCTGGCGGCCGAGGAACATAAAGTCGACCGCCCCTCCAAGAGTTACCCAAAGTGCAGGTTGCTACCCCGACTAGAGGAGGAAGCACTGAAACCTACGTCCCCGGTGTATGACGCGGCTGATCGGCCACCTTGTGGCCGCGACAGAGAAACATTCCAGCCAAAAGCTTAGCCCGCACCCCGACGCCATTCAAATAAAAAGGCATGTGGAAATACGCCAGACCTGTGAGACGTATTGGACGACAAAGCAAAACATGCAACATCGATCTACGGATCACGAGGGCGCGCCACTATGCGAGACGATAATCGTCACGCCGGATACAGTAAAAGTAAGTCCGGCCGGGCCGAACACAGCGGGCAAGACTCATTTGAGCTGTGTCGCGATATAGCCCAGTACAGAGGCGCCGCACACCCCTTATGCTTCACAGACGAAGTAATGGATCATCAAATCCCAGAGGGTTTCAAACCCATAAATATAGAATCATACGACGGCACAACAGATCCCACGGTATGGATCGAGGATTTCCTTCTGCACATACACATGGCCCACGGTGATGACCTACATGCCATCAAACACCTCCCACTCAAACTCAAAGGACCAGCTCGGCATTGGCTCAACAGCTTGCCAGCAGAGTCCATTGGCTGTTGGGAAGATCTGGAAGCCGCATTCCTCGACAACTTTCAGGGCACTTATGTGCGACCACCAGATGCCGATGACTTAAGCCACATAATTCAGCAGCCAGAGGAATCGCCCAGGCAATTCTGGACACGGTTCCTAACAAAGAAAAATCAAATCATCGACTGTCCGGATGCAGAGGCCCTAGTAGCTTTCAAGCACAACATCCGCGACGAATGGCTTGCCCGGCACCTTGGCCAGGAAAAGCCGATATCTATGGCAGCCCTCACGACACTCATGACCCGCTTTTGTGCGGGAGAAGACAGCTGGTTGGGTCGCAGCAATAACATATCAAAGAACCATGGTACTTCGAATACCAAGGACGGCAACGGCAGGTCATGTCGCAACAAACATAAGCGCCGCATTAACAGCGACAATACCGAGGATACGACAGTCAATGCCGGATTCAAAGGCTCTAAACCCGGTCAGCGGAAAAAGCCATTCAAAAGAAGCACTCCGGGCCCGTCCAGGTTGGACCGTATACTCGATCGCTCGTGCCAAATACACGGCATCCCCGACAAGCCAGCCAACCACACCAACAGGGATTGTTGGGTGTTCAAGCATGCCGGCAAGATAAATGCCGAAAACAAAGATAAGGGGCCACATAGCGATGACGAGGAGGAGCCCCGGCAGCCGAACACCGAAGGACAGAAGAGGTTCCCCCCAGAAGTGCATATGTTGAACATGATATACGCAACCCACATCCCCAAGAGGGAGCGGAAGTGTGCGCTCAGGGACGTATATGCGTTGGAGCCAGGCCTCAAAGTTCAACCCATGGTTTTCCTGCCCGATCACCTTCGACCGTAGGGACCACCCGACTAGTATCCATCATGGCGGATTCGCCGCATTGGTCTTAGACCCAATCATTGACGGATTTCACCTCACTCGAGTCCTTATGGATGGCGGCAGCAGCCTGAACCTGCTTTATCAGGACATAGTGCGCAAAATGGGTATAGACCCCTCAAGGATCAAACCCACTAAAACGACCTTTAAAGGCGTCATACCAGGTGTAGAGGCCCATTGCACAGGCTCAGTAACACTGGAAGTGGTCTTCGGATCTCCGGATAACTTTCGAAGCGAAGAGTTAATCTTCGACATAGTCCTATTCCGCAGTGGCTACCATGCACAGCTCGGGCGAACTGCATTTGCAAGATTCAATGCGGTACCGCATTATGCATATCTCAAGCTCAAGATGCCAGGACCTCCGGGGGTCGTCACAGTCAATGGAAACACAGAGCGCTCTCTCTGCACGGAGGAGCACACTGCGGCCCTCGTAGCAGAAGCGCAAAGCAGCCTCTTAAGGCAATCCACTAGTTTGGAGATTAAGGACCCGGACGCCTTCAAGTGCGCCCGGAGTAATCGGCAACAGGACCGCCTGGCACGTTCCAAGCTCGCATAGCAATGCGGCCCCCACCCCGGTCCTAGCCAAATGGGGAAATCCGTGCCACACGTACATAATTACGCATTAAAAATACCATGGGCATAGGCGGGGAGGGGGCACGACTGCGACACGCTCCAACTCGCGGCTTAAACCGCACTAGGGGCTTCCCGCTTTGTTATTTTTCTCTTTCAGGACTTTAATCTCTGGAAACCCTGTCCGGCAGCATGATTGCCGAACGCATGATGCAGCAACCAAGGAGGCACAAAGCTACGTCATACCACGGAACTCCCAGGTGGATTACGATAACGAGTGAAATATTTGCTTTAATACTATTCCTCATCTTGCCCTTGGAAGGGACATGTCAAACAATCCTACTTTTTGCTTATCGCACTACTTGTATCATTCCGCTTTAATGCACCTTTTTGAATAAACAATGCATAGCATTAAGACTATTATTGCATTCTTCCTTTTTATATATATGTTCATTCACGACATCTAGCATCTGTACACTCTGGTACGGCCAATACTCTAGGGGCTTAAGCATACCCCATAATACGGCGTGAGAAGTCCGAACACTTTCGACAGTGTGGCACCCCGAACTTATAGCATTATATGCATCAGCTCTGAATCATGTCTTGGGTCAATAGTTGGGTTTGCCCGGCTCCCATGTTTTGGTACCTTACATTCCACTATATCGGCTAAGGTGGCACTGGGAGAACTACTGTGATTGTGTCCCGGTTCTGCTGGGCTAAGCACCTCAGTAGAGAAAGCTAAAACTGACTGTCATGATAAGGCGAGAGACTGGTCGCTGTTCGAGAGGTTTCGAGTCCCAAAAGACTTATGCCGCTTAGAGCAAGGTGTCGGCCCTGTCCGGCTTAAGGCGTGTATCGCTCCCCAAATTCGGCCTTCCGAATACTAGGGGCTTCGACGAAATTTAAAATTATAGAATTCTATGGCTATGTGAGAGTGATAATGCATTATAGTCCGATTGCCTTGTTTGTTGTGCTGAGCACCTCCCTCGAAGGACCCAACAATGGGAACAAGAGTGCTCAGGTTTATCCAGAACACCCCAGCACTCGTGGCATGGGGCATAAGCCGATGACTAGCCATCTCTCAGATTTGATAAACAGCCGAACAGAAGCCAATATTTTAAATTCAGACAAGCGTTGCAAAGCGCATATGGACAAGTTTTTCATAATACAGGATTACACGAGCAAGTTCATTCAAATATTACATCTTTTGCACACTCATCCGCTACAAGACGGGCACCCTTCAGGAGACCCTCATAGTACATCTCGGGATGGCGATGCTCCTTGCCCTCCGGCGGCCCTTCGTTCACCAGCTTCACGGCGTCCATCTTGGCCCATTACACCTTCACACGGGCGAAAGCCTGGCGTGCACCTTCGATGCAGACGGACCGCTTGATGACTTCCAGCCATGGACAGGCATCCACAAGCCGCCTCACCAGGCCGAAGTAGCTGTTGGGAAGGGCGTCGCCAGGCCACATATGTACTATAAAGCCCTTCATGGCCTGTTCGGCCGCCTTGTGCAGCTCGACCAGTTGCTTCAGCTGGTCGCTCAGAGGCATCGGGTGTTCGGTCCCAGTATACTGAGACCAGAACAGCTTCTCCATTGAGCTTCCCTCCTCGGCCTGGTAAAACTGTGCGGCATCCGACACGCTGCGGGGAAAATCTGCGAATGCTCCTGGAGAGCTCCGGATTCGGGTAAGTAACAAGTAATTTACTTTCACATGCTTGCTTTGCATATAGATTGCCTTACCCGCCGCTATCTTCTTCATCGCATCAATCTCCTGGAGGGCCTTTTGGGCTTCGGCCTTGTCATTATTTGCGCTCTCGAGGGCCGCGGCAAGCTCAGACTCTCGAGCCTTCAAGTCAAGCTCCAACGCCTCGTGCTTTGTCACGAGAGTGTGGAGCTCTTGCTGCACCTCGCCCACCCATGCCTCCTGCCTTTCCCGCTCGGTGCGCTCCTTGGCCGCTTTGTTTTCGGCCTTGGATAGCGCTTGCTTCAGGGTCGCCACCTCGGTCGTGGCCCCTGGCAAATTTACGATGATCCTGTCATTTCGCAATCGCATTCCTTTTTATATATCCATAGACTAGGTATTACTTACCTTTGTTCTCCTCGAGCTACCTCTTGGCAAGGCCGAGCTCTTCCTTGGACCCTTCGAGGTCCTGCTTTAGTGCGGCGACCTCCGCAGTCAGCGAGGCAGAGGCCAACAGTGAAGCCTGCATACGCATATAGACATATTTATATTAAACTCCTGTGATATTGTTTGATCCTCTGTTCGGCTTTTCTTTGTGAACACCGAACAGAGCATCAGGGGCTACTGTCTATGCGGTAATATTTCTCCTATATTTCAAATACTTACCTCAAAGCCTATTAGAAGGCCGACACAGGCTTCAGTTAGTCCGCTCTTGGCGGACTGAACCTTCTGGATCACCGCACTCATAATAGTGCGGTGCTCTTCGTCGATGGAAGCGCTGTGAAGCGCTCCCAGCAGACTGTCCGGTGCCTCTGGATGGACAGAGGTCACCGGCACAGGCGTCTTGCCCCTTTTGGAAGGAGGCCGCCTGTTTGAGTCCGGAACCACTGGAGGTTCCGGCGCGGTGTTCGGCTGAGGGCCGAACTCCGAGCCCTCGGGAGCCTTGCTCCCTCTGCTCCCGAAATCCGGAAGGTCTCCTTGAGGCGCCTCCGGGACTGTCTCCCCTCGACCCGGTGCCACTTGAGACAATACCTCGGCGTTGTCCGTAGGGCAAGGGGAGGTGGCAGTCGGAAGTGGATCGCTATCCATATCCGACGAGCCCAGGGAGCCGTCCGACGAAGATACGTTGATACGGGCTCGTGGCGGTCTGCATAATCATAATTCGGCGTTAGGAGAAGCAGTGCGACAAAGGTATCCTATGAGTTACTCTGGCATCCGAATACTTACGACTTCGCCAGGGGCATGGCCCTGAGCAGCCACTCGTCTGCGCCTTCGGCGGCAGTGGTGGAGTAGTCCGGAAGGAGAGTCCTTCCCTTCTTGGACCCTTCGCCCCCCCGGCTGGGGCGGCCTTCCTTTTCTTGTCTCCCCCGACTGGAGGGGGAGCATCTTCATCTTCCTCATCGTCTTTGGGGGAGGAGTGCGTCGCGGAGTTATCGGACGATGAGTCCGATAAGACCTGGCGTCGGGAACTCTTTCGGGTTCCCTTGGCCTTCTTGGTCTTCTCCGGCACCTTGTAAGGAGCCGGAGTCAGCATCTCCGTCAGGAGAGCGTCCGCAGTGTCTTCGGGCAGAGGGGCCGGACAGTTAATCTGTCCCGACGTCTCCACCCAGTCCTGTCAAAGGCATGGAGCTCAGACCCCGCACATGGTTAAGCTAGGGGAAATAAATATCCTACCAGATGTATAGAACTCACCGAATGCGCTAGGCGCTTCGCGCTAAGCCCGCGGTCCTCGGTGAGAGAGGGGGGACCTCGGCACCCTTGAACAGCACCCTCCAGACATCCTTGTGCGTTGTGTTGAAGAGCTCGCTCAGAGTCTGGTGCTGGGCCGGGTCGAACTCCGACAAGTTGAAATCCCGTTGTTGACACGGCAGGATCCGGCGGATGAGCATGACCTAGACTATGTTGACAAGCTTGAGCTTCTTGCCTGCCATATTCCGGATACATTTCTGGAGTCCGTCCAACTCCACGGATGAACCCCAGGACAGGCCTTCTCTTTCGGTAGCGACCTGACCCGAATGGATCAAGTCTCTGTGCTTAAGTGTCATCCCTGGATCGGTATGCTGACACAAACAGTACTCGAGGATTTATAACAGAGGTAAATCACATGTGTAAAGTAACATAAATACTATTACCTCAATCCAAAATAGCGGAAGTAACAAGGTTGTGGATTTCCATCAACACCAACGGCAAAGTTGACTGTAGAAATCGTAACCCTAATGTATCACTTACTCGTCGTAAGATAATCCTGCAACATGAGACGTTGCAGCCACAAAGGGTCAGTACATTGAATGTACTGGCAAATTCACACCATAGAGAATGATGAATAAAGGCTATCACTACATGCATATTTGGCTGGTGGAAAAGCTCTATGGTTATAGGGTTTTGCGTAAAGCCAATTTTTCCCTACTGCAAAGGAATAAATTTTATTTAACTATCATGGTGGTTGTTAAACATTGAGAATGGTTGACAGCATTCTCAATCACAATTAAATATCATCATTAAAACCCAACAATATTCATTTAAAGTAACGTGATGAGATTCACATGATAATCCAGGTACTAGAGACTCAAGATGTCCATAACCGGGGACACGACTAATCATGATTAGTTTATACACTCTGCAAAGGTTTGCGCACTTTTCCCCACAAGACTCGATCGCCTCCGTTTGGTTTCTCGCACTACATGGTGTTTGAGAAGATGGATGAAGGAGACATAGTCTTTCAGAAGCGCTAGCACCTTACGATGGATAGACCGTTACACCTACTTTCCCCTACATCTGCTAGTCTACCCTATAAGAGTTCGCATGACTTACTCAACTATGCTAGAGCCCATAATAGCTTGTGGCTGCACACGGAAGTTTCTAGTATGAATAAACTCATGATACCTTTGAGCCTGGGTGGCGGTCCATAAAAAAAAGGCAATCCTGGTCTACCCAGGTGCCTCAATCCACCCAGATGTGTGTTTAAGTTGCCACCTTAAGTAAACCATTAATTAACAATCTCACATCTGTCATGAATACTCTCAAAACCCAATCCACGTCTACGAGCATAGCATGGCAATGTAAGCATACCGTAATAGTAACTCCCAAGGGTTTGATAATAAACAGGTAATATTTGATAATAAACAGGTAATAGGTACTACCTCAACTACTTCCCATCCCACAATTTAATTAGATCCTAATCATGCAATGTTTGAGGTTTGATCTAATGCAATAAAAACTGGGTATGAAAGAGGTATGATCAAAGTGTGAAGTTGCGTGCAATGTTGATGAAGATGATTCGCACTCAAAACTCTTGATAGTTCTACTCGTCACACTCCGGTCAATCTATCGTAAGCAAGCAATAGTAACCACACATAAGCAATCACTCAAAGTATCAGAAAGATCGAAGAAGACAATTCGGAAAACATCAAAACCAAGCAAATAACTCTTGCAACATAAAACAATTTCTAACAGTACCAAAATTATATGAATTTGGCCTTATCAGAAAGTTTAGGTCAAGAGCTTTAATTTACAAAAAGAATCAACTCAAACGGAGTTACGGATAAAAAGATATGATCAAAAGAAGTTTGAATATGAATCTGAACAAAAATTAAAATTGAAAATTTCAAAAAGTTGATGTGACAGGTTCACTGGATAGGTGAAAACAAGACGAAGCTATAGGCGCTGGTTTCATCTAATTTGGATAAAAGAGTGAAAAGATATGGCTATTTGAAAAATTAGGGCCAAGCTGTTTTACGAAAGAAAAATAGCTACGGTTAAGGTCTAACGTATAAATACGTAGACTAATTGTTAATCTAATTATTCTATCGTATTAGTCTAAAAATAATAAACTACGGAAGTATAAGAAGAAGAAAAAAGAAAGAAAGATACCTTTATAAGGCAGAGAAAAGATGACTTTGGAGAGAAGAGAAAATTTCTAGAAGTCGCGCCGAAGAGAAGAAATATATTTTTCTTAAATGAATCTAGTCAAACCAAAATATTGATTTAACCCGAATCAGATGATTTTTGGAGGCTCTATGGGTCTATATTTATTGGTGGAAAAGAGGCTTAGGGGTCAAAGGCTAGGCAATGTGGGACTAAATGTAGACGAAAATATACGAAACAGAGAAGAAAAAAGGCGGATGGGCCTAAAGGCCTTCGGCCGGCCGCGCGCACGCTGCGGTGCAGATTTTTTATTTTTATTTTTTATAAAATTCGGCCTAAGAAAAAAACGAAAAGGCTGCCTGAGCCTAGCCTATTTAAGAAAAAAAAACAATGGGGCGCCAGAAGCTTCTATACTGCGCATGTAGGCGATAAATAAATATGGGTCGTACGTACAATTTTTTTGTCTTTTTTAGAAACAGAAGGAAAACCGAATAACAAAAATAAAATAAAAATTTTATATACGCATATTATATATCAAAATTTTCAGAAAAAGATTTTCTACGACATGAACATTTTTATAATGCCAAATAAATCCACAAAAATTCAGATAATTCAAAGAGTGCTACTGGTTTAATAAAATCCAATAAAAATCATTTTAAAAATACCAAAATTAATTCAAATTTATTTCTCTCCAATTTTCTGATGTAGGGAATCATGTTACCCTATTTTCGGTATATTTTATTTTTGGAGAAAAATAATTTGAATAAAATCCAAATAACTCTAAATTGAAAAATAATTCCAAAAGACTTGGAATTTAATCCTTTGAAACTCCCAACTCATATTTCATATAATTTGAAGAAGTCATTTTATCTTCGCTCGTGAAAATCATTGAGTTGCATAAAGTTTCAGAATTGGAAATATTTTCCAAATGAAATTCAATTATTTTCAACACCCCTCGTCATTAAATAAATGGAAGAAGTCATGTCATCTTCTCTCCAGGGTTTTGTGTTTGAAAAGAATTTGAATTCACGAAGATCATAAATGCAAAATGAAAGTTTGGGAAAGTCCTTTTATTCCCTCTCATTTAACTTTCAAAAAGGTTTCGAATTTCACTCAATTTCACATAATCAATCAAACAATCAATCAAATCTATCTATTTATTATAACATTCCAAAATTTAGAATTTTGGGATGTTACAAACCTACCACCCTTAAAAGGAACCTCGTCCTCGAGATTCGGAGAGGCTAGAAAGAAATAGGTTAGGTTTGGGGTCTCTTCAAAATTTCATCAATCGTCTCCGGGGTCCGGGGTGCTACCACCCTTAGAAGCATGGTTACGGTTCCATCAAACTCATATACTTCATCCATATTGTTAACAGTGTCGGTATTCTCAGATTTTCAGGATAATTCCTTATCTGGGCTCTTTCGGTAGTGGCATAACCTTTTCCTCAAATATTCTGTCTTTCATCTTGGTAAGGTTCTTGTGTGACTGGGTCTTCTTAGCTGACGGGTCTGGCGCCAAAACTAAACAACTATCGATATCTCATGGTGGTCAACAATTTATGGTTTCTCCTGCAGGAAATGGGTATGGGTTCATCCTCACCGTATAACCTACGGTTGGCAAAAGCTGCCTTGTACAAGGGAAAAAACCTATACCATTCTAAGGTTTAGACAAGGTTTGATCGTCGTCTCTCTACTATAGGCAAGTCACTCAGATTTACCATTCCATATATCAAGGCGAATAATAAGAGTAAGTCGGTATGGTGATCAGTCCACCCCGCACCCAAATCATTACCATGTATACAGTTTAGCGAATCTCGCATACTAACACTCGGTGATCCTCACAAGCATTGCAGAATTTCTCTTGTCGACGAACGAAGTTCGGATATATCCATAGATTCTGCAAGCCAGACAATCATCTATCGTTCCTTCACCACTCTCAGGTTTGCATAAACTCCTATAAGATCGTCTATCGATAAACATCGTATCTTCCTCCGGGGTTTCTCCTTCAGCAAAATGTGCTTGCTTCTTGGCAGGTCCTGGGGCCTATGGGTTATGGCCCATCTCATCACTTGTAGTCCTTGAACTTATCATCGGGCAACTGATCATTATTCCAACTTCCAACTTCCTAGTATTCTTAAATCCATCCAATTGTATTGTCTTCCTTTCTTCTATTGGCACCAAACTAGGACATGATTACTCAGACTTATTATGTGATTGCAATTGCTACATACATCCAACATCATACCTCCTTTATATCCAATAGTAGTTCATCTCTTCATCCTCGTAGGATATCCCACATACCGAGATAAAAACTTATACTTGTGGAGTCCATATTCCACTTCGTGGAACATCATTATCCTTTCCAGGGTCAAGCGTCCTTACAGGGGAATACTGGCCATCTCTGCATGGCACTTCTTCAACTGGGAAACGTGAAACACATCATGAACTCCTGACGGTCCTTCAGGTGACTCCAACTTGTTGGCCACTTCTCCCATACGCTCCAAAACTCGGTATGGTCCTACAAATCTCAGGGCTAACTTTCCCTTAACTCCGATTCGTTTAACTCCTCGCAGAGGGGTCACACGAAGACATGCTTTGTCTCCAATTTCATAGACTACCTCCTTGCGTTTTTGAGTCTGCATAACTCTTCTATCTGGACTGAGCTACCTTCAGTCTATCTCGAATCAAATTGTCATTTTCTTCTGACTTCTTGATCACATTAATTTGGTCCAAACAACTGACGGTCTCCACTTCATCCCACATACTCTTGGGGCATCACACATATCGAGAAAAAAACTCGTATTCATTTTGATAGAGGCAAAGGTGTCCCGTCTTTCGATGAGATGGTAGATTTCGCTTTGGTGGAAGTCGACTTTGACGATCCGACTACGAACGTGCGAGGATGTCGCGCCTTAGCAATCGCTAAACCAACTCCGAGAGGTTATTGACCACGCCGGAGCACGATCAACCTGACCACGAGGGTCTGTTTCCTGCGAGCAAACGAAAAACAAGCAAGAAACTGAGATTGCAATCTGGATATTTGCGAATATAAGATGAAAGCTTTATGGATCAAGGTGGGGTTCTGTGACGCCTTTGTCTGGTCGTTGAACACAAACGAAGTACGCGAAGTTGCAGCTATGGCGAACTTTTAATCTAAACAAAACCCAAAGTCTAAACGATGCCCTAAGGGCTGTATATATGGAGGAAGAGGGGGGAATTTTGTGGCCCTTGGTGGAGGGGTCCGAAATCAACCCTATCTTTTGTTTCCCCACACATACGGACTCTAAAAATAGCCTATACTTATGTATTTCGAAATTACATGGGCCTGGCCCAATAATAAGGTGACGCAACACCTAAAATAGCCTCGGGACGAAAATTATGAAGTGGCATCTTGTATATTTCGTCCAAGGCTTCATGCACCCATTATGGTGGCTTCAAAGTCCTGAAATCATCACTTGTAACTCTGTTCTTGTTCTTGCTCCAATGTTCATCCTTCTCCAAGCTAGGCCCTTCATTTGTAAGCAAAACAAATGTATCCAATTTAGGCAGCATCATATTCTCATGAACATTAGAATCATTACTAAGAAACAAAAGTACCTGGTAATTTAGTTGGCGTGCACGAGCTCTAGTAATTGGTCCAGTATGTATAGCAGCAGGGGCTGTGGGTGTAACAATTGTATTGATGTCCTCATCATCCTCCCCTTCTGGAAATGAAGTCGTCCTCGACGGAAGTTCATCTTCCTCACCCAAATAAGGCTTCAAATATGCAATGTTAAAAGTGGGACTAACCCCAAAATCTGCAGGCAACTCAAGTTTATATGCATTATCATTTATTTTCTCTAACACCTTAAAGGGACCATCAGCACGTGGCATTAACTTTGATTTGCGCAAATCAGGAAATCTATCCTTACGCAAATGCAACCAAACAAGATCTCCAGGTGCAAACACAACATGTTTTCAACCCTTATCTCCAGCAAGTTTATATTTAGCATTCATACGCTCAATGTTTTCCTTAGTTAACTCATGCATTTTTAAAATCAATTCAGCACGTTGTTTAGCATCAAAATTAACCTTCTCCGAAGATGGAAGAGGCAACAAATCAATAGGTGCACGAGGTAGGAAACCATACACAACTTCAAAAGGGCACATCTTAGTAGTAGAATGCAATGAACGATTATAAGCAAATTCAATATGAGGCAAGCATTCCTCCCACATTTTCTTATTATTCTTCAAAACAGCCCTAAGCATAGTAGACAACGTTCTATTGACTACTTCAGTTTGTCCATCAGTTTGGGGGTGACAAGTAGTACTAAAAAGCAGTTTAGTCCCCAACTTAGCCCATAAACATCTCCAAAAGTGGCTAAGAAATTTAGTGTCACGATCTGAAACAATAGTATTTGGCACACCATGCAAGCGAATAATTTCACGAAAGAACAAATCAGCAACATTAACAGCGTCATCGCTTTTATGACATGGTATAAAGTGTGCCATTTTCGAGAATCTATCCACGACAACAAATATGCTATCCCTCCCCTTCTTTGTTCGAGGTAAACCTAAAACAAAGTCCATAGATATATCCTCCCAAGGAACACTAGGTACAGGCAAAGGCATATATAAACCATGAGGATTGAGTCGTGACTTAGCTTTTTGACATGTAGTGCAGCGAGCAATAAAACGCTCAACATCCCGTCTCATCTTTGGCCAAAAGAAATGTGTAGCAAGTACGTCCTCCGTCTTCTTCACACCAAAGTGTCCCATTAATCCTCCTCCATGCGCCTCCTGCAACAACAAAAGACGAACGGAGCTAGCTGGAATGCATAGCTTGTTAGCACGAAACACAAATCCATCGTTAACAACAAACTTGTTCCACATTCTTCCTTCTTTACAATTATGCATTACATCTTTAAAATCAACATCATGCACATATTGATCTTTGATGGTCTCCAAACCAAATATTTTGAAGTCAAGTTGTGAAAGCATAGTATAGCGATGAGACAATGCATCAGCAATAACATTTTCTTTTCCCTTCTTGTGTTTAATGACATAAGGGAAAGTCTCAATGAATTCAACCCATTTAGCATGTCTACGATTCAGTTTAGCTTGACTTTTAATATGTTTCGAAGATTCATGATCAGAATGTATAACAAATTCTTTGGGCCATAAATAATGTCGCCATGTTTCTAAAGTCCGAACAAGAGCATATAATTCTTTATCATAAGTAGAATAATTCAGACTAGGCCCACTCAATTTTTCAGAAAAGTATGCAACAGGTTTGCCATCTTGTAATAACACACGTCCTAATCCAATTCCACTAGCATCACATTCAAGCTCAAAAGTCTTATTAAAATCAGGAAGTTGGAGTAAAGGAGCATGTGTCAACTTATCTTTCAATACCGTGAAGGCTTCTTCCTGTGCGGTACCCCAAACAAAAGGCACATCCTTCTTTGTAAGCTCGTTGATAGGTGCAGCAATGGTGCTGAAATCTCTCACAAAACACCTATAGAATCCAGCGAGGCCAAGAAAACTCCTCACTTGTGTGACCGTTTTGGGCTGCGGCCAACTCTCAATAGCTTCAATCTTGGCTTTGTCAACTTCAATTCCCTGTGGAGTAACAACATAGCCAAGAAAAGATACTCGGTCGGTGCAAAAGGTGCACTTCCCAAGGTTACCAAACAAACGTGCATCACGTAGAGCAATAAAAACAACACGTAAATGTTCCAAATGTTCTTCCAAAGATCTGCTATAAATCAGTATATCATCAAAATAGACTACCACAAATCGTCCAATGAAAGCACGTAAAACTTCGTTCATTAGTCTCATGAAAGTACTAGGCGCATTAGTTAACCCAAAAGGCATGACTAACCACTCATATAATCCAAACTTAGTTTTAAATGCTGTTTTCCATTCATCCCCCAATTTCATACGAATTTGATGGTATCCACTACGCAAATCAACTTTGGAGAATATTGTAGAGCCACTCAATTCATCAAGCATATCATCGAGCCTAGGAATAGGATGATGATAACGAATAGTAATATTATTAATGCCTCTACAATCAACACACATACGTGATGTACCATCCTTTTTCGGCACTAGAATAATAGGAACAGCACAAGGACTAAGGGATTCGCGTATATAACCTTTGTCGAGAAGCTCTTGTACTTGACGCATAACTCCTTCGTCTCCTCTGGATTGGTACGGTATGGTGCACGGTTTGGCAGTGAAGCACCGGGAATTAAGTCAATCTGATGCTCAATCCCTCGAATAGGCGGTAATCCCGGTGGCACGTCTTGTGGAAAGACGTCAGCGAACTCCTGCAAAATGTTAGTGACAGCAGGAGGCAAAGAGGAAGGCACGTCCTCGAATGAAAATAATGCCTCTTTGCACACAAAAGCATAGCAAACAGATTTGCTGAAATCTAGCTCATCAATATCAGATTTGGTGGCAAATAAACATGCACTTTTCAATTTAATTTCAGAAGCAACACTAGATGGTTTATTATTAGGCTTCTTTTGTTGCTCAAATTCTTTTGCCACAATCTGATTTTCACTCATATTCTTCTCCTGTTTTGCTTTATTAGCTCTATTAATATCATCTTTCAAAATGGAATCATGAGTCATAGGAAGCAAAGTAATATTTTTATCCTTATGAACAAGAGTATAGTGATTGTTTCTACCATGGTGTACAGAGTTTTTATCAAATTGCCATGGTCTACCAAGTAATAAGGAACATGCTTGCATAGGTACCACATCACAATCAACATAATCGGCATATGTAGAGATACTAAAATGCACACGAACAGTACGTGTTACCTTAACCTTGCCGCTGTTGTTGAACCATTGGATGTAGTAAGGATGTGGATGTGGTCTTGTGGTGAGAGAAAGCTTCTCCACCATCTCCATGCTAGCCAAGTTGTTGCAGCTCCCTCCGTCTATTATGACGCGCACAGAACATTCTTTCACAACTCCCTTGGTATGGAACAAATTGTGCCTCTGATTTTGCTCAGCTTGTGTGACCTGCACACTCAAAACACGTTGAGAAACTAAACATTCATACCTGTCAGCGTCTTCAGGAGCCATGTATTGCGTCTCATGATCAGAATCATCTCCACCATGTTCTTCACGTGTAATAAGAGCCAATGTCTCCTCATCATAGTCACTAGCGGACTCATATCCACCATCCGCGATAGCAATCATCACACGCGGAGATTTGCATTCTCTCGCATAATGACCTCCTCCCTTACAACGACGACAAATAATATCACTTGTGTGCCCTGTTGATGCCCTGGAAGAAGAAGAACTCTGTGCAGGCCCGGCAGGTGCGCTCTTGGCAGATAATGGTGGTTGTTCCTGTTTTCTTGTATCACGGCTGTAGGAGGCACCTGATTGAGGTGCTGGTGCAGTTGAAGTAGAAGATGCACGTGGCGTCCATGAGGAAGGTCGGCCTGCAGAAAAGTTAGTTCGCGCCAATGCTTGTCGATCCTGCACTTCACGTTCAGGTTTACAAGCAAGATGGAATAAACGAGTGATATTAGTATACTCCTTATAGTCTAGAATGGTCTGAATCTCTCTATTTAATCCACCCAGAAAACTTGCAAGCATAGCTTCATTCTCCTCAACAATACCACATCGAATCATGCCAGTTTGTAATTCCTGATAATATTCTTCTACAGAATTTTTTCCTTGTCTTAAACGCTGCAATTTTTGAAGCAATTCACGTTGAAAATATGGTGGAACCCAACGCGTACGCATAGCAGTTTTCAAAGCAGCCCAAGTAGTTGGAATAGGATATAATCTACAATGTTCAGACCACCAGACACATGCAAAACTAGTGAAAGCACAAACAGCAGCAGCAACCCGTCTCTCCTCGGGATATTGTAAACATGTAAAACGTTGTTCAGTTTCTAACTCCCAAGTAAGATATATATCAGGAACATATCTACCCTCAAATGGTGGAATATTCAATTTCAGTTTAGGAATATGGACATCATCTCGTACCTGAGGTGGTGGTGCAGGCCTACCATTACGAATATATACCTGAGGTCGACCTGGTGGTGGTGGTGCTGGTGGCTGCACGTAGTTCGGATTTTGATCAACCTCATCCTCATAATCTCCCACATAATCATCATCCTCCTGGGTACCAGCAGCAGCAGTAGCAGGAGCCAAAGAAGCACCAACAGCAGTAGCAGCGGCACCAGAATTTTGTCCTGGCTCAATAGGAACACGCTGTGCTCGTCCATACTGATTCGGAAGGGGGCATAGTTGTTGTTGTTGCAGAGGTGCGACAGGTGCAGCCGGTGGTGGAAGACGTGCAAGCAGTTCATTAAATCTGTTATCGAGCTTTGTTTCGAACGTCTTCTCAAGGCCAGTAATCTTCTCCATGGCCTCTTCAAAATTGTTCAGCACATCTTGCACCTGTTCAATCATCATTTGCTGAAACTTATCATGAAGCTCCTTGTTCGATAAGTTCTCCTAGTCAATCTCGTCGGCTTGTGATCCTGGCATGGTTAGCAGCAATAGAAACACACAAGAATATGATCCTACAGACTACTAAGAAGTGGTGGTGGTGTATCACAAACCCGTCAAGCAAACCTCAAATTCTTACCAGTTCTTACCCAGCAGCAGGTGGTGATCGGCAACCGTTGTAGTCAAAACTTCTCAAAGCTTGGATAGAGCGATTACCAGGGAGAGTCAAACGCACGACGTAGATGTATGTGGAGCTGGGAAGGCTTATAATATGGTAGCAAAAAGGGTCAGCAATAATCAATTCAGAGATGCAAAATTGAATAAACGCTCAACGACGGTACTGTGCTGGTCCTAGGCTAGACCGTGCTAGAGACGTGAGCCTAGAACACTAACAAAATCACGGCGCTGCACGTAAACAAGGGAAAAGCACACTCTCGATTTTTTTTTCGCTCTTTTTTTTGCGCTGCTTTTTTTTGCGCTGCTCTCTTTTTTTTTGTGAAAAATCACTATAATGGCGAGTGTCTCAAAACTCTTCCCAGGTCAAACTGACAGGATGGGCACAAAATTTTTGTGACCAAATTTTTTTTTGACTGCCCGGACCCAAAAACTGGAAACGGGTCAAAAAAAACTTTCTATAACGGCGACTGTCTCAATACGCTTAGAAACACCTAAAAATAGGATAGCCAGAAATTTTTTTGTCAAGTGCGTTTTCCGAAAATTTTGGGCCTAAACGGAGGGTGGTTTCCGGACTCTTTTTTTTTTGGAAACCAACCTCTTCTACGGACGGCAAAAGATTGCTGGAATCCGAAACCTACTCAGACAAGGAAACACGAATCGGAAATTAGATGGATCCCGAAAACAAACCTAATATGCAAGGAACTCGGATTGGTGGTGGATATATGGTGGTGGTATATGGCAGCGGTGGTGGTAGCGGTGGTAGTATATGGATATGGATCGGTGGTGGTATATGGACACGGATTGGTGGTGGTATATGGATACGGATTCGGAGCGGTGGCGGATAAGCGGTGGTGGTAGATGGCAGGGGCGATGATGATGGTGCGGCGGCGGCGTGACAACTTATGACCAGAACTCAAAACTCTAAAAGACTAGACTCTAAGACCAGCAACTAGACACGACGATGCAACCGCAAATTCAACAAAGCAAAACCCTAAAAAGATTATGCAAAGGCTCAGATTGGTTCGGATATGATGAACTAACCCTAATTTTTTTTTGTGGATTTTTCGTGGACTGTAGGTATGAAGAACAGACTCGATCTAAATTACGAAAAACTGTAAAATCTCACCGAGCAACCTGGAAATCTGATACCGCTTGATAGAGGCAAAGGTGTCCCGTCTTTCGATGAGATGGTGGATTTCGCTTTGGTGGAAGTCGACTTTGACGATCCGACTACGAACGTGCGAGGACGTCGCTCCTTAGCAATCGCTAAACCAACTCCGAGAGGTTATTGACCACGCCGGAGGACGATCAACCTGACCACGAGGGTCTGTTTCCTGCGAGCAAACGAAGAACAAGCAAGAAACTGAGATTGCAATCTGGATATTTGCGAATATAAGATGAAAGCTTTATGGATCAAGGTGGGGTTCTGTGACGCCTTTGTCTGGTCATTGAACACAAACGAAGTACGCGAAGTTGCAGCTATGGCGAACTTTTAATCTAAACAAAACCCAAAGTCTAAACGATGCCCTAAGGGCTGTATATATGGAGGAAGAGGGGGGAATTTCGTGGCCCTTGGTGGAGGGGTCCAAAATCAACCCTATCTTTTGTTTCCCCACACATACGGACTCTAAAAATAGCCTATACTTATGTATTTCGAAATTACATGGGCCTGGCCCAATAATAAGGTGATGCAGCACCTAAAATAGCCTCGGGACGAAAATTATGAAGTGGCATCTTGTATATTTCGTCCAAGGCTTCATGCACCCATTATGGTGGCTTCAAAGTCCTCAAATCATCACGTCTAACTCCGTTCTTGTTCTTGCTCCAATGTTCATCCTTCTCCAAGCTAGGCCCTTCATTTGTAAGCAAAACAAATGTATCCAATTTAGGCAGCATCATATTCTCATGAACATTAGAATCATTACCAAGAAACGAAAGTACCTGGTAATTTAGTTGGCGGGCACGAGCTCTAGTAATTGGTCCAGTATGTATAGCAGCAGGGGCTGTGGGTGTAACAATTGTATTGATGTCCTCATCACATTTTGTCCGAAATCCACTCAGTGGAGTATCCTTATCTTTTCCAGGGTTCAACGGTTCTTACAGGGTACTACCACCCTTAAAATGCACAAATCTTCCATAGACCATATTTCTCATATCCTCAGAATGGCCAAAATTCTTCTTCATAGAGTAACAACTCATAAAATCCATATCAGTACCAACGATGCTAACTTTATTCATTCTCAAGTGATTACAATCTCTTGCTTTTCCATTACATGTCTCAACTCAACACCTCAATATAAAAGAAAATGTTCTCACTTCTACTACTCCATTTCTTTTGTTGCAAACTCAACTATCTAGCACAAGTTTCCTTCTCCTTGGGGCATTCTCTAGCAAAGTGCCCTACTCCATTACAACTAAATCATATTACTTCTGGCAAGTATCGAGGTTTCCTTTTGGGGCAACTAATGAGGTAGTGCCCTGACTCCTTGCACCTGTAACAGGTGATATGACTCAGGTTCCTCCTGGGCTCCAATCGGATTTTCTTCCTGGACTTTTCCATTCCAATCAGGGCTTCTATTTCTTGTGGGTCATATTCTACTTCCTCTGTCAGAAATTATACTAGATCCCCATTCAAACAATTTTGGGAGATGTGTCCTTCTTCTCCACATGAATAGCAAGACTTAGTGCAGGGTTTACTCGGGTCTTCTTTAGGTGTGTCCTCCATCTCTTCCTTCATCACGGGTTCTTCTAAAATTTCCATAAGGGCTCCTTTCATTACTTCTTTCTTCTGCTGGATGGTTCGTTGTACCATGGGGTAAATGTGACATTGAGCAGGATAGTGGGTAGTCCCTTCACACAAGAAACAAGTAATCTGCCTAATTGGGCATTCTTCAACTGGGTGACTTCCTTCACAATTAGGGCATTCATCCTTGTGTTCTTTATGGGTGTGTCCTATTTCTCCACAAATCTTGCATGCACAAGGTTTCTTCATATCCTTTCCATAAAGCTTCAACTTCTGGGACACAAGCCGAGACTTTGGCAGAGTCAACTTAAATTCTTTCCAAGTGGTTACTCCTTTCCATCCATTGATGGTTTGGTACATCCTCCAGCAAGTAGCAGCACCTCTTTCAAAGCACTGAAGAGCATGCTGGGTCATATCCTTTCCGACTATAGGGTTATTCTCCATGTGATCCTCCATGTTCTGAATCCATCGGTCTGTCTCTAACTGACTCATCGGTCCAGAAAATACAAGCTCATCTCCATTCATCCTCTATTGGGTCCATGTGGGTTTGGGGTAAGATAAGAGAGATGGAGAGGGATACACACAATACAAACAAATGTTTTGAAAAGATAGATTTTATTTGTGGCCGTCGGGAAAAACATCAAACAAATGACATCTCACAAACGTCGCATCTAACGTAGGTATATAACAGGGGTTTGGTCTTCTAAAGGTCAATAAATCTTCAACGTCTCCAAACTCTTCAAGCCTTGTTCATGACTCCGATGGCTTCTTCCGGTCATGCTTGTCTTTCTCAAGTTCTTTTGCCAGATCATCTCTATTGTAGCAAAGTCTCTCGTGACGTCCTTTAATATTTCTGGAGTTGCATTCCAAACTTCCGGGTTTCAACATCCTTGACATGAACCATGATCCTGATGTCCTTCAGTTCTTAACGAATCTCCGGTATCTCGAGGTTTTGCTCCTCCTGCTTGGCTACTTTCAGCTTTTGGTTCCTGAGTTCTTCACGAAATGCTTCCTTGTCTAATACGGCTTCATGGAGCTCCACCTTAAACTTCTTGATGTACTACTCCAGATCCTGGTGATACACCGACTAAGGTTAAAACTTCATATTGCTGATGGGTGCTCCATCAGCCTTCTATCATCCAATCCTTCCATGCTTATACATGCTTAACTCAGCACGGTGACAATAGCATAAACTTCATGGATAGCTATGTTTCTGCTCTTGTCATTCCCATGAGCTATCATTCCATAGTTGATATCTCCTGCCTTAGGGTTTTCTTGACAAAACTTTGAATTCTCATGCTCCATGTTCCGGTCTTTCTCCGATACACCTTGATCTCGGGTATTGACAACTTCCATAGTCTGCCAAGTTCCATAAGGGTAGCCTTCCTAGGTCATACAAATTTGGGAATTCTTCAGAGCCTTCAAATTCTACTTGTCTTCGGTCTTCAACCGTTGTAGTTTCCATTATTCAGATGCACGGAAAATACTCTTCATTCCGAAGTGGTCTTAATTGTCCGATATCTTGTACTTCTTGGAGTGGTCTCATCAGCCGAATCTTCGTGTGGTCAAAAGGGGAAAGGGGTATGGTCTCACTAAAGGGAATTTTTGAATAAGCTCAGAAGAGAAGAGAGGTAAAAAGGTCTTTTTGAAAAGGAATGTTGTAGAGAAAAATCTTTGCTATGGGCTTGCCAGTTTCTAGGGCCACGTCCTACAGTCAACATGTGCTCTGATACCATCTTGTAGTGACCTGACCCGAATGGATCAAGTCTCTGTGCTTAAGTGTCATCCCTGGATCGGTATGCTGACACACACAGTACTCGGGGATTTATAATAGAGGTAAATCACATGTGTAAAGTAACGTAAATACTATTACCTCAATCCAAAATAGCGGAAGTAACAAGGTTGTGGATTCCCATCAATACCAACGGCAAAGTTGAGTGTAGAAATCGTAACCCTAATGTATCACTTACTCGTCGTAAGATAATCCTGCAACATGAGACGTTGGAGCCACAAAGGGTCAGTACATTGAATGTACTGGCAAATTCACACCGTAGAGAATGATGAATAAAGGCTATCACTACATGCATATTTGGCTGGTGGAAAAGCTCTATGGTTATAGGGTTTTGCATAAAGCCAATTTTTCCCTACTGCAAAGGAATAAATTTTATTTAACTATCATGGTGGTTGTTAAACATTGAGAATGGTTGACAGCATTCTCAATCCCAATTAAATATCATCATTAAAACCCAACAATATTCATTTAAAGTAACATGATGAAATTCACATGATAATCCAGGTACTAGAGACTCAAGATGTCCATAACCGGGGACACGGCTAATCATGATTAGTTTATACACTCTGTAGAGGTTTGCGCACTTTTCCCCACAAGACTCGATCGCCTCCGTTTGGTTTCTCGCACTACATGGTGTTTGAGAAGACAGATGACCGAGACATAGTCTTTCAGAAGCGCTAGCACCTTACGATGGATAGACCGTTACACCTACTTTCCCCTACATCTGCTAGTCTACCCTGTAAGAGTTCGCACGACTTACTCAACTATGCTAGAGCCCATAATAGCTTGTGGCTGCACACGGAAGTTTCTAGTATGAATAAAGTCATGATCCCTTTGAGCCTGGGTGGCGGTCCATAAAAAAATAGGCAATCCTGGTCTACCCAGGTGCCTAGACAGGCAATCCTGGAATACCCAGGTGCCTCAATCCACCCAGATGTGTGTTTAAGTTGCCACCTTAAGTAAACCATTAATTAACAATCTCACATCTGTCATGAATACTCTCAAAACCCAATCCACGTCTACGAGCATAGCATGGCAATGTAAGCATAATGTAACAGTAACTCCCAAGGGATTGATAATAAACAGGTAACATTTGATAATAAACAGGTAATAGGTACTACCTCAACTACTTCCCATCCCTCAATTTAATTAGATCCTAATCATGCAATGTTTGAGGTTTGATCTAATGCAATAAAAACTGGGTATGAAAGAGGTATGCTCAAAGTGTGAACTTGCCTGCAATGTTGATGAAGATGATTCGCACTCAAAACTCTTGATAGTTCTACTCGTCACACTCTGGTCAATCTATCGTAAGCAAGCAATAGTAACCACACATAAGCAATCACTCAAAGTATCAGAAAGATCGAAGAAGACAATTCGAAAAACATCAAAACCAAGCAAATAACTCTTGCAACATAAAACAATTTCTAATAGCACCAAAATTATATGAATTTGGCCTTATCAGAAAGTTTAGGTCAAGAGCTTTAATTTGCAAAAAGAATCAACTCAAACGGAGTTACGGATAAAAAGATATGATCAAAAGAAGTTTGAATATGAATCTGAACAAAATTTGAAATTTGAAAATTTCAAAAAGTTGATGTGACAGGTTCACTGGATAGGTGAAAACAAGACGAAGCTATAGGCGCTGGTTTCATCTAATTTGGATAAAAGAGTGAAAAGATATGGCTATTTGAAAAATTAGGGCCAAGCTGTTTTACGAAAGAAAATAGCTACGGTTAAGGTCTAACGTATTATACGTAGACTAATTGTTAATCTAATTATTCTATCGTATTAGTCTAAAAATAATAAACTACGGAAGTATAAGAAGAAAAAAAACAAAGAAAGATACCTTTATAAGGAAGAGAAAAGATGACTTTGGAGAGAAGAGAAAATTTCTAGAAGTCGCGCCGGAGAGGAGAAATATATTTTTCTTAAATGAATCTAGTCAAACCAAAATATTGATTTAACCCGGATCAGATGATTTTTGGAGGCTCTATGAGTCTATATTTATTGGTGGAAAAGAGGCTTAGGGGTCAAAGGCTAGGCAATGTGGGACTAAACGTAGACGAAAATATACGAAACAGAGAAGAAAAGAGGCGGATGGACCTAAAGGCCTTCGGCCGGCCGCGCGCACGCTGCGGTGCAGATTTTTTATTTTTATTTTTTACAAAATTCGGCCTAAGAAAAAAAACGGAAAGGCTGGCTGGGCCTGGCCTATTTAAGAGAAAAAAACAATGGGGCGCCAGAAGCTTCTATACTGCGCATGTAGGCGATAAATAAATATGGGCTGTACGTACAATTTTTTTTGTCTTTTTTTAGAAACAGAAGGAAAACCAAATAACAAAAATAAAATAAAAAATTTATATACGCATATTATATATCAAAATTTTCAGGAAAAGATTTTCTACGACATGAACATTTTTATAATGCCAAATAAAATCCACAAAAATTCAGATAATTCAAAGAGTGCTACTGGTTTAATAAAATCCAATAAAAATCATTTTAAAAATACCAAAATTAATTCAAATTTATTTCTCTCCAATTTTCTGATGTAGGGAATCATGTTACCCTATTTTTGGTTTATTTTATTTTTGGAGAAAAATAATTTGAATAAAATCCAAATAACTCCAAATTGAAAAATAATTCCAAAAGACTTGGAATTTAATCCTTTGAAACTCCCAACTCATATTTCATATAATTTGAAGAAGTCATATTATCTTCGCTCGTGAAAATCATTGAGTTGCATAAAGTTTCAGAATTGGAAATATTTTCCAAATGAAATTCAATTATTTTCAACACCCCTCGTCATTTAAATAAATGGAAGAAGTCGTGTCATCTTCTCTCCAGGGTTTTGTGTTTGAAAAGAATTTGAATTCATGAAGATCATAAATGCAAAATGAAAGTTTGGGAAAGTCCTTTTATTCCCTCTCATTTAACTTTCAAAAAGGTTTTGAATTTCACTCAATTTCACACAATCAATCAAACAATCAATCAAATCTATCTATTTATTATAACATTCCAAAATTTAGAATTTTGGGATGTTACACTTTCCAGGAGGTGAGTCGCGTGGGGATTCTGGATCGAAACTCGGGGGCAACCACCATTTGGTGTCGCGCGGCTCGGTGATGTAGAACCACGCTGATTGCCACCCCTTTATGGTCTCCACGAAGGAGCCTTCAAGCCATATAACATTGGGCATCTTGCCCACCATGGCTCCGTCACATTCTTCTTGCTGGCCTCCCACCACCTTCGGCTTGATATTGAAGGTATTTAACCACAGGCCGAAGTGGGGCCGAATGCGGAGGAAAGCCTCACACACGACGATGAACGCCGAAATGTTGAGGATGAAGTTCGGGGCCAAATCATGGAAGTCCAGCCCGTAGTAGAACATGAGACCACGGACGAATGGATGGAGGGGAAACCCCAGTCTGCGGAGGAAGTGGTGGAGGAAAAATACCCTCTCGTGAGGTTCAGGGGTAGGAACGATCTGCCCCGCAGTGGGCAGCCAATGTGCGATACTCGCGGCTAAGTATCCGGCTCTGCGCAGCTTCTTGACGTGTCCCTCTGTAACAGAGGAAGCCATCCATTTGCCTCCCGCTCCGGACATGATTGGAGAAGGTTGAGGGGAAGGATGTGGACTTGGGCGTTGGAGCTCGAGTGCACAAGAATGGATGAGCAAGGAGAAGGAAGGCGTGGGTAGAAAAAGGTTAAACCTTGTCCCTTTATAAGGGCGGCTGAAACTATGCGCCCCACTAGCCTGGTAAAACTCTCTTATCCCCCAAGCACCATAATCGATGGCGCGGTTGGGTTACCCACGCCCGTATTAATGAGAATCCCGTAATAAGGGGGACACGATCTCTGCTTTGACAAGACGTGTCAAGAAACTGCCTCGCGTTATGTGCGGGGCTAGTTAAAGGAAACGGTTCGAATAATCACAGGGCCATCGCATGATGTCATGTTGCCAACACGTGTCAGCTGATTAGATTTGTGGAAATATTATTCTCTTGACGGTGGTATGTGGAACTTATTTTGCAGGGTCAGACACTATCCTTGTATTCAAATTCTTCCGTGGTGTATTCGGAGGAGGAACCCGCCTTGCAATGCCAAAGACAATACTGCACGCCGGACTCATCGTTATTGAAGCCTGGTTCAGGGGCTACTGAGGGAGTCCTGGATTAGGGGTTCTCCGGACAGCCGGACTATATCCTTTGGCCGGACGGTTGGACTATGAAGATACAAGATTGAAAACTTCGTCTCGTTTCCGGATGGGACTCTACTTGGCGTGGAAGGCAAGCTAGGCAATACGGATATGTATATCTCCTCCTTTGTAACCGACCTTGTGTAACCCTAGCCCCTTCCGGTGTCTATATAAACCGGAGGGTTTTAGTCCGTAGGACAACATACAATCATACCATAGGCTAGCTTATAGGGTTTAGCCTCTTCGATCTCGTTGTTGATCAACTCTTTTAATACTCGTATCATCAAGAATAAATCAAGCAGGACGTAGTGTTTTACCTCCATCAAGAGGGCCCGAACCTGGGTAAAACATCGTGTTCCCTACCTCCTGTTACCATCCTCCTTAGACGCACAGTTCGGGACCCCTACTCGAGATCCGCCGGTTTTAACACCGACAAGGGGAACGAGGGAAACACGGTGGAAACACAGAGGAACACTAAACCAACAAGAAATAGTCACACATGTGCTAGATCCTCGAATACATAAGAGATCACACGATACACGATCAACTAGGGACGATACAAAGGTAGCCAGTCTTCTCTGTGAGGAGGTCTTGAGGTTCTTCCCGTAAAGGGGTCTCAAATCCGGTTGGGGGATCTTCTCCGTAGGAGGCGCAATCTCCGAGGAGAAGGTAACCAAGTGGATGAGCAAAGCTCTCACACAAAATATGAGCTAAACCTTTGCTAACCCTAGTTCGGATGAATGGGATGTCTATTTATAGTCTTAGTGCAAAAGGGGGCGAAGTGGCGGGGGGGGGGGGGGGGGGTACATGGGCCTTGGGCCCGAATCTTGTGCACAGACAGGTACCGGACGTCTGCTGGGGACCGGTCGTCTGGTGGCTCATGGGCGGCCGGACGTCCGGTAAGCACCAGTCGTCCGCTCGTTCTGGCTCGGATGTTGGTGTAGAAGATTTCTGGTCTGGGCCGGCCATCCGGTCTCCGGTCGTCCGGTGGCGTCGGACGTCCGCTCGTTTGGCTCGGGTGCAGGGACACCGGCGTCCGTTCGGGGCCGGACGTCCGCTCGCTGGGGTTCGGCTGGAGTATCAGGCGCTGGACGTCCGGTCCCAACCGGTCGTCCGGTGGCTGGGACTTTTCCTGCAGCCCTCCTTCTTCTCCATCTTCTCGTCCATCTTCCTCTTCTTCTTCTCCTTGCTCATTAGCTTCTCCATGGTACCTGAGTATGCACAATGTGTCCGTATGAGCTAGTAGCCATGTCTCATGTGCATCAAAGTGGAAATGTGAGAGGAGAGATGTCACCTCGGTTTCAAGAGCTCTTGCATGTGCTCATGTCATGGGTCCGCTAGGCACTTGGTGAGACGATGGTAGGTCCATGGGGCTGACCTTGGGATGCTCCGCATCATCTCCCCTCCCTTGGGGAAGATCCGTCCTCGGATCAAATTCTTTATCACCATGGAAGGGCGAGAGGTCCTTGACATTGAAGATATCGCTCACGTTGTACTTGTCACGCGGGACGTCGATCTTGTAAGAATTGTCGTTGTAGCGTGCGAGCACCTTGAAGGGTCCATCCGCTTGTGGTTGAAGTTTGGAGTTGAGTTCTTGGGGAAAGTGGTCCTTGCGAAGGTGTAGGCACACAAGATCTCCGGTGTTGAATACCATAGGTAGCTTTTTGAAGTTGAGCTTGGTCGCAAGGCATTGAACTTGGCGCTCAATGGTGTTTCTTGTATCTTCATGCACCTTCTTGAGATGTTCCACTCGTGCACTTGCGTCCAAATTGATGCGCTCTTGGAGTGGTAGAGGAAGAATGTCCAATGGTGACAATGGGTTGAATCCGTAGACGCCCTCGAAAGGGGACTTGTCGGTTGTTGAGTGTCTTGCTCGGTTGTTGGCGAACTCGGTGATAGGTAGTCACTCCTCCCACTCCTTGATGTTCCCCTTGATGAGTACTCGAAGTAGAGCGGAGAGTGTGCGGTTGGTAACTTCCATTTGGCCGTCGTTTTGTGGATGATACGCCATGGAGAAGAGTTGCTTGATTCTGAGCTTGGCGCATAGGGTCTTCCAAAAGTAGCTAAGGAACTTGATGTTGCAGTCCGAGACGATCGTCTTTGACACTCCATGTAGACGCAATATCTCCCTTAAAAGAGATTAGCAACATGCGAAGCATCGTCTATCTTGTTGCAAGGAATAAAATGTGCCATCTTAGAGAAACGGTCCACAACGACACCGAATCATTTCCATTTCTAGTCCTAGGCAATCCAAGTACAAAATCCATGCTAATGTCTTCCCATGGTTGATAAGGAATTGGTAGAGGCATGTAAAGACCATGGGATTGAGCTTTAGACTTAGCTTTGCGACATGTAGAGCATCGGTTGGTGAAGTGGTTGACGTCGCGAAACATCTTGGGCCAAAATAGTTCTTGGAGAGCGTGGCAAAAGTCTTGTCGCATCCAAAATGTCCCATTAAGCCTCATCCATGAGATTCCTGCAAAAGCGACAAACAAAGAGAAGACTCGAGGATGCAAAGCTTGTTAGCTCTCATAAGATATCCATCTTTGATGTAATAGCGTTCCCAAGAGATGTGTGTCAAACACTTGGCATAAGGAGTAGCAGAAGTAGGATCATGCTCATACAAGTCTTTTATATGCTCAAAGCCAATGACATCCAATTCAAGTTGGGTAACAAGGATGCATATGTGGGAAAGGGCATCCGCCACAATGTTTTCCTTACCTTTAATGTACTTGATGACATAAGGAAAAGACTCAATAAATTCACTCCATTTAGCATGACGCTTGTTCAACTTGGTTTGGCCCTTAAGGTACTTGAGCGTTTCGTCATCGGTATGAATGATAATTTCATGAGGTCGAAGATAGTGTTCCCATTCATGCAAAACGCGGACTAAGGCATATAGCTCTTTGTCATAGATGGGGTAATTGAGTTGTGCTCGGGGAAGTTCTCACTAAAGTAAGCTATGGGGCGCTTCTCTTGCATTAACACGCCTGCTATGCCATTACCACTAGCATCGCAATGAATCTCAAAAGGTTTGTAAAAGTTTGGTAATGCAAGCACGGGAGCACGAGTAAGCAAATTCTTAAGCTCATTGAAAGCGGTATCTTGGGATGGTCCCCAAACAAAAGGCACATTCTTCTTGCTCAAATCATGCAAAGGCGAAGCAATGGTGCTAAATTCTTTCACAAAGCAACGATAGAAACCCGCAAGGCCAAGAAAACTACGCACTTGAAGCAAGTTGGTTGGTTGCGGCCAAGTCTTAATAGCATTGATCTTGGACTCATCAACATTAACAACCTTAGAAGAGACAACAAAACCCAAGAAAACAAGCTTATCAACGCCAAAAAAGCATTTCTCCATATTAGCATAGAGATGCTCTTTTCAAAGAGTTTGTAAAACGGTTCGGACATGGGTGACATGCTCTTTGAGAGACTTGCTAAATACAAGGATATCATCGAAGTAGACCACAACAAAAACACTAATGTAAGGGCAAAAGACATGATTCATAAGACACATAAAACTACCCGGTGCTTCTCATAGACCCATAGGCATGACTAACCACTCATGCAAGCCAAACTTGGTCTTGAAAGCGGTTTTCCATTCATCACCCTCTTGTATGCGGATTTGATAGTAACCACTCTTAAGAGTAATTTTTGAAAAGATAGTGGCACCACAAAGTTCATCAAGCATATCATCAAGGCGTGGAATGGGATACCTATAACGAACGGTGATAGCATTGATAGGTCTACAATCGGAGCACATGCGAAAGCTACCGTCTCATTTTGGCACAAGAATGACCGGTACGGCACAAGGGCTCAAACTTTCACGCACATGTCCATGGTCTATGAGATGCTTTACTTGCCTTTGTATTTCTTTGGTTTCTTCGGGGTTGACGTGGTAGGGAGCTTTGTTCGGAAGCGGTGCTCCGGCGATGAGGTCGATGCGGTGCTCAATGCCTTGTAGTGGAGGTTGTCCCGGAGGTAGCTCATCAGGGAAAACATCGTGAAATTCCTGCAAAAGAGAAGACAACACTAGAGGAAGAGTGTGAGAGGTGTTAGCTTGTGATTCATTGTCCTTGCACAAAAGGACGTAGTGTAGGACACTAGATGGGTCCTCACACACTCCTCTTATCTCACTTTTGGTGGAAAATAGGACCAAGTTTTTCTTTTCACTCATCGTGGAGGCGCTCGATTTTGGCTTGTGGTGCTCATTCTCTTTTTGGTGGCTGGCTCTCTCACTATGCTCTCCACGGTGGGTGGCTTGCTTGTCGGCGACCACATGGCTTGGAGACATGGGACGAAGTACGTACTCCTTTCCTTTCATCTTGAAGATGTAGTGATTCGTTCGGCCATTGTGAATGACACGTCTATCAAATTGCCATGGGCGTCCAAGAAGGAGGTGGCAAACGGTCATTGGAACGACGTCGCACTCCAAAGTGTCTTCATAGGCACAAATTTTGAAGGAGACTTGTACTCGATGCTCGACTTGGATAGTGCCGGAGTCGCTAAGCCATTGTACTTTGTATGGATGTCGATGCTTCGTCTTGGGAAATTGGAGCTTGGAGCAAAGTTCTTCACTTGAGAGATTATGTTAACTCCCTCCATCGATGATGACATTGACATATCTTCCATTGATGCGGCCTTGGTATGAAATTATGTGGCATCATTGGTCTTCTTCTTGGAGACAACAAGAGCGGGATTTGAATCTTCATCGCAAAAGACTTGTTCCTCTTCATTGTTCACTTGCCGGTGCATAGCGACGTGCTCAAGAGCGTCCATTTCTCCTTCACTCATCGAGTCATAGGTGCCGTCGTTGTTGAGGATCATGGTCCGCTTGTTGGTGCACTCATAGGACTTGTGGCCTCAGCCTCCGCATGTGAAGCATTTGAAGGAACTCATCTTGATGGTCTCATCGGTTGGAGTGGATGATGACGAAGCCCTCGGCTTGAAGTTGCTCGTAGTAGGAGGATGATTTGTAGTTGACGAAGCTTTCTTGGGACTTGACTTGTTGACATTGCTTGTAGAAGGCTTGGTAGACGGTGTTGGAGTCGTTGAAGGTTGGGTGTTGGAGAAGCCGTATGACTTGGATGAGAACTTGGCATACTTGAAATCGTCTTGCACGTGACGTTCCGCTTTTGTAGCTTGATGCACTAGCTTGACGAGGTTAGAGTATGGCTGGAAGTCGGCGATCTTCTTGATAGGATGGTTGAGTCCGTTCAAGAAATGTTCCATTGTTTGCTCATCATCTTCCATGACGTTTGCTCTTATCATGGCAATCTCCATCTCCTTGTAGTATTCTTCAACGCTCTTCGTTCCTTGCTTGAGTAGTTGGAGTTTCTTGAAGAATTCGTGGTTGTAGTAGGTAGGCACAAAGCATGCTCTCATGACATCCTTCATTTGTGCCCAAGTAGTGATGGGTGGTTCACCTCTTGCCTCTCGACGCTCGATAACTTGTTCCCACCAAATAAGGACATAGTCTTGGAACTCAAGGGATGCCATTGCGATCTTCTTCTGTTCTTCATAGTTGTGCAAACGGAAGATTTTGCCGACCTTCAATGCCCATGAAAGGTACTCTTCGGGATCGTTGCTTCTGTTGAACTTGGGCATGGTGAACTTGAGCTTGCCGTAGCGTTGCTTTTCATTGTGTTGGGGTCGGGGATGATGACGCCCATGTCGATTATTGTCAAGCTCGTGTTGTTCTTGGTGAGGAGGGTTGTCAACCTCATGTTGCTCTTGTCATGGAGGATTTCCATTGTTGTCATGCTCTTGATGAACTTGATGTTCTTGGCGAGCTTGTGGAGGAGCTTTTCGAGCTCGAGGAGGAACTTGAGGAACTTGACGATGCACGCGAGCTTGAAATCTTCGTTCTTGAATTTCTTCGCGAAGTGCTTCTTCATGTTCACGAGCTTTGTCGGCCTCGGTTGGCTACGACTCGACTTGAATCTTGGAGGGCTTGTTGCGCCTCAAGTGCTTGAGCTTCATGGAGTTGTTGTTCTTGGCGTTGTGCCTCGGCATCTCGTGCATCTTGGTGTAGACACGCGTGCTCTTCCTCTTCATGTTGGCGTTGTCGTTGCCGTTCTCGTGCCAGCGCAAAAGCCTATTGGGTTTGACATTGTCAGTGCTCTTGAGAGTTGGCGTCGCGTAGAGGATTGAGGCTTGCTTGACGATCGTTGCGCGTGGCACGGCATAGAGTGTTCGATGTCAGTGTACTTGAGCCAGAGAGGGTGAAGTCGGAGTGTCGACTTGAGCGGCTCCTTCTTGATCAATACGAAGTGGAAGAAGAGCGGTTGAGCAACAAAGCGTGAATCTTGTCCATTCTTGCGTAGTTCTCATGCTTGTGATCATCGAGCTTGTGGTCGAAGTAATCCCTTGTACATTGCTTGGAGAGTCGCAAGTCAGCGGCGATATTGTCGATGCGTTCACTCATTGCTTGTTGCTCTTGATGCAAATCACGTTGTGCACCAAAGAGGTGGCTCTTGGTGACATAGGAGTTCATATCGTTGTTGTGCTCAACGAAGAGTGGGTTGGTAGAAGTACTTGGCCTATCCATCATTCCAAGATAAAAAATGTGAGTGGTAGAAAGAGAAGAACGAATACCAAATGTACCTTGATCGAAGTTGAAAGTGGATCAATGATCACTCCAATGTGGACAAGGAAATAGCACAATTGGTACCAATTCTTGTCGGTTTCTCACACCTACATAAGTAAAAAGCTTATGGTGGAGCTTGGTTAGGATGGTGGCACAAAATTGGATGCAATTGTAAGTGAGCTTCAATAATGTTGGAAAAGATTCGCAAGATTGCAATGCAACAATTAGACCAAGTAATGCAATGTACACGGAAACACACACATAAAGAGATAAGTGGGGTTGGGCAACCAAGGTTGAGCCAAAAATGTGGAATCCACAAAAATGCTCGTGTTGCGCAACACTAGAGAGATGCTAGCACGATTGCACAATAGGCGAATACAAAGACTTGTGCACAACCTACTAAGAAAAAAATGCAACGACTTATATCCCAAGTATGCTCTATGCAAGGTGTTTCTATGATATGATCCAAGATGATCTAATATGACAATCTTAATGTTGTATGGTGCTATAGTTCTTGCTTAAAAGCTCTTTGCTTATCTTTCCCTTTTGCTTAAAAGCTTGTTTGGCTCTTTGATGTTTGAGCTCTTTTCTCATGCAATGCTTGACTAACCAAGATAGCAAGTGTTTATGCGATGACAACCTTGTGACACAAGAGATGATACCAAGATATGCAACAATGATGTATGTATGCTATGGGAAGTATGATCACTAATGTGCACAAGTCTCGTTGCCGGCAATACTCAATGGCTAGTCTCGATGGGTAAGCAACGCAAAGGAGTAAGGCTATGATGGCTATCAATGTAATGGCAAGAGTGATATGTCCAATACCAATGTGAGGTTACCGTTTCTTGCAGACGGTATGGTGTCAAAATGGTGGCACAAATACAAAGATGTAGTCGAGCTTGTCGTTGTTGATGGCGCGTCCGTGGCGAAGATGAGCGGCGGTGATGTTGATGTCGAACCGTGCCTAGATAGCCGGAACACAAAAGGATACGGAACCGCAACTCAAATTCTCAAAGCTCGAAGTTGCAACATGTATCGGACTGTGAAATGGGTAAGCAATGGTGGTGCAAAGCGGAAGTGGTGATGGTGTATAGGTGGTAGGAGTGCGTATGCGGAAATGTGGGCGGTGCTTGATAGAGGCGAGGGTCCCGATGTTTCGATGAGATGGTGGCTATCGTTTTCCGTGGGAGTCGACTTTGACGATCCGACTACGAACCTGCGAGATGTCGCGCCTTAGCAATCGCTAAACCAACTTCCGAGGGTTATTGACCACGCCGGAGCATGATCAACCTGACCACGAGGGTCTGTTTCCTGCGAGCAAACGAAGAACAAGCAAGAAACTGAGATTGCAATCTGGATATTGCGAATATAAGATGCAAGCTTTATTGATCAAGGTGGGGTTCTGTGACGTCTTGGTCTGGTCGTTGGACACAAACGAAGTACGCGAAGTTGCAGCTATGGCGAACTTTTGATCTAACAAAACCCCAAAGTCTAAACGATGCCCTAAGGGCTGTATATATGGAGGAAGAGGGGAGAATTACATGGCCCTTGAGGGTGGGGTCCGAAACCAACCCTAACTCTTGTTTCCCCACACATACGGACTCTAAAAATAGCCTATACTTAAGTATTTCGAAACTACATGGGCCTGGCCCATTAATAAGGTGACGCAGCACCTAGAATAGCCTATGGACGAATATTATGAAGTGGCATCTTGTATATTTCGTCCAAGGCTTCATGCACTCCTTATGGCGGCTTTAAAGTCCTGAAATCATCACTTGTAACTCCGTTCTTGATCCCCTTGCGCATGCCATCAACTCCATGTGTGTTCTTGCTCCAATGTTCATCCTTCTCCAAGCTAGGCCCTTCATTTGTAAGCAAAACAAATGTATCCAATTTAGGCAGCATCATAATCTCATGAACATTAGAATCATTACCAAGAAACGAAAGTACCTGGTAATTTAATTGGCGTGCGCAAGCTCTAGTAATTGGTCTAGTATATGTAACAGTAGGGGCTGTGGGTGTAACAATGGTATTAATGTCCTCATCATCCTCCCCTTCTTGAAATGAAGTCGTCCTCGATGGAAGCGCATCTTCCTCACCCAAATAAGGCTTCAAATCTGCAATGTTAAAAGTGGGACTAACCCCAAAATCTACAGGGAGCTCAAGTTTATATGCAGTATCATTTATTTTCTCTAACACCTTAAAAGGACCATCAGCACGTGGCATTAGCTTTGATTTGCGCAGATTAGGAAATCTATCTTTACGAAAATGTAACCAAACAAGATCTCCAGGCGCAAACACAACATGTTTTCTACCCTTATCTCCAGCAAGTTTATATTTAGCATTCATACGCTCAATGTTTTCCTTAGTTAACTCATGCATTTTTAAAATCAATTCAGAACGTTCTTTAGCATCAAAATTAACCTTCTCTGAAGATGGAAGAGGCAACAAATCAATAGGTGCACGAGGTAGGAAACCACACACAATTTCAAAAGGGCACATCTTAGTAGTAGAATGCAATGAACGATTATAAGCAAATTCAACATGAGGCAAGCATTCTTCCCACATTTTCTTGTTATTCTTCAAAACAGCCCTAAGCATAGTAGACAATGTTCTATTGACTACTTCAGTTTGTCCATCAGTTTGGGGGTGACAAGTAGTACTAAAAAGCAGCTTAGTCCCCAACTTAGCCCATAAACATCTCCAAAAGTGGCTAAGAAATTTAGTATCACGATCTGAAACAATAGTATTTGGCACACCATGTAAGCGAATAATTTCACGAAAGAACAAATCAGCAACATTAACAGCATCATCGCTTTTATGACATGGTATAAAGTGTGCCATTTTCGAGAACCTATCCACGACAACAAATATGCTATCCCTCCCCTTCTTTGTTCGAGGTAAACCTAAAACAAAGTCCATAGATATATCCTCCCAAGGAACACTAGGTACAGCAAAGGCATATATAAACCATGAGGATTGAGTCGTGACTTAGCTCTTTGACATGTAGTGCAGCGAGCAACAAAACGCTCAACATCCCGTCTCATCTTTGGCCAAAAGAAATGTGTAGCAAGTATATCCTCCGTCTTCTTGACGCCAAAGTGTCCCATTAATCCTCCTCCATGCGCCTCCTGCAACAACAAAAGACGAACGGAGCTAGCTGGAATGCATAGCTTGTTAGCACGAAACACAAATCCATCGTTAAGAACGAACTTGTTCCAAGTTCTCCCTTCCTTACAATTCTGCAATACATCTTTAAATTCAGCATCATGAACATATTGATCTTTGATGGTCTCCAAACCAAATATTTTAAAGTCAAGTTGTGAAAGCATAGTATAACGACGAGACAAGGCATCAGCAATAACATTTTCTTTACCCTTCTTGTGTTTAATGACATAAGGGAAAGTCTCAATGAATTCAACCCATTTAGCATGTCTACGGTTCAGTTTTGCTTGACTTTTAATGTGTTTCAAAGATTCATGATCAGAATGTATAACAAATTCCTTGGGCCATAAATAATGTTGCCATGTTTCTAAGGTCCGAACAAGAGCATATAATTCTTTATCATAAGTAGAATAGTTCAGACTAGGCCCACTCAATTTTTCAGAAAAGTATGCAACAGGTTTTCCATCTTGTAATAACACACCTCCTAATCCAATTCCACTAGCATCACATTCAAGCTCAAAAGTCTTATTGAAATTAGGAAGTTGGAGTAAAGGAGCATGTGTCAACTTATCTTTCAATACCGTGAAGGCTTCTTCCTGTGCGATACCCCAAACAAAAGGCACATCCTTCTTTGTAAGCTCGTTGAGAGGTGCAGCAATGGTGCTGAAATCTCTCACAAAACGCCTATAGAAACCAGCGAGGCCAAGGAAACTCCTCACTTGTGTGACCGTTTTGGGCTGCGGCCAACTCTCAATAGCTTCAATCTTGGCTTTATCAACTTCAATTCCCTGTGGAGTAACAACATAGCCAAGAAAAGATACTCGGTCGGTGCAAAAGGTGCACTTTCCAAGGTTTCCAAACAAACGTGCATCACGTAGAGCAATAAAAACAGCACGTAAATGTTCCAAATGTTCCTCCAAAGATTGCTATAAATCAATATGTCATCAAAGTAAACTACCACAAATCGTCCAATGAAAGCACGTAAAACTTCGTTCATTAACCTCATGAAAGTACTAGGTGCATTAGTTAACCCAAAAGGCATGACTAACCACTCATATAATCCAAACTTAGTTTTAAATGCTGTTTTCCATTCATCTCCCAATTTCATACGAATTTGATGGTATCCACTACGCAAATCAACTTTGGAGAATATTGTAGAGCCACTCAATTCATCAAGCATATCATCTAGCCTAGGAATAGGATGACGATAACGAATAGTAATATTATTTATGCCTCTACAATCAACGCACATACGCGACGTACCATCCTTTTTCGGCACTAAAATGATAGGAACAGCACAAGGACTAAGGGATTCGCGTATATAACCTTTGTCGAGCAGTTCTTGTACTTGACGCATAATCTCCTTCGTCTCCTCTGGATTGGTACGGTATGGTGCACGGTTGGGTAGCGAAGCACCGGGAATTAAGTCAATTTGATGCTCAATCCCTCGAATAGGTGGTAATCCCGGTGGCACGTCTTGTGGAAAGACGTCAGCGAACTCCTGCAAAATGTTAGTGACAGCAGGGGGCAAAGAGGAAGGCACGTCCTCGAATGAAAATAATGCCTCTTTGCACACAAAGCATAGCAAACAGATTTGCTGAAATCTAGCTCATCAATATCAGATTTGGTGGCAAGTAAACATGCACTTTTCAATTTAATTTCAGAAACAACAGTAGATGGTTTATTATTAGGCTTCATTTGGTGCTCAAATTCTTTTGCCACAATCTGATTTTCACTCTTATTTGTCTCCTGTTTTGCTTTATTAGCTCTATTAATATCATCTTTCAAAATGGAATCAGGAGTCATAGGAAGCAAAGTAATATTTTTATCGTTATGAACAAGAGTATACTGATTGTTTCTACCATGGTGTACAGAATTTTTATCAAATTGCCATGGTCTACCAAGTAATAAGGAACATGCTTGCATAGGTACCACATCACAATCAACATAATCAGCATATGTAGAGATACTAAAATGCACACGAACAGTACGTGTTACCTTAACCTTGCCGCTGTTGTTGAACCATTGGATGTAGTAAGGATGTGGATGTGGTCTTGTGGTGAGAGATAGCTTCTCCACCATGTCCATGCTAGCCAAGTTATTGCAGCTCCCTCCATCTATGATCACGCGAACAGAACGTTCCTTCACAACTCCCTTTGTATGGAACAAATTATGCCTCTGATTTTGCTCAGCTTGTGTAACCTGCACACTCAAAACACGTTGAGCAACTAAACATTCATACCTGTCAGCATCTTCAGGAGCCATGTATTGCGTCTCATGATCAGAATCGTCTCCACCGTGTTCTTCACGTGTAATAAGAGCCAAAGTCTCCTCATCATAGTCACTAGCAGACTCATACCCACCATCCTCAGTAACAATCATCACACGCTTAGATGGGCATTCTCTCGCATAATGACCTCCACCCTTGCAACATCGACAAATAATATCATGTGTTTGCCCTGTTGATGCCATGGATGAAGAAGAGCTCTTTGCAGGCCAGAAGGTGTGCTCTTGGCAGATAGTGGTGATTGTGCCTGCTTTATTGTATCACGGTTGGAGGTGGCAGCCGACGGAGGCGCCGGTGTAGCAGAACGTGTGGAAGTAGATGATGCACGTGGTGTCCATGATGAAGGTCGACCTGCATAAAAGTTAGTCCGCGCCAATGCCTGTCGATCCTGCACTTCACGTTCAGCTTTACAAGCAAGATGGAATAAACGAGTGATATTAGTATACTCCTTATACTCTAGAATCGTCTGAATCTCTCTATTTAATCCACCCATAAAACGTGCAAGCATAGCTTCATTCTCCTCAACAATACCACATCTAATCATGCCAGTTTGTAATTCCTGATAATATTCTTCTACAGAATTTTTTCCCTGTCTTAAGCGCTGCAATTTTTGAAGTAATTCACGTTGATAATATGGTGGAACCCAACGAGTACGCATAGCAGTTTTCAAAGCAGCCCAAGTAGCCGGAATAGGATATAATCTACAATGCTCAGACCACCAAACACATGCAAAACTAGTGAATGCACAAACAGCAGCAGGAACACGTCTCTCCTCGGGATATTGTAAACATGTAAATCGTTGTTCAGTTTCTAACTCCCAAGTAAGATATATATCAGGAACATATCTACCCTCAAATGGTGGAATATTCAATTTTAGTTTAGGGAGATGGTCATGATCTCGTACCTGAGGGTGAGCCCTACCATTGCCATTATTTGCATGTGGACGACCTGGTGGTTGCTGTGCTGGTGGTGGCACGTAGTTCTGATTTTGATCAACCTCATCCTCATAATCTCCCACATAATCATCCTCCTCCACATCAGCAGTAGGAGCCACAGAAGTATCAACAGCAGCACCAGCAGTTTGGCCCGACTGAAGAGGGACACGGCTCGCTCGGCGGAGGGCTGTTTCCCGACGTGGAGGTAGTCGGTGTTGTTGCTGTTGTTGCAGAGGTGCGGCAGGAGCAGCCGGTGGTGGTGGTGGAAAACGCGAAAGCAATTCAGCAAACTTGTTATCGAGCTTTGTTTCAAATGTCTTCTCCATGCCATCTATCTTCTCCATGGCCTCTTCAAATCTGTTTATCACATCTTGCACCTGTACACTCATCATTTGCTGAAACGTATCATGAAGCTCCTTGTTCGTCAAGTTCTCCCAGTCAGTCTTGTCGGATTGTGATCCTGGCATGGTTAGCAGCAATAGAAACACACAAGAATATGATCCTACAGACTACTAACAAGTGGTGGTGGTGGCAGGTGTCACAAATCCGTCAAGCAAATCTCAAATTCTTACCAGTTCTTACCCAGCAGCAGGCGGTGATTGGCAACCGTTATAGTCAAAACTCTCAAAAGCTTGGATAGAGCGATTGCCAGGGAGAGTCAAACGCTCGAGGTAGATGTATGTGGAGCTGGGAAGGCTTATAGTATGGTAGCAAAAAGGGTCAGCAATAATCAATTCAGAGATGCAAAGTTGAATAAACGCTCAACGACGGTACTGTGCTGGTCCTAGGCTAGACCGTGCTAGAGACGCGAGCCTAGAACACTAACAAAATCACGGCGCCGCACGTAAATAAGGGAAAAGCACACTCTGGAACTATTTTTTTGCTCTTTTTTTTGCGCTCCTTTTTTTTTGCGCTCCTCTTTTTTTTTGCGAAAAATCACTATAATGGCGAGTGTCTCAAAACTCTTCCCTCGTCAAACTGATAGGATGGGCACGAAATTTTTTTTCACTTTTTTTTCGGAAATCAGGGCAGCGACGACGAAAAAGTGCGACAAAAAATCACTATGATGGCACGTGGCTCAAAAGACTCAGAAAAGCCTAAAAATAGGATAGGGAAAAAAATTTGCCCGTGAAAATTTTGGCCTAAAAACTGCCCGGGGGTCTCCAGACTCTTTTTTTTCCGAGACCTACGCAGGCAAGGAAACACGAATCGGAATTTAGATTGATCTCAAGAACAAACCTAATATGAGAAGAACTCGGATTGGTGGTGGATATATGGTTGTGGTATATGGCAGCGGTGGTGGTATATGGTAGCGGTGGTGGTATATGGATACAGATTGGTGGTGGTATATGGATACGGATTGGTGGTGGTATATGGATATGGATTCAGAGCGGTGGCGGATAAGCAAAAGTGGTAGATGGGCGATGATGATGGTGCGGCGGCGGCGTGACAACTTATGACCAGAACTCGAAACTCTAAAAGACTAGACTCTAAGACCAGCAACTTGACACGACGATGCAACCGCAAATTCAACAAAGCAAAAACCCTAAAAAGATTATGCAAAGGCTCAGATTGGTTCGGATATGATGAACTAACCCTAAATTTTTTTGTGGCTTTTTCGTGGACAGTAGGTATGAAGAACAGACTCGATCTAATCTACGAAAAACTGTAAAATCTCACCGAGCAACCTGGAAATCTGATACCACTTGATAGAGGCTAAGGTGTCCCGATGTTTCGATGAGATGGTGGCTATCGTTTTCTGTGGGAGTCGACCTTGACGATCCGACTACGAACGTGCGAGACGTCGCGCCTTAGCAATCGCTAAACCAACTTCCGAGGGTTATTGACCACGCCGGAGCACGATCAACCTGACCACGAGGGTCTGTTTCCTGCGAGCAAACGAAGAACAAGCAAGAAACTAAGATTGCAATCTGGATATTGCGAATATAAGATGAAAGCTTTATTGATCAAGGTGGGGTTCTGTGACGTCTTGGTCTGGTCGTTGGACACAAACGAAGTACGCGAAGTTGCAGCTATGGCGAACTTTTGATCTAAACAAAACCCAAAGTCTAAACGACGCCCTAAGGGCTGTATATATGGAGGAAGAGGGGGAATTTCGTGGCCCTTGAGGGTGGGGTCCGAAACCAACCCTAACTCTTGTTTCCCCACACATACGGACTCTAAAAATAGCCTATACTTAAGTATTTCGAAATTACATGGGCCTGGCCCATTAATAAGGTGACGCAGCACCTAGAATAGCCTATGGACGAATATTATGAAGTGGCATCTTGTATATTTCATCCAAGGCTTCATGCACTCCTTATGGCGGCTTTAAAGTCCTGAAATCATCACTTGTAACTCCGTTCTTGATCCCCTTGCGCATGCCATCAACTCCATGTGTGTTCTTGCTCCAATGTTCATCCTTCTCCAAGCTAGGCCCTTCATTTGTAAGCAAAACAAATGTATCCAATTTAGGCAGCATCATAATCTCATGAACATTAGAATCATTACCAAGAAACGAAAGTACCTGGTAATTTAATTGGCGTGCGCGAGCTCTAGTAATTGGTCCAGTATATGTAACAGTAGGGGCTCTGGGTGTAACAATGGTATTGATGTCCTCATCAGTGCTGGTTACTAAACTAAAGAAAATCAGCTTCGTCAGGTAACTCTGAATGCCCGATGGTGAGTGGTCATCCGGTTGTCGGACATCTGGTGGCGAGCGGACGTCCGGTGCCTGGGTGAAAATAGGGCACGGGATGAACTGGTAGTGTTCGTGATGGAGATGTCGAAATTCTTTGAATCCGGGCGGATTTGTGGAAGGAAAAGGTGGGGAAAGGTTGGTAAAGCTAGATCCACTCAAAACAAAGCAAATCCACGGATCAAATCCAACAAAATTTGAGCACACCAACAAATCACAAAAAAATTGGGGCTTTTTTTGTGGGGAATTTTTGAATTTGGGACAAAATCAACAAAAGCTAGGCTAGCAACACAACGGGGAGGCTCCGAAATCATGATCAACTTGGCTCATGATACCAAGATGATGTAGGGTAGGAACCCTAGTCGGCCAATCTTTCATGAAAGGAGCGGATCCCACGACGAAAACGAAGAACACAAGGAGGGGAACGAGGGAAAACACGATGGAAACACAAGAGGAACACTAAACCAACAAGAAATAGTCACACATGTGCTAGATCCTCGAATTCATAAGAGATCACACGGTACACGATCAACTAGGGACGATACAAGCCGGTCTTCTCCATGAGGAGGTCTTGTGGTTCTTCCCGTAAAGGGTTCTTGAATCCGCATGGGGGTTCTTCTCCGTAGGTGGCGCAATCTCCAAGGAGAAGGTAACCAAGTGGATGAGCAAAGCTCTCACACGAAATATGAGCTAAGCCTTTGCTAACCCTAGCTAGGATGAATGGGAGGTCTATTTATAGTCTTAGTGCAAAAGGGGGCGAAGTGGGGGGTACATGGGCCTCGGGCCCGAATCCTATGCACAGACAGGTACCGGATGTCCGCTGGGGACCGGTCATCCGGTGGCTCATGGGCGGCCGGACATCCGGTAAGCGCCGGTCGTCAGCTCGTTCTTGCTCGGATGCTGGTGTAGCGGATTTCCGGTCTGGGCCGGTCGTCTGGTGGTGTCGGACGTCCACTAGTTTGGCTCGGGTGCAGGGACACCGGTCGTCCGGTCTAGGCCGAACGTCCGCTCGCTGGGGTTTGGCTGGAGCATCAGGCGCCGGACGTCTGGTCTCGATCGGTCGTCCGGTGGCTGGGACTTTTCCTACAGCCCTCCTTCTTCTTTGTCTTCTCGTCCATCTTCCTCTTCTTCTTCTCCTTGCTCCTTAGCTTCTCCATGATACCTGAGTATGCACAATGTGTCCGTATGAGGTAGTAGCCATGTCTCATGCGCATCAAAGTGGAAATGTGAGAGGAGAGATGTCACCTCGGTTTCAAGAGCTCTTGCACGTGCTCGTGTCATGGGTCCGCTAGGCACTTGGTGAGATGATGGTAGATCCATGGGGATGACCTTGGGATGCTCCGCATTAGTAGGTACTTGATGGCTTGGAGGTCGTGTCCTCGCTCCATATGAATGTGTAGCAGGAAATCTTCAATGCATATGGCCGGATCTGTTGTCCCGTCGTATGGCTCTATATTTACAGGTTTGAATCCTTCTGGAAATTTGTCGGCATCCTCGGAACGGGGGTCCCCAGACTTGCCTGCCTCTGGCCCACGGCGTGGCTCCACCTGTGGCCCTGTATGACCCATCTTCATTAGCAAACACTCAAGACCCTCGCGAGGGGCCAAGCCTTGCGAGGCGGACGACACAAGACCTCCTCGGGGGCGGCCTCACCAGGCTGGCTCACGGGGCGCGGAGAGATCAAGGCGAGGGGCACCTCGTGAGGTCCCAGTGATGCAAGCCATGACGACCAAGGCCAGGCGGGCACCAGGCGGGCGCCAGTGTGCAGTCTCCTCGTTTCCTCTTTTGTGCTTAAGAGGTAGGTGCAGGCGAGGAGTCCCGAGGCATCAGGCTAAGGTTTCCATATCAGTGCAACAAGACCAAGACCAGCAGGACGGCAGGACGGAGGTCACCATGGAGCCCAGGACGGCGTCACCACCAGAGCCTTTGGTAGGAGAAGACCACCTTTTGTCAGAATAGCTTGTACTAGTTGTCCCCCTTCAAACTGGCCGTTGTGGGATCCCTTCCCACCTAATATTTGGGAAGAGGACCAGGGCCTCTATAAATAGGACTAGCCACCACCATAGAAGGGGACGGATCATTCGAATCATCCTGAACCACACAAGCTCACCGAACTCAAGAACGCCTCTCCTAAGGAGGTTGTTCTTCCCTTGTACTCGTTCATCCTCAGCCCAAGAGGCGATCCACCACACGACACGGGAGTAGGGTATTACACCACATCGATGGCCCAAACCAGTATAAATCTGGTGTCCATTGTTCTGTGAGTTTGACGTGTTGAGCTTTGAGTTTGCGGTGAGAGCCTGAGCTAGGGGGAGGAGAGATCTTCTTGCGCACCCTAGAGTTCGAACCTCAAGGGTTTTGCCGGAAACCGAAATTCGACATTTGGCGCGCCATGTAGGGTGCGCCGAAGCTTCGTCTGTCTGCTTGCTTCGTCCAGATCCATGGCAGACACCGTCCCTCTAGTTAGGCCGGCGGGCGCCTGCGGATGCGCCGCGGCCATCTGGGCCTTCACCCACACCTTGCAACAGGTGCGATGGCTGCGCAAGTTCAAGCCAGAGATGCTGCCCCGCTACGACGGCGCACCAGATCCGGCAGCCTTCCTACATGCGTATGTGAAGGCCGTCCTCGAAGCCGGAGTGCCGCGCGCCTCGCTACTCAGCCTGCCAGGATCTTCGGTGGTCTCCTGGGAAGAGCTGCGTGGTCTCTTCGTCGCGTGCTTCGCGAGACCGTCACACCAAGCCATTCTTCCACCAGATCGGCGCCGCCTCCGTTCGGCAAGGAGCTCCCTCGGGCTGGGCAGCGCCCAAGGCCGACCTCACCTTCGACTCGGGGGATCCGTCGGCTCGGGCGTCACCACCGTCGGCTTGGGTGTTTTCCCAATGCTTTGCACGCCCACCATCTGCAGCGTAGCTGTCACCAAGACCCTCATCGATGGCGGCGCCGGTATCAACATGCTCTCTGTGGAGGCTTTTAGCCTTCTTCATGTACCACTCGAGCGGCTTCGCCCCAGCAAGCTCTTCTCCGGGGTCGGCGGTGGCTCCACCAGCCCCTTGGGGCAGATCCGCCTTCCTGTGACCTTCGGCACTCGCGACAACTACCGCACCGAGCTGATCGACTTCGACATCGCCCGCATCGGCCTCCCGTACAATGCCATCCTCAGATACCCGGCTCTGGCTCAATTTATGGCGGCGACCCATCTGACCTACAACCTCATGAAGATGCCCGGGAGCAAGGACATCCTCACCGTAGTTGGAGACACCAAGGAAGCTTTGGCAGTGCTCAAGTGTGCCCTCAAAACCGCTGCGGTAGTGCGACCGGCCAACGAGGCCACCCCGGGGGTTAAGCAGGCTGTGCCAGCAAAGAAGAAGCAGTTGTTCACTCAAGATCGGGCGAAAACCAAGCAGGCACCGGTCGAGGAAGATGGGTCCTCAGGATCCACCTTCACCATAGGCGCCAACCTCGACCCGGATCAAGAGGAGGCATTGTTGAGGTTCCTGCGCGCGAACAAGGATGTGTTCGCCTGGGAACCCAAGCAGTCAGTAGGGGTCCCAAGAGGGGTGATCGAGCATCACTTGAGGGTGTGCTCCAATGTGCGCCCTGTGAAGCAGAAGGCATGGCGACAATCCATAGAGAAGCAGTCCTTCATTGTCCAGGAAACCTGCAAGTTGGAGGCGGCGGGTGTCATTCATGAGGTTTTGCACCCTACGTGGCTGGCGAACCCCGTCGTTGTACCAAAGAAAGGCAGGAAGGAGCGCATGGGTATCGACTTCACCAACCTCAACAAGGCAGGTCCCCAAGACCCGTTCTCGCTCCCGCACATCGACCAGATTGTCGACTCCACCGCCGAGTGCGACTTGCTATCCTTCCTGGACGCATTTTCAGGCTATCACCAGATCAAGATGGCAGTGGAGGATTTTGAGAAGACGGCCTTCCTGACCCCATGCGGGGTGTAATACTACACTTGCATGCCATTTGGGCTACGCAATGCAGGCGTGACCTTTGAGCGGCTGATGCACATCGCCCTGGGTCAGCAGCTTGGGAGGAACGCTGAAGCCTACGTCAACGACATTATGGTAAAGTCTCGGGATGTGGCACCCTGATCCGCATGGAGCAGGGGGCCTTCACACGTCAGCCCAGGATAACACCTGACGCACAACAGGTCCATAATACAGCACTCCAGGTACAAGAATATTCATCAAATACATGTATAGAAGATTACATTGTTGATGAATACAATTATCTGGCATAGCCCTAAGGCTAATTAATTGGCAGCGGAAATCTCTTATACTAGCGGCGGAAGTCTTGGTTTGGCAACATAGCAACTCTGGTTGGGGTCCACAACTCACAGGACTGGCAAGGTTACGGCCTAGCATGACGGGTCAAGTGAACACTTCGGGTATGGCCTACAAAACTGGCATGACACGCCAGGTCAGTACATTGAATGTACTTGCAAGACAACCAAATACATAGCGTCCAAACAAGCAGGCGACGAGGCAAGAACCAAGTGCATGCAACAACCTACCTCATATCAATTACTAAACATGGCATGTTAAAGATAATTAAGCCTGAACAACATCATAACATCTACTAACATAATACTATCATGGCGTATCAAACATGCTCTAAACATGGCAATAGCAAATCATAGCATATCATCAATCATGGCATAATCAATCCGAGCATGGCATGTCATCATGAAACTATGCTGAAAATAAACTATCGATCATATTTAATGTAGACATAACATGTTAACTATATGTCATCATCTACTGTTTTGCCATGGTTCTTTTAAATGCAAATAACAACATATTACTCATGCATTGCAACCAAACTTGTGCACTGAGTCCCTCAGACTCTCTTACCAATGGGTTGCCTTGTAACCAAACGGTGATCTTTACGGCGATCACAACCACGACCAACACTTGGTCTCCAACACTCACCGAGACCTCATCTCGTGATCAAATCAAAACATCGCCGTGACCTCTCACGACTATCTCATAGTCCAAGTCACCACATTCTTGTTATCACATTAATTTACTTAATTATTTCAGGTTTATCCTCCATTTCGACCAAGACCTGATAGTGTGACCTACTACAAACTGTGTTGCTATCGATAGACTTTAAATACACTCTGCAGAGATAGCACACTATACCCACACCACGGAACCCATGGCCTCGTCATCCCATTCGGGTGGACCAACGGCATACCGACGAAACTGGCCTACTTCCACGACACCCTCTCGACCACTCCGACTCACTCCCCACTAGGCTAGTCCTGGGTGGCCCGGTGTCTACCAAAGACACAACGACCATCGTCGTGGCCCAAATGTCCCTCACGGGGAACGTCCCTCACGGGGACCGGTACCAAAAATCTCAACAACGGGCACACAAGGTTATGTCCGCCTACCTGATCAGGGTAGCGCGCGCCCATAGCCTTCCCTCTTTGGAGGAATCGGCAAGAGGCACGACAATAGATTGCATTAAGGCCTTCCCATAAAGGGAAAATGTGGCTGCACTAAAAAAGTTCGATTTGGTGGCACTATGACTTGATCCCATCGATAATGGAGGAGGTTGTTGTTATTAGGTCATTTTATTTCCTTCTCCATCATCATGAACATGGATGCAACAATGAACATGCATTATACAAATGCTTTGATAAAATCCCAAACTACTCGAGTGAACAACCACAACATAAAGAACATGACAATACCAAGTACTAGCATATCCAAGGTGCATTACAATCATCATATCTATCATAATAGCCACTAAGAATTCCAAGGCACATGATATCCAAAGTAATACTCCAAAGCATACTACCATCATGAACATAATCACAATAGCAACTAAGAATCCAAAGGCAACATGTCATCCACATAATCATCAAAATATAAATCCTAGAACTCCAAGCAATATCGATAATAACACTCTAAGTAGCATGGCAAAAGATATTATGAGAACATAAGCATGCATGATAATACTAACAAAATAATTGCAGATGAAATCGATAAGGAACAACTGTAACTACACATACACGAGGTGCAAGAAAAGTCAACACGCAAGTTCGGGGCTCATGATAAGAGGTTGGCTTGCCTGGGGATAAACAAATACTCCGGGAAGAAGTGTGGAATGATCGCGGAATGATTTGTCGGAAATAGTTCTCTCTCGGAGGGGCTGATTAAGCGCAAGGGCAAAATGGTCATTTTCAGAATGTCAAAACATCATAAAATGTTACCAACAGAACGGGCTCGACAAAACAAAGACGCGGGCTTTGGATTCACCTGATTTGGAGTTGGGAGCAAAAAGATACAAGAGTTTTTCTGCCAGGGATCTTTCTATAAAAATTATCTTCACAAACAAGTCCCTGACTGAAAAACAGAAGGTGCGATCTAGAAAATACGCTTTCAGTGAAGTGAAAGCGCATTTCTGACTATACAACACCAGAGTACGGTTTCATTGGAGGAAAACGTATCTGCTGGAATACCGCTTCCACTTATCCACCTCAGCGGTGGTGGGGTCAGCGGGGCGTGCGGCTGACGGGTGGGACCGCGGGGTCCACCGGCCAGCTGGCAGGGAGGGGGTTGGGGTCGTCGTCTCCTTCATCTCGCTCGCACCTGGCCGCGGCAGAGCCGGCCCCGGCGAGGCCTGCCGGCGCTACCGGCCACCGCAGGCGGCGCCCGACCTATCCACGGATGTAGGGGAACGAGGCAGAGGCGACTCTGGGGATGGTAGACGATGGGGAGCTCGGGAACGGCAGCTGCGTTCGCCGCAGCGGACGGCCGGCGTCGGTGAAGATGGAGCCGAGGCCATGGTGGATCCGCCGACGAACTTATATAAGGGAGAGATGCTCCGGGAGTGGGTGGATCAGTGGTGGTGGAGAGAGAGGGGCGGGATGCTTGGCTCGCTCGAATTCGAGTAGAGGCCATCGGCAGCCAAGGCGGCCATTGGAAGCGAGAAGAGGCTCTCGGGCTCCGGTGAGAGGCTGGGGAGGGCTAGTGGAGTGTGAGGACGACGACGAGATGCTCGGGGGAGGCTTGGGTGGCCTTATATAGGCAGAGGGAGGAGGAGGCGAGATGGCGTCTCCGCGGATGCGTGTCCGGCACCGCGGACACGTGCCCACGCTCGCGTGCTCAGGTGGTAGACGATGGGGAGGAGCAGCGGGCAGACTCACGGGACGGAGGAGGCCAAGAGGGACAGGAGGAAACAGCTGGGACGAGGGAGGCCGAGGCTGCGTGCTGCCGCTCGAGCTCGGCCAACTCTTTGGCAAGCTCAGCGAGCACGGGAGATCACGGGGTACAAGACGTGGGCTCGCTGGCAACGATCACGGGGAGGTAGGCGACACCGGGGAGCAGAGGAAATGACCGAAACAAGCTCAGATCCAAACGGGGCACCTTGCTCCCGTGGGCGTGCGTCGGCGAGCACCGACCAGGAGGTTTCTTGAGGGAGAGATGGCTCTAGGGGAGCGGCGACGATGCAATGCAGCCACTGGGCATGCTCACGAGCTCTAAGATGACGAGAGGGTGCGGTGCCAAAGCGTAAACGATGCTCTGGACACGCCACAGCGCACAGAGCGCGTAAATGTGCTTGCCAGCTGCGCGGTCACCACATGCACTAGTATGTAGCGGGCGATAGGGGCTTGAACATGTTGTCTAGTGCGTAGCTCATCAAGGGGAGGTTGCAACTGCGGTGGTATTTTGGTTAAAAGGGGTCTGGTTAAAAGGTAAGCAACCTCTGAAGTTTACTGCAGTAAACTTAGTCGTGTACTGCTGATCAACAGGAAAGTGATTGGAGCCAGAGAGTTTGTTTAGGGGGTTTAGCTTAGGAAGGACTATAATCCTGTTAATTTTGAGATGATTTGGACCACGATATACCATAGTTGCTTTACAATAGCATATTTAGTCCAGAATCAAGATTTGGATGATGCACTCACATAGAGCATCAACTTGAGCTCATATTTGGCAAGTCTTAGGTATATGGACATAGTAAGATGCTGTAAAACTTTCATACCAAATGGACTTGCCAACGTGGTACTTGTTTCACAAACATCTCCTTTGTCCTGAAACTTGAGAAAAATCCTCAAGGCAAATGGCTAATTGAAATGAGCCAAAACTTTGTGGAGATGGATCATAAAGATAGGAGAAGGTCTGGAAAAAGTTTCAGCCAAAATGGAGCACGATAAAATATACTTGCTTCACAAACTGAAAGTTTTGACATAAACCAAGAATTGCTCCTGTGCTCACATAGTTCAATGAAAGGAACTTAATTTGAGTAGAGGCTAATGATTGGAGATACTTGGGATGATGAAAAAGTTTCATCCCATTTGGAAACTCTATGAAGGTACTTCCTTCACAAAGTCATGTTCTGGCTAGGAACTTCGAAGAAATTGCACAGGGAGCTAGGATGAAAGGATTGAGCTCATATTTGGCATCCATGGGTTATTAATCCCTGTTAATCACCTTGCCAAATTGCAGCTCAATTGGAGTTAGGAATAAAGCACTTCCTTTGCAAAATTTAAGAGAAGACCGAAACTTGCATTGGACCATGTGCTCCATTTTTTATCTGTGGAACATGAGATAAGGATGGAACTAGTCGTTATATAGCAAGGACAAGCTCCACAATTTATGTGGGAATTGTATCTGCTATAAAAATGGTGGTTCCTTTAGAAAGTGGCATAAATGCAATATTGACATTAAATAAGAAAAGGCAATTTTCCTTATTTAATTATGACCAATATATTTGCCAGAGCTTGGATTAGGCAAAAGCATCAACTCCACCAATTATCATGAATTTAGGAGATGGCTAGTTATGCCTTTGGATTTTATTCCTTAGAAAGGCAAGAAAAGGAATAAATCACAATTCAAAAATATTGCATGGGACTTAGCAATATTTTTGCACATCCAAGGATCAGAAAGATATGAGGATCTCTGGGAACAATTGGGAGGATCAAGAGATCAAGGAAAATGATGACTCCTTTGTAAGCACAAAGGACATATCCAAATTCCAAAAAATTGGGATTAGGGTTTGTGAGGGTTGGGATGATGCAGATGAGGGCTTGCCCACTGAAAAATACATGAGCAAGGTTTTTGAAAGGTTGAAAATGACAAGAATTATCAGAGTCATCCAGCAAACTAAGGAGAATTTTTTGAAAAATGAGTGCCAGGAAGGAATAACAACACAAAAATTGATAACCCAATTTTGGGGCTGTTACAACTCTTCCCCCCCTTAAAAAGAATCTCGTCCTCAAGATTTCTAGGGTTACATCACAAATGAAAGAATAACCACTCCGGGAGAAAACCTCGGGGTTAATTTTAACCCTTTGGTCAAATTCAAATGAGATAGGGCACCGATAATTGGTACACCCGGGAAGGGATGTGGCAAACCTAGATATATCCACCGCTAGGGGCACGCGAGATCAGGCTCCCAAAATATACTGGATGCACCCAATGAACAGTGGTTTCACCTGCTGACATGTGGGTCCAGGGCCCACTGGCAGCCTCCTTCTTCTACCTCCGGTTTGCTGCTTCTTCTTCATCGCTGCTCCGCGCGCGGCATGGGAGATGAGGACCCTAGTGCCATAGTGCGCGGCGTGCACGGCGCCAGTGCAGCGAGCACTCATGTTGCGGGCCAGCACCTTGCCGGAACTGCTCGCGGATTCGCCTCCTGGACGCCGGTGATCGAGCGACGAGAGGTTCTCTTGGACCTCGCTCACCGTACACCGGGGTTGGGCTATAAAAGACGGCAGCGCGGCTCTCCTCCAGCACACCAACACAATGCCGCTCTACTACCTCTTTAGTTTGGACGAGATCGAGCCAAGCTCCTTCGGCAAAGAAATGTTCTTGGCGGCACCGCGGTTGTTCCTCGCGGCACTTCTCGGAACGATCATCGGCTCGTCGATCCTCCTACTGATATCATCACAAATGATCAGGCTCGGGAGAACGCACGGCTGGTTGTGGGTGCTCAAGATGTGGGAGAAGATGGTGCACTGCGTGTTCCTCCGCCACGCTTGATCCTCCGCTGCTTTGCACCGCTGGAGTAATTGCGTGTGGTGGTGGAGCGGGGTGGCGACTCCCCTGTGCCACGCAAGGCACAGAAGATGGTGAGGATGGGGGTCCAGGTGCTAGTGAGGTGGCTGCGCCAGCTCAGCATCACACCGGGTACGAGGAAAAATTTCGTGGATTGCTCCACAAAAGAGGGTGTTAAGGTAGAATCGGAGTTGAAATTTGTATCGGGGTAGATGTACTAGACCAAGGGAAATAAAGTTGGTAGTGTTCCCCCAGAAATGAAATCGGGAGAAAGAATTAGAGACGAGGAATTTCCAGGCCAAAAAGCCTCTGCGAGGTTCTGTGTTTGAAAATCCGGCACATGGGGTATGCACAGATAGGAGCTACATGTGACTTTGCATTCCCCCGAGTACTACCCAAAGGTACTGGTCGGTGAACGTAATCTAAACTAAGAAACAGACAGAGTGCCGGGACCCCGATCCTAAGTCACACCGATCTAGCATGTAACACATCATATCACTTTGCCGCCTCACGCACGGTATTCCCATGGGTGCCACCTTACCTGGCCCGGGACCGTTTGCGCCTTTTGGCTCACGTATATGATAGTGTCGCTAGCATCCATAAGACAAAGAACCCGGGACGACATGGCTAGTCGTGAACCCAATGCGGCACTAACCCATGAGGACAGGCATACATGAATCACATCGAGCATGTCGGTCATCAACGTGTGAATCCGGGCTGTAGCACTGGGCTAACCGGACTCCGGTAACCCGGGCTGTAGCAGGCTAGGCAGGACTCCGGATGTCACCGTGTGACATTTCCCCGAAGGGACAGACACAGGAACAAAGTGAAACACATGCCGGCCAGTCAAGTGTTCTGGGCAGTAGTGCTGGGCTAGCAGGACTCCGGTGAACCGGGTTGTAGCGGACTACTATTGCTCAGAAAGCACTAGACTACATTTCCCCATATGATAGGCTGCCAAGGATAAACAACTAGATTGTCGAATCCCACACATAGCAATACACGTTACACGTACGCATAACATGCAAGTATGTGTTGTACAACATGGCATCACAACATAACGCAAACTCATATAGATAAAGGCCCAAAAGAGCCACATAGCATTAAATACAAACAAGGGTCACATGACCCATCATTCAGAGCATACAAGCAACAAGCGGAAGCATTACATGTGTGAGTACAGACAACTACAAATGAAAAAGGCTGAAGAGCCTGACTATCCACAAGTCCCTCCCAAGGGGCCAAGATCGTAGCTGAGGTACAAGCTACTCGTCGAAGTCCAAGTGGTACTACTAGTGAGACAGATGTCTCATCTGCAAAACATAAATAAAGCAAACATGAGTACAAAGGTACTCAGCAAGACTTACATCAGATCCTATCATACATGCATTTGTATCAAGAAGGTGAAGTGGGGTCTAGTTGCAGCAAGCCATCTTTGACTCAGTGGCTATCCTGTTCTACGACAACGAGAAACTTCTTTGAGATGAGGCAGCGCACACGAGTCCACTAAGCACCACATCAATACACTACTATGGATTCATCCTCGTCTCCTGACGAGAAGGCCATCCATAGCACTCACACTTGTCTTGAGCATTTTAGAGTATCCACTTTAAGTTGTCTATGTACCACGTAAGCATCCAAGAAGTCCGTAACCGAGGACACGACTATTCGAATAGATCATGATAACCCTGCAGGGGTGTACTTCTTCACACACGCTCTCACCGCTTATCACCATGTACACCTCATGTACCTCGGCAACCTTCAAGCGGAAGCCTGGCGAGGGTGTCGGCCACGACCTGACTAACCACACAAGACTCTAGTCCAGGTTTATCGCCTATTCGGGTTCCATTCGCAAGGAGATCCGGCCGGGGTGTCGCTCACGGCCCCAGACGATGTGTGCAGGGTTCCCAAGCCCACCTCGCCGGATGGATCTATGCTTGGTACACCGTGCCACTTGTGCCTAGTCTGTCCCAAGCCCACCTGGCCGGGTGCCACTTGGTAGACTACTAACACTACCTACAAACACCAGGAACTATTTGCAACTCCTGGACAGAGACCAAGTCGGTTAATAAGTCGAGAGGGGTCGAGTTACCGGAACCCAATGTGTGGTAGTATCTAGTCATTGGACCACATACACAGAACTCAGTGCTTAAGGACGGTTCCAGTGAGACAACCCACCATGTACTCCTACATGGCCTCTCACCGCTACCTTTACCAAATCGTGTTCACACATTTAACTCTCAGCATCAGAACACATCGTAACACTCCAATTCATTCCCAATGAATCAGACCTGACACAACTCTAAGCAATAGCAGGCATGGCATGGTAGGAACACAGCATGGCTCAATCAACTCCTACACATGCTAGTGGGTTTTAACTATTTACTGTGGCAATGACAGGTCATGCAGAGGAATGGGTTCAACTACCGCATCATAAAGTAGCAGTTGAATCATTGTTGTCCTAATGCAATAATGAGAGCAGGAGCGAGAGAGTAGGATTGTATCGGAATGAACAAGGGGGTTTGCTTGCCTGGTAGATCAACAAGGGGGCACTGCTCCTCAGACAGGTACTCTGGATCGGTCTCCGGAGCAGTACCTATCGAGAAGGAACGGTGTCGACAATCAATACACAAGCATATGCAACAATTTGATTCATGAACATGGCATGAAGATGTGATGTTGTTTAAGCTAATGCAACTAGCATTCATTTGGTTAAAGTCCATTTGAACCAAAGATTCAAATGCAACTCCAAAATAAGCTCTTATAAATGCCATTCATGTGTTTTCACCTATACAGCAGGTACAACTTGGTTTTTCATGCATGAAACTGGTACAGATGGATAGATTGCATTTTTCTGATGATTTTTCATATATAAATTATTTCAATCTGAGCTACGGTTGAATTTATATGAATTTTAGAAGTTTTGGCTATTTTCTAGAATTTCTTGTTTTAGAATAATTCTAGAAATCATTTATTGCGTCAGCTTGAGGTCAGCACTACGTCAGTAGTCAACCTGGGTCAAACCTGATGTGTGGGGGCCACACGTCAGTGACGTGGTTAAGCTCGGGTCAAACCCGCACTGACCAGGGTTTGACTTGGCCCTGGGGCCCACGATCAGCGACTGGTGGGGTAGTTTAGGCTGCGGGATTAGGCGCTAATGACAGCCACGTCAGCCTCGCCGGAGTTCGGCCGGCGACGACCTCGAGCCACAGCGGTTCTTCGCCGGAGTTGCACTACGGGCGGCGGCTGAACGCGCGGGGACCACCGGGGCGTAGCCTGTCGTCGCCCGCATCCAGGGGAGCAGGCGGGAGGCTGCGGGGGCGGCGGAGCTCACCGGAGCGAAGCTCGCGGTAGCGGCCAGAGTTCGGCCTCGACCGGAATCGCGGCTGCAGCGTGCAAAAGACAAGGGGGAGAGGGGGATTCGAGGTGGGAGCTCACGGCGAATCCAACGACGGGGTCGGCGAGCTCGGGGAAGGCTTGGGGCAGCCGGAACGTCGCCGGCGATCTCGGGTGGCTGAGGATGAAGACGACAGTGGTGATGACGATACGGTGCATTCGGAGATGCCCGGCTTGACGGAGAGGACGAGGGCGATGGAGCATAGCTCGCGGGCATGACGGAGAGGCGAGAGGGAGGCTATGGCTGCGTCGGCGTGCGGCGGTGCTTTGCGATGCGTTCGGCGTTGCGGGAGAGAGAGCGAGCGAGGGAGAGGAGGGGAGGCCCCGGGAGAGAGAGAGAGGTGCGGGGTGGTGCGTGGCGATGCACGGGCAATCCAGGCGACGAGAGGGAGAAGCAGGAGGTGGCGGAAGACGTGGCCGCGGCTGGCTGCGGTGCGGCCACACAGCTGCTCCTACTGGGAGGAGCTTGAAGAAGCTCCTGGCAGTTGGGCTGGGCCGGCCTGCTGGGCCGCTGGGCCAGGCCAGGCTGCACAGGGGCTGCAGGTAAGCGCCAGGTAAGCTTTTTCTATTTTTGTTTCTGTTTTCTATCTTTCTGACATTTGTTTTGATTTAATAAAAATACCAAATCATTTTATTTAATTCTGACAATTTTTGCAGGGGCCTAAGGGATTATTCCAAAGCCCCTCACCAAAATTCAGAATTATTGGACAATATTTTATATATATAAAAATATTTATCCAACGCAAATAATTACTGGATTAATTCCAAATGGCCAAAATAAATATTTATGAGCTCCTAAAAATATTGGTTTGAATTTTACCTCTGCCCAATATTTTCAGAGAGAGACATGAACATTTTCTTGGACCCTTTTGGAGCAATTTTTATCTGGGTCATTTCCAGAAATGATTTCTGAGGGTTTTAAAAATCCCCATTTCAAATTTAAATGAAATTTAAATGTGATGCACACATGTCTAGCTAGCCTAGGTCATACCAAAACTAGGGATGTGACATAGAGGCAATAAACATGCAATGAAAAACATAACAGACAATTCATTCTAAGGTGTTTTAATGCTAGGGGCATATATAATCCTGGTATATATATATATATATATATATATATATATATATCCCTAGACCAGCGTGCATTTTTTAAAGACTCGGGACGAGTCAATGTTGTTTTTAGTGTATGTGCTCTACTGATTAAAAATCTTGTTAGCACACATTTCCAACCCTGTCAAACATCTCTGTTTGACAGAGAGACAAACAAAAACAAGAACAAATATCAAAAGCAATAAAACATGCAAACATCATACGAGTTACAACAGTGCAAGCATACAACAAAGCACGAGCGCTCTATGCGCTAAACGAAACTACTCATGCCGGGATACATGGTTCTATCCTCATACCAGGATGAACTGATAGACTGACCTACTTGCAGAAACAACTGGTTGCGTGGCTGAGATCAAGCTGAGGGCTTGCTTTGCTGGGGTTCTCCGGGAGGACGAAGACTGAGCCAATCTCCATCTTCATCATCCGAGATCACTATGGGTTGAGGTTCGGCGACTGGGGGTGTGGCTGAAATTAATCCAAGCATATGCTGCTGGTGGATCCGGAAAGGAGTCTTGTCGAGGGTGATGATGTTTGGCTGAGGCCACAACACAGGATGAGAGGGTAGCACTGGCTCAGATAGCGTTGGGTGAACTACTTGAGATGTGAATTTACGAGCCTCATAATAAGCTTCCTTGACAACTCGCACCGCATCGTTGTCCAAGGTTCTGAATTCGGCAAGCATTCTTGAAATCATCATCCCCAAGATAGTGATATATTGCACCAGGCGAGCGATTGCAGGGTCATCCCCTTGGATAGAGGGAGAAGGCTGAATTCTAGATGCTGTCGCTAGGGGGAAGAAGCAGAACTCCCTCCGATCTGCCACTTGCGGGAACTTGGTTCGGAGGTATAGGATCGCCTCCACAGCAGCGGCTTGAATGGACAAATCGGTGGTAGGCATGGCTCTACCCTGAAAAACCAACGGCTGGCCATCTGCTGCGGGACCGGGGCTGATGTGCACCCTTGCATCATATCGATGAAGGTGAGTAACGGGTGTTGACTGGAACACCGGGTAGTCGGGGCGAGCATTATAGCCAAAGGCTTGGGTGAGCATATCAGCAAGAAGGGGTGGAAAGCCAGCATGGTTGACGGCGCTTGTGCGGCTATGGAACTTAGTAGTTTTGAGGGTGCTAGCCATGGCTGGAGTGTTACTAGCTAGGCTTCTCTGCAGGGACATGGCTGAATGAGGAGTGAGCTATATGGCTAGCGGAAAGGGGGCTTTTATAGATAGCTATGCTGGACATGCCCGCATGGTGTGGCCCCTTTCCCTTAATGGCGAAGGTCAAGCGGTGCGGCCGACCAGAAAGGATATGGTTGCTACTTGCTCCACGGATAACTAGGCGGGGACAGCGGGGTGAGGACGTGTCGGTCCCGACTGCGCCACCTGTGGATTAATAGTGGCCATGCTGGATGCCAGGGATGAGTCAAATCCCATAGGGTTATTACGGTTTAATGGTAGCGGTGATCTAATACTAGGATAACCTATGCCAGCCTGGCTGCTCTGATACCATGTCCTGTGGCACCCCGATCCGCATGGAGCAGGGGGCCTTCGCACGTCAGCCCAGGATAACACCAAATGCACGACAGGTCCATAATACAGCAATCTAGGTACAAGAATATTCATCAACTACATGTATAGAAGATTACATTGTTGATGAATACAATTATCTGGCATAGCCTAAGGCTAATTAACTGGCGGCGGAAATCTCTTTAACTGGCGGTGAAAGTCTTGGTTTGGCAACATAGCAAATCTGGCTAGGCTCCACAACTCACAGGACTGGCAAGGTTACGGCCTAGCACGATGGGTCAAGTGAACACTTCGTGTATGGCCTACAAAAATGGCATGACACGCTAGGTCAGTACATTGAATGTACTTGCAAGAAAACCAAATACATAGCGTCCAAACAAGCATGTGCCAAGGCAAGAACCAAGTGCATGCAACAACCTACCTCATATCAATTACTAAACATGGCATGTTAAAGATAATTAAGCCTGGACAACATCATAGCATCTACTAACATAATACTATCATGGCGTATCAAACATGCTCCAAACATGGCAATAGCAAATGATAGCATATCATCAATCGTGGCATAATCAATCCGAGCATGGCATGTCATCATGAAACTATGCTGAAAATAAACTATTGATCATATTTAATGTAGAGATAACATGTTAACAATATGCCATCATCTACTGTTTTGCCATGGTTCCTTTAAATGCAAATAACAACATATTACTCATGCAATGCAACCAAACTTGTGCACTGAGTCCCTCGGACTCTCTTACCAATGTGTTGCCTTGTAACCAAACGGTGATCTTTACGGTGATCACAACCACGACCAACACTTGGTCTCCAACACTCACTGAGACCTTGTCTTGTGATCAAATTAAAACATAGTCCAAGTCACCACTTTCTTGTTATCACATTAATTTACTTAATTATTTCAGGTTTATCCTGCATTTCGACCAAGACCTGATAATGTGACCTACTACGAACTGTGTTTTTTTGAAACCTGTGACAGTGGGAGAGGCATCCCTTACCACTTTGTGGTTTTCGGGGAAGAAAAGACTACAAAGCAAAACTAGTCAGAAGGTAGGGCACCCATACCCACACCACAGAACCCATGCCCTCGTCATCCCATTCGGGTGGACCAACGACATTCCGACAAAACCGACCTACTGCCATGACACCCTCCCGGCCAATCTGACTCACTCCCCACTGGGCTAGTCCTGGGTGGCCCCGTGTCTACCAAGGACACAATGACCACCGTCGTGGCCCAAACGTCCCTCACGGGGACCGGTACCAAAAATCTCAACAACGGACACACAAGGTTAGGTCCGCCTTCCTGATAAGGATAACACGCACCCATAACCTTCCCTCTTTGGAGGCACCGGCGAGAGGCATGACAATAGATCGCATTAAGGCCATCCCATAAAGGCAAAATGTGGCTGCACTGAAAAAGTTCGATTTGGTGGCACTATGACTCGATCCCATCTATGACGAAGGAGGTTGTGGTTATTAGGTCATTTTATTTCCTTCTCCGTCATCATGAACATGGATGCAACAAAGAACATGCATTATACAAATGCTTTAATAAAATCCCGAACTACTCGAATGAACAACCACAACATAAAGAACATGACAATACCAAGTACTAGCATATCCAAGGTGCATTACAATCATCATATCTATCATAATAGCCACTAAGAATTCAAAGGCACTTGATATCCAAAGTAATACTCCAAAGCATACTACCATCATGAACATAATCACAATAGCCACTAAGAATCCAAAGGCAACATGTCATCCACATAATCATCAAAATATAAATCCTAGAACTCCAAGCAATATTGATAATAACACTCTAAGTAGCACGGCAAAAGATATCGTGAGAACATAAGCATGCATGATAATACTAACAGAATAATTGTAGACGAAATCAATAAGGAACAACTGTAACTACACATACACGAGGTGCAAGAAAAGTCAATACGCAAGTTCGGGGCTCATGATAAGAGGTTGGCTTTCCTGGGGATAGACAAATACTCCGGGAAGAAGTGCGGAACAATCGCAGAATGATTTGCCGGAAATAGTTCTCTCTCGGAGGGGCTGATTAAGCGCAAGGGCAAAATGGTCATTTTCAGAATGTCAAAACATCATGAAAATGTTACCAACAGAATGGACTCGACGAAACGAAGACGTGGGCTTTGGATTCACCTGATTTGGAGTTGGGAGCAAAAAGATACAAGAGTTTTTCTGCCAGGGATCTTTGTGTAAAAGTTATCTCTATAAACAAGTCCCAGACTGAAAAGCAGAAGGTGCGATCTAGAAAATACGCATTCAGTGAAGTGAAAGTGCATTTCTAACCGCAGAACACCAGAGTATGCTTTCATCGGAGGAAAACGGATCTGTTGGAATACCGCTTCCACCTATCCACCTCAGCGGTGGTGGGGTCAGTGGGGCGTGCGGCTGACGGGTGGGACCGCGGGGTCCAGTGGCCAGCTGGCAGGGAGGGGGTTGGGGCCGTCGTCTCCTTCCTCTCGCCCATGCCTGGCCGCGGCAAAGCCGGCCCCGACGAGGCCTGCCGGCGCTACCGGCCACCGCAGGCGGCGCCCGACCTATCCACGGATGTAGGGGAATGAGGCGGAGGCGACTCCGGGGATTGTAGACGACGGGGAGCTCGGGAACTGCAGCTGCGTTCGCCGTGGCGGATGGCCGGTGTCAGTGAAGATGAAGCCGAGGCCATGGTGGATCGGCCGACGAACTGAGATAAGGGAGAGATGCGTCGGGGAGTGGGTAGAGCTGTGGTGGAGGAGAGAGAGAGGGAGGGGATGCTTGGCTTGCTCGAATTCGAGCAGGGCCATCGGCGGCCAAGGCGGCCAGTGGAAGCGAGAAGAGGCTCTCGGGCTCCGGTGAGAGGTTGGGGAGGGCTAGTGGAGTTTGAGGATGATGATGAGATGCTCGGGGGAGGCTTGGGTGGCCTTATATAGGCAGAGGGAGGAGGAGGTGAGATGGCGTCTCCGCGGACCCGTGTCCGGCACCGCAGACGCGTGCCCACGCTCGCGATCTCAGGGGGTAGACGACGGGGAGGAGTAGCGGGAAGACTCACGGGATGGAGGAGGCCAAGAGGGACAGGAGGAAACGGTCGGGACGAGGGAGGCCGAGCCTGCGTGCTGCCGCTCGAGCTCGGCCAACTCTCTGGCGAGCTCAGCGAGCATGGGAGATCACAGGGAACATGACGAGGGCTCGCTGGCAACGATCACGGGGAGGTAGGTGACGCCGGGGAGCTGAGGAAACGACCGAAACAAGCTCGGATCCAAACAGGGCATAGTGCTCCCGTGGGCGTGCGTCGGCGAGCGTCGACCAGGAGGTTTCTTGAGGGAGAGATGGCTCTAGGGTAGCAGCAACGACGCGATGGAGCCATTGGACATGCTCACGAGCTCTAAGACGACGAGAGGGAGTGGTGCCAAAGCGCAAATGGTGCTCTAGACACGCCAGAGTACACAAAGCGCGTAAATGTGCATGTCAGCTGCGCGGTCACCACATGCACTGGCATGTAGCGGGGGAGAGGGGCTTGAACATGTTGTCTAGTGCGTAGTTCATCCAGGGGAGGTTGCAACTGTGGTGGTAGTTTGGTTAGAAGGGCTCTAGTTAAAAGGTAAGCAACCTTTGAAGTTTACTGCAGTAAACTTAGTCATGTACTGCTGATCAACAAGGAAGTGATTGGAGCCAGAGAGTTTGTCTGGGGGGTTTAGCTTAGGAATGACTATAATCCTGTTAATTTTGAGATGATTTGGACCAAGATACACCATAGTTGCTTTACAACTGCATATTTAGTCTAGAATCAAGATTTGGATGATGCACTCACATAGAGCATCAACTTGAGCTCATATTTGGCAAGGCTCAGGGATATGGACATGGTAAGATGTTGTAATACTTTCATACCAAATGGACTTGCCAACATGGTACTTGTTTCAGAAACATCTCCTCTATCCTAAAACTTGAGAAAATCCCTCAAGGCAAATGGCTAATAGAAATGAGCCAAGACATTGTGCAGATGGATCATAAGGATAGGAGAAGGTCTGGAAAACGTTTCAGCCAAAATGGAGCAAGATAAGACATACTTGCTTCACAAACTAAAAGTTTTGATAGAAACCAAGATTTGCTCCTGTGCTCACATAGTTCAATGAAAGGAACTGAATTTGAGTAGAGGCTAATGATTGGAGATACTTGGGATGATGGAAAAGTTTCATCCCATTTGGAAACTCTATGAAGGTACTTCCTTCACAAAGTTGTGTTCGGGCCAGGAACTTCAAAGAAATTGCACAGGGAGCTAGGATGAATGGATTGAGCTCATATTTGGCATCCATGGGTTATGTATCCATGTTAATCACCCTGCCAAATTGCAGCTCAATTGGAATTAGGACAAAGCACTTCCTTTGCAAAATTTCAGAGAAGGCAGAAACTTCATTGGATCATGTGCTCCATTTTTGATCTGTGGAACGTGAGATAAGGATGGAACTAGTGATTATATAGGAAGGACAAGCTCCATGATTTATGTGGGAATTTTATCTACTATAAAAATGGTGGTTCCTTCAGAAAGTGGCATAAATGCAATATTGGCATTAAATAAGAAAAGGCAATTTTCCTTATTTAATTATGACCAATATATTTGCCAGAGCTTGGATTAGGCACAAGCATCAGCCCCACCAATTCTCATGAATTTAGGAGATGGCTAGTTATGCCTTTGGATTTTATTCCTTAGAAAGGCAAGAAAAGGAATAAATCACAATTCAAAAATATTGCATGGGACTTAGCAATATTTTTGCACATCCAAGGATCAGAAAGATATGAGGATCTCTGAGAACAATTGGGAGGATCAACAGATCAAGGAAAATGACGGCTCCTTTGTAAGCACAAAGGACATATCCATATTCCAAAATTTTGGAATTAAGGTTTGTGAGGGTTGGAATGATGCTGATGAGGGCTTGCCCACTGACAAATACATGAGCATGGTTTTTGGAAGGTTGAAAATGACAAGAATTGTCATAGTAATCCAGGAAACTCAGGAGAAAATTTTGAAAATGAGTGCTAGGAAGGAATAACAACACCAAAATTGATAACCCAATTTTGGGGCTGTTGCATGGGAGGCAATAACTTTGATTCAAGATCTGGAGGAGACCTTCGCAAGCCTGCGCCAGGTAGACCTACGGCTCAACCCAGAGAAGTGCGTGTTAGGTGTCCCCTCTGGCAAGCTGCTGGGCTTCCTCATGTGCCACAGGGGGATCGAGGCTAACCCGAAGAAGGTCAAGGCGATACAAGACATGAGCCCACCACAAACTCTCAAGGATATGCAGAAGCTTGCAGGCTGCGTGGCCTCGTTCAGACGCTTCATCTCCAAGCTAGGAGAGCGCGCCCTGCCATTCTTCAAGCTGATGAAGTAGAAGGGACCATTCGAGTGGACCCCAGAGGCTGACCAAGCATTTCAAGACCTCCAAAGATAACTGACCAGCCCTCCGGTGATGGTGGTGCCTCGCCCTCTCGTGCCCCTGGTGCTATACCTTACCGACACTCCGCTAGCGCAGCTCTAGTGGTGGTTCGGGAAGAGCGCCAGGCCAAGGGTATACCGTGCCATGTCGCACCCCTAGCCGGGGCGATACAGGATCTAGAGGGCACCGCAAAGGCTACAACAACGCCAACGAGTGACCAGGCCTAGCAAGCGGCGTTCACGGGCCAGCAGAGGCCCCAGTGGGCGACCAGGCTCTTCGGGTCCCGTCACCTCAGGAGACGCCACAACTTTTCGCAGCCGCAGGCTCTATCGACGCCCCTGCCCTCATCGAGCACCTAGTGTACTTCGTCAGCACAGTACTACGGGATGCAAGGGCACGGTACCCCATGCCATAGAAGCTCTTGCTCACACTCTTGGTAGCCTCGTGTAAACTACATCACTACTTCCAAGGTCACCCAATCAAGGTTGTCTTAGCCTACCCGCTGGAAAGGGTACTCAGGAGCCCCAACGCTGCTGGAAGAGTCGCCGAATGGACCATCGCGCTGCAAGCATGCCAGCTGGAGTTCAGCACAACTAGCATCATCAAGGGGGCCGCGCTCGCCGACTTCGTGGCGGAATGGACTGATGCCCCGTGGTTTGAAGCAGGCGAGGACCGATCCCTCTCACCAGGAAGTGAAGCACCAGATGGTTGGCTCATGTATTTCGATGGCGCGTTCGCCCGCCAGGGTGCGGGAGCTGGAGCAGTGCTCATCTCGCCCACTCAGGACAAGCTCTACTACGCCGTGCAACTCTGCTTCTAGCAAGGCGAGAAGGTCTCCAACAACATCATGGAGTACGAAGGCCTCATCGCGGGCCTCAAGGCCGAGGTGGCCCTGGGGGTGAAGCGCCTCACCATCAGGGGTGACTCGCAACTCCTCATCAGCTTGTCCAACAAGGTATAGGAGCCGAAGGACGAGCACATGGAGGCATATCTCGCGGAGGTACCCAAAATGGAAAAGCATTTCCTGGGTCTAGAGTTGCAGCACGTGCCCCATGGCACCAACAAGGAGGCCGACGACATCACCAAAAGGGCGTCCAAGCGACAACCCCAAGAGCTTGACATATTTGAGGAGCGGCTCTGATAGAGGCGAGGGTCCCGATCTTTCGATGAGATGATAACTATCGATTTGGTGGAGTCAACTTTGATGATCCGACTACAAACGTGCACGACGTTGCGCCTTAGCAATGCTAAAGAAATCTCCCGAGGTTACTGACGATGCCGGAAGCACGATCAGCCTGACCACGAAGGTCTATTCTTGCATGCAATCGAAGAACAAGTAAGAATATGATAATGCAATCTGAATATTGCGAATATATATGAAGTATTGATAAAGGTGGGGATACGAAAGCGGTCTTGGTCTGGTCGTTGGACACAAATGAAGTACACGAAGTTGCAATGGCTAACTTTTAACTAAAAAAATCCCCAGGAAAAAGCTACTAGATGGATCTACTTATATTGGAGCAAGGGGTGGCGGCCAAGGAGGTGGGAGGATGTCCCAAGGTAGTGTAAAACTAACCCTAAGTCATACAAGGCTCATTGGCCCAAGTGGAGGTGATGCAACACCTTTGGACTTCTTGTTTGACTCGGATTCTGCTGCAGCGTCAGATTGTTTCATTGATATCTCAATGCTCCGGACGAATTTGTAGGTGAATCTAGTTGGGATCGAAAGATCACGAAATCTACTTCCCAACAAATATAATCACCCAATTCGGAGTCCGTATGAAAAAGTTGTTGGCGTTTTGAGTCAGGTATGTCTGTGCAGTCCGAATCTGAATCCATAACGTCAGAGACTTGCACTCTATCTTCTCTTGGCCCAAAAGTGACGTGAGAGAACATTTTGAACAGAGCCTAAACTTCTCCTTTTCCCTTATCTTCATATGTGGATTTTACAAATGTCCCATACGCCTGCAATTAGACAAAACACAAAATTGTGTGAAGTATTTTTGTTCTGGATAACATAAATAGATTATTGAATAGTTTGCACTAGAAATCACTTGAAAAATATGCATGTATGCAATATTTTTGGTCGTATCCAAGGTAGTCATGTCCTCATCATCCTCCCCTTCTTGAAAACAAAGCCCTCCTCGGCGTTGCTTAATCTGAAATGTGGCTAACAAAAGAGACAAGGTGTACATGTTGTATATGTATATGTCATCTATTCTTACTTCCCTTGATTTTTACACATATGACACATGTATACATGAGTAACTTTCATAGATCATAAAATATAAAGCCAAAATATTATCATAAGTAGAAGGCATGAAAATATTGCAACTTAGTTTGCACATATAAGTGAAGCTCTTACTCATATCAAAAGATTGACAATATTCATCATTAAACCACCCAACATTGGTGAATAAACCTTACGTGCATCAAATTTACATGCTACAACATGCTTAAATAAGAAAACATGCAATAAGTCATTTGACACAGAATAATCACCAAGATTAAAGGTCATATCAAAATGATTAAACATTGGCACAATTATTTTAAAATGTATTTGATCCAAATCTGATTTATTTCCTGATTCACATGGTTCTTTGACATCAATAGTTAATTCAATGGGCGCACTCAAAATTGTTGCTATTTTAGTTGTTTGATCACATGAGGCATTCATCACAGTAACAAGATTCTCTAACATAGGTGGTGTGCTCAAATCAAGAGGTAACTCAACACATGATGCATTCAAGTTAACTAGGCATGCATCATTCTCATGTGAAGTTATATCATCAATACCTTTACTGTTACCTTGTCGCAAAGACGTAGTTGATGTAGGTACGGACGTTGACAATGTACCATACTCTTGACATGATGTTGCGCTCACAATCCGAGGTGGGGCTGCTCTAGTAGCTGCAACGATGGAGGAACCAACCGACGGTGGCACTATAAAAAAAGACACATCCATGACATTTTGGGCCGAACGAATTTTTTTCTGTCATACTTATGACACTTCTATGACAATAATTATGACAAAACATGGTCTGATCATAGATGTGCTGGGGTCCTACTTCTATGACAAAAAATCATGACAGAAAATGGGCTTTTCATACTGGGCGGGCCGGAGACGCAACTGCATGACATTCTTTGGGCCGTCCATGACAGAATAACCGTGGTAGAAGCGAGGGCGCGGAAAATATCAGGGAGTCCGCAGTTATGGTGGGTGGTCGGGGGCCGACCGATGCGCATTTCACTCGTACGTACGCGCGTGTGTGTGAGGCTTTGGGCTCTAACTGAACTCGAGCGAGGCATTGGGCTCTAACTGAACCCGAGCGATTGCACTGCAGGCTACGCGTTACTGAACCCGAGCGATCAATCGATGGCTGTTAACTGAACCCGATCGACCGATTCCTTTGCTACTGCTGCTAACTGAAGCCGATCGATGCTGCCTCTGGATGAATAGTGAGCATTGCGGGCGGGGGGGGGGGGTTGGATGAACACTTCCCAGTGGGGGTGGATGAACAGGACCCCGTGGTGTTGCCTCTAGATGAACAGTACCCTGATCGATCGAGCCGGTTGGGGCTGGATGAACAGGAACCCGTGGAGGGCAGGATGAACAGGACCACCCTGTGGAGGGCAGGATGAATAGTAGATGGTGGAGGGCAGGATGAATAGTAGCCCGTGGAGGGGTGGTTGAACAGGAGCCCGTGGAGAGGGCTGGTTGAACAGTAGCCGGTTGAGTAGCACGCGGTGGAGGCTGGATGAACAGGAGCCCGTGGATGAACAATCGTAGGTGGAGGCTAGAGGAGGTCGACGGTGGATGAACAGTAGGTCGTGGAGGCTGGAGGGGGTCGACGGTGGAGATCAACAGTATCCGGTGGAGTCCCGTTTTGCGGTACGCCACACCCCTCCCGATGAACAAGACCCCCGTTTCGACCGTAGCGCTCCAACACAAGTTCGTTTCCTCCGTTTTGCGGTACGCCACACCCCTCCCGATCGACAGGACCCCCGTTTTGACCGTAGGAGGTCCGTCTCCTCCATTTTGCGGTACGCCAGAACCCTCCCAATGAACAGGATCCCGTTTCGAACATGGCCGGTGGACCACATGCCATTTCCTTTGTTCTGCGGTTCACCAGGCCTCGTTTCCATCTTTTGTTCCGTCGAAGCCCTCCCGATGAACACGACGACGTATTCCGTTCCGACCCCGCCGGTTGGCTCCCCATGAACACGACGACGACACTGTTTCTCCGTTCCGACCTAGCCATGTTCGAATAATCACCAGTATGTATGCGTGAGTAGGCGCTCGAGACCCTGCCCGTATGTACGTACGTGGCCGTATTTTCTATCTTGCACACTGGCCGATGTACGTACGTGTACATGCTATGTGAGCGCCTCTACTATGACATATGCGCGCCTCTACATCGACCAGTATGTACATACACATTCGCGACCAGAATGACAACGCTACGCATGCTTCGACCAGGTGGGTCCCGACTGTCAGGCACTTCCTTGCATGCGTAGATGTAGATGGTGGGTCCCAGCAGTCAGGGGGAAACCTTTTTTCGTAAAATACGGTGGCCCATCCGGTGGGTCCCCGCTGTCAGGTGGAGGAATAGTTATTTTGCGCATAATAAGGAGGCACTTCCTTGCTGCGGCCGTGGACCCAGCTGTCAGCCTCTCCACGTACAATCCACGTCCGATGGAAGCCGTTCCTTGACCACGTTGACCACGTCGCACCGAGAGCACCAGGGCGGTGGACGACAGCAAGGCCTAGGAAGGGGACGACGCGGAGCCGGGGACGACGCGGAAGTGGATGCCCACGCGTAGAGGAGTATGAGGGTTCACTGGTTCACTGCGGTGTGAGGTCGCCGTTGCCGCAGAATAACAGGGGGTGTGGGTGAGTAGAGGAATGGCCTGGCCAGCGGTGGGAGTAGTAGGGGGCGGTGAGGCACCCGCCGCATCGCAGCCGGCCACATGAGGCAGGAGCACGAGGCACGACCGGCGCTGGTTTGGGCGGCTGGAGCAAGAAGACCAGAGGTTGAAGAAGCACTACGGCCGTTGGATGGACATTGTACGGTCACTGGATATAGAATCATTCATATTGACTAAGTTGACAAAGCACTCCGTCCCCGTCAACTTAGTAGGCCCACAAGTCAGCCTCCCACCAAGGTGGGTGCCAACTAGCAGGGGGAGTATTCATTTTTTGTGCGTAATAAGGAGGCACCTCCGGTGGGTCCGAGCGGACAGCGGGGGGAACATTTTTTTCGCGAAATACATTGGCCTGTCTGGTGGGTCCCAGCAGTCAGGGGGGAAACATTTTTTCGCCAAATACGGTGGCCTGTCCGGTGGGTCGCTGTTGTCAGGTGGAGGAATAATTATTTTCCGCGTAATAAGGAGGCACTTCCTTGCGGATATCGTGGACCCAGCTGTCAGCCTCTCCATGTACAGTACTCTTCCGATGGAAGTCGTTCCTTGACGATGTTGACCAAGCCGCGCCGAGAGCACCAGGGCGGTGGACGATGGCGAGGCCTAGGAAGGGGACGAGCAGAGCCGGGGAAGACGCGGCAGTGGATGCCCACGCGGAGAGGAGTACGAGGGTTCACTGGTTTGCTGTGGTGTGAGGCTGCCGTCGCTGCAGAATAACAGGGGTGTGGGTGAGTAGAGGAATGGCCTGGCCAGCGGTGGGAGTAGTAGGGGGCGGTGAGGCCTTCGCCGCATCGCAGCCGGCCACGGGAGGCAGGAGCACGAGGCACGACTAGCGCTGGTTTGGGCGGCTAGAGCAAGAAGATCTGAGGTTGAAGAAGCACTACAGCCGTTGGATGGACATAGTACGGCCACTGGAGCTAGAATCGTGCATATTGACTAAGTTGACAAAGCCCTCCGTACCCGTCAACTTAGTAGGCCCACAAGTCAGCCTGCCACTATACTGGGTCCCAGCTAGCAGGGGGAGTATTCATTTTTTTGTGCATAATAAGGAGGTACTTCCTTGCGTGTGAAGATATAGCTGGTGGGTCCAAGCTATCAGTGGCGGTAATGTTTTTTCATGAAATACAGAGGCCCTTTCGGTGGGTCCCATATGTCAGGTTCATCATAAGGAGCCTCTCCATGTAAAGTCCACTTCAGATGCATGTCGGTCGTTGACCATGTTGACCAGGCCGCGCCGAGAGCACCAGGGCGGTGGACGACGGCGAGGCCCAGGAAGGGAACGACACGGAGGCAGGGAAGACTCGGCAGTTGTTTACCACGCGGAGGGGAGTACGACTGTATGAGGGTTTACTGGTTCGTCAGCCGTCGCCGGAGAATAACAGCAAGTGTGGGTGAGTAGAGGGATGGCCAGGCCAGCGATGGGAGTATGGTGGGGCGGTGAGGCCTGCGTGGCAGCACAGCCGGCTACGGGGAGGAGAGAGCGGGCAGTCCCGCCGGCGCTTGTTTGAGCGGCTGGAGTAGGAAGAGCAGAGATTGAAGAAGCACGACGGCCGTTGGATGGACATCCAACAGTCACTCCTTGTGCGTCAACCATTTTTTAGGAAAGCCTCAAATCTGTGGAAAACATCATACAACCCATCTGCCATTATTTCTAATAATTTACAGCCCATTTGCTAATTCTTAAGCTTTTTTTGGAGCCCATATTCTTTTTGTTAGCATTACAGCCCATATTGTGGCCATGGTTAAAAAATTATACGAAATTTTGCATATTTCGGTGCGGTCCGAACTGTTTTTAATCCCGAAATTTCGAGTCACATTCAAACTGATTTTAAAAATAAACGTATATCAATATAAAATCCAACAAATTGTTCACGCATAAAAATCAATGCAATTTAAAATCTCAAAATGAAAAAAAGAAATTTGAAACTAATTGCCAGTTTGATGTGTTTTAAAAATGTACAACCCATTTGTCATTACTGATAGGCCATTTTCTCGGCCAGCCGAATGAAGCTCTCCTCGCCTTGAAAGATTTGCAGCCCAACAGGCCTGACAAAGCGACTTACTTGGCAAATCACAAAAGAAATTGGGCTGTGGCCGTGGACCCAGCTGTCAGCCTCTCCACGTACAGTACTCTTCCGATTGAAGTCGGTCGTTGACCACATTGACCACACCGCGTCAAGAGCACCAAGGCGGTGGACGATGGCGAGGCCTTGGAAGGGGATGACGCGGAGCCAGGGAAGACGCGGAGCCGGGGAAGACGCGGCAGTGGATGCCCACACGAAGAGGAGTACGAGGGTTCACTGGTTCGGCTGCCGTCGCTGCAGAATAACAGGGTGTGTGGGTGAGTAGAGTGATGGCCTGGCCAGTGGTTGGAGTAGTAGGGGGCGGTGAGGCCTCTGCGGCATCACAGCCGGCCACGGGATGCAGGAGCACGCGGCATGACCGCCACTTGTTTGGGCGGCTGGATCAAGAAGACCAGAGGTTGAAGAAGAACTACTGCCATTGGATGAACATCGTACGGTAACTGGAGCTAGAATCATTCATATTGACAAAGTTGACAAAGGCCTCCGTCCCCGTCAACTTGGTAGGCCCACAAGTCAGCCTCCCATGATGCCGGGTTACAGCTGGCAGGGGGAGTATTCATTTTTTTTGTGCGTAATAAGGAGGCACTACCTTGCGTGTGAAGATAGCTGGTGGGTCCGACCTGTCAACGGGGGGCATGTTTTTTCCGCGAAATACAGAGGCCCATCCGGTGGGTCGCAGATGTCTGGTGGAGGAATCAAAGACTTGAGAAGGCATACAGAACAAGCTAGTGTACCAGTAAAGAGACGTTGCTTTGTTTTAGAAAAAAGAGAGACGAGCTCCTGTTGCTGGTTCGAATACAAATCTAGACTATGACTATATATGGTGCGATGCTACTCTGCAAGTAATGAAACTGACATATCGAACGTTCGTTTCTCCTCTTCTCTACTTACTATTCCTAGCATCAGAAGCTCTGCTCGCAGCAACCATGTCCGCTGGCTGCTCGTCCACCTGCTCTTCAGCAGGCAACAACCAAATATGCGCCAAGTCACCACCCGTACCATCGCCTGTGGGTCTCATCACACCCCCGCTGGCACGCGCACCGCAGCCGGTTGCTCATTGCAACCCGCCGCCGTTGGTGTGGTGCCACTGCTGCAAATCACAGAGAGTCATCCGTCGCATCTCAACCACAATCCTCAACCCTGGCCGAGTCTTCTACAAATGCCCGAATCATGGGGTAATAATTTGTTTATGTGTTGTTCTGCTGCTTTCAGTTGCTGATTTTTTTAATAGTTTGGTTGATGATCTTCCAATTTAATTCATGCAGAAAAGGGAAGATTCGTGTGATTTGTTTTTCTGGGAAGTTGCTGATGTGGGGGAGTGTAACTACGCTGATTATTTGGTTAGCCGAGGAATCCCAATACCAGCAGGTTGGGGTGTTGGACAAGTAACTGAAGGAATGACATAAGAGGAAGATGCAGAGCATAAGGTTAAAGATGCAGTTCCTCTGATCATGGCCAAGCAACAGCTGCTGAACGGCCTTGACAACAATGAGGAGATGAAAGAGCTTGTGAAGATAATGGGAAAAATCGATGTGCTCTATAGGATGATTGTCTCTTTATTTGCAGTGTATGTAGCACACGTGATGTATTCAGTGGCTATGACATGAGCACTTTGCTGAAACTAGTAATGAATGAAACCGTTTAGCAGGCTGGGCATAGTGTTGTGAACATCTAATGATTTCTATTAACAGAAATCGGGGGGTATCCCCTTTTGCTCATAAATACATAAATAGTAGAGGCCCTTTTGGTAATAAATAAATAAATTAGCAGAGGACCTGTTGGGTCAGCTTTGTTCTCATTCGAAGACGTCGAGCAAATTGCAGTCCAACAGCAAACTATGTCATCAAATTCAAGTTTCACAGCCAAATATGAGTACAACTAAACAAGAATGTCATCATGTTTTAGTCATCATACAATCACCAAACACAAATCAGCATACATAACAAGTTATGTTCTCACAGGAAAATACTAAAAAAACATGTTCATCAGGTTTCAGTTGTCATAGCAAACACAATTTCACATAGTAGATAAAAAATGTCTTCTGACAGGCGAATACGACAAAAGCAATGTAATCATCATCCGCAGCAACAGTGTCAACATCTTCGCCATGTGTATCAGCCTGAATCGTAATTCCCCACGGTGTCATCTTCTTCTTCGTCCTCGAACGTTGGCTTCTTCTTGATCAACTCTTGTATGTCCACAGCACGATAGGCAATCTTTTCGCCGGCGTCATTGACGTGATGGTTCTCAAAGATATTAGGAACATCTGTGCTATCTTGTACATCAGGAGCAGTGTAAGCATCATCTTGTTGTGCAACTTCATTAAACGAATTCCTCTACTCAAACCTTTGCACTACTCTCCAGTCATCGCTACGTGAAAATGTGTCTTCCAAGAAAAATATCTGTGTTGCTTGATTTGCCAAAATAAAAGGCTCGTTGGTCTAGTACGCCGCCTTGACATTGATGGATTTGAAATAATCATCAGCTCTGGGTTTTGCGATCCTGGAAAACAAGTTATACCAACAACAGCACAACAAAACCACACACCGATGATCCTCAAAACTGGAGATATACTGCAACTGAACAATGTTTGTTATGTTAGCATACATTTCAGTTGTCTCTTTGTCATACGTATCGGTGCTCATGATGGCACTATTTTGTGTCTTCCTGCCTTCGTCTCGTGCAATGGTGTTGTAGCGCACATCTCCAACAACGCAAGATTCATAATGTCTTACTCGAGTATCAGGACCCATTGCTAGTGAGTAAAGGGCATCATCAACTGCCTGCCCATCCTCCCGCATCTTCTTAACCTATGGTTAGAAAATAGACAAGCTGATCATCTTATGTACTCAATATACTAAAAAAACTAATAGTGCAATTCAAAAGCTTACATGGCTCTTGAACCATTTCACAAATCCCGCCATAACCAGTTTGTCAATGTTTCTTCGATTTTGCGGCAGTAACTCCTTTTTGTAGATGCTGCACAACATAGTGATCGCGTCAAACATCTAAATATATAAGAATGTGCTGCAAGTTTAGTAGATTACGATGTATAAGCTGCAGTACTTAGCACTTACTTGATATAAGGTAGTATCTTAGGACAATTATTCAACACATACCAAACCATTTTGTCCAAATCTTTAGGTTTGTCCTCTTGTCGACTCTTCCCTGTAACTCGAACAGAATAATCAAAAACATTGAGCCCGGTATTGTCTTCATCCACGTCTTTGCTAAGCTGATCAGCTGTTTCAATGTATTTTGAGCAGAATGTCAACGCTTCTGTAGCAGTGTAGGCCTTTGCAATGGAACCCTCGGGTCTAGCTCTGTTCCTAGCATAGCCCTTGAAAGTGCCTAGCCGCATTTCTATAGGGTACATCCAGCCATACTGTACTGGACCTCTAAGTAGTGCCTCATCAGGTAGATGAACAACAAAATGCACCATCACATCAAAGAAGGCTGGAGGATATATCTTCTCAAGGTCGCATAGGATAGTTGGTATCTAGTCTCTAAGACGCTCCAAAGCATCTATCATGTTATTTCTACTTCAGAGTTCCCTAAAGAATTGTCCCTACTCTGCAACTGCTCTGTATAAGTCAGGGCGGCCCAATCCTCTAAGGATAAAGGTAAAACCCTTTGAAGTAGGATGTGGAAGTCATGTGCTTTCAACCCTTGTACCTTGTCTCCATATGCACTGACTCTCCTTTCAGGGTTGGAAGCAAATCCATGTGGGATTCTCACAAGTGACAGGACCTTGCAGAATTATTTTCTTTTTACCTTGTACAAGACGTACACAACTGGTGCCATATCCTGTGGTTTACCTTCATCTTGCACCTGCAAATCCTGTCTGATACCCAGGTGTGTCAAATCAATCCTAGATTTTAAGGTATCTTTCGCCTTGCCTTCAATATTAAGAAGTGTGCCGATAATGCTGTCACATATATTTTTCTCGATGCGCATCACATCAAGATTATGCCGCAGATCCACATCTTTCCAATACTCCAAGTCCCACAAAGTGCACCTGTGGGTAAACAATAATCTCTCTTCTGCCCTTCCACGCTTCCTTTTCCCGCTACTATTATCAGGATGGTTTCCTGGTGTAATATGCCTAACCTTCTCTAATTCCACTTGCAACTCATCAGCGGTGAGCCTCTTTGGCGCATCACGGTTTTCATGATTTGCATTGAACACATGTCTTCTGTATTTTCTAGCATGCGGCTTGTCCTTGGCAAGGAAACGGCGGTGTCAAATGTAACAAATCTTGCTAAGTATTGTGTATGACAGCGGATTCCTGCCACAGCGAACACATGCATTGTAACCATGTGTCGTTCTCCCTGACATAGTGCCCAAAGCCGGATAATCATGGATGCACGAAATTATAACAGCACGCAAAAAGAAATCAGCTGGTGGGCTGCTATATAGGTCTTGAGTGAGAACACCCCTCCATAGCTGCTGAAGTTCCTCCACAAGAGGCTCCCCAAACAAATCAAAATCCTTTCCAGGACTTTTTGGACCTGGGATGAGCAAGGCCATCATGTAGTTTGATTCTTTGGTGCAGACATTTGGAGGCATGTTGTTAGGGATAACAAGCACTGGCCACATGCTATATGTGGCGCTCTGGTGGCCAAATGGGTTAAATCCATCTGAAGCTAAGCCAAGTCTAATGTTTCTCAGGTCAGCATCAAACTTTTCGTGCTTCTGATTGAAGCTTTTCAACTCACTACAATGTGATGGATGGCTCATTACATTCTGATCTCTGTACTCCTGGTTCCTAGAATGCCACAGTACATCCTCTGTTGTTTCAGCATCATGAAACAACCTCTGCAATCTTGGTGTAATTGGAAAATGTCTCAGAACATTATGAGGAATCCTCTTCACATCATCACCAGCTTTCCATCTTGATGATTTGCATTTTGGGCATTTACTTAAGTTGGCATAATCCTTCCGGAATAGAACACAATTATTCTTACAAGCATGGATCATATCATATCCAATTCCAACAGCACGAAGGAAATTTTTCATTTTACTGTAGGTGTGTGGTAGCTCAGATGCATCTAGGAAAGCTTTGCGGAAATCAGCCAACATCGCATCGAATGATTTGTTGGTCATCCGCTCTGATGTCTTCACCTGAAGATAGGTGACCATAGCTGAGAATACTGACAGCTTATTTCCTGGGGTGACAGCCATGTTGCATTGTTCCAACATGCGGGCCCACCGTTTTTCTTATGCAGGTGAAAGTTCATGGAATGCACGAGCATTTCATAGCATTGTTTCAATGTTGGTCAAACTCACTGGCTCCGCCACCACCTCCTCCTCCTCCCCTTCCACCTGAGAATCAGGCAGATTAAGATGGTGATCTGCTGCTTCCACGTAGTCAATAACATTGACGTTCACAACTTCACCATGATGAACCCACCTAGTATATGTGAGCGACATCCCATACAATTGTAGATGATTTTGCACAGTTGACTGGGGTCTTGTAACTGAATTCATACAACTGCTACACGGGCAGAGCACATCTGATTTCAGACCACCGTACTCAGCTCTGATAAAGTTCATGAAGTTTTCAACCCCCTCGACATATGCAACGGAGAATCTTCGAGTAGAAGTTAACCAAGTCCTGTCCATTTGTTAGACATACAAATTAGTTCTTCTACTATATATTACAGGAAAACATATATGCTTTTTTATGAAGTCCAGAAGAAAATACCTAGATCGATGTCTAAAGCTATGGCAAGATATTTGGACGAGCAGATCTAAGTAACGAAATATATGTAAAGCTAATTCAGCAAACATATTTGAGTGCTAAATTATGGCAGGCTGTTTCAGCAGTCAATGAGGCCGAGCACACAGCCATCGAACTATCGAAGGCCATCGCAGGAACAAAGATCGAGTATAAAACGGTGTAGAGCTATTTCACCTAACAGATTGGCTACTAGACCATGGAAATCTATGTCACAATAAATATATGGCAGGATATTTTAGCAACTAATCGGCCTTGGCATGCCATCCCAGCTAAGCAGATTGAGTGTAGAACAGGGCAAGGAAGCTTCTTAACCAGAGCATATTGACTGTAAACTACTTAGGCAAACAGTGAGATTAACAACGTCTATCAGCTAACATTCATCGCTACACCGACATGCACGGGGCCTCAGTCTAGAATGCACGTACCATGGGAGAAGCTGACTGTCGTGCGTCTCCACACGAACGTCGCTAGCGGTGGTGGTGCTGACCACCGTGCGCCTCCACAAGAACGTCGCCAGCGGTGGCGGCGCGACTAGAGGACGGCGGTCTACGAGAGCGTACTGTGGGAGGGAGAGGATCGCCGTGCGTCCCCTCGACGAACCGCGGCGCCGACGTATCGGCGTGGCGGGGAGGGCGGCTTTGGCGAAGCGAATGGAGTGGAGGGGGACGGGGGGAGGGGGTTTGTGTCAGGTCCCCTGTCGGTGTCAAAACCGGCGGATCTCGGGTAGGGGGTCCCGATCTGTGCGTCTAGGACGAATGGTAACAGGAGACAAGGGACACGAAGTTTTACCCAGGTCCGGGCCCTCTCGATGGAGGTAAAACCCTACGTCCTACTTGATTAGTATTGATGATATGGGTAGTACAAGAGTAGATCTACCACAAGATCGAGGAGGATAAACCCTAGAAGCTAGCCTATGGTATGATTGTTGATGTGTATGTTGTCCTACGGACTATAACCCTCCGGTTTATATAGACACCGAATAGGGTTAAGGTTACATAGAGTCGGTTACAACGGTAGGAGATCTGCATATCCGTATCGCCAAGCTTGCCTTCCACGCCAAGGAAAGTCCCTTCCGGACACGGGACGGAGTCTTCAATCTTGTATCTTCATAGTCCAGGAGTCCGGCTATCCGAACACCCCCTAATCCAGGACTCCCTCAGTAGCCCCTGAACCAGGCTTCAATGATGACGAGTCCTGTGCGTAGATTGTCTACGGCATTGCAAGGCGGGTTCCTCCTCCAAGTACTTCATAGAAGATTTTGAACACGAAGATAGTGTCCGGCTCTGCAAAATAAGTTTCCATATATTGCCGTAGAGAGAATCATATTTACACCAATCTAATCTGCTGACGTATTCTGTAGCGTGTCACACGACGGCCAAGCCCTTATCCGAGTCGTTTCATCATCCCACCTCAGCGCGTCATGCGAGGCGGTTTCCTTGGCACGTCTTGTTAAGGAAGAGATCGTGTCCCCTTATCCCGGGATTCTCATCAATACGGGCATGGGTAACCCAACCGCGCCATTGATTACGACGCTTGGAGATAAGCGAGTTTTACCAGGCTGGTGGGGACATGTAGTTGCGTCCACCCATATAAGGGGATAAGGATCCACCTTTTCACCTACGCCTTCTTCCTCCTTCGCCTATCCATTCTTGCGCACTCGAGCTCCAGCGCCCAAGTCCGCACTCCCCACCTCAACCTTCTCCAGCCATGTCCGGAGCGGGAGGCAACTGGATGGTCTCCTCCGTCACGGAGGGACATATCAAAAAGCTGAGGAAGGCCGGATACCTGTCTAACGACATCGCGTACCGGCTCCCCGGAAAGGGGCAGCTCATCCCCACCCCTAGGCCCCATGAGAGGGTGGTGTTCCTCCCCCATTTCCTCCACGAAATGGGCTTCCCTCTCCACCCATTTGTCCGGGGGCTCATGTTCTACTATGGCCTGGATTTCCATGATCTGGCCCCGAACTTCGTCCTCGACATCTCGGTGTTTATCGTCATGTGCGAGGCCTTCCTCCGCATCCGCCCCCATTTCGGGCTCTGGCTCAAGACTTTCAACGTCAAGCCGAAGGTGGTGCGCGGCAGCCAGGCGGAGTGCGGAGGCGCCATGGTGGGCAAGATGGACAACGTCCTCTGGCTTGAGGGCTCCTTTGTGGAGACCCTGAAGGGGTGGCAATCGGGGTGGTTTTACATCACCGAGCCGCGCGACACCGAATGGGTCGCACCCCCCGAGTTCCGGTCCGGACCCCCAACGCGGCTCACGTCCTGGAAAGAGACGGGCCTGTCATGGGGTAAAAAAGGAGAGCTAACCATACTCCAAACATGCGTCAAAACCCTGGTGGACAAGAAGCTCAAACTTGTCAACGTACTCCAGGTTATGCTCATCCGCTTGATCATCCCGTGCCAACAACGGGCTTTCAACCTGTGGGAGTTCGACCCGGCGCGGCACCAAACTCTGAGTAGGCTCTTCGACATGACGTACGAAGATGCCTGGAAGGTGCTTTTCAAGGGCGCCAAGGCTCCCGCATCCGCTACTGAGGATCGCGGATTCAGTGCGCAGCGTCACGCTCTCGCGGTAAGCTGTTTCTTCCTTTTACAGGGTACCAGTTTTTCATAGTTTGACTCCATGCGGGATCTAAACTCTCGTACCTTTGACAGGATTGGCAGGTGACCTCCGGACAGATCAACTGTCCGACTCCTTTGCCCGAAGGCCCAGCGGATGCTCGCTTGGCGAAGCTGCTAGTTCCGGCACCCTATGTGGTGCCGGAGAAGAAGGTCAAGAAGAAGGCCACGGGGACACGAAAGAGTGCCCAACGCCCAGAGGTGTCGGATTCATCATCTGACGAATCCAAGACGCACTCCTCCCGCGAAGACGAGGAGGAGGAAGAAGAGACCCCTCCCCCTCCAGCGGGGGAAGGGAAGAAAAGGAAGGCCGCCCCAACTGGGGAGGCCGAAGGGTCCAAGAAGGGGAAAACCCTTCCTCCGGACTGCTCCAACGACGCCGACGGCGACGGAGAGGAGTGGGCGCCTAGGGCCAAGCCCCTGGCCAAATCGTAAGTATCCGGATACCAGAGTAATTCATAGTATTCGTTTATTGCACAACTTTCCCTCATGTCGAATATGTTTATGCAGCCCACCCAAAGACCGGCTCGACGCATCATCGAGCGGCTCACTAGACTCGTCGGTTGTGAACTCGCTTCCGACGGCTTCCTCCCCCCGCCCTACGGACGACACCGAAGTGTTGTCTCAACAGGTTCCAAGCCGGGAGGAGGTGGTCCTGGAGGCGCCGCAAGGTGACCTCCCGGACTCCAGGAGTAAAGGGGATGAAACCCCTCGGGGCTCCAAGTCCGGTTCTAGGCCAGACACCGCTCCGGAACCTTCAGAGGTTCCAGAGTCCGGCGGGGGACCTCCTTCCAAGAGGAGCAAGTCCGCCGTGCCGGTGGCCCCCGTCCAACCGGAGGCGCCGAACAATATGTTGGAGGCGCTCCAAGGCGGCTCCATCGACGAGGAGCACCGTGCCATTATGGGTGCGGTGGTCCAGAAGGTTCAATCCGCCAAGAGCGGACTGACTGAAGCTTTTACTAGCCTTTTGATAGGCTTTGAGGTAAGTAAAGAATGTGTAAATAATATTACCGCATAGACAGTAGCCCCTGATGCTCTGTTTGGCGTTCAGGAAGAAAAGCCGAATAGAGGATCAAATAAAATTCGCAGGAGTCTAACAAAAGGAGTCAATATGCCTATGCAGGCTTCTCTGCTTGCGTCCGCCGCACTGACTGCGGAAGTGGACACGCTAAAGTAGAACCTCGAGCGGTCCGAGCAAGAGCTCGGTCATGCCAAGAAGTAGCTCGAGGACAACGAAGGTAAGAAATACCTTGTTTAAAAAATATATAAAAAGGTGAAGTTGCAAAGAATGACAGGATTATCATGGCTATTTTTGGGGCCATGTCTGAGATGGTGACCCTTAAGCGTGCGCTGGTCGAGGCCGAGAAGAGTGTGGCCTCGGAGTGCACCGAGCGGGAGAAGTATGAGGCCGAGGTTGGCAAGGTGCGGCAAGAGCTCTAGGCTCTCATGGAAAAACATGAGAGTTTGGAGCTTGACTCAAAGACGCGAGCATCCGAGCTCGCGTTGGCTATTGAAAATGCCAAGTCTGCCAAGGCCGAATCCCAGAAGACCCTCCAGGAGTTGGATGAGGTGAAGAAGATAGCAGCGGGTAAGGCATTCTTTATGCAAAGCAAACACATAAACGTGAGTTACTTGTTACTTACCCGAATCCGGAGCTCTCCAGGAGCGTTCGCAGATCTTCCCCGGAGTGTGTCCGATGCCGCCGCATTCTATCGAGCCGAGGAGGGCAGCTCGACGGAGAAGGTGTTCTGGTCTCAGTATGCTGAGGCCGGACATCCCGTGCCCCTGAGCGACCAGTTGAAGCAACTAGTCGAGCTCCACAAGGCGGCCGAACAGGCCATGAAGGGCCTCATTGTTCAGCTGTGGCCTGGAGGGGCTCTGCCGGGGAGCTATTTCGGGCTGGTGCGGCGGCTGGTGGAGGCCTATCCAAGGCTCGAAGTCATCAAGCGCTCCGTCTGCATTGAGGGTGCCCGTAGGGCCCTTGCCCGTACTAAGGTGCACTGGGGCAAGCTGGATGCTGAGAAGCTTGTGAAGGACGGACCACCGCCGGGGAAAGAGCATCGCAAGCCCGAGAATTACTATAAGGATGTTCTGAAGGGTGCCCGCCTTGTGGTGGGTGAATGTTCTAGGGATGTAATTTTTGAGGGAAACTTGCTCGTTTTGTCCTGTGCGCTCAAAACTTGTTTATATGCGCTAAGCAATGCTGTTGGAATTTAAAATATTACCTTCTATGCGGCTGTTTATCATTTCTGAGAGATGGCGAGTCATCGGCTTCTGCCCCCGTGCCACTAGTGCTGGGGTGTTTGGGGATAAACCTGAGCGCTCTTTTTCCCATGTTTGGGTCCTTCGAGGGAGGCGCTCAGCCCAACGAACAAGGCAATCGGACTATAATGCGTGAACACTCTCACTTAGCCATAGGATTCTATAATTTTAAATTTCGGCGAAGCCCCTGGTATTCGGAAGACCGAGTTCGGGGCGCTATCCACGCCTTGGCCGGACAGAGCCGGCTCCTCACCCTAAGCGGCATAAGTCTTTAGGGACTCGAAAAAACCTCTCGAACAGCGACCGGCTCTCGCTTCATCATGACAGTCAGTTTTAGCTTTCTCCACTGAGGTGCTCGACCCAGCTCAACTGGGGCACAATCGCAGTGGTTCTCCTGGTGCTACCTTAGCCGATATAGCGGAACGTAAGGCACCAAAACATAGGAGCCAGGCAAACCCAACTATTGACGCAAGACATGATTCGGAGCCGATGCATATAATGCTATAAGTTCGGGGTGCTGCACTTGTTAAAGTGTTCAGACTTCTTACACCATATTGAGGGGTACTAAAGCCCCTGGCGTATTTTGGCCGTACCAACGTGTACGGGTGCAACATGTCGTTAAGGAACATATAGAAAGAAAAAGGTAATGCAAAAATAGACGAAAGCTATGCATTATTTATTAAAAAGAGCTGCGATCAAAGCAGAATGATACAAATAATGCGATAAGTGGAAGGTTGGACTAGTTAACATGTCCGTTCCAGGGGCAAGCTGCGGAATAGTATGCGGAACGGGTATACTGCTCATGATAGAGACCGCCTGGGAGTTCCGTAATGCGGTGTGGCTTGTCTGCTTCCCTGGTTCTTGCATCGTTTGTGCGGCAATTGAACTGCCGAACAGGCCTTCCGAAGGATGGAATCCTGAAAGTAAGAGAAAATTAAGAAATCGGCAGCCCCTGGTACGGTTTAAGCCGTGTTTTGGGCGTGCCATGATGGTGCCCCTCCCCTTGTACCCATGATATCTCTAGAGCGTAGTTATGTACGCGAAGTACTGGCGTCACCTTTTTGCGAGGGTTGGGGTTAGGGCCGCATTGCTACGCCTGCTCGGATCGTGCCAGGCGGTCTTGTTGTAGGTTACTCCGGGCGCGCTTGACGGTGTTCGGTCGTTTAGTGGCCGGGCTAGAGAACTACCTGGAGAGGCTGCTTTGTACTTCCGCTGCAAGGGCCACCATGTGCTCCTCCGTTCGGAGGGAGCGTTTGGTGTTTCTATTGACCGTAATTACTCCTCGAGGGCCTGGCACCTTGAGCTTAAGGTATGCGTAGTGCAGTACCGCATTGAACTTAGCGAATGCGGTTCGCCCGAGCAGTGCGTGATAACCACTGCGAAATGGGACTATATCGAAGATTAACTCCTCGCTTCGGAAATTATCCGGGGATCCGAAGACCACTTCAAGTGTGACTGAGCCTGTACAGTTGGCCTCTACACCTAGTATTACGCCTTTAAAGGTCGTTTTGGTGTGCTTAATCCTCGAGGGATCTATGCCCATTTTCCGCACTGTATCGTGGTAAAGCAGGTTCAGGCTGCTGCCGCCGTCCATAAGGACTCTAGTGAGATGAAATCCGTCAATAATTGGGTCTAGAACCAATGCGGCGTCCGCCATGAAGGATGCTGGTGGGGTGGTCCCTTCGATCAAAGGTGATCGGGCAGGAGGACCATGGGTTGAACTTTGGGGCGACTTGCTCTACCGCGTATACGTCCCTTAACGCACGCTTCCGCTCCCTTTTGGGGACATGGGATGCGTATATCATGTTCACCGTCTGCACTTGTGGGGGAAAACCCTTCTGTCCACTATTGTTCGGCGGCCGGGGCTCCTCGTCGTCATCGCTATGCAGCCCCTTGTCTTCATTTTCGGCGTTTAACTTGCCTGCCTGCTTGAACACCCAACAATCCCTGTTGGTGTGATTGGCTGGCTTTTTGGGGGTGCCATTTATCTGGCACGAGCGGTCGAGTATTCAGTCCAAACTGGACGGGCCCCTAGGATTCCTTTTGAATGGCTTTTTCCGCTGACCGGATTTAGAGCCTCTGAATCCGGCATTAACTGCCGTATCCTCAGCATTGTCGCCGTTAATGTGGCGCTTCTGCTTGTTGCAACGCGACCTGCCACTACTGTCCCTGGTATCCGAATTACCAGGGTTCTTGGTCATATTGTTGCTATGAGCAAGCCAGCTGTCTTCTCCCGCGCAAAAGCGGGTCATGAGTGTCGTGAGTGCTGCCATAGATTTCGACTTTTCCTGTCCAAGGTGCCGGGCCAGCCACTCGTCACGGATATTGTGTTTGAAGGCTGCTAGGGCCTCAGCGTTTGGAGAGTCGACTATTTGATTTTTCTTTGTTAGGAACCGTGTCCAGAATTGCCTGGCCGATTCCTCTAGTTGCTGAATTACATGACTTAGGTCATCGGCGTTTGGGGGTCGCACATAAGTGCCCTAGATATTGTTGAGGAATGCGGCTTCCAGGTCCTCCCAACAACTGATTGATCCTGTTGGCAAGCTGTTAAGCCATTGCCGAGCTGGTCCTTTAAGCTTGAGTGGGAGGTATTTGTTGGCGTGGAAATCATCGCCGCGGGCCATGTGGATATGAAGGAGATAATCCTCGATCCATACCGCAGGATTTGTTGTGCCATCATATGATTCGATGTTTACGGGTTTGAAACCCTTGGGGATTTGATGATCCATTATTTCGTCTGTAAAGCAGAGTGGGTGTGCGGCGCCTCTGTACTGGGCTATATCGTGACATAGCTCCAATGAGCCTTGTCTATTGTGTTCGGCCCCGCCGAATTTGTGGCCGGCGTGATGGTTACCGTCTCGAGCCATGGGGCGCCCACACGATCCATAGATCGATTTTGTTTGCCTTGCCTTGTACTCCAACATGTCTCATAAGTCCGGCGCATATTCCCGTGCCTTGGTACGGGGTGCGGCTTGAGTGGAGGGCCGAGAGGCCTCTCTGTCGCGACCACGAGGTGGCCGGTCGGCCGCATCAAGTGCTTCCTCCTCTAATCATCGTACCAACCTGCGCTTTGGGTAGCTCTTGGAGGGGCGTTCGAGTTTATGCTCTTCGGCCGTGAGGACTATAGTCCATCTGTCGACTAGCAAATCTTGATCAGCTCTAAGCTGTTGCTGTTTTTTCTTGAGGCTTCTTGCCGTGGCCATAAGCCTGCGTTGAAAACGCTTTTGCTCGACGGGATCCTCTGGCACGACGAATTCGTCGTCGTCGAGGCTTGCCTCGTCTTTGGAGGGAGGCATATAATTATCGTCCTCGACCTCTCTGTCTGCCGTTCTCTCGTGAGGGCTGGTTTCTCCATCCTCCTGTGCTAAATCTTGTTGGAGGGAGTTTTCTTCGGCGCTTTCCGGAGTATTATTATCTCCCGTGCTGGAATTTCCTTGTTTGTTTTGGCGGGATTTTGAGCGGCGCCGCTGACGCGGCGCTTAGGCTGTTTCTTGGAGGGGTCATCCTCCGCTGTTCCATCGCCATCTCCCTCTTTTGGTGTGTCCACCATGCATATGTCATATGATGAGGTGGCTTTCCAGGGCCTAGTAGGTGCTGGTTCTTCATCATCTCGTTCATCGGCGTCCATACCGTCGATATCTTTGGAGTCGAAGTCGAGCATGTCGGTTAAGTCGTCGACAGTGGCTACAAAGTGGGTGGTGGGTGGGCTTTGAATTTCTTCATCGTCCGTACCCCAACCTTGCTGACCGTAGTCCGGCCAAGGCTCTCCTGATAAAGAGAGAGACTTCAGTGACTTCAGGATATCGCTGAAAGGCGAGTGCTGAAAGATGTCCGCGGCAGTGAATGCCATGATCGGCGCCCACTCGGATTCGATCGGCAGGGGCGCGGAGGGTTCGGAGTCCGGCTCCTTGGAGTCACAAGTCTCGCAGAGTATGGGGCTGGTGCTTGGCTCAATCGCTGTTGGGGTCGCAGCCCCCGAGGTGGTGTCCAACCGCCCATCCTCAATCAGCGCAGTTGGCTCCGAAGTAAGGGTCGGAGCCGATGCGGGTGCGGCCTCCAAGGCACTGTTCGGCGGCAGAGCTGGATCATGCTCGGCGTGACAGTACGGCGCGCTCGGTAGTGGCTCGAATCCATCAAAGATCAACTCCCCGTGGATGTCAGCCGTGTAGTTTAAACTTCCAAATCTGACCTGACGGCCAGGGGCGTAGCTTTCGACCTGCTCCAGATGGCCAAGCGAATTGGCCCGCAGTGCGAAGCCGCCGAAGATGAAGATCTGTCCGGGGAGGAAGGTCTCACCCTAGACTGCATCGCTATCGGTGATCATCGGAGCCATCGAGCCTGACGGTGACGACACAGAGGAACTCTCAATGAAAGCACCAATGTCGGTGTCAAAACCGGCGGATCTCTGGTAGGGGGTCCCGATCTGTGCGTCTAGGCTGGATGGTAACAGCAGACAAGGTACACGAAGTTTTACCCAGGTTCGGGCCCTCTCGATGGAGTTAAAACCCTTCGTCCTGCTTGCTTAGTATTGATGGTATGGGTAGTACAAGAGTAGATCTACCACGAGATCGAGGAGGCTAAACCCTAGAAGCTAGCCTATGGTATGATTGTTGATGTGTATGTTGTCCTACGGACTAAAACCCTCGGTTTGTATAGACACCGGATAGGGTTAGGGTTACCTAGAGTCGGTTACAATGGTAGGAGATCTGCATATCCGTATCGCCAAGCTTGCCTTCCACGCCAAGGAAAGTCCCTTCCGGACACGAGACGGAGTCTTCAATCTTGTATCTTCATAGTCCAGGAGTCCGGCTATCCGAACACCCCCTAATCCAGGACTCCCTCAACCCCGATTCCAAGTCACATCGATCTAGCCGGTAACACTTCATATCACATTGCGGCCTCACGCACGGTATCCCCACGAGTGTCGCCTTACCATGGCCCGGGACCGTTTGCGCCTTTTGGCTCACGTATATGATAGTGTCGCTAGCATCCATATGATAGAGAACTGGGGCTGACATGGCTAGTCATGAACCCAAAGCGGCATAGACCTATGGAGACAGGCATACGTGAATCACATCAAGCATGTCGGTCATCAGCGTGTGAATCCGGGCTATAGCACTGGGCTAACAAGACTCCGGATGTCACCGCGTGACATTTCCCTGAAGGGACAGACATAGGAACGAAGTGAAACACATGCCGGCCAGTCAAGTGTCCAGAGCAGTAGTGCTGGGCTAGCAGGACTCTGGTGAACCAGGCTATAGCGGACTACTATCGCTTAGGAAGCACTAGACTACATTTCCCCATATGAGAGGCTGCCAAGGATAATCAACTATATTGTCGGATCCCACTCATACCAAGCATTTCAATCATACACACAATATGCCCGATATGAGTACATGCAACATGGCATCACAACAAAACTCTGCAACTCAAGTACTTCATTTAAAAAGGCGCCGAGGAGCCATACATAACATATTCATAAAGGTAGGGGTCACACGACCCAACACTCAAGTCATACAATCATACAAGCACATGCGGAAGCAACTTAATCTGAGTACAGACACTAGAAAGAAAGAAGGCTTCTCGAAGCCTGTCTATCTACATAGGGCCCTCCATGGCCAGGATCACCACCTGGGTGGCAAGTCACTCATCGACGTCGAGGTCTACATAAAACCCATCGGAGGGGGCGGTGTTGTCGTCTGAAAACAGTAATTAAGAAAACATGAGTACAAAGGTACACAACAAGTCTTACATCAGAACCTACTGTACATGCTCATTCTCAAGAAGGTGGTGGAGTTATTGTAGCAAGCCAGCTTTGACTCTTTGCTAAGCTATCCTACGAGACTCCACTAGTAAAGTAGTTTTCGCACACGAGTCCACTAATCACCAACATAATACTCCACCGGGGATCCTCCCTCGTCATCCTACGAGAGGGCCATCCTCGGTACTCACACTTATCTTGAGTCTTTTAGTAGTATCCATTAACTTGTCTATGAACTCTATAGGCAACCAAGTAGTCATTTACCGCGGATGTGGCTATTCAAATAGTTTTATACCCTGCAGGGGTGTACTTCATCACACATGTTTCCACCACTTAGCGTCTGCACACGACATGTGCTCGTCAGACTTCAAGCGAAAATCGACGTGGGTGTAGACCATGACCTGACCAACCGCACAAGTCTCTAGTTCTGGTTTATCGCCTATTCAGGTTCCATCCGCAAGGAAATCCGACCGGGGTGTCCTCAATGGCCCAAAACGATGTGTGCAGGGTTCCCGAGACACCAAACGGGCGACTCGGTACACCGTGCCACGGTGTATCTACCGCATCATAGCCCTCCCCTAGGGTCAGCGCTACGCACGGCCGCCAACACATAACCTACAAACACCAGAAACTAGTTGCAACTCCTGGACAGAGGACGAGAGGGGTCATATTTCAGGGCCCAATGTGTGGTAGTAGCTGAATCTTAAATCATGCATACAGATCTCAGTTCTTATGGACGGCCTCAATGAAATAACCCACCATGTACTCCTACATGGCCTCTCATCGATACCTTTACCAAAACATGTTCAACACATCCCTCACATTACCGACATAATCATTTCACTCTAGCCCATCACCTAGATGAACCAGACATGACACAACTCTAAGCATAGCAGGCATAGCAAGGTAGGAATCACATACATGGCTCAATCAACTCCTACACATGCTAGTGGGTTTCATCTAGTTACTGTGGCAATGACAGGTCATGCAGAGGATAAGGGTTCAACTACCGTAGCACACAACAGTTTGAATCGCGTTGTCTTAATGCAGTGAACAAGAGCAGAAGCGAGAACATGGGTTTGTATCGGAATGATCAATGGGTTGCTTGCAAGGGTACTGCCCTTCGGACAAATATTCAGGGTTATCCTTGGAGGCAGAACCTACCATGAAAGACACATCGAACATAATCAACACATGACAATATGCAACAATATGATGCATGCTATGACATGGCAAGATGAATGTGTCTTGGCCTAATGCAAGCTAAAACAGAAAGGAATGAACCCATTTGAATCAAAGATTCAAATGTTAGTTCACTTCAAATGTTAGTTCACTTAACATAGCCATATTAGTGCATTATCTTATTTTGCTTAAATAGCAAGGTTATCTTGTTTTCTCATGCATGAAACCATTACCAATGGATAGATTGAATTTTTCTGATCAAAATTCATATATAAATCTTTTCATTTGGAGTTACAGATTAATTTCTATGATTTTTAGAAGTTTTGGCTATTTTCTAGAATTTCCTATATAAAAATAAATCCAGAAGATGAATAATTGCATCAGCACTACATCACTGTGATGTCAGTGAGTCAAAGGCACCAGGGCTAGTCAAACCTGACTGGTGGGCCCCGTCTGTCAGTGTCTCAGCTAACTAACAAAGTGAAGTTAGTACTAATTAACTATTAGTGGGGCCTGGGCCCACATGTCAGTGACCTAAACTAACTAAAATTAGTTAATACTAATCCTA